>NC_056666.1:97867116-98476838 GCF_018350195.1 Panthera tigris | reverse complement strand
AGTATCTTTCACTGCCTTAAAAATCTTTTGTGCTGTACCTAGTGATTGCCCTCCCCTCTTTTCCCCCCTCCCCCACAACCACTGATCTTTTTATTCTCCATAGTTTTACTTTTTCCAGAAAGTCACATAGTTGAAATCATACAGTTGTGTACCCTTTTCAGAGTGGCTTCTTTTACTTAGTAGTATGCGTTTAAGATTTCTCCAGGCCTTTTCATGGCTTGATAGCTCATTTCTTTCTAGCACTGAATAATATTCTGTTGTCCGGATGGAGCACCGTTTATTTACCCATTCCTGTGCTGAAGGACATCTGGTGGCTTCCAGGTTCGCTTTTGCAGTTATGAATAAAGCTGCTATAAACATCCACATGCAGGTTTTTATGTGGACATAAGTTTTCAACTTCTTTGGGTAAATGCCAGCAAGTGTGATTGCTGTATAGCCACCAGACTGTCTTCCAAAGATGCAGTAGCATTCTGCATGCCCACCAGCAATGAATGAGAGTTCCTGTTGTTCCACAGACTCACCAGAATTTCGTGTTGTCAGGGCTCTGGATTTTGGCCGTTCTAATAGGTGGGTACTGGCATCTCATTGCTTTAATCTGCATTCCCCGGATGATAAATGATGTGGAGCATCTTTTCATGTGCTTTTTGCCATCTGTATATCTTCTTTGATGAGCTCTCTTTTAAGGTCTTTGGCCCATTTTTTAATTGGATTTTTGTTTCCTTATTACTGGGCTTTAAGAGTTCTTTGTATACTTTGGGTAATAATCCTTTATCAGCTGTGTTTTTGTGAATATGTTCTCCTGGTGTGGTGGCTTGTTTTCAAATTCGCTTGATTCTGTCTTTCATAGAAGTTGTTCACTTTAATGAAGTCCAGCTTATCAATTATTTCTTGCATGGGTCTTGTGTTTGGGATTGAAGCTAAAAGCCATCACCATACCCGGGTGGTTTCCACTTGTGAGTCTGCTCCAGTAAGCAGTGGCTTACTGTATTCCTGTCTGCCACTCTGGTCTTGAGGGCAGCTGTTTGCTTTGTGTCCTTCCTGCTCATGAATCCAAGGAGAGCTGTTGATTTTTCAGTCTGCTCAGCTTTTTATTTGTTGTGGGGATGGAGTGGCAACTGTCAAGCTCCTTACATGGGAAACTGAGTTTTTATGTGAGTGTACGTCTGTAGAGCCACCACCCAAATAAAGCTGTGGAATGTTCCAACACCCCAGAATGTTTGCTCATGTCCCTTCCCAGACCAACTCTACCTGACCCCGCCCCCAAATAACCATCATTTTAATGATTCCAGGAGTTTGCCTTTTTAACGGGCTGCGAAAGTGACCTGGATGCATATGCTTTTCTTCTTCTTTTGAAAATCAGTGGATTTGGTACCATAGTTGGGAAAAAAACTCACTTGCAATTCTGAGACTAAACTAGTAGAAACGGTCACATAATGGATAAACGTAACATGCCTGTCAAATTCACCTTTATGAAAGAGATTTAGGAAAGCTGCAAGTCCACAGGATGCTGCCAGTCACAGAAAGGCATGCCTGGAATGTGACTGATGGAAAAGGAAACTGTAGCCCCAGTTCAGCTGGATTATAATTCACTTGTTGGTGATCTAGGATGTTTGGTGGTATTTTATGAAGGCAGTCTTGAGAGTAGGAAGTTTTAATGTCTGTCAAATGCTGCTAATCAGGCAAAGGGTGTTTTAATTCTATAAAACCTATGGTTTTAGCTAGAAACAATAATAGTTAATATTTTTAATGTTTATTTATTTTTGAGAGAGAGAGAAAGATTACGAGCAGGGGAGGAGCAGAGAAAGAGGGAGACAGAGAATTTGAAGCAGGATCCAGGCTCTGCGCTGTCAGCACAGAGCCGGATGCAGGGCTGGAACCCACAAACTGTGAGATCATGACCTGAGCAGAAGTCGGACGCTTAACTGACTGAGCCACCCAGGTGCCCCAATATTGTTTGAGCATCTTAATTAATTCTCACAACAACTCTACTGAGACAGACTTTTATCCCAGAAAACCAATGTCAATTTTTTATGGGAGTATAATAATGCTGAAGATGTATCAAATGTTTCCTGTGTGCCAGCACTTTAAATGGATTGTCTTTTTTCCCCTTTATTCCCATATTTGGAAGAGGGAAATAAGCATTTGCGAGCTTGCCCAAAGTCACTAGTATGTGTCAGATAAGCTTGAACCCAACCCTAGTCTCACCTAGATCCTAACCACTTAGCTTCTGTGATAGACTGTTTCCCTAAAGAAATACAATGCATGTATTTTTTAGCTTGCTGGGGTCTCTCATGTCTTGAGACTGTGTAACTTCCTTGGCTTTAATTTCAGGCTTTTGAAGGATAATTTGTAGATCTGAGTTTTCATGCCCACCAGAAGGCATAAACTCCCCTCCAGGAGATAACGTCCAACATAAATTCATAAATTGGTATTATGGTTTATACATCATAATCTTGTGAGTTTGGTCAGTGGGTAAATGGGCTTCTAAGGGCTGAACATCTCTGTGTACCATTATAAAAATTGAGTTTTAGACTTGAAAACTTGAGAACAATAGCTAGCCCAGGATAATTTCACCATGGTTCTACCAGCAAATTTAGCTCCATCTCCTAATCAGCATCCCCTACACTGTCCTTCCTCCAGTCCCACATGAGGTTCTGTCCTAAAGGATTTACACACTCAGTTTTTCTTTACTTGAAAATCTCAAAGGTGAAATAAACATTTAGGGGAGAAATGTATTCTTTCTTTACTGTTGTCATTAAAATATACATACAGTGATACTGAACATTAGTACCTAAAGGTCTTGTCCCACTGTTTTATTGGTTGAACATTAGTACCTAAAGGTCTTGTCCCACTGTTTTTTTTGTTGTTGTACCATAAATTTTAGTGAAAAAAAAAATCACCTCAAGGATGTTTTCCTAGGCAGACTTAATTTCTTTCAGAAATGAGAGTTACAGGTGCCGTAATCTCCATTCATAAATAATTCCATTTCCT
The DNA here is from genome assembly GCF_018350195.1 of Panthera tigris. Classification (NCBI taxonomy): domain Eukaryota; kingdom Metazoa; phylum Chordata; class Mammalia; order Carnivora; family Felidae; genus Panthera; species Panthera tigris. Next base: position 98,473,847 of record NC_056666.1, on the reverse strand, counting down.
TTTGCTTATTTATAGTAAGCAAAATCCAAGTGTATTCTCATGAATAGATGACCAATACCAGTCTTCTGCTTTGCAATGACATTTCAGTACAGGGCGCACCCGGTACTTTTTAGATTCATCTGTTTGTATTCACAGAGAAAAAGCAAATGCCCTTTTCTAATACCTTCTCTTAGCTTTAACCTTGAACTCCATCTATGGGATCCAGCATTCATCAGTGTAAAGAACAGTTTGATATCAATGCCAGCAATAAATCCGTAGCTGGCAGATACTAATTCTTATGGGTCTATCCTGATAAATGCACTCTTGTGGCTTCTAAAGCAATTTAACAGGGATTTAGGAGCTCTCATACCCATTTAGAATTTATTCAGCCATCTATCCCATTAGAATACATGCTCCATGAGTACAGAGACTTTTACCTGTTTTCATCATTTTTGTGTGTCCTAGTACCTGGACTATAATAAGTGTTCAGTAAATATCTACTGAATGAATTGATCCATCCATCCATCCACCCACCCATCCAGTGTTCACCACCCACCTTAGCTAAGGTACATACATCTTTAGATGCACAGAAGGAAAAATATCAGCTTCCCCTAAGAGGACTAAAAGCAGCTCCCCTGCTCTGCCATTTCATATAACTCTAGTTCAAATAAGTACTAAATTACATCAGACTGATGCATCGTTTTCCTCATTAAACCATCCTGCTGCCCAGGAAAATAAATTATTCTTCTGATACAGATCATTTAAGCAATTACGTATTTGTTACATAGCTATTTTTGGGTCAACGTTCACTAAGCAACACCGGTTTGTTCTAATTCTAGCTTTCATTCACGGAAATGCAAAGTCATCTGTTTTTGTCCAATGATCAAGAGAGTTATTGACCCTTGAAATGAGTTTGATTTTCTAATAGGATAGGTAAGGCAAAGAACAGAAGAATTAATCCCTAAAAGGCCACATTTCCAATGCATGGGTATTTAAGATCAGTTGGACTAAAAGAAAGATGAGAAGATAATAATGGCAGACAGAATTTTTGTGCAGCTCAGGTCCCTTCCAGCTTCCCCTGCCTGCGGAATTGCAATGGTGCTAGTCATATTCCTTCTCCAATATGCCCTACTATCAGGTCATAAGCAAATAGATAGAGGGCCCAGCTGTGTCTGAGTCTCCATGGACAGTTTTAGTCATGAACTATCTCAACGCTCACCTCATAACTTCAACCCCATCACTTTCTCTCTGGTGTTTTCTTTATCAAATTTCATTGCCTGGGAGTTCTAGGATACCACTCTAACACATGCCACCTTGTGTTGTTGAATCTTATACAGGCCTGGAAAATGAGCATATTCTCACATGTACTAAATGATTCTGCTTTGAGTGAACTAGAAGTGCCCAAGGCTAGACAAGAGTGACAAAGTTTGGTAACTCCAAGCCCTGACTGGTTGTCAGTGAAGGGGCTGTTGCCACAGAGACCAGGAAATGCTTAAATCCCAAGTCTCATTTGCAAATCCCAAGGGCTTCTCCTTCACTGCTAGTGGAATTAATTATCCCAATAGCTCAGAGACATAATCTTACAGAACCTTGAAGCCATAGACAGTTGAACTCCTTGCAAAGTCAAATCTACATGGATCATTCAAGTTAATTAAAATTGAGTGCTAAATGCTGCTAAAAATTCAGGGCCTCGTGTATGGCAGGATTTAATTGTATCATTACTCTAGGGTTAGGTTGGTAGATTAGCATGCACTGGGACATGTTATTCACATTGATGAAGTGAATGCAATGAACTGGGAGATAGGAATATTGTTATCATAGAATATTATTTGAGCGTGCCAGTAAGCCTAGTTGGTCTCAGCTTCACTTTAATAACTCCGTCGGGATTTTTGCTCTTGGTATGTGTAGAAAAAAACATCTGCTATGGGACCAGGTCCTGTTCTGTGGACTTGTATTCCATCATTCATGGAAAAGTGCCCTGTTCTAGGCCCATAGTCAGGTACATTGACCATGGTATGATGGCTAAGAGATCAGATGCTACAGAAGATTGCCCTGAGCTCTAACCTGGTTCCCCATTTAAACTAGCTGCATGATCTTGGACACATGCTTTAAACTTTTTAAGCTTCTGTAAAGTAAGGGGAATAATAGTACTTAGTCCATAGGATTAAATGTGATAATGTGTTTTTCATTCTGGACATAGTACCTGGAAATCAGGAAGTGTTCAATAAATATTGGCCATTACATTATTTTTATTGTCATTGGAAAGATAGAACCTGAAAGGGGGGTGAGGCTAACGAAAGGTGGAAGATAGGCAAAATTTGCGGAAAGACATTTGACAAACTATCCTTACATTTATTCATTCTTTAACTGATATTTATTGAGCAATTACTTTGTGCAATGCCCTAGTCTATGCATTTGGGATATGCAAGTAGACAAAACAAATATTTCTGCCCACGTGGAGGTTTCAGTCTTTTGGAGGGGAACAGTTAATAAGCAATAGACACAATAAGTGAATACATTATATAGTAGGTTAGAGGAACAGGAAAAAAAGAAAAAAAGTAAAGCCCATAAGAAGAATCAGGAACACTGAGGGGTGGGGAGTGGAGCTAGGGTAAATCTAAGACTCTGCTTATAATCAACATGGGTTAAGCCTCCTGTTCAGTCTGTGAGCCCTTGAAAGAGCACCAAACAGAAAACAAATATTGACTGAAAATTCATTCCATTCCTGATACTGTTCTAAAAGCTCCACATATAATCCTTTAAAAAATCCTAACAACAGGTAGACATTATTATTTTCTCCATTTTATAGAAGAGGGACCTGAAGAACAGAGAAGTTAAGTAAATTGCCAAAAATGACACAATTAATCTGTATTGGAGCTATGATTCCCGCACCGGCATCCTTTACCAAGAAGCTATACCAACCCCACAAAGCAGTGAGATGAACTCAGAATGTAGAAATTCTGACATAACTTCAAGGCTGCTTGAGCAACTCTGCCTTTCAAAATAACAAAGTCGCCTCAAATCCAATCATATCCAGATCCGTATTTTTTTTTTTTTTTGGTCTTAATACTTTAAATGTAAAATATGTTATCGGGTACTCATATAATGATTGCTTTACTTTATCTAGTCTTCCATTGATAGAGAAATTACAAAACAGCTAAAAGAGACTAAGTGACTATGAATTTGGTAAATCTTTAAATTCATTATTATTTTTCCTGCAAACAGTCTCTACTTTGGTTTTTTATTCCAACGACAGATATGTACTGTTCTTGGTATACATATGGATTTGGGAACTCTTTGCAGTAAATCAAGTCCCCCAGAGGTTTATGACCCATAGGTGGGGCCTTTAAAATAAACTTTTAGTTGGATTTTTGTGGTTGTCTTTCAACTGGGGATGGGTGACAGAGTCCAATAGGAGGGAAAAGGCAGACTTTGTTTTCTTGTATATCCATTTTCTTAAATGGAATATTGCAAGTTTCTCTAAACAAGGATCCCAATTGAGAATTCTCTGATTTGAAGCTGTATCAGGCTTGAGGCCTTCCTGCCAGCAAACTTATAAAACATATATAACATATGGAGTTAAAGACTGAGACTCCAAAGCAAGACTGTTCTGTGATTGTATCCTAGCCACTTAAGACTGGAAAATCTATATGAGCCTCAAATTCTTTTTCTATGAAACGGGAATCACTATCATCACCACCACCACCACCACCGCCACCATCATCATCCTCATCATCCTTGGGATTATGATGAGAAGTAAATGAGATTACAAGTAAAATACTCATCACAATACCTGGCACACACACAACGTGCAATGAGTATCGTCGATCATTGCTAATAAATAAAGCAGTTATTGATGTTTTTAGTAGTTGTATGAAATAGACTTGCCGAATAAGGGGAAATGATACTTGGCTTTGATTATGACTTTTTGCATTAGACATAGCAAAACCTCGGGCAACTAGCAATCAGATCTGTTTTCACTCTCAAGCATTCCGAATAGAAAGAGAAATAGAATAATTTATTGTGTGTGTGTGGGGGGGAGTGTTTTTAAACAACTGGCATAAAAGTTTCGTGGAAGAACCAAAGGCCAATGTGCTATGATTGGTCAGTTTTCTGACTAGAAGGAAAAGAAGGTAAAGAGTGTATGCTAAGTAGTGATGTCCATCTGCAGAGAAGCAAAAGGAGGAATGGAGGGAGGGAGGGAGGGAAGGAGGGAGGAAGGAAGGAAGGAAAGAAGGAAAAGAAACAGTGGGGAATAGTACTAGTCATGATAGTGGGGCAGAGGCAGCTGGGTGACAGGTGGCAAGTATCTGGTGGGGTGGGGGTAGAGGGAGAATGGAGCCAGCAGTGAAGACAGAGATGCTAAAGAGTGCTTCTGTTTGACGTTGTTTCCTCAATCCTTGTAAGAATATGCACTGGGCGTTTTCCCCTCCCTGGCTTGAGTAGTTTCTGAAGACGATGGTGTAGAACACACACACCTCTGTGCTAATAATGTGATTTTCTATTCAGTGTTTATTATGTACCAGGTGTGCTTTTTGTATCACATAAAATAGATTACCCCTACTTTATAGATGTGGAAACTGAACCTTAAAGAAGTGAAGGCCACTTAGCGAATTAGTAGAAAAGACTCCAAAATCTTTTGCATATTTCTTCATTCCTTCAGAGCTCTTGAAGTTTCAAATGGTCAACTCCTTGGTATCAGGAAAACTATCAACTGGAACTTGTCATTATGCCATGCAACAGGTTCATTGTGAAGTTTAAAAATAGATATATTACTCTTTTATTGTTTTGTTTGCCAGAGTGAAAAACCAACTTTTTTTAGAAGAGCAAAGAAGATAGGCATCAAATGCTACAAATCTGGCATTTGATAATTTTCCGTTAATTATGGATGGCATTTGTTTAACATTTAGGCAATTTGAAAAGGAATTATTGTGTATCTGCTGCATTAGCAGCAAAGGTTTTTCTAAGCCCTTGGAACCATGAGTCAAGGTAAATAAAGTTCCCTTGATTAGAAAAGGGCACCAAAAAAGGCTTTGAAAAGTAGTTTAAACTGACTTTGACATTATATTTTTGGGAACTTGCCCAGTTTCAAGGTGAGGCTATTGAGACAGGAAGTACAAATGATAATACAAATTATGGGGTTCCAGTTAAATCTTCGTGTAGAAGCTGAAACTCTAAGGGAAGTTAGCCATGAACCCCAAAGATAAGTTAAGCAAAAGTTAGAACTGAATTGTGACTTGAAATTTTCTAACCTTTCCTATTAGTCCTGTACAGGAAGTAAATGGCCCAAGTAATAAATATATTTGCTTTGAACATTACCTAGAAAGTTGTCTTGCATACACTTTAAAAAACTCTGAGATAACGATGACATATTAATTAATTCTGGCCAGAGTCCATTGGTGTTAACAATGAAACCAATTGCATATTACCTGGCTAATTTATGACATTTGTCTACTTATAACAATGATTATTTTGAGGAGCCAGTATATTGTCACAGGATACAAAGAACTATGGCATGAGACAGAAAACATGCTGCATATGAGGAAGAACAAATAGACAAGTGCTGAGATCCAACTTTTATCTCTTTTTTGTTTCTAGTTTTATTTTTCAAGTACTAATCTTAGCACTGGCTTCTAATTTTGTTGACCTGACAAACGACACAGGGGAGCTTAGTGGAAAACCAGAGTGGAGAAAGGAGGACATTTGGAAATAGGTAGGAAATGCTTGCCTCCAGTCCATCCAGCCGTCCCTGACTTCAGAGTGGTGTTCAGAACATTTAGTTTTGCACGGAATACCTTTATTATACCCCAGTGGAATAAGGCTGTGTCTGAGATGCCTGGAGTGGATTCCTCTTCTCCCTCCACATGACCAGAAGAGCAAGACTGTTTTGTAAGCAGATAATTCAGCTCTAATGGTCAGTTGGATTCAATTTGTGATGGGACTAACTTCAATTTCCACATTCTGGAAGGAAGGGTCGCCCATTTCACACTGCAGCAACAGACCATGATTCTGACTAGTTTCATCATTTCTATGTAATTAAAGTGAGGCCTCAGACAAGGATCCTTGAGTAAGGCCTGCATATACAAATAAATTTGTCAAACCTACCTCTATTACAGCAGGGAACATCTGAGCCAGGAAATACTTAGCAAGTATAGATGTGCCGAGCACTAAAGTAGGGTGCTTCTTTAATAAGTAGGTAACAAATTAACTGGACTTGATGTCTAGTGTCTACAGACATATTTCCCATCAACTTTGGGACGTTTTAAGGTAAGGCTAGACTAAACTATGGGCAGATTGGAGATTTGTGGTGCCTTTTTTCCTTTGTTTACACACTGGCTCATTCTTATGAATCTATATGGAATGACGACTCTTTCCAACATTACTAGATACTGCTGTTTGGGTAGCAACTCAAGGAAGGAAAAGATAGCCAGATCATTAAATGCACCCATGCCACATTAGCAAGCAATCCAGAGACAGAAAGTTAGGATGTGTAGTTCCTATCAGCATTTGGAATGTTGAACTAGACAACCGGGTCCCTTGGAGAAGGAAGATTGAGATCAACTCTTGGCTGTCAATGGGCATGTGCAAATATATGCAATAAGACAGAAACCCAGGGGCGCCTGCGTGGCTCAGTCAGTTGAGCATTCAGCTCTTGATTTTGGCTCAGGTTATGATCTCACAGTTCATGAGATTGGTTCACGAGATTGAGCCCCGCATTGGGCTCTGTGCTGACGCTGTGGAGTCTGCTTGGGATTCTCTCTCCTTTCTCTATGCCTCTCCCCTGCTCGCTCGCTCTCAAAATAAATAACTAATTAGAAAAAAAAGACAGAAGGCCAGGAAGCAAGGGCCATGTATACTAGGCTGCAGGACCTAAGGGCTAAAACAACCTTGATTTCCAGAGCAGGCAACTAATACCTATTTTAGAAAGTAGTTCAAAGATGGTGGCCTCACAGGCACTGGGTGTGAAAAAGTACTGAGACCTCTCCTAAGCTCCACTGCCAAGAAATCTAACCAAGAGGTCCAGTCATCTTTCTGAGACCAGCCCTTTTCTAGGGCAAAAGAATGAGCCAGTATAATCACAATCACCTGGAACTAACTGCGGACAGTGCTGCTTTTGTTCTTCAAATGAAATCTTCCAAAGGGGATGTATTACTTTCCTAACTCCCCTCCCTAGAAGGAAAACAGTCTTGTACAATATTTGCTGCGCTCTTTTGTTGTACTCTTCTGGAAAATGTCACTTGTGATTTTTGTGAACACATAAAAATAAAGGCTAGTACCTCACTGTATGCCACATTCTCTGGCACTCATCTTTTGACCTCTTTTCCTTAGTGTGAGAGCTGAAGAAAGAACAGACACTTCCAATCTAATGGAGGTTCCACTAGACTTAAAACCTTAGCTCTTTTTTCCTTTTCTTACAAGGACTTCTCTGAAGTCACTCATCATTGAAAAAAATTTCAAACCTTATGAAATTTGTTTGAACTCTTACTGTTTTTGAAGCAAAGGACTGATCACTTTAGTGCTGCTGTAAATATTATGGTTTGGTGGCCCAGTTCTCCTGTTGTGTCTCCAGAGGGATCAAGTTCACTTCTCAGGGAGCTCTGTGCCCAGAGGGTAAGAAGAGGGCAGCACAGAGGAGTATGTCTTCTTCATAGGCTCTGACAATGGCAGTATACATTCTAGAGCTTCGCATCTGATAAAATCCACAGGTTAATGTTTGTTCCTCTGCCCAAGAGCAAAAGCTCTCCTTTGAATGTAATACAAAACTAGTGGTTCTGACCCTGCAGCTATGGGACATGTGCTTGAACTTTGTTTTTCTGGCACTTATAAAAATGTACTGACTTGAGCTCTTTACCTGGGTCCTACCTGTGACCAACAGGGTGAGTTTCTGGGTTGACTATGTAGGGTGAGCTTTGCAGTTTGGGCTGTAACTTTCTAAGAGAAAAGTTAGGTAGGCTGAAGTTCTTTTCCTGACCTCATTAGCTCTGTGCTCCTTTCTTTTAAAACAATTGCATTGATTTCAACTTTAATATGGTCCTAATTCTGGGATGGCTCTAACTCAGCTATGCAAGGCTTTGGAAACACAGAATAATGAATGTTATGAAATCTGTTCATTTTTTTTAACCTATCAAGCTCGTTTTTGTTTAGCATAGTTAGATCCCACATTCCCTTTTGACTTTGTCTTCTCTCTTTATCCTTGATTTTGAAATACGTAACTATTCTGCCATATAGCAGAAAGAACATGGGACTCTAAAGTCGGAAAGATCTAGGATTGAATTTCAGTCTTGCCATGTAATTTTAGGCAAACTTTCAACCTCTTAGAGCCCCCATTTACTCATTTATAAAAACGGAATAAATAATATGGCGTGGAAGAGAGACAATTAGTTTTAGAAGCAGAGGAAATGAGTTTAAATACCGGTTCCTTAGCCTCTTGGAGCCAAAAAAGTGTTAGCATCTACTTCATTTGGTTGTAATGTGCTGTCTCTGCCTGTGAGTTCATAAGGGTTAAATGGAGTGGGTGTGTGAAAGTCTCCTGGACTGTGCCTAGCATACAGTCAGGACTACATGAGCATTAATTTCCTTGTTCATTATCTATGCAGTTGTGTAGAGGTCAAAAACTCCTTTGTTTTTCAGGAGGTAAGGGCATCTGCTCATATTGTCAATAAATGTTTGAGTTAGAGGACCAGAACAAGTCAGGACACATTTATTACGTTGCTCAATGGGAGTAGATTCTCTAGTGTCTTATTCTGTGCGAGCTGCCCTAATAAAATACCATAGACTGGGTGGCTTATAAGCAACAGAAATTTATTTCTCACAGTCCTGGAGGGTTGGAAATTCAAGATAAAGGTTCTGGCAGATTCAGTGTCTGGTGAGAGCTCACTTCCAGTTTATAGTTGGCTGGTTTTTTTTGTTTTGTTTTGTTTTGTTTTGTTTTTGCTATGTCCTCATATGGAAATAACCAAGGGCCTCTTTCTTAAGGGCACCGATCTTATTCATGAGGGCTCCATGCACAACCTAATCACCCAAAGGCCTCATTTCCAAATACCATTACATTGGGGATTAGGATTTCAACATATGGATTTGGGGGACACAGTCTATAGGATACAATAAAATCTTGGAAGCATAGGAAAATATACATGATAAGTAATTGGTGGATATTATCTTATAATACGTAATATGATCACTGTGTCATCCCTCATTCACAACATATAGTTTAATGTGCTGTGCAAAATTTCAGTGAACATGGTGTGCGACACAGCTTTTCCATCAGACTCTGTACCGCTATCTAACCCCACCACTCTGGCACAATTACTCTCAATGACTTTCTCCTAATCTATCAATTACAGGCATTATTTAGTTGCTAAGTATGGCAAACATATGCCTGTTTCTGGACTATGTGGCCACCCTGTAGTAAAGTTTCAGCATTTGAATAAGATGTAGAGCTCACAGAGGATTTGGCTTTTTATACTGTGGAAGTAACAAGAGCATGGTGGAGGCCTGTTTTGCTGGAGACTGGAGGGAGCAGGGTCCACCCATGACTGGTGTTTCACATGCAGTGATGACAGGACCCCCTGCTAAGAAATGTTTCACCCCCACCCCCTGCACCCAATTTACATACAATTTGTGATTTTCTTTTTGTTTTTCCCTAAGGTAATGTATTACTGAGGTCCTAATACAATAAATACTGAGAGATTTTATAAATTCACTTTAATATTTAGAGGGTGGATGGATGAAGAAGGATGAGGGATGATGAGAAGGACTATCCAGGGAAGCAGGAGAAGACGTAAGAGAAGGTGGTGGTCCAGATGAGTTCAGAATGTGTTTTAGGGGTGCCTGGGTAGCTCAGTCAGGTAAGCGTCTGGCTCTTGATTTCAGATCAGGTCATGGTCTCACTGTTCGTGAGATCAAGCCCCACATCAGGCTCTGCACTGATGGTGTGGAGCCTGCTTGGGATTCTCTCTCTCTCTCCCTCTCTCTGCCCCTCCCCTGCTCACACTCGCTCTCTCACTCTCTCTCAAAAGAAATAAAATAAACATTAAAAAACCAGAATATATTTCAAGAGGGAGGGGATGATCAACTGTTTCAGATACTGTTCTTAGATCATTAAGATGAAGATTACGAAGACTGAACTGAGTGTGGATTTGGCAATATGACTGTTAACCTTGATAAGGCCAGTTGTTGCTGTTGTGGCCAAAAGACCTACAGGAGTGGAATTAAGAGAATGAGAGAAGAGAGTTACAGACAACTCTGAGTTTTGCAAATTCCTTTATCTGTGTTGTTGCACTCAGTGTAAGATAGTTCCCCAAATCATTGTATCTGCAGACATTCTACTTGTAAAACAGAACCAGTGCTACCTCTGATCTGTATTTGCTTCTATTACTGCTTCAGAAAGGACACAGTGCTCAAGCCAACATTTGGAAGCTAAGGGCCTAAATGACTTCTAAGGTCCCTCCCAACGGAATCATGGTGGAGTGTCATATTTCCCAGCACTTCCTGCCAGATTGTCCTTAGGACCGCTCTTATTTCTTGTATGCTTGTAAATGTGGGGCGTAGTTTTTACAAAATCCTGTTATGTTATGTGTATGTTATGAGGATCCAACAGGGCAAAGCAAGAGCTGAGTGACTCAACACAGTCACAGCTAGAAGAGAAGGACCTTCTGCAGGACTGGTATTCGTAGGTGCCGCTCTGTTCTACCTCACTCAGTTCCATCATATTCGGCCAGATGAAAGTGGGTAACCATAATGGCCTCACTTTACACATAAGAAACCTACTCTAAAGACATCTTTTAAGGTATGTCTTTCTACATCTACCCAGGAGGTGACTCTACTTCTGTGATTTCTCTGCTAAGAAAATTTTTTCTGCAATTTTCTGGAAAACACTATTGAGGAAGCTGTCATTAGAAAATAATGTGTTTCCCCATCCATATTGTACCTGCTTGTGTATATTTTTCCAAACCCTTCGATCTTTCTCCCCTTTCTTTTTTTAGGTCAGCTTTTCTAAATACTGTTCATGGCATTCAGTTTTATGTCATTATAACCCTGACTGCTATGGAAAAGTGAGTCCTGCAGTGTAGGAAGCCTGATTATAATCGACAGATAAATCTGTTTTTTTTTCTGGAAACTGTGCATTCCAGAGCAGCCCCAGCATATATGATTCTTAAATAATCTCTTTGTTTATTTCCCAAACAGAAGGCAGTCAAGTCAACCAACTTATTCTGCCAGCATTGCAGGAGGACTCCCATGCATTTTCCAACCTTTTCTTTTCTTTTCTTTTCTTTTTTTTTTTTTTTTTTTTTTGAGCTGCTGTTGTAAAAGTTTAGTGTGCTTTGGGATGTGTCATCTCTTATTTCTTAAGGGTCAACTGTGCTGAGAGAGAGAAGGTCAACCTAAATACTTCTCGGATTTCATTTCGGGAAATTCCAGGCCCCAGCTCGGCTTGTTCTGTGCGTGTCCACCTATCAAGACTAGCCCTCTGTTGTTGCAGCTGTTGCTGACCACAGAGCTCATTTATTCCCAATCAGCAGGAGCTTCCTGTAAGCGTTACCCAGATGCTTTTTCCCTATTGCTGCTCAACTGAGACTTTTTACAAGATTTATCGAACAGCCTGAGTCTCACAGGGCTTTGGAATAAATACATACCTCTAATGTTTGATGACTTTTCAAAACTCAGATGCAATGCTAGAGGCAAACTATAAGAGACGTCAACTGTCTCAGCCTCCACCATTTTATAGGTGCCTCCGTACAGAAGGAGGAAATGGAATGAAGAGTTAGAATAAACACATGGAAAGTTTCTTTCATTGTATTCTTACACCAACCATGTGGCAGCAGAGACCTGCACAAAATTAAGGCTCATGGAGAACTCTGACTTGGAGCCTTGACCTCATCTCCCTTGTTCTAAGATAAAAAGCATTTTAGTGACTTGCCCAAGGTCATCTGGCTAATCATGCCATTATCCTGGTGTAATATTTTGGTACTTGGTCTTAGGAAAAGAATCTCAAGGTGATAAACAAGAAGTTCATTTTTACAAAAAAAATTTTTTTCACCTTCTTATTTATCCTAGAGGTCATGGGATATTGTTTGATGGTGATAGTTTTCAACGTTTTTTTGTTTTTTTTTTTTTTATTTATCTTTGGCACAGAGAGAGACAGAGCATGAACGGGGGAGGGGCAGAGAGAGAGGGAGACACAGAATCGGAAACAGGCTCCAGGCTCTGAGCCATCAGCCCAGAGCCTGACGCGGGGCTCGAACTCACGGACCGCGAGATCGTGACCTGGCTGAAGTCGGACGCTTAGCCGACTGCGCCACCCAGGCGCCCCTGATGGTGATAGTTTTAATATGGTCTGTTATTTCTGACTTGTCAGAAGTCTGTATTTTAATAAGATAGAAATATATATTTATCCTCTATCTGTATAAACACACGCACGTGTGTTTTGCTTCTATTAATAGTTCCTTTGTCTGCAGGGATGGGGGGCAAATGTGTCTGAATTTGTACAAAAAGAAAACATCAAAGTAGTAAAATAAACTGATCCATTATATACTGTAGGAGGCATTTAAATTCTGATAATTCATGTCTGATATAAGCTGTAAGAATATGAAATGGTACACATTTCTTTCTTCTTGAAACCTAGAGCAAAAAGGATAATGTTCTAGAATAATGGAAAATGTCCTTTAAAAATTTAGGCCTCCCATCTTATTTTGTCTTTCCCTTTTGCAGAGTTCTTGTTTATCTTGATTTTGAATCCTGTGATTTAAAAATGTCTCTGCTAGTTTTTCAGGACACTAATCACATCATTTCTGTTTTCATCATCTTTTAGAGATATTGGATCACTGGGCAGATTTAGGCCAAAATTCATCAGTTTCATCTTTTAGCTTGCTGACTAAAAAAAGTAGAAGGAAGGAGAGTACTTTGCTGTTTCCCCTTGCTCCCTACAGTGTGTTAGTCATTTTCCTTGTCAGTGGTTAATGAGGTGCATTCTGGAGTCAGACTGCATGGCTGAGAATCCAGGCTCTACCTCTTGTTTAGCTAGGTAGTCTTGGGACAGTTATTCAAACTGTCTGAGCCCCATTTTTCCATTAAAAAATGTGGATAATAATAATGTCTTCTGTACAGGATTGTTGCAAAGGTCAAATGAGAATTGTAAATGTAATTACTCTATTCCCTGGTGCAAATAAAAAGCTCTATAAAGAGTTCCTATTATTATTATTATTACTATTATCATTTTTAATGAAATTAAATATTTTTAACCTGGAGAAAGATGGAGAGGATCAGATTACTTAGACTTTTCAAAAGGTGCACCTGAATGGAACTGTGGGCCTCAGCGCCGGCTTGCACAGGTGTTCACAGCTAGTCCATGGACCTGTCAGTCATGGAGGTGTTATTCTCTCCTGCTGTCTTGACTTTCAAAGGACTAAAGGAAGGCCCATTGTTAGCCCCTGAAGGATATTCATTGGCCAGAATATATCTGACCATAGTCTCTTATGGAACAAAAAAAATCATTCTTTATTCATGTTCTAACTTCCCCTCCAGGAAGTAAAACAATGCAGTAGACAACAATCTTTTGTCTAAGGTGAGTTCAGGCCAGATAAACAGATAAATAGACGGAGCTGTGCCCAGTTTTCCTTTTTCTTTTCTACCATTCTTATTAAGTGTAAAATAAGATTGCTGGCATTACCCTGTTTCCAGGCTAAATGCCCTGTTTAAATGTTTAAAATTCACTCATGCCTCTTCTCAGTAAATTGCCCACCATCCCCAAAGATGATCACTCTTCTATTTGTTTTTCATTTTGTATTAGCTTTCTAGAACTTTGTATTCATTAAATCATAAAGTACGCATGCACTCTTTTGTGTCTGGCCTTCTTCAACTGTTGGAGGACTTTGATGGCATGACTTCTGCAAAAGTATTAAGTTTATAAGTTACTAGCATATCTTTCTTTCCTTTTGACCTCCAATGCTACTGCTAGGTAGAATTACTACTACTGGAAGGCTGAAATATGTGTAAGTGCGTACTCACAGTACATTCTCCAATAGACAAAATGATATACATTTTCATTGGCTATAGTTGCATTCTATCAATAGTATATTAATGAGGTAAATTGGGGCTGATAGACTTTTTTGTAATTTGAGAGAGAGAGCGAGCAAGGGAGAGGGGCAGAGGGAGAGAGAAAGAATCTCAAGCAGGCTCTATGCTCAGCATGGAGCCTGATGTGGGGTTCGATCCCACAACCCTGGGATCATGACCTGAGCCGAAATCAAGAGTTGGACACTCAACTGACTGAGCCAACTGACTGGGCGCCCTTAGGGCTAATAGAAATCTATGAAACAGTTTAGGAATTAACAGCCATGGGCGTTGGTCTGTGTATTTAACAGAAGGAATGGGAAGTGTCAGCTGATCCAGTAGCCCTGGGAAGTGGTTGGGAATTTTCTTGTGCACTCTGGAACCCCTATACATCAGTGAGTTGTTGAGTTGTCATTTGCTTACCAAGGGTTAGTTAGTTGAGTTTGACTTCGTTCCCAAACCTATATATGCCAGGTATACCATTATTTTAATTACATACTTTAAAAATCATGTAGATTGGTGAAATGTGAATGCAAAAAGAAGCTTATTATTTTATGGCAACTAAATTTAATGTTATGGAAAGGCACAACAAGTTGGCTGAAAAGAATTCCATCCAATTAGGTATGGATAAGACAGCTGTTAAAGGGGAAAACTGTATAGGAAAAATCATAACAATCTAGAATTCTACGCAATGATGGCTTTACATGTGTCTGTCTTCCTACTTTAAAAGCAAAACAACCTGAAATATATTGGGTAGTTTCTGTAACAAACAAACCAAAACTGGAGGACACTGATCAAAGAAAAAGCCATGGTAGTACATCAGAAAAATTGGTGGATCTATGTTCATCTGCATATGGGTTATTTTCAAGCTTTAATGCAGATATAGTTAAACATATGCAAAATAAACAGAATAATATAATGAACTTTTATACCCATCACCCATCTGAATAATTATCAACTTTCTGCCTTTCCTAGGCCATTATTCATATCTCTACCCATTCCCGCAGCTTTGCTATTCATTCTTTTTCTGTGGTTGCTTTTTGCTTGAGATAAAATTTATATCCTTGGAAATGCACAAATCTTATCTGTATGCTTTTGACAAATAGATTTGTCTATGTAATATACAATCTTACCACAATATAGAACATTTCTATCTTCCCCCAAAATTTCCTCATGCCCCTTCTCAGGGGATCCCCCACCCCACCTCCCAAATGTGACCACTTTTCTGATTTTTTTTCTTTCATTTTAGACTCTTTCTAAAACTTCATATAAATGAAGCCATATAGTGTGTACTTTTGTATGTGTCCTTCTGCTCAGCACAATATCTGTGAGACTCATCCAGCTGTGTGCTGGCAGCAGCTCAAACCAGTTTTAATAGTTGGCTGTGTACATCTCTTCCCAATTCTGTACTCAATGACATCAAGTTGAAATAGGAGTATTGAAGTGGGAGCATTTATACCATAGAAATCGGCAAACCCGACACATCAGGGCTTTCACTGGCCTGAAGAGCCAGTTATCAGCACATCACTGGATTCATTCACATGGTTGGGTGAATCAGTTGTGCCATCCTTTTTACTGACGAATAGTATTGTCTTGTATAGATATACCACAAATTGTGTGTCATTGTGTACGTACATTGAAGATCACAACGATACACATTTGTGTTATTTCCAGTCTGGTACTATTAGAAATAAGGTGGCTATCAGTGTTCTTAAAGAAGTGTTTCTGTGACATATGTTTTAACTTATTTTGGATAACGAGGAGTAAAATTATATACATTTCAACTGACAATTCGGTGTTCTAGGTGGGGAGGCATCTTTATTTAAATGGTTCTTATGTTAATGAACCAATGTAACTAACTGATCCTCTGCCCAGTCTAGATCATATCAGATAAGGCATAAGTCTCACACAGGGCTTTTATTTATATGGTTATTTCAAACGTCTTAAAAAATAACAAAGCACACATAACCAGAATAAAATGCAAAACAGACAAAAATATACAGCTTGATGGGTTACTATAAAGAGATTATCTGTAAAACTACCATCGAGGTCAAGAAATAGAACATTGCCAGCATCTCAGAAATCCCTTATGCCCTCCCTTCTAGTTAATACCTCCTGTATCTTTTCTTCACAAAGATTATCACTATCCTAACTTTATAGAGTCACTTCTTTGCTTTTCTTTAGAGTTTTATCATCCGTGTATTTCTACATGCTATAATTTAGTAATGACTACCTTTCAAACAGAATCATGCACTCTTATGGGTCTGGCATCTTTTGTTTTTTTGTCTTTTTTTTTTAATTTTGTAATGTTTGTTTATATTTGAGAAAGAGAGAGAGACAGACAGAGTGTGAGCAGGGGAGGTGCAGAGAGAGAGAGAGAGAGAGAGACACAGAATCTGAAGCAGGCTCCAGCCTCTAAACTGTCAGCACAGAGCCCAATACGGGGCTTGAACTCATGAACTGCGAGATCATGACCTGAACTGAAGTTGGACGCTCAACTGACTGAGCCACCCAGGCGCCCCGATGTCTGGCATCTTTTGTAAGCTGTGATTTTTTTTTCATGTTGTTGTTTGTAACATAATTTACTCATCTTAGTTGCTTTATACTACTCCATTGTGTATTTTCAATTTATTTATTTGTTCTAATGTTTATAAAAATTGAGGAGCTCCCAGTTTTAGGAAATTATGAGTAGTGCTACTATGAACACTCTGGTGCATGAATCCTGATGCATACGTATATATTTTTCTGTATCACTGACTGGATTTTGTGGGCTCACAGGGTATTGTCTAAGTCAATTTGAGCCACTATAACAAATTACCACAGACAGAGTAGCTTAAATGACAAATATTTATTTCCCTCAGTTCTTGGAGGCTGGGAAATCCAAGATGAAGGTGCTGGCATATCCAGTGTCTGGTGAGGGCCCTCTTCATGGTTTGCAGATGACCGTTTCTTGCTGTGCCCTCACAGGGTAGAGAGCAGGGTGAGAGGAAGCATGGTCTCTTGTATCCCTTCTTATAAGGGATGCTCATCTCATCGTGAGGCCTCCACCCTCATGAGCATTTTATCTCCAGAGGCCCCATCTCCTAATACCATCCCAGTGGGGTTAAGGTCTAGACATATGAATGTGCAGTTCGTAACAGGTATGTACATCTTCACCTTTAATACATAATACTAGAGGGGCGCCTGGGGGGCTCAGTCAGTTACGTGTTTGACTTGATTTCGGCTCAGGTCATGATCTCACAGTTCATGAGTTTGAGCCCCTCATCAGACTCTGTACCGACAGTGTGGAGCCTGCTTGGGATTGTCTGTCTGTCTGTCTCTCTCTCAAAAATAAATAAATAAACTTTAAAAAATCCATAATACTAGAATGTCTTCCAACCTGGTATGCATGAGAATGGTTGTGCAATATTCTTCTTTGCTTCACTCCTTAACTTTAGCTATTTTACAGGTATATAGTTGTTGATCAACACAGGCATCCCTCTTTACCTCTTATAATGTGTTTTGCCTTAAAATCTACTTAACTGGGCACTACTGTAGCTAAATAGTTTTTGTTACTGTTTGCAAAATCTGTCTTTTTCATCCTTTAATTTATTTTTTTTGTATCCCTGTGTTTAGACGTATCTCATATATTGCGTAGTTGTTGTGTTTTTTAAACCAGTCCAATATTCTGCATTTTAATTGGAGCATTTAGTATTTACATTAATATAATTTGTGATCTACTTGGATTTAAATCTAGCATCTTATTGTGTACTTCCTACTTGTCTTGATTGCCCTATATTTTCTCCTTGGATTGATACTTAATTTTTTTTTCCATTTCCCTTATCCATTAGCTTAGAATTTATGTACTCTTCAGTGCTATCCTAGGGCTGCAACATGCATCCTTGACTTATCAAAGTCTAATGTTAATTGTTACTTTTAACCTATTTCCAGAAAATATAACAATCTTGGAGCATTTTAATACCATTTACTACCCCCAACTTAAATGCTACTTTTGTTGTTAATTTTAATTATTATTTCACATAAACGATAGTCAAATATATGTACTCATAAAGTTATAATTTCATTTACTATTTCTTCTTAATTTTTTTTTCATCTTTTACTTCTCATTTGGTTTCATTTCCTCACACCCAAAGAATGCCCTTATTTATTTCTTTTATTGTTGGTCTGCTGGTAATGAATTTTCGTAGTTCTTGTTTATCTCAAAATGTTTCTATTTCACCTTCATTAGAAAGATAAATTACACTGCCCTTCTTTCAGCAGTTTACATAGATCATTATCTTTGGCTTTCATTGGTTTTTTAAGAAGTCAGTTCTCAATGTGACTATTGCTACTTTAGAAGGAATACCTCTGCTGTGTTGTAGAAAATCTGGTTGTTCTTGATCATAATTGATTTTACTAAGGTGTGTCTATACATGTATTTCTTATTATTTAACCCCCTTGGTTTTGTAGGGATTCCTGAACTGTGTCTTAGAATGTTTGGTTTTGGAATATTCTCAAGGGTTGTTCAAGTTTTACTTCTGCCCCCTGCTCTCATCCCTCTTTTTCTGGGATCAGGATTTACACCAAGTTTAGAATTCCTTATTCTATTCTCTGTGCCTCTTATCCTGGCTTCTGTATTTACCTTGTTTGTCTCTTTGTGCTTCTTTCTAAATCGTTTCTTCTAATTGGTATATCACTTCACAGTGCATATCTCTTCATTGCACCTACGTTAGTGTTAAACCAATCACTGCGTTCTTCATTTTGTTTGCTGTGTTTCTAATTTCTAGAATTTCTGTGTGTTTTTAAAAAATGTTCTATGTCTTTTATCATAGTTTCCAGCGCTGCTGAAATTCTCAAGTGTCACTTTATAACCTTAATCATAGCAAGTTTGGTTATTTTAAAGTCTGTTTGATCACACCAACATCTGCAGCCTTAACTGCCTGTTGTTTCTGATGGTTCTCATTTATTTTATGTTGTCTTTTCGCATGTGTGGATGTTTTTGATTGTGAGCCAGACATTGTATTTAAATGTCGTTTGTAGGAATGGAGCCTTGTATAATGTCTTTCTCTAAAGATGATTTACATTTGTTTCTGTAGTTGCCTCTGGGCTCTAGCCGTTTGGGATCCTCAATTTCATGTCTGAGATTGAAAAGATTGAAAGTTTGACTGTAAATGGAGGATCACTTCTAGTTTACTTTGCTTCCAAAATACAACTCTTCAGAGTCTTAACCCAGAGTGCGTGGGATTCACAAGCATTTCCTTGTACTCTCCAGCAGCTCTGTGACTCCAGCTTTTACCTGCGTATTCCTGGGATATGTCTAGAGCACTGTTCAGCCTCTGGGCCCTGCAGCAGCCTCTTTCAGTATTAGCAAGTGCCCCAGGGGAAAAGCAAGTCTAAATCCTGACTTGCCTCTCTTGATTTCCCTCTTCTTCTGGATCATAGCCTGGTAATTACTCACGATCTTGTTGAGTCTCGATGCCTTTAAGCAAATCTCATTCACATTTTGTAGAAGGTTGTCTGTTCTATGGACTCTGTCATTGCTGCAAATGGAAGCTCAGAGCTCCTTAGGGTCCAACTCTGCATTACATATGATTGAAGAAAAGCAGTACATGCCCTTGAAAAGCTCACAATATGTTTAGGAATACAAAATGTGTGAAGTAGATTTAAAGGAAGAATACATGTAGACTATCTGTAAAGTTAAAAGGAAGAGAAGCATGGATAGACCGGAGTCAATGAGGACCTAGTTCTGGTTTTGTTATGTGACCATGGTCTTTTTCCTATAATTCACCTACTTAATGCACTTGTGTGGTCTCACTCACTAGAACCAGCTTTAGCCTTAGTGCTAAATGTACCATCTAACCACTTCGTTACTTTTGAGTTTGACAGGTACAACCCTTGCGGTATATTTCTGTATTACCACAAGACTTTTACAGGTACCTCAAGTGCAACGTGAATAAATCTATGCCCACTATTTTTCCCCATTTAATGGTAAGATAATTGTTTTTCTTATCTGCATAGCCTTTCCCATGAGCACTATTAAACTTCATTAGATTCGGATTACTTTGCCACTTTAAACGATCATAGCCTTAAACATTTTTCTACAAACTGTGTTATGTGAAGGTAGGTTAAGAAATACTTAATAATACTAAGGCACACATCTTGTTAAACTATCATTTGTATTTTAATCATGAACAAGTATTTTTAATTAATGCCTATTCCACAGAATTGTGGTAGAAAGTTAATAATTTTATTTATCATTTGGTGGTTTATTAAAATATGTTTATTAAAAATTTTTGAAATTATCTTTCTTTTTACAACAGTATATTAGTTTCAAGTGTACAACATAACAGTTCGATATTTGTATATAAGACGAAGTTGAGGTCACCACGATAAGTCTAGCTAACGTGTCACCATACATAGTTATAGAACCTTTTCTCTTGTGGTGAGAACTTTTAACTTCTATTCTTTTAGCAACTTTCATATATGCGATACAGTGTTAGTAACTATAGTCACCATGCTATAGATTACATCTCCACGACTTATTTATTATAACTTTTCTATCACTTTTAAATTTGTACATTGGTAACATTTGTACCATTTGACTTGCTTTACCCATCTCCCATTTTGCCCATCTCCGGCCCCCTGCCTCTGTCAACCATCAATATGTTTTCTATACCTATGAGCTTCCCCCCCACTTTTTTCTCAATTCCTCATATAAATGAAAATGTATAGTATTTGTCTTTCTCTGCCTGACTCATTTCACTTAGCATAATACCCTCAAGGCCCACCCATATCGTCACACGTGGCAAGATTTCACTCTTTTTTGTGGCTAAATAATATTCCACTGTGTGTATATATATATATATATATATATACAATATACATATATACAATATACTTATATATTCCATTATATATAATGCCACTTATAAGTGGCCTGCCACACACACATACATATACATACACCACATTTTCTTTTTTTTTTTTTTCAAGTTTTTATGTATTTATTTGAGAAAAACAGAAACAGCATGTGTGGGGAAGGGGCAGAGACAGAGGGAGAGAGAGAGAATCTCAAGCAAGCTCTATGCTGCCAGAGCAGAGCTTGATATGGGGCTCAAACTCACAAAACTGTGAGATCATGACCTGAGCTAAAGCCAAGAGTCAGAAGCTTAACCGAATGAGCCACCTAGGCATCTCCACATACACCACATTGCCTTTATCTATTCATCCATCAATGAACATTTAGGTTATTTTCATATCTTGGCTGCTGTAAACAGTGCTGCAGTGAATATGGGTGTGCATATATTTCTCTGCTATAGTGTTTTTGTTTTCTTTGGATAAATACTCAGTGGAATTGCTAGGTCAGTTAATTCTATTATTAATTTCTTAAAAGAGCCACCATACTCTTTTCCACATTGGCTACATCAATTTACATTCCTACCAGCAGTGCTCAGGGGTTCCCCTTTCTTTACATCCTTTTCTTGCTATTTCTTCTCTTTTTGAAAATAGCCATTCTAATAGGTATGAGGTGATATCTCATTTTGGTTTTGATTTGCATTTCCCTGATGACTAGTGATGTTGAATCTTTTCATGTACCTGTTGGCCATCTGTATGTCTTCTTTGGGAAAAAAAAAAACATCTGAACAGATCCTCTGCCCATGTTTTAATCAGATTGCTTTTTCTCTATTCAGTTGTATGAGTTCTCTATTTTGGTTATTAACTACTAATCAGATATACATGATTTGTAAATATTTTCTCTCTTTCAGTAGGTTGCCTTTTCATTTTGTTTATAGTTTTTTGTTGTGCAGAAAGCTTTTTGGTTTGATGTAGTCCCATGTGTTTATTTTTGCTTCTGTTACTAAAAAACTTGGAAACTTTTAATAAATGATTAGTTTCCTATTTATAAAATTTTCGTTTGGTGAACTATAAGCAATTATGAAAAGTTAAATTTTTAAAGAATTTTTAGGAATATAGGTAAATATCCTTTATTGTAATGTTAAGTGAAAAAGAACAAAAGTCTGTACTCACTACAATTGTATTCTTTTCTGTGTTTTTGTGTGTGTGTTTATGCTCACAGAAGAAAAGATTAAAAGAAAATACATCAAATTGTTAGTATTGATTTTTCTCTGAATGGTGGGAATATGGAGATTAAAGTATTTATCTTTTCCAAATTTTTAAAACTGAACATATCTTCATTAATTTAAAAAATACAGTAATAATTCATAGGGGCACATGTACCCCAATGTTTATAGAAGTGCTTTCAACAATAGCCAAATCATGGAAAGAACCCAAATGTTCATCAACTGATGAATGGATAAAGAAGATGTGGTTTATATATATATAATGGAATACTACTTGGCAATGTGAAAGAATGAAATCCTGCCATTGCCAACAACGTGGATGGAACTGGAGAGTATTATGCTAAGTGAAATAAGTCAGAGAAAGACAGATATCATGTTTTCACTCATATGTGGAACTTGAGAAACTTAACAGAAAACCATAGGGGAAGGGAAGGGGGAAAATAGTTTCAAACAGAGAGGGAGGCAAACCCGTAAGAAACTCTTAAATACAGAGAACAATCTGAGGGTTGATGGGGCAGGGGGAGAGGAGAAAATAGTGATGGGCATTGAGGAGGGCACTTGTTGGGATGAGCACTGGGTATTGTATGTAAGCAATGAATCATGGGAATCTACTCCCCAAACCAAGAGCACACTGTATACACTGTATGTTAGCCAACTTGACAAAAAAATTATATTAAATGAATGAATGAGTGAATAAATAAATAAAACAAAAAATACAGTAATAATGCAAGTCTATTATAAAAAATAAAACGTCAGTGCATAAGGTAAAAAGTGTTAGTCCCTCATTCCCTTTACTTTTTTTTTCTTTCCTTAATCTTTCTCTCTTAAGATAATTACTTTTATAAGTTTGACGTATATCCTTTCAGGCCTCTTTCTAAGCCCTAGCTTGTGTCTTTGTGTGTGTGTGTGTGAGTGTAAACATGTGTATTTATTTTTCTGGGAAAAGAAGCCCTTCACTCTTAGATTGACTTAAAAGTGAGAATATAGGGACACCTGGGTGGCTCAGTTGGTTAAGCGTCCGACTCTTGATTTTAGCTCAGGCCATGATCTCATGGTTCATGAGATCAAGCCCTGCATTGGGCTCTGTGCTGACAGTGAGGAGCCTGCTTGGGATTCTTTCTCTCCCCTCTCTCTCTCTCTCTGCCCTTCCCCTCCGCTCATATTTTTTGTCTCTCTCTCTTTCTTTTTTTTTTTTTAATTTTTTTTTCAACGTTTTTTAATTTATTTTTGGGACAGAGAGAGACAGAGCATGAACGGGGGAGGGGCAGAGAGAGAGGGAGACACAGAATCGGAAACAGGCTCCAGGCTCCGAGCCATCAGCCCAGAGCCTGATGCGGGGCTCGAACTCACGGACCGCGAGATCGTGACCTGGCTGAAGTCAGACGCTTAACCGACTGCGCCACCCAGGCGCCCCTGTCTCTCTCTCTTTCAATATAAATAAGCATTTTTTTAAAAAGTAAAGATATATGCTTCCTTTTGGAATTTAAAGATTAATTGGGAAAACTATAAAATACTTGGCATAATTTTTTCACTTGGACAAAAATATAGAAAGAAAACAGCCTGAGTGGTAGGCCTGCAGGGCAGATAATTCTGTAATGAAGCTCATTGATTGGGCACTGATAGATTCCACGGTATAATCTGCAAAGTGGATGTACAGCAAAGTGAATTTGAACTACAGGGTGAAGCCCAGTATGGGATCATCTAATCAGTTTATGAAAATTAGTATTAAAAATAAAATAGGAAATATCAGAATATATCATATGTATTAGGGTAATTATTGTGTGTCTAACGTTTGTTTACTTATATTTCTACATGTGTGTCTTTTTATAAGGTCAGGGTGTAAAATGCACATCATGTGCTGACTGTGAAAATTAAATCTTGTCCTTGGTGTGTGCGTGTGTATAACCCATTGGAGCTCGATAGCAATCCATTCAGTGATGCAGAAGAACACGTAGGGACTTGGAATGTGAATTAGGCCTACAGAAGACTGGGTTTGAAGATGGGATAAAATGAAGACAAACAGCATTCATATATGAATTGTACTTCATTGCATTTAGCTTAAATGATATAACTCTCAACACTGGCTATAAGATAGTATCAATTTGGGGATGCTCCATGAGTACAACTGCTCAGGTTTCCTCTGGTCTCCTCAAGGAAGACGTGTTTGACTCTTGGCTATTATCTTCATCCTCATGAGGAAGGTCATTCTGCAAGTTTGAAAGAAGTGACAAACAGGGTCTTTGTTGGGTTTTTTGGACCCCAGTCATGTCACTCAAAAATTACAGAATAATTACTTAAATGGTTGAGAAACTTTTGCTTTCAGTGTTTGCAATATCACCAGTGCATATTGGTGATATTAGCTTCAAATTATGTAATAGTGGCCAGGCAGCATATAGGTATATTCTTTTTACAACTATTTTTTTTAATTTTTTAAATATTTATTCATTATATTTGAGAGAGAGAGAGACAGCCAGCAGGGGAGGGACAGAGAAAGAGGAAGACACAGAATTTGAAGCAGGCTCCAGGCTCTGAGCTGTCAGCACAGAGTCCAACACGGGGCTTGAACTCATGGACCATGAGATCATGACCTGAGCTGAAGTTGGACACCCGACCGACTGAGCCACCTTGCTACAACTATTTTTAATCTGCCAGAAGTCCTAGAAGCATGGTAAGCTCAGCCATGGGCCACCTCAGAGGCTAAACCTGACTTTGGAATGAAGTCTTCTACCTATCATTCTTTGGTAGGTGGACTTTGGAAATGTACTGCAGAGGATATTTTACTTATGTACCGTCCTGGAAGAGAGGGACATAGATTCTAATAACTGTCTCTGGATAAGGAATGTTGCTTCCTGAGAACAATGAGGAGTTATTTATATAGAGGAACAGAAGAATGACAAAATTTATATTGTATTCCAAATTGGCATAGACCTATATTCTTTAGCCAGATTTATTCATTCAGCCATCTATCTATTCATTGGGGCACATCCTGAAACTGTGTCTGGCCATGGGCGTTCAGGACCTGAGTCGAGTCCTAGAACTCCAGGTATCTGTTTACCTGATGTGTGCATGTTTGTCTGGTCAGAGGAAAAGTGGAGTGGGGGTGGGATTTGGAGGATACCTTGAAAGATATAGGACCAAGGTCAGCACGGTTCCTGTTTTGGGCTTGAAATGTCTCACTTGGACAGCACTCTGGCTATAGTCAGTCCCAAGCAACCAGAGAGAGTTAGAAAACTTCAAGGAAGGCACTTCAACTGTGGAGGTCCGTTAGGTGCAAAGCCTGGGGCAAGTCCCTTCTTGCCCAGATTTGAGGATAGTATTACTCTAGCCCAGCCTTCATTAATCCCAAATCTGAGTTCTAGGACTATGTAAATACATTACATAGAAATCTTACAATAGAAGTTTGCCTGAAGCATGGAGCCATAGATGTACAATGATCCAAAGGAAGGTAGGAAAATATGATACAAAATTATCAAAAGAGATAATAAAAAAAAAAAACAACTGGTTCCGTGATATTGAATTCCTCACCATCTCAAAGTAGAATTGCTGATGTGTTGGATTTGACCTGTTGTTGTGGACTGAATGTTTTTGTCCCTCCACCCCCAAAGCTACACGTTGGAGGCCTACCCTTCAGTGCAATGATTATTTGGAGGTGGGACCTTTGGAAAGTAATTAGGTTTCGTTGAGGTCATGAGGGTAGGACTTCCGTGATGGGATTTATTCCTTATAAGAAAAGAAACCTAGAGCTGTCTCTCTGCCATGTGAGGAGACAGCAAGGAGTCAGCCAACTGCAAGTCAGCCAATGGGCTCTCCCCAAGAACTGAATCTGCTAGCACCTTGATCTTGGACTTCACAGCCTCCAGAAATGAGAGGAAATAAATGCCCACTGTTAAAGCTACCCGGTCTGTGATATTTTGTTACAGCAGCCCAAGCTAAGACACCTGTGTTCTCAGAGTTTGTCAGGCCAAAGGAAGTATGAGTGTGAGAGAACTATAGTCAATTCATTTTAGGGCCTGTTTAAGAGGTTTCCTCAGTGGATGAGGAGGACTCAGCAGAAAGAAACTAGGGAGGAAACCAGTTGTTAAAGGGCTGCAGAAGTAGTGGCAAGTTGGAATAGTGACAGATCCAGCTACATATGGAGGGGTCCTAACAGTGAAGGCAGGAGAGTCAGCTCTGTACAGCTGCCAAGTCAGAGACCCCTAACGCCAGGTCACCCCAACAATCCCCGCCAAGCCAACACTCACCAGCAGCTGACTTCTTCCACCTGCTAACTGGCAATTTTCAGATAGATTGAGTTTTCATTCTTCCCTATTTCATTAACTGCAACTTATATAACATATAATAATAGAATCTTCAGAACAGCACTTTGCCAACTGCAAAGGTTATCAAATGCTAAATGAGCACTTTTAAATGGCTGGTAACTCATTGTTTTCAAGGCTTTTCAAGTTCCATATTTCCTTTCTTATGTCTCTATTTTTCTACACATTCTTTCTTTAAAAGTGTTCTTCAAGATCATTTTAAATATTCTTGGAAAAAATAACATATTTGGTAGTTTTGTATATGTCAAGCATGCTCCTATGGTCATCTTATTTATTCCTTTCATCAAGCCTTGTGAGTAAGGTGTTGCTACTCCTCCAGTAAAGGGAAACAAGAACAAATAATGGTAAGTGATATGTTCAAGGTCCGTGGTGGGGCAAGGATTTGAGTTCAACTTTTCTGTCTTTAAATCTTATGTTCTTTTCTCTATAGAACTCAAGATACTCTGTTAAATATTTACTGGAAAGACAAACTAAATGGAAAAAAGCTGCCTCTAAGTGACAATGGAAGGAGTTCCTCCCACTGGGTACTGTCATTGGCTTCCCTCATCATTAATGTCTTATTTCAGTTTTCTTCATTGTTCTACTCACTTGTTGCCTTTAATTTCCTTTAGTTAGACATGACTTTTCTTCTTTTCATTTTTTCCTTTTCCAATTTGTCAGCAAACAAACTGGAATTATGTTGGAATCATTCAAACTATTTAGATAAATAATGTCTACATTTGCCTATTACCATTCTATCATCTCTAGTGAGTTTCACACAATTTGAATTTAGCACAATAAAACTACCACTTTAGAATGGTTTTTGTGAACTAGTATTAACCATACACCTACCTGGGGTACAGGTATTTATTTTTCCAATTAATTGCTCAAGGCACACCTTCCCTTCTGCAGAATATGCTATTTCTTCTTATTGAGACCCTCCTTGCACTTCTCTCACAAGTTGCCCAAGGATTCTGAGGTTTATTGACTTCTTAGGAGTTGAAACTATAAGTAGAAAACAGAATGAAAATGAAAGCCTAATGTGGCCATTAAAGGCCACGGCATCTTCCTCTGTCTCGGTGTTGTAAATAGCTTGCCCAGATCAGATGGACTTTGGTCCTCTTCTGTGGATTTGCTCTTCTTATCCAGATCTTGGATCTTCATTTGGGCACTGTGATTACCTTTCCTTCAATGTACTTTCTCATGCTCAGCTATTGCTACTCAAGTGGACCACCATGTCAGAGGGACTGGGTGGAGATGAGCTTGTACCCTTGGCTGTCTATTATGTTAGAATCTGCTTTCCTCATGAGCCTCCAGATGTGGAGCAGCCCAGGTCACCAGTCCAGATATTTCCTTCTCACCTCTGATGCCCTAAGTGATCTTTCTTGCCACTGAGATTGATGGGAGAGTTTCTATGAGTAAATGTATAAAACCTTAGAGCATTATTGACAGTAAGAATTATTTTTCATGATTTTTAATAAAAGGACTAATTATTTCACATTAATTGTTTGAATTTTATGAAATACTTTTTATTTATTTTTAAATGTTTTTTAATTTTTTTTTATTTTGAGAGAGATGGGCAGAACATGAGTGGGAAAGGGGCAGGGAGAGAGAGAGAGAGACAGAAAGAGAGAGAGAGAGAGAGGGAGAGAGTCCCAAGCAGGCTCAATGCTGTCAACACAGAGCCCAACGCAGGGATCGAACTCACGAACCATGAGGTCATGACCTGAGCGTAAATCAAGAACCGGACACTTAACCGACTGAGCAACCCAGGTGCCCCTGAAATATTTTTTAAAATTATATTTTTAGTTCCTTGTTTCACTCTTTGGATCAATTTGCCTATAATTTGCCTATAATTATTTGCCTATAATTGTCATCCATCATCTAGAAAATAAGTATAATTTAGGGTCATGGAAGTTTCTTCTAGTTTAACTGTGATACCTTGGTCATGACTTTTAGCCTATTTAAGCTTAGGGCCCTCATTTGTGAAATGAATAGATTGGATTAAAATAGCACTATCTATCTCAGGTATCCTTTCTTGGCTCACAGATTCCTTCTACAGTAATATATTATCTCACTGACTCTCTTAGATTTTAGAAAATCATCTCAGGGTCACCTGGGTGGTTCAGTCAGTTAAGTGTCTGACTTTAGCTCAGGTCGTGATCTCACGGTTCACAAGTTGGAGCCCCGCGTTGGACTCTGGGCTGACAGCTCAGAGCCTGGAGCCTGCTTTGGATTCTGTGTCTCCTTCTCTCTGCCTCTCCCCTCACACTTTGTCTCTCTCTCTCTCTCTGAAAAATAAAATAAAAAATAAACATTAAAAAAAATCATCTCATCATCATATATGTTATACAATACATAATTATAAATTTAAAATAAATCAATATATTATTAAATATTTGTAATTTTAGTAGTATAATCAAAAGTTCTGGTTTTGTCAGGATAGCCCCAGATTTTGTATATTATCCTGGTTCTGATTTGAATGATGATTTTATGGTTACCTTAATTATTTAAATACAACCTTAGAAACAGTTATACAAAAATATATTTGAACTCTTCCTAACTTAACAAATTAACACTAGCTATTCAATTTTTAAAAATTAATTATGTAATTGAGAGGATTACTAAGGAATCACAAATGTAAAGTGATATCTATCATGTTTAGTTGGAAACTAAATATAGGTTAAAATGCAGATGTAAACCTAGCTACATGTGGCAGCATTAACAAAACTACTGATTTTATAAGATTGAAATACTTGTATTTTGCTCTTAAAAGCATAAAGTGCTTTATTTACATAATCATCGTTTTGTTCCTAAAAGATGAATTGAGAGAAAGGATTTATATTGTTAATTATCAGTCCTTGTTCTTCAAATAAAACATTTCATCATGGATAATGTCTAATCCCATTAAACAAAAACCTCCATATTAGTGGTGAAAGGTTTTCCCCTTTCACCACTGATTTTTGTACAAGACACCTTGATGTGTTATATAAATATTCTGGTCAGTTAAAAGCAACCTGTGGATTTGGTAAAGAAAATCTTAAGGAAATGTATAGCATTATCATTTTTATGTTCCTTGAGAGTTTGTATTTCAACATCAGTGTTCTTTAGCTTCCTATCTTAAACCAATGATATACCACAGATATATATTAAACAATGAAGAAGAACAAAAACCACTGAAAACTGTGTATTTATCAAAACTGCCTGTGGATTTTTTTTCAAATTTGTATTTAAACTCTAGTTAGTTAATATTTAGTTTCAGGAGTAGAATTCAATGATTCATCACTTACATACAACACCTAGTGTTCATCTAAACAAGTGCCCTCCTTAATATCCATCCCCTGTCTAACCCATCCCCCACCCACCTCCCTCCATCAACCCTGGGTTTGTTCTCTATATTTAAGAGTCTCTTACGGTTTGTTTCTCTCCCTCTCTCTCTCTTTCTCTCTTACCATATGTTCATCTGTTTTGTTTCTTAAATTCTACATATGAGTGAAATCATATGGTATTTCTCTTTCTCTGACCGATTTGTTTCGCTTAGCCTAATACACACCAGTTCCACTGTAGATGGTGTTCCGCTGGTGATACACTGGGTGTGGTTTGACTCAAACTATGATACACCTTCACTCAGCATTCTCAACAAGACATGAGGTCTGTTCTCACTGCTTGCCGGGGTTGCAAAAGGTAGCTGCAGGCCCCCCATGGCACAGGCAGACACAACCACAGGCTGAGATGCCGGTTGTTTGGAACTATCGAAAACGTTTTAAATCACTGCCTCTGTTCCAGATCCCTCTTGGAGTTTCTTATTGTGCAAGTTTTTGCTTAACTCCTGGTAGCCAGGAAGAGCTTCTCCCCTCCCACTCGCTAGAACTGCGGTTACAGTATGCAGGCTTTAGTGTTCATCAGGATGAGTCGCTAATCTAGAAAATGAAAAGGTTCTCTTTACCCTCAGGGACTGACATATATCTCTCAAGCCCTCCTTTCTTGTCTTACGATTTACGTCTTTGTGCGATGATTGACAGTGCGAACATCATTTTTTTTCCTAAGGGGGACTTCACTCTCAATTATTGCAGTGAATTAAGCCCTGTGGCTCTATTGAGTACATTCCTTTCCCAGTGTCAGAGTAAGGTAGTCATAAATAACACCACTTTGGGAATGCTAAAAGGGTGGTGCCGATGGGGCTTGTTCAAACTGAGTTCAGTTTCTCTACATCAAAGAATCAAACTCAGTTGGGATCTAGTTTTACCCAGATATCCTTTAATAATCCCTGGGACATAAGTTAACCACCCAAAGCACTTAGTTGTTTTCCGTTGTTATAGTGCCAAAAACCATTCAGGTTATCAAAACAATATAATGATGTTCTCGTGTCCTTTTGTGCTAGAATATGAATTTGGTTAAAATCAGGCAAAATTTACTTTCATCATCTTCAAAGTATGTGTGTGTAATGTGTGGTCTAATGAATTTTAGGAAATAGCACTCCAGTGGAGAGCACAGAATCTGAGAATTCATCCACTTCATTCTCCTGACACTCAGCTTTCTTCTTTTTTTAAAAAATTTTTTAATGTTTATTTATATTTGAGAGAGAGAAACAGACAGACAGAGCATGAGTGGGGGAGGTGCAGAGAGAGAGGGAGACACAGAATCCAAAGGAGGCCCCAGGCTCTGAGCTGTCAGCACAGAGCCCAACTTGGGTCTTGAACTCAGGAACCGTGAGATCATGACCTGAGCTGAAGTTGGAGCTTAACCAACTGAGACACCCAGGCACCCCTCAGCTTCCTTCTGTAGTAGGTATCCTGGCCAAGGTGAGCTCTGACACCATTTGTGCGGCCCCAGGTTGTTACTGTATGGATATAGAGGCATAGACCCCCCCCCCCAGGGGACACAGAGGGAATGTGGGAGCCCCCAAGAGAAGAAGGTGACCTTATGGACATGTTATAAGGAGCAATTTTAAGTACCTCACACCAACAAATTCAGGATCAGTTGCTCTTTGGTTGATGCAGAGAATGCACATCTCTTCAAACTTCCTTTTCAAAAAGCAGAAGTCAAAATAATGAGTCCTGTGGAAAAGGGCCCTGTGTCAAGAAAATGTGCAGAAAACTTAGAGCTGAAGAAGAAAACTATTGTTGAATTTAGGAAAAAGATTTCAAAGCAATGGCCTAGGCTGGGGCTAGGACAGGGATGGGGTGGGGTGGGGGTGGGGGGGAGAGTCACAAAATGAGAGTGATATTATTTCAGTCAGACCAGCCCCCAGCATGTCACCTTCAGGGGCCGGAAAGCTAATGGGATTCGAGGGAGTGTGTAATTCTGGGGCTCCTGCTCCTAAAATAGCTCTGCATTTGATTGGTTGTATCTTAACATTTTCAACAAGGAAGAAAAATAGGAGGTAAATAATGTAAAGTCAAGGTATGGAATTGAGGTCACAAAATTGCGTCCTGTGAGTCGAACGGTTTTTGCGCCTATTTTTAGGCCCTTATTATCTCTCACCTGAATTACAGTAGCAGCCTCCTCACTGGTCCACTAACTGCCTGAGTGATTTTTCTGAAACTCGCATCTATTCACGGCTTCCCCAGGTGAGTCCTTTCACTGCCCTCTAGCTGCCCCTAGGATGGAGTGTGAATTCTCGACAGGGCTGGCAGCACGCAGGGGATGTGGCCCCAGCCTTCCAATCCAGCCCTGCCTTCTGCCATATGTCCCCTGCTCCCTCTCCTGTCATCATCTTTCAGTTCTTTTAACAGGAGACCCTTTATCACCCCCCCACAACCCTCTTTACCCCCATTGCTCCCTCAAAAGCCCTTTCCCTCTGTGCCCCATCCTACCCTCTTTTAGGTTTCAGCTTTGGTCACTATAGTTTCCTTAAAATAGTCAAGTACCCCCCCCCCCCCAAATTGAGTAGGTGGTTGGTTGGTTGGCTGGTTGGTTTTAACTCTGGCCACCTGTGAAGGCTTGCTGCTGTGTGCCAATTGCCTCTGTTTTGTTTTGCTTTCTATCACAGGCTTCTTTACGAAAAGATTTGTTACAAAAGAACATTGGTCCAAGGTATCACTGTATAGAATTTAGTGTAACAAGTATTTGTACTTGGTAAATATTCAGTGAATATTCAATGGGCATAGTCATTTAATCTCCAGAGTAGATATCATAGGAATGTTTTAAGTTATAAATATTTCTGTTCACGTGGGATATCTGAGCCAGTAGGAAAAACATAGAACTGGAAAGCTGGAGGCCTGAGATTTGGTCTTATATCATTACCTTTGTAGCTAACTTTAGGACACTAAACTTTCTATACCTAATTGCATTTAAGTAAATGCATCGTCTTTGAAATGGACTGATGCCTTTCCTGATGTCTTACGTTATGTGAAAATATAATGAAATGACACATATGACAACACTGTAAGCTCCTCTACAAAATATAGATGGTAGGAAGCGTGATAGGAATGGGGCTCTTGGGTAGCTCGGTTGGTTGAGTGTCTGACTCTTGATTTCGGCTCAGGGCATGATCCCAGGCTTGTGGCACTGAGCCCAGTGTGGGGCTCTGCACTGAGCATTGGAGCCTGCTTAAGATTTTCTGTCTCTCTCCTTTGCTCACACACACAAACTCACTCTAACTCTCTCTCAAAAAACAAAACAAAAAAAGTATGATAGGAAGGGTAAGAGCCCAGGAGTTGGGAGACCTGTATCTAGTCCTATTTATACTATTAATTATCCACTTTTTGCCCAGTGCACTCTTACCAAATAAAATAAAGCACAAAATAAGAAAGCTAAGCAGTCTTATTTTCAGATTCCTTTTAAAATGTTTATGTATTTATTTTGAGAGAGATAGGTAGTGTGGGTGGGGGGAGGGGCAGAGAGAGAGGGAGAGAGAGCAAATCCCAAGCAGGCTCCATGCTTTCAGTGTAGAGCCCAACTCAGGGCTTGATCTCACGAACAGTGAGATCATTACCTGAGCCGAAATCAAGTCAGTGGCTTAACTGGCTGAGCCATGCAGGCGCCCCCGTGTTCCTTTTGACTCTTATATTCTATCAATCTAAGAAACTTGAAATGAGTGTTGTGTACACAATGTCACTTAATTTCTAAAAGAATTTCATTGCTGTTTAATCTCTCCTTCCATTTCAGGGGTTGCTGTAGTTCAGTGGCTGCTGCAGTCAGTGTCGTCTTTCCTTCTTTTTCCACCCAGTTATTTTCTGATTGTTTCAGATATGCATCTTCTACTTTGATATGTCCACACAGTGTCCTGGAAGAGAATGTTTAGAAGTCTACCCAGGAACCAGTACTTGCTAAAAGCTCCTTGTGTTTTCCTCCACAGCTATCCAGGATGGTTTTAGCAGTTATATTCTCTAGAGCTCAGTAGATGATCTGTTACCTGAAATATTTTTTTTCTTGTTTCGTGGCTTTTAAGTTGATGCTCAGAACACCTATCCCCTAGTGCTCAGCCTGGAGCAAAGAGAGTTCTCAGTTCCTCTGCTAACGCTAAACAAAAAAAGACCAATTCCAATTAAAAGGTCTGGGAGATTCTAATTGAATGGTGACTATGAGCATCTTTCAAAGCTAGACCACCTGCCTTTAGGCAGTTTGTGGCTTTCTATTCTTGTGCAATAAATGGACCCGATGCCTGACAAGACAACAAAGAATTTAGAAAGTAGGGATGAAACGTGATTCCTTTTCAGGGGGAACAAAGTCACTTCATTCAAGTACCTGCTTAGTTTCATTGCTGCATTTGAGCCTCGAAGGAGAGAAACGTGGAGCAGTTGATCCACAATTGTGCCTTCCATTATTAGTGTATCAAATGAGCTCTTTTGTGTATGTGTGCAATCACTATTGGAATCTTTGTTCTTAGTTTCCTACACATTGATAAGCATAGCTATAGGGAGATCTATGTGGAAATTCTATTTTCTAACAGTTTGGCAGTTTTTCTTTAATGAGTCCTTGGGGTATCTCACATTTCACCAATTTGTGTTTAAGTAGATGGGAAAAACACTGGCCGCAGCAGGAACCTTCTTCTGCCCCATAAATCAGAGAAACCATCACCCAGGCACTCAAGTACACCCTTTTCGAATAACATACGATAAGACATTTACTTCAGAGCAGATTATGAGCCCTAACGTATAATTCAAGCGTAGGAACAAAAGTTGCCATCAGGGGATAAAAACTCTGTGGATGTGTTCGGTTGCTGCCTTGACACTGCTATTGTAGACAAGAACAAGGGAAGAAATGATGAAAACAGATGCCAGAAGCAATTATAACCAAGCTGTGGTTAGACAAACAGACTGAGAAATAATTTCACCAAGTTTCCAGAGGGGTTTGTGCAAACCGCACATAAGCCACATAACCAGGAACAATAGAAAATGCTACTGAAGGAGTAAGTGATAAAAGTGACACTCCTCAGATAGACTTAAGTATTTACAAAGAGCTGCAGGGTTGAAGGGCCCTGAACACTTTAAAATGAGTAATTTCCTATATAGAGGTAATATAGCCACAGGGTAAGAACCTAGACGCCAGAGGCACACAAACATGGCTGATATCAGGCCTTGGGCACGCTGTTTGACTATTTTGTGCCCCAATTATCTTGTTTGTAAAAATAAGCTTTTTCTCCTAAGCTGTTTTGAGGATGGAATTCGATAAAGCTTGTCGGGCACTTAGTAAGTATTCGATAGTAGGTGTCGATAAATGGTATTTACTACTGCCGTTGTTATTAACAGTCCTTGGATAGACTCCATCTGGTTCCAGAGCATTTGATCATAGACTGAGCGTATCCAAATACTGTTATGGTCTAGAACTGGCTCCAGAAATTGCATTTTCCAAAGACGTTGAAGGTTGTAGGCTGTACTTTCCAAAATGGCTACAACAGTATTTCCCATCCCACTTGCTCTTTCAAAATGTACTTTTGCCATTCTTCTCATCAAAAGGTGGTGTGTGTTTTCTCCCATGGAATCTGAGTGGGCTTGTAACTACTTTAATCATAGGGTATGGTGGAAGTGACACCAAGTGTTTCAGAGGCCGGATTCGAAACGGCAATATAACTTTCAGCTGGTTGTCTAACTCCCCTGAGGCCGCCATGCTGTAAAGAAGCCAAGCCACATGGAAGAGCCACATATAGGTACTCTGTTTGGCAGTCTTAAGCTCTGAGTCATTACCACCCAGACACTAGACATACAATTGAACAAGTCTTCAGATGATTCCAAACCTGAGCCATTGAGTTACTCTGAGCCTTAGCCACCCCAGTTGAGACCTCGGACACCATGGAACAGACAGGCTGCCCCACTGTGCTCTTTCCAAATTCCTGACCAATAGAATCTTTGAGCACAATAAAGTGGTTGTTTTAAGCCACCAAGTTTTGGAGTAATTGGTGACACAGCAAAGATAACTGGGATAGAAATTCTTCCTCGTTTGGCTAGTTCTCCCACTATGGATATTCCAATTCTTCTCAATCAATTAATCATCACTTACCAAGACACCTTGTGGGAATATGAACAAGCCAACAGAAAATAAAAGACACCATAGTATAAATTAGCACAAGACTGCACCTTGGGCTGAAGCAAGGGAAGAAGGGCTGAGGCATGGTAAAGAAGGGGCTTGCACAAAGCCTTGAAAAAAAGGTGGGAATTGAATAAATAGAAAAGAGAGAATTCCTGGAAAAATGTGAAAAAATAAGGTTTTGGAAAGAAATGAGATGCAACGTAACTTAAAATAGCCTGTTAGAGTCTATGTATCTTATTTGCAAAACAATATTTACAAGAAGGAGTTATTTTAAATGTGTTTTTAATGCTAAGAGAATTTATTTAGAACTTTATATAGGTTGAATTAAGTAGAAATACATCAGTGATGTCTTACTCAGATTAATTTCCACAAGATCGATGAGCAAACTTTGCCTTCTATAAAAACATTACTTAGAACTTTACTAGAACACATTGAATTTTTTACAGATTTCAACAAATATATCTTAAAATAGAAATACAGTCTTAAATTTACACATTAATAGTCCATAGAAGGCGCCTGGGTGGCTCAGTCAGTTAAGCATCCGACTTCGGCTCAGGTCATGATCTCACCGTTTGTGAGTTAGAGCCCCGTGTTGGGCTCTATGCTGACAGCTCAGAGCCTGGAGCCTGCTTCAGATTCTGTGTCTCCCTCTGTCTATGCCCCTCCCTTGCTCGCAGTTTGTCTCTCTTTCTCTCAAAAATAAATAAACATTAAAAAAAATTTTTTAAACGGTCCATAGAACTTGTAAATCATGTAATCTAATACAGCAGTCATTTGCCCTTTCTGGAAACTTACTTACCTATTAATTAATTAATTAGTTAATTAAAATGTTTATTTTTGAGAAAGAGAAAGAGTGAGAGTAGGGGAGGGGCAGAGAGAGAGAGAGAGGGAGACACAGAATCCCAAGCAGGTTCCAGGCTCTGAGCTGTCAGCACAGAGCCTCATGAGGGGCTTGAACTCACGAACCTCGAGATCATGACCTGAGCCGAACTTGGACGCTCAACCAACTGACCCACCAGGCGCCCCTGGAAACATATTTAAATAGAAACTGAAATTGTGATGACAAGATATAGAACAGACAGGGATATAACTTAAATTTTATGGTAACTAATATATAAATATTCACTAAACATCCTCAGTTTTTTGGTTTTTGTGGTTTTTTTTAACAGAAAGAAATGGCTTAACCTCAGCCTTTGTGTTCTCAAGTCTCCCATGATAACTTCTCATTAAGTACCATTGAGATGTATGGGCTCTATAGTGACTATAATCTGAAGCTTTGGCATTTTAGATTTTCTGGAATTTGCTTAAACATAATTAGTAACTGGAACGCATCACTTTTTAAATAGCAAATTCTCTGACTGAACAGTTCAACTTCCTGCTCTGGCTTCCACTGGGGCCACTAGATTTTTAAAGTTTTTCCTTTTGATCTTAGTTCTGTCTTTGGAACAGTGCAGAATAACATGACTCTTCGTACATGACAAGCATTCAATTGCTTGAAGACAGTACCCGTACCAGCTCTGTGCCTTCTCGTTTCTTGCCTAATAATCCCATGTTCTCTCATATAACCATCTCTCCAGACCCTTCTTCATCCTGATGTTGTCTTCTGAATTGTTTTCATAATCTCTTTCTTAAAATGTTGGCCAGAATAATTATAATGTTCTAGCTGTTGGGAGAAATGCCTTGAATTTACAGACAGTAAATTTTTAACTTACTCTGAGTCTAACCACAGTTGTTTTTGTTTCTGTTTTGTGCTAAAAAAAAAAAAAAAAAAAGTATTTAAAGGCAGTTAACTTGGTGGCATAAAAATGTTCATCAGCTTGGATTCTGTAAGGGTATCCCAATTACCTGAAATCCTTAACTGGAAGGAATCTTTGAAACTTTGGCATCATCCCAGATTGTTAGATCTTGTTGGGAGATTTTTTTTGGCTCAGTTGAGTCACCTAGCTCCTCCTTGATCTAGAGCTTTTTCCGTTAGGTAAACCTAGAGTTTCCATTGTGTGCCCATGATATAAAATATACCCAGCTCTGCCAATGGACGGACAGGTCAAGATCTGCCTGCAGTATTATCTTTGACCATTCCAATATTTTAGCCACTAGCCACATATAGCCATTTAAATATGAAGGTAAATTAAAATTGAATTAAATTAAAAATTCAGTTTCTCTGTTGCACTAGTCACATTTAAGTGCCCAACAGTCACATGTGGCTAGTAACTATTAGCACAGATACAGAGCATTTCTTTCATTGCAGAAAATTCTACTGAACAGTACTGCCCTTGAACCTCATTTGTGCCGTCCAGATAAAAGCATATAATACGTGAGAATTTTTAAATACAAAAATGGAAAATAATATGCTAAAATGGATTTGGGCATAGACATTTTTAAAGCATTAACTATTTTGTTATTTTATATAGTATCTAGTTTAGCATTTTACAGAAGAAGCCCAGTCATTAAAAATCTAAGTTTTGGGGCCCCCCGGGGGTAACTCAGTCAGTTGAGCGCCCGACTTCTGCTCAGGTCATGATCTCACGGTTTGTGGGTTTGAGGTCCACATAGGGCTCTGTGCTGACAGCTCTGAGCCTGGAGCCTGCTCCGGATTCTGCGTCTCCCTTTCTCTCTGCCCCTCCCCCACTTGTGCTCTGTCTCTCAAAAATAAATAAATGTAAAAAAAAAATTTTTTTTTAATCTTAAGTTTTGGAGGGGTGCTTGGGTGGCTCAGCTGGTTAAGCATCAGACTTTGGCTCAGGTCATGATCTCGTGGCTTGTAAGTTCGATACCCACGTGGGGCTCTGTGCTGACAGCTCAGAGCCTAGATCCTGCTTTGGATTCTGTGTCTCCCTCTCACTCTCTCTCTCTGCCCCTCCCCACTTGTACTCTGTCTCTTTCTCAAAAATACATAAACATTAAAAAAAAAAAGAATCTAAGTTTTGGAGTTAAGCTGTCTGAATTCAGGTCCTGCCTTCACCATTTCCTAACTGTGTGACCTTGGACAAGTTATTTAACCTAGGCCCTTGTTTCCTGAACTGCAAAATACATTTAATGAATTTCTTAATGTGATTGCTAAGCTCAAATGAGATAATGCTTGTAAAAATACTAAGCACAATGTCTGGCATTTGTAAGCTGTCAACAAGGCATCATTTCTATTGCCATTCATAGAAATTTAATTTTTAGCCCCAAAGTACTAGTCACAAAACGTGTGCATAAAGACATTATAACACTTTATTAAATGAATTGGACTTACACGAAGCAAGTAGAAAGCAACTTCATTCTTTCCCACTTCTATCCCTATAAACTCTTTCTGCAGAATTGTTCTTCCCTTTCCCTTGGGTGAAATTGAGCTGATCTTATAGGTTTTCATGTCACATAAGTATCATTTCTAGGTAATTAAACAGTCTAGTATACTTCAATACTTAAGCTTTAATCTCTCCTCTCATTCATTTCATCTCAGTTCTGGCAAAAACTCTGAAGTGGAAACGTGGCCTTGGGTGATTCCTGTTCCCCTTCTTCCCAGTTTTTGTAACCCTTCTTCATTTACTAGGCTGCCTCTGCATTCTCTGGGATTGGGAAGGGGAAGGATGGATGGGAGAAATACACTGCAAAGGTCTTCCCTAGCTCCCTTGGCTCTCCGCTGTCTCTGCTATGGAAGCTATGCCAACACTGGCTCATGGTAGGATTTCATGGGCAGTTAGGAGTGGCTTACAGCTGTGGCTTGTCCATCTGTGGGTCCCTGACACAACCTGTCATGTAGAGTTTCGTCCTCAGCCTCTGGCTCCTCAGATTCTCTCTGTGGCTGTCACTGTCTCCTTCCATTCAAGGTCCCTATAAAGGTGATTAAAGCTTAGCTCCCTCTGATAGAATCCATATCTGGTTCTCAGAATACACATTTTTGTTCTACCATCGGTGAGAGAACAATTAACTTCCATGTCAGTCCTCTTTTCTCATTCTGCTTTCTGGGAAATCAAGATTTCATGTTTAAATTTTTCACATTTACCATTTTTCAGGTGCATGTCATATAACGGCCTGTGTCATGTAACTTTCGGGAGACACAGGTGTAGCTTTCCAGGTATAGCTCTGAAGTCTGCTTCATTTAGTTTGGTTGGTGCAGGACTAGATCCTCTTCCTGTGTGCGGTGGGGGAAATGCATAGCCACTGACAGGTCTAAGGAAATCTTTACCACTCATATTCTTAAAGTAGAGGTGATGAGCTAAACCCTACCCTTGTATGTGTCAGGGGTTCACACATCAAGTTTACGGTACGTTAGCCCTGAATTAATGATCTCCACGCAACTAGTTTTGGCCTAATTATACTCAGCATTTGGGCCCCTGATAAAATTCTATGACAGTAAGAAAATTAAGTTAACATTCTGTTGCAATTGTTCTCGTGGAGGTTGTAGGATTGATATTTAGGTGGATACAGTGGAAAGCAGTCAGTGTTCAGGGATTCAGAAGTCATCACTTTGTGCTCAGGATACAGCTGTTGACTAGTACTTCAGTGTATTTAGACAAGGAACAAGAGCAAAAGAGTACATTTCAAGAGGGTCATACACACTACATTGTAGTAAATACAAGGATACGGGGTTTCTTGGTGGACTGAAGACTCTTCTTGTTTATAGCTTTTTGTGTGTGGCAATCTGTCTTTTAAACAAGCTGCCCCTGAACTCTGGCTTTTAATTTCCAGGACTAGTCTGGACATTCATCTCTTTTTCATGGATCACACTGGGTAGTAAAAAAAAACAAAAAAAGTTGATCCAGTGACAAAGAAAAACGACCTCTTCCATTCCTTGGCCATAACAAAGCTTCTGAATTTAGTAGTTCTGTTAAACTTTACTCTCTGGCTGTCTGTGAGGGGGGTGCCATGCTCTCTTGTTCCTGACTAACCATTGTCTCATTTCCAAGAGGTACAGCCTGGGAGTTAGGTGACCTTCCAAATTAATAATCATTCTGTTCAAACATAAAAAGAGAGAACATAAAAACAGTGACATAATGTATAAGATACAATAAATATTATAATATACATTTGTAATATAAAT
The DNA here is from genome assembly GCF_018350195.1 of Panthera tigris. Taxonomy (NCBI): domain Eukaryota; kingdom Metazoa; phylum Chordata; class Mammalia; order Carnivora; family Felidae; genus Panthera; species Panthera tigris. The sequence continues at coordinate 98,432,964 of NC_056666.1, read as the reverse complement.
ATTTTATAAACACAGACTGATAGTGTAGTAATTACAGTCATATGAAATATTTAATATATTGATAATATGAAATATTAATATATTGATAATATTTAATATTAATATGAAATATTTAAATATATACAGAGTGAATAAACAATGACAGTAAGTCTCCACCAACTTAGATAAAATGAATATAGTAACTAAATAAAATGAATGCTTGCTTCTACTTACAATACAGTTATATTACTTTTATGTAAGGTATTCTGTGGTGTTTGGAAATAGTTTGCTCTTTTAAATAGGTAAACATTTGCCTTGTGACTTTCCACCCTTTTTGTTTAAAATGCCAGCGTTTTTTCATAAAGAAAAATAAGATACACAACCTAATTTTGGGGGCACCTGTGTGGCTCCGACTTAAGCATCCGACTTCAGCTCAGGTCATGATCTCACGGTTTGTGGGTTCGAGACCCATATTGGGCTCTGTGCTGACAGCTCAGAACCTGGAGCCTGCTTCAGATTCTGTGTCTCCTTCTCTCTCAGCCCCTCCCCTGCTCACACACTATCTCTGTCTCTCTCTCAAAAATAAATAAACATTAAAAAATTTAAAAAACCAACCTGATTTTCAAGTTGTTTTGTTAAATCCATGAGGATTTTCTGTACTTGATACTTGTCATAGTTTTGAAAAGTGCTTTTAAAATTGTCTCATTAAACTCTTAAGAAGTTTCAATCAATGAGATTGAAGTTTCAATGAGATTGAATTCTTATCCATAGCTTTCTTTTGGGCACAGGGGAGGCGGTTTAAGCTTCATAACTGCACAGCTATGAATAATTATGGAGTCTGTTGCCAGGATTCAGTGATGTGCTCCCACAATCCCCCCACTCCTTATGGCTGACCTACAGCAGGGGCACTCATTCCCCAGAGATCCTGCGCCAGAACCCTAGGATTTCCTCATTCAAAAGACTTTCAAGTCTTGAACAAATACACATGAAACCAGATGCAGCCTACTAGAACAATAACTGGTTGTTGTGTGTCTTCACTGTAGTGATTCTTGCCAACTTTGATGTCATCACCTATGTTGTGACCAAACATATCATTTCTACAGAGTAATGTCAAGGGTTGATAGCCATGGGCATTCAGAAACAATGAACTGGTATTTGACTCTTGACTACCAGTACCTAGTGGATTATTGTGCAATCTGTAGCCCAACCTAGGATGCAAAAGATAAATTTGAGCTTTTAAAATGAAAATTAGCCACACAGGTTTTCTAGAGAGAAAGTTTAGAACCTACTTACTGGTGTCTCAGAGATGAGTCCAACTGTTTGCTCAGTATGCTGATCTCCATTATGTTTCCTTGGTACTTGCCTCACAAGTTTCTTCTGACATGCAAACCAAGCAGTAATAGCATAATATTGATCTCAGTTGTTTATACCCTTAGGAGTGTACCCGTCCATTCATTTATTGCTTTTGCAAGCCTGCAATTATAAGACTTTGACATTTGGGTAAAAGTAAATGTTACAGCAGAAATTATATGTTAGTGATTTTCCAAGATCTAAATATTTAATATTCTGGCAGTGTTTTCCGTGCTTGAATGAGATTGTGTGAGAATACTATGTTACTTTAAAAAAATGTTCATGAGGGCGCCTGGGTGGCTCAGTCGGTTAAGCATCCGACTTCGGCTCAAGCCATGATCTCACAGTTTGTGAGTTTGAGCCCTGCGTCGGGCTCCGTGCTGACAGCTCAGAGCCTGGAGCCTGCTTGGGATTCTGTGTCTCCCCCTCTGTCTGCCCCTCCCATGCTCATGCTCTATCTCTCTCTGTCTCTTGATAATAAATAAACGTTATTTAAATAAGTAAATAAATAAATAAATATAATTTAAAAAAATTAAAAATGTTCATGTAAAGGTGTAAGTTTTTTTATTTTTTCTTTAGGTTAGGTTAGTTAATTTGTCGTATGTTTGAAAGACCCTAATTCTATGAGTGGAACTTTTGGATACCTGTATTTTTTGCTAAGAGAGGCACAATTGCATAGTAATTAAGAATGTGAACTCCAGAGTTTCCATGTATTTTTGGATCTTGGCTTTACCACTTAATAATGATGTGACCACATCAATAAAATGAAGAAAATGACAATACTAACCTCCTATAATTCTTTCATTCTGCAGATACTCATTAAATGCTGTCTGTTTGCCAGAAAGTTCACCAATCACCCAGAACACAAAAGTTAACAACACCACAAGGTCATTACCTTTCTGGAATTTATAGTCTTGTATAGAAATGTTGTCTCCTCATGACCACCTTATTTGGTTTTATTCTGAATTTAGCAGTGAATTTAGACTTGCTGAATTATTTAGACTCTGGTCATTGATAAAAGATTAAAGGGCTTAGAACAAATAGATATGAATATGCAAATTTATTATGCAATGGGTTGGGGGGAGTAATGTATATAGAAAGTAAGATTGTAGGTAAATGTTATGGGTAAAGGAGTACATAAAATATAAGAAGGGATTTGTGTGAGAAACTATAAATGAGTGAATTCTCAATTTAATATACAGAGAAATTTGACAGATTTGAGGCTATGCTATCATGGCAAAAATGAAAAGCCAATATTCTTTTGACCTTGACAGGCTGAGATTAAGAGAGAATTGCAGTAGTCAAAATCAGAGAGAGCCCAAAAGTAAATCTTTTGATTTTAAGCTGTGCATTTGGAAATAAAATGTGTTTGAAGAAGGAAAAAATTACAAAAAGCAAGCTTTTCATGAAATCAGGTGCTTGATAAATTGGAAAAATTAAAGAACAATGATTCTTCAGAAGTTCATATAGCTCTCTGAGCAAAGTACATTTCAAATTCAAAAACTTCTCTCCTCTCTATTCCCTTCCCAAACCTGGTCTCCAGGAGAAAAAGTTAAATAACATAAAGCATTCAGGCATTGTATCATGTTATTAAGTATATATAAAATTTTAAAAATAGGGGTATAAATCATAATTTCCAAAAATTAAATTATAGTCCTTAAAGGAACTTACCATTAAAAAGTAGTTCCAGTGCCAGTTATATTGTAAAGTATGTGAGTGAATCAAGGAACTTACTATTTAAATATACTCATAAGTGAATTCTATTGTAAATTCAAACTAGTTTTAAGTGAATAAATTTGTTTTATTATAGCAAGATTTAGGGGAATAAACCACTAAATTCTCTTGAACATTAATTGGAGAATTATGAATAAATTGCAAATACTGTGTTTGAAGAGACTTCCTTTTATGGAAGTGCTCTGCCTCTCTTGTTTCTATGGAACTGTTCTGATGGGGCAAGAGCCCTGCATTTCAAACCCTCAGGGAACGTCAAAGCTCCTCCCCTTCCTACCTTGCGTGAGAGGATCAGGCAGCCCTCAGTAAGAGACTGCCTCTTGAGAAAAGACTGCAGCCTCCCAGATATCAGATACAGACTCTGGTTAGGGCTGTGGCCTCTGCTGAACCCTGTTAATCTCCAGGCTGCTTAAACATCATCAATCAAAAAAAATTGTGACACTGAATTATAAACATATTTTTGCTAGTAAAGTATGGAGATGGTAATAATGATCATTGGACACTTACTGTCCTAGGATTATGTGTGCTGTGTGATTAGATATTTACAGTCCAAAATTGAGAGTGACAACGTCAAAATACTTTGACACTTTGAAAGTATAGGGAATACTTGGTTATGTGTTGTTTGGGGTATTTAAATAGATATTGAGGTATAATTACAGAGGTTTGCAAATAACTTTTACTGTTAGAGGAGCCAGATGGTAAGCTTGTGATCTTCTGAAATAATATATGAAAGACTATAAAATGAACCATATTCTGCTGGATGAGAAGAAAGCTTTTGAAGCACATTGAGAACCTCTACAAAGAATTTTGTAACTAGCAGAGATGATGGAGAGAGAGCCTCTAGTGAAGATTGATTTCAAGATGTTTGGAATGGATTTTCGAAGTGATTGAATGCTAGTAAATATGCGAGTGAAAATTGTCTATAATCAAGTGTAATTTCAGCCACCTTTGATTAAATTACATGCAAAAGCGGTGTACAAATTAGACATAAATACGTATTTTGTAGCTATGTGGCCTACCTCCAAATCCTGATGAATATATGGGAATGCTTAAAGTAAGTGACATTTGGGGGGAAAGTAGTTGGAAGAGTTTTTTAATACTGGAAACAAAAAAGATATTGACCAAAATAATTCACACTTAATAAAAATGCATACAACACTTTATTGATGGTATTAATCTCTCAGTTTCAGGGATAGGTCTTCAAATTGCATTATAAAATGCAGTGAGCCATTCATTTCAGAAAGACTCAATGGATAAGTAATCTTGAATGAATTGGGATATTATAGAAATACAGGAAGTTTTTACCCTGGGCCCAATATTTTAAAGTATTGACTATGGAATGAGGAAAGTTTCATAAAGGAACTTGGAACTGCAGTGTTTTTGGCAATGGAGTTTGAATAAATGTTCCAAAAATGTACCAAGTCTTACCCCTTCACCCAGTGTTTGAAGAACTTCGCAATATGGTCCAAGCCTACTACTTCTCCATATCTGTTTACCTGCATGTCCCCTGTATCCTGAATGCGTCCTATTCTGTAAACAAGAGGAGCTGTTTATTGTCTGTTGTACATTCCCCATAATCCTCACTTCCATGTATTTGTTTATATACAGTCTATTGCCTATCTCTGTAGGCCCAACCTATTTATGATCCAGCTCAAAAACCCCTAACCAGGAGTTCTGGATGGATCATCTCCTGCTACTCATGGTGGATTAGCACTGTCTGCCTTTTGTACAGTTATTTGTGAGCACATCATACCTATATGCACTAGGCTTCTTGAGGGTAGTCTTTGAGGGTGTTGATCTTTCCAGGCTTTAGAGTAACTATAACAACAGGAATTTCATAAAGAAGACTCATCATAAATATGTATTAAATAAATTCTTGTATTACAAATTAGAAGATTTGTTACAAAAAATATTTGGGGGAAAATTCAAATTTTCATTTGTCCCTTGCTGAATTAGTTATTTGTTGCTATTTAACAAAGTACCACAAAACTTAGCAGCTTAAAGCAACATTTATTATTTCATAGTTTCTGTGAATCAGAAATCATGGTATGGCTTCATTGGGTCCTGTAAGTGAGGGTCTCCCACAAGACTGGAATTAAAGTGTCAATGAGGACTGAGACCTGATATGAAGGCTTGACTGGGGAATGCTGCTGGACTGAGAGCCTTGGTTTGTTGCTGTCTCTTGGCTAGAGACCTGCCTCATGGGCTTCTCCGTGTGGCACAGTTTCTTGCCACATGGACTTCTCCGACATGAAAGTTTGTTTCATCAAAGCATACAAGCTGAGAAGGCAATAGAGAGAATCTGCTACCAAGACAGAAGTTATAGTCTTCTGTAACCTAATCATGGAAGTGACTTCCCACTCACCTTTGCCACATTCTATAGGCTAGAAGTAAGTCATTGGTCCTATCACATTCAAGTGGAAAGGATAATACAATGGCATAAATCACAGGAGGTGAGGATCACTGAGGGCCATCTTGGAAGCTGCCTACCACATTTACTGAAAGGTTTTGTACACACTATGCAGTTTACAGTTCTTTTCCTTCCTTATACTATATCTTGCCTTATATCAGACTTCTGAGTTTACAAAGCTTGTCAATTCTTTGAGGTCCAGATCAAATGCTACCTTCTTATTATAATCTATCTTAAGTACACATATTGAGGTTAATTCCTTCTTTCATTATGAACCCATAATATTTTGTATGCTTTTCCATGGTCCACATTTTATTTTGAATTCACCTTGATAAATATGGTCAGTCCACCTTTACCTGCCACATTGTTTTCCTATAGACAAAGGGAAAAACATACAATATCAAGATTAGCAGACTTATTTTCTAAAGGCTATGTCTCTTGCAGGTAAATAGGACTACAGCTTGAGTGAAAAGATAATATATAATGGGAGATAAGTTTCAGAGAAGCTACTAGAGTTGAAAAAACAGTGTCATTTATCTTACAAAATTTATTATTAAAATAAATAACACAAAAGTGACATCTAACACTGCCTGACATACAGGTGGAGTTCAATCAACAGTTGATGTCTTTCTTTTTACCTTTTTACTTTTGTTTTCTCCCCTTTCCAATATTACCTGCCCCTCCCCCACATATTTGAAACTATTGCTTGAATTATAATACTAGGATTTGTCAAATCATTTATTTAATCATTCAATAAGTTTTCAAACAATCCTTGAGCATTTTCTAGTGCCAGGAATTATTCTAGATATTAGAGATATAGCAGTGAGCAAATTGAAAAGAATATCCTTTCTTTTTGTGCAGCTTACAGTTAAATAAAGGTAGACAGATAGTAACCAATTGTGACAGATGGCAACAAGCACAATGAAAAAAATAATAAAGAAGAGAAGGGGGATAGAATAGTGAGGTAAATACTCTCTCATGCAGGATGATGAAGTTCCCAAAGGAACTGAGGGATTAAACCATATGAATATCTGGTGGAAAGGAGTTCTAGGAGGATGGAAGAACTAACACAAAAACCTTGTAGTGGGAGCATGATTGGTATTGGAGGAACAGCAAGGAAGTCAGCAGAGCTAGAATAGAATGAACCAGGGGGACATGGTAAGAGACAAGGTTAGGTAGGTAGCTGAGAGGTAAAGAGTTAGATGGTGGGGCAGATCACGTGTAACCCTGTAGCTCATAGAATGAAAGCTTTTAGTCTCAGTACGAGAGGGACATACTGGAGTTCTCAGAGGAATAATATGGCCTGACAACTATTTCTAAAGGATCACTCTAGCTGTTATGTAAGGAGTAGAATTTAGGAGGCAGGGATGGAAGGAGAGAGACCAGTAAATAGACTACTGCAATACCACCCCCGCTATGAGAAGTGGTGGAAGTTTAAAGTAGAACCAACAGGATTCTCTGATTAATTGGATATGGGCTATTAAAAAAAAAAAAAGGAGTAGTAAAAGACACCTGCTAGATTTGGGGCCTAGATGACTAGGAGAATGGGGAAGACTTTGAGAGGAGCTGGTTCAGCCAGGGGGAAGATCAGTAGTTTGGTTTTGGACATGGCTGTGATTGAGATATCTTTTGGACAGTAAATTGAGATTTCAGATGGGAAGTTAGCTTTTTTTTTCATTGAGCGTGCCCTTTATTATTATTATTATTTAATTTAAATCCAAGCTACTTAACATATAGTGTAATAATGGTTTCTGGAGTAGAATTTAGTGATTCATCACTTACATACATATAACACCCAGTACTCCTCCCAACAATGCCCTCCTTAATGCCCATCGCCCATTTAGCCACTCTCCCACCCAGTACCCCTCCAGCAACCCTCAGTTTGTTCTCTGTACTTAAGAGTCTCTAATCATTTGCCTCCATCTCTGTTTTTATCTTATTTTTCCTTCCCTTCCCCTATGGCCATCTGTTGTGTTTCTTAAATTCCACATATGAGTGAAATCACATTATATTTGTCTGACTCATTTTGCTTAGCATAATACACTCTAGTTCCATCCATTTGTTGCAAGTGGCAAGATTTCATTCTTTTTGATTGCTAAGTAATATTCCATTGTGTGTGTGTGTGTGTGTGTGTGTGTGTGTGTGTGTGTGTGTATACCACATCTTCTTTATCCATTCATCAGTTGATGGACAGTTGTGTTCTTTCCATAATTTGGCTATTATCAATAGTGCTGATAGAAACATTGGGGTGCATATGCCCCTTCGAATCAGCACTCCTGTGTCCTTTGGATAAATACCTAGTAGTGCAATTGCTGGGTCATAGGGTAATTCTATTCTTAATTTTTTGAGGAACCCCCACACTGTTTTCCAGAGTGGCTGCACCAGTTTGCGTTCCCACCAGCAGTGCAAAAGTATTTCCCTTTCTCTGCAGCCTCACCAACGTTTGTTGTTGCCTGAGTTGTTAATGTTAGCCATTCTGACAGGTGTGAGGTGGTATTTCATTGTGGTTTTGATTTGTATTTCCCTGATGTTATTGACCATCTTTTCAAGTATCTGTTAGTCACCTGGATGTCTTCTTTGGAAAAGTGTCTGTTCGTGTATTTTTCCCTTCACTGGATTATTTGTTTTTTGGGTGTTGAGTGTGGTAAGTTCTTTATAGATTTTGGATACTAACCCTTTATCAGATATGGCATATGTAAATATCTTCTCCCCTTCTAACAGTTGCCTTTTTGTTTCCTTTGCTGTGCAGAAGATTTTTATCTTGATGAGGTCCCAATAGTTCACTTTTGCTTCTGTTTCTCTTGCCTCAGGAGACATGTCTAGTAAGAAGTTACTGTTGCTGAATTCAAAAAGGTGGTTGCCTGTTTTCTCCTCTAGAATTTTGATGGTTTCCTGTCTTATATTTAGGTCTTTCCTCTCTTTTGAGTTTATTTTTGTGTATGATGTAAGAAAGCGGTCCAGTTTCATTCTTCTGCATGTTGCTGTCCAGTTTTCCTGACAGCATTTGCTGAAGAGACTGTCATGTGGGAAGTTATCTTTATGGAGTTCAGGAGAGAGGTTGGGTCCTGAAGATACAGACTTAGGAGTCATCAGCATGTGGATAGCATCTAAGAAATCAACCAGGGACTAAATGTGGACAGAGAATAGAGGAGTCCTGGGACTAAATCCTACAGCTCCCCTGTGGGAGAAGGTCTCGTTCAACTGGAACAGTACATCCTATTTCACCAATTCTTTGGCACAGCTGCAGGCTTTCAGTTCTCCAGGGAAGGACGGCTCCCTGCCTCTCAGTCTGCTGATGGGAGACAATTTCTCCTGGGAGTATGGAAATAAAGTATGGTGAGAAAGAGTCTGAAGTAAATCCCTCAGCAGAGGAGACCTGTAAGGGGGAATTACATGGGTTGCTGTAAGATTTTTATAAAGATCAGCCTCAGGGGTTGAGAACCCCTATAGGATGGCTGAAATAGTAAATGGAAATGAATACCCATCAGCCTACATTTTTTTACAGGAAGTAAAGAATACGTATTACTGGAAGTATTTCTGGGAACAAAAATTATAGACAATAAAAAGTTTAAAAGTAACAGTGAAACTTAGAATAAAAAATAAGATAGAACAGTTAAATAAAGATTAAATAATACTGGAAACTAGGTGAAATAATTTACCGCTTCTCCGCCCCACCCCTGAAAATGAAAAACATGAAAGAAATTGGAAGGCAGCAAGCAAACCAGGAGCTAAGAGCAATTAAGATAAAATTTAAAACTAAAGGTCAGCGAGAATAAAAGAATAACCCAAACAAGCTAAAGTGCTAAAAAAAAAAAATCCCAAAGAAGAAGTAGAAGTAAACATGAATTTCAAAGCCCAGGAGTTTGGCTTATCAACACCAGCTGAATTAAATAAGCAGTAGCACACATTCCAAAGACCAACCCAAGAGAGTCCCAGAAGCTAGGGTCAGAAGCCTGCAACACATTTCTCCTTCTGTGGACTGGGTTCCACGGGCAGCTGCCTGCTGGGCAGCTTTTCTCTCCATACCCCTTCTCTCTAATTCCTGGCATCTTTTTTCTTGGGTTCTGTAGCTCATATTCTCCTCGCTCTACCACAGGAATGTGTCGCTGGTAGCCATCTCTCTCAGTTGTGACTGTACCTTCTGGCTGTAGCTGATGGAGTAGAGATGAGCACCAGACCCAAGTTAGATCAGTCAGAGTCTCTTTCCTAGAAATCTGGATTTGTGACCAAAACCCACTGAGGGCTGGCTTCTTTAATAGTAATAAAGATAATAATTTAATAATAACAAAAGTAGTAATAAATAATATTTATGTGAAGATTTATATGATAGCGATCTTTAAATATTCCCTCAGTTAAATTTGTTAATAACTTTATGAGGTAACTATTACTACTGATGAAACTGACATCAGAGAGCTTAAATGACTCGTCCAATGTCACACAGCCTAAATAGCAGAGTTAGGATTTACACTTGCCTCAGTCTGACTCTGGAGCCCGTGATCTTCACTTCCATGAGTACGATTTCTCTTAGAGAAGATAGAAACTTGGGAACTGTGGGATGGCTATCTTTTGCCCACAGGAGCATAGAGCAAAGAATAAATTGGCACTTAAAGCGCATGTAGGAACCAACATGAGAGAGGGAGATTCCTGAGCTTCTCTTTTGAGTGTTGGCCCTGTTCTACTACCATGTGTCACAAGCCATGCCTGCTTCACCATAATAAATTTTTCCTGTTTTGGGTTAGTATAATCCCATTGAATTTCTGAAACTTTGCAACCAAGAATTCTAACTAATATACCATTCCTCAATGTGGACAGGAAGGACTTCAAAGCTCCAAGCTTCCCTTCTTTGTCATGTTTCTCCTCTTTGCTAAAAAAAAGTGGCCTCTCTTGTTTGGCTCCCAGTGTCCTTTCTCTGTCACCCTCTTCCCAATCTGTGGGTGTTTTGAGTACAAAGACAGCTAATAGGCATTTTGTGTCACTATGCTCCTAAAAGCACTTCAGATGTTTTATAAATGCCAGGTCTTAATAAAATGTTTGTTTAGGTAAATTGTTATGATAATGTTTGTATATTTCCTTATACAAATGTGGTTCCTTCCTAAAGTATATACTTGAGGATGATTAAAAGTCTCTCTTCCCCAAACCAAAAGGTCATATATTTTATGATTCCATTTCTGTGAAATATCCAGAATAGGTACATCCATAGATACAGAAAACAGATTGGTAGTTGCCGGGGACTGGAGGAAGGGGGAAATGGGGAATGTACTAAATTGTGGAATTGTTCACTTTATAATGGTTGATTTTATATAATGTGAATTTCAGTTCAATTATTTGTAAAATGAACAATTCAAAAATCTAAATTCTGGAAGAAAAAAGAAACTATCTTATATTCGGATGATAATCATTTGAACCTAAAGTCATTGTGTTGAGAACTCCAGGGCAATTCTGGGCATGGAGGCACGGGGCTTCCTGACCATTGGCACTTGGCAATGCTTTCTTTATCTGAAATATAAAAGTCAGAACTCTCACTGAGACAGCATGGAACAGCAAGATTGACTTTGTTCCATTCCCACAAGATAATCTATATGAATTATAACCAAAGGCTTGAAGAGAATGAAACTGTTCTCTGTTCTTTATAACTGTAACTTTTATGTCATCTTCAGAAATTCTTTGGACTCACTACTTTGTAATATCTCTATTTCAAGAAGTGCATTCTCTTAGTTCACTGAGTGTGAAAGGAAAAGTACATTTTTGCCACCACCGTAGATAATCTGAGGTATAAAAGGGAGGTAGGTTGACCTCAACGGAAGATCAGACATCGTCCTCAGTGCTTGAAAATGGCAATCCTCTTTCTACTGGTCCTTCTAGGATGTAGACAGTCTGAAAGCTCTGCCTAGTACTTGTTAACAACAGTGAAAAAGAGTACCTTTATCACCAAAGGCTAACAAGCTAACGTAGGTGACTACATAATGTCATTTTATGTACAGAACAAAGAGATGTTACTAGAATATCCTATTCATGGATGCCTGTCTCTTAGAGGTCAACTTCTCACACACTGAATTAGAAAAGGAATTAGTTATTACTTTTTGAACCTGGCAGGGAAATAAGGATGCTCCTTGACTTTTGGACCAAAATTCAGCTAAAGTTATTCCTTTGTTGGTGTTCTTGGACATTCCTTATTTACAAAGTTCACGTGGCTTTTAATTCTTGGCCAAGTCCGTATTTATCAAACAAAATAATCAAGATGAATCACATACTTTCAGACCTAGAAAGCATGCAACTTCTTCCTTTTCAAGGAAGGATCTAGCACATGAGATTCAGAGAGGTTGACAGGCTTTTTCTAGGGCAGAAGAGAAATAGTGGCCACTCGTGTCTACTATCTGATGCTGCAATGTCCTTATTAGTCCACAGAGCCCAGTACTTTGGGCCTCTTAGGACTGAATATTTTTTGCCTATTTTAATTGGGAGAAAATGAAGATATTTGAAGGAGCCTCTTTATTCCTTAAAGAAAAAAAAGCCCTATTTTGTATTACCACAATTCAACAATAAATTTCATAGGGTCACAGACCCATGGGACTTTCAGATCCTTTCCAGGGTGCTCCTTGCCCAGCCCTTTCTCTGACACATCTCTTCTTGAATGCCCTTTCTTCTAAGAGGTTGTCTGGCCTCTGCTCCAACATTTGGAGCGACAGGAAACGCTACCGCATGAAGCGGCACACATTTCATTTGTGTGTGCTTGTGCTTGTATTCTCCTTCCTCATAAAAACAGAATTGGGATCACAGCATATATGCATGTTTCAGTCTCCTTTTTGCAATTTATATGCCAAACGTATTTTTTATATTGATACAAAGTCTTCATTGTGCTCATTGTAAATGGCTTCATATATAATTTCCTTAACCAAAATGTATATAACCATGCCTCTTTTTTAGTTTTATAAGTAGCATTCAATCCTATTTTGGTTCAGACAGTTTGGTTATTAGATTATAAAGAGTTCAAGATTTAACTCTCCCTTCTTGGCTCTCATCGTATTTTCTAGAACAGCATTGACTAAATCTGATCCCTCTTCCATGAGACGGTTCTTTTCAGTGTTTTGAAAGAAAGGTATCATGTTCCTCTTAAAATTTGTGTTTTCCAAGGTAAACATCCTCAGCAATTTCAATTGTTCCTCACAAGTTGCGGTTTCCAGACCCTTCACAAGACTGTTTGTTCTCCTTTGGATAAGCTCCAATTTGTCAATGTTCTTTGTAAAGTATGGTGCCGGGATTAATTACTGTAATAACAATAACCATAACAATAATAGCCACCATTTATTAAGTATGCACAATGTTCCAGGAACTGGGCTAAATGTTTAGCTCATTTATTTCTCACAAAACCGTCTAATGAATGTGTTATTATTCTTACTTTTTTAGATGAGGAAATCACTTTTAATATGTTAACTGACTTGTCCAAGGTCACATAGGAAGTATGAAACTAAGACTAAAATATGCTCTGTGTTTTGAACCACTTTATAATGTTCCAGAATTTTCTGGAAGTGCAAAATTTAGGACCTGGATGTTAAACTTTTGCGGGAACACCTTAAAACTTTAAATCTTGTTTGGTGATTTTATGTTTACGGACACTATGACACAGCTCAGTTGTTCCAGGACAGGCTTCAAAACACCAGTTTTTTCATTTGTCAAATATTTATTGAGTGCCTACATCCTGCCAGGCCCTGTTTTAGAAGGTGACAGTACAGACATAAGCAGGGTAGATGAGATTCCTTCTGTTATGGGGGTTATTATTCTGTTAAAGGAGGCGGCTGTTCTGCAAGTAAATAAATAAATACTGTAATTTCAGATAGTGGTAAGTGGTAGAAAGAAAGTAAGACCAAGTAACATGCTAGAGAGTGACAGTGTTGGGGTCTGGGGGAGACACAACATGAGACTTGGTGATCAGAGGAGATCTCTTGGTGATATCTGGCCTTAGGCCTGAATGATGAGAAAGAATCAGCCATATGAAGATCTGAGGATTTGAGAAAAGAATATTCAAGCCTCAAGGAAGGCAAGGGCAAAGGTCCTGGGACCGGGATAAGCATAGTGAGCTCCAGAAACATAAAAAGACCTCTGCAATGAAAAGCAGAGTGAGGAATGGAAGAGTGGAGAGGGCTAACTTCGGAGATCCAGGCAGGGGTAGATCCCATGACACCCCATAGTCCATGCAAGAGTTTGGAGTTTCTTTTTCTAAGTGTAATGGGAAACCTTGCTGGGTTTTATGCAAAGAAGTAGACTGATCTAATTAATCTTTTACAAAGACGACATCATTGCCGTGTAGAGAATGGATTATAAGGGACAAGACTGAAAGCAGGGAGATACATCAGGAGGCAGGCTATTCTCATGGTCTGGGTAAGAAATGATGGTGGTTCTGGTCAGGCGGTAGCTGATCCAACTGTGACTCAGATCAGTGGAGGGAAATGGATGAGTTCAGAAAAAATAAAAGAAGCGTAGACAAAAATTCCTGGTAAACTGAATGAAACGTGGTAAGAGAGACAGAAATTGGTTCAACTCCTAGATTTGGGGGCTGATGGGAGTGCTGTGCATAAGGCATGCGAGGTATAGTGTATACAGGTATATAGAGGTGTATGCATAGACCTCTACACACTTTATACAGCCCATTTACATATATTAACTAACTTATTTCTCACTCGAGTCCTCCGATATAGCTAGTATTTCCCCAAGCTGCTTATGACAAAGAAACTAATTTAGAGAGGCTAAATAATTTGCATCAGGTCTTGTAGGTAGTACAGGGGAAGCACGGGGCCTGAAGCCGCGCACTGTCTCCTCTGCTGTAGCGCCGCCCCAGAGCTCCGTCAAAATTGCAGCTCCCCCAGGAGGCGAGAGAGAGCGAAAGCCCAACATGCTCTACAGTCACGGCTTCGTGTTGCCAAGCCCCCTTCTGATTTCTTGAAGCCAATCTTCCATTTTCAGAGCGTTATGTCTGAGAGATGTGGACACATTGGGTGGAGTCAGAAGTAAATGCAATGATGAAGCAGATGGAGAAAATGACTTCTGAGAAAGGATGAAAAGATTGCAGCTTAGCTCAGAGATGACTAAAGAGGACATCAGCCTCTAAGTATTTCAGGGGTGGAAACAGCAGGAAGGGAGGATTTTTTTTATTTTAGTCTTTTTCAGAAAGTAGAGAAGAGCTGCATGAAGGGACAGGCAAAGAACAGAGTTCCTGAATCTGGTCTTAACTATGACGTTTGTGGCTTATCCTAATCTTGTGTTTAAATATTCTTACCAAAAGAATGAGCTGTGATTGAGGTAGTGTCTCTCTAAGAAAGGCATAAGAATCCACAGAAAACATTCCTTCAGCCTTTTATTCATTCATTCCGTAGATATTTATTAGCCCTCTACTTTGCAAGAAGAGGATTTTTTTGCCAAAATATGGGTGGCCATTTTGAATATTTTTGTTTCACAATGAAATCTTCTTTTTAAAATGAGAGCACTATTATCATGACAGTTCCTCCACAATGATTGTCTATCTGTGATCCGAATTACTCAACTCTGAAACGTATTAGCTATTGTAGTGTGTCAGAGTCTTAAAGGAGTCTGGAGAGAAAGGGTGATGCTGTACCATGGACTCTTATTGCCTGAATAATGCTACATTCCAAAGAATGGGGAGGCTTAAGTTTCAAACACAGGCTAGTGATTTCCTTGCATTTGCCACAATGTATGTTTGTTTGCCCATTTGTAAGTGACATGAGAGAACAGGGAGGCTTGAGAACACAGTGACAACTGTCCGATACACTGTGTGCATTATTTTCCCATATACAGCACGAAAATTCTACATATTAGCCTGCAAGCTTGGGAGAGCCTCAGTTTATCAGCTATATCCGGGCTGCTTGCAAAAGCTAAAGCCGCTAAGGGAAAGGCTTCTTAAAAAGCACACCTGTCCTTTTCAGATAATTTTGAAGTATCCTATTCTTTCTCTGATGTTTTTGGCCCTCTGCCCTTGCTTCTTTAGCATGGCTGGGAGGAGGCCATGCTGCAGCCTGAAGGTTAAAGAGAAACCCAAGAGGATGTGTCCTCTTAGTGGGCTTTGGATACACTTCCAAATGACACTTTTTTCCCAGTGCTGTTTATAAAAGTTACACCTGCAAAAATGGGACCGAATCCAGTAAGGAAGGACATAACATTTTGCCTGAATATGCAAAAAATGAGTGAAGTGTTGTCCCCAGCTCTGAGCAGTAGTGGGTAAATGAGCATTTGTTTCCTGTATACCATCTTTGAGTTGAAAATGAGTCATACACTCAGGGAAAGAATGGTACTATCTTCTTTTGTCTAGTTCTGTATGCTTTGTGGTTACTGAATTTGTCTTGATGAGATCTTGATTGTTTCCTTTTTTGCAGCAAGTTATTAGAATTTATTTTTAATCAGATTAGGATTAATTTAAATATATTGTCCTTGATTCATAACTTGATTCGCAGCCAGTATATACAATTACGGGCATTTTCTATGGAGGAAAAATCTTTTAGATTCATTTTGTCATTTAGAAACATAGGTTCCCAAATGTTTCAACTGTTTATCTTTGAAATAGTAATAAGTAATGTGTTGAATATTTACTGTACCAGCCACTGTTCTGTGTGTTTTTGATAGATTATTTGTAATCCATGTAACATGACCAAGTGCAAATATTGATAGCCCCTTTTTATAGTAAAGGTGACAACAAGTGACAGAAGCACTAAGTAACTCACCAGAAGTCACAGAGCTGGTGAGTGAATGAACTTGGATTCATACCCATTTCTGCCCTACCTCTTTGAAAACGCCATTTGATGAGCAGTTTGCCTCAATTTTTATTAGAAAGAGGGAGGTTATAAAAGTAAACAGATTAGCAATAATGTTTCCCCCACTTTTATATGAAAGTTATTTTGTAGATTAGAAAATGTTTGTAGTTTTTCCTGGATGTGCAGAGAGGCTCAGGTGCTCTTGGGTACTGAAATAGCCCCCATGATTCAGGGAACTCTGGTTCTAGTCTTGGGTCATCAGCTCTGCGTGGCCTTGACCACCACACCTTCCTGTGTGCTTGGCGAGGCAAAGGAAGATCAGATTCTAATGTAAGCTTGCTTGAGGATTTCCAGAATTTCCAGACTGCTGGAAGAGGGGGGAAAAGACATCTGAGCATTAAATGTAATGAAAAAAATATGAATGTATCAAAAGGAAAACTTCTGAAAAGTGTCAGGAGAGGCTGTGATATCTAACATGACTGCTGGTAGGGAATATAGTCAATGGTATTACAATGGCATTGTATAGTGACAGATGGTAGCTTCACTTGGGGTGAGCACAGCATAACGTATAGAGATTGTGAAGCACTATGTTGGGCACCTGAAACTGATGTAAAATTGTGTGTCAACTGTATTCAAAAATTTTTTATGTGAATAATTTTTAAAAATTTGAATAAATAAAGAGAGACAAAGCATGAATGGGGAGGGTCAGAGAGAGAGGGAGACACAGAATCCGAAGCGGGCTCCAGGCTCCCAGCTGCCAGCACAGAGGCCGACGCGGGGCTCGAACCCACAAACTGTGAGATCGTGACCTGAGCTGAAGTCGGACGCTTAACCGACTGAGCCACCCAGTGCCCCCAAAAATAAAATTTTTAAAAGCACTTAATAAATGGAAAGCTATACCATGTCAAAAGTAATCTTAAAATAAAATAAAATTGCTGCTGGACTACCTGTAATTATAAGCCATTATTTCAGAAAACGCTGCAGAATTGCTGGCATGTTAGGACCAGAGCTAAGAGTGGCACAGGTTTTGGTTATTAAAGACAGTTTTGGACACTCTTCCCTTATTTCTTCTTGACACCCGGAGGAAGGCATACTTCTAAGGAGCTTACATTTAAGTTCCAGATTTTCGCTATGTGTTTTTTACCTTTCTTTTTGCTCCATTAGCTGTTTCCACGTTCACACAAGAGTCCATGTGATGCCCCCGAGTGTGGGGCAAATGCCAGCTTGTCGAATTGTCAAAGAACAGCATCTCCAGTGTGAGCATATCGCATGGCTCTGATTTTGATTGGTTTATTATGTACATTGACTCGGTTTCTAGACATGTCTCTTAACTAATGATAGAATCCCTCCCCCCAAAATCACATTTGACAAAGCACATTTTTCAAGGTCAGTCATGGCTGCGTAAAACAATCGGTGCCTGATGTTTGCGTTACCTGGCAATCTGGCTTACTCACTTCTGTCTTCCCTGTATTTCTCCAGGTGCAAATCAGAGAGAACTTCCCATTACCTGTTTTTCTATTTTTACAACTTGGCACTGACTTCCGCTAGCTACCATATCTGATTGAGGAGTGGGTTCCAGCCCAGTGCAGTAAGCTGATGCAATGGGCAGAGCCTGTGCTCATGAGGAAATGAATGAATTCCTTTCTGTAACTGTCAGATGGGCGAAGGGCAGGGCCACACTCAGCAGGTCCTAGCCCATTCCTACCCAGCTTGTCATGTCTTCCTTGCAGATGACAGGTCTCCTCTCTTTCTCAGCTGCCACATCTATATTTCCTTCAAAGGCACTTCTGAAGAAAGCCACTCTTGTCACCTTCATGGGCCACTTCAGCCCTCTGTGGCCTTTTCCCTCTCAGATTTCTCCAGCATGTTTTGCCGAGTTGTACTCTCAATGAACACCTACTTGATCATTTATCATCTTCACCTACTTGAAGATTTTATCATTTATAATGCATTCAGTACCAGTATCAGAGAATACCAGTCAGACTGGCTTAGCCGTAAAGAAAGATTTATTGGTTCACATAACTAGAAGTCCAGAAGTATGTAGGTGTCAGGATCAGTTTGATCCAGGAGTTCAACTGCATCACCAAGAACCTGGTTTCCTTCCTCCTTTCTGACATTCAGTGGTATCAGTTTCATGCTAAAGCTGCTGTGCTACCATGCTATTGACTGCTGACAACTCTCAGGTCTATATGCTTCCACTTTCCAAATAATAAATTGTTGTTTACTCCCAAGATACAGCAAACTCTCCTTCCTGCCTTGCTGGTCTAAACATGTCTCTAGGTCTAGGTGGGATGAATACTCTGATTTTTTTTTTCCTTAGGTCCTAATAATATACCCTATCCTTGGAGTCAGAGTTGGAGTCAGCATCTCCAAAGCTCATGGGCAGCACCCCCCCCATAACAAAATGTGGGTAACAGAGGGAGTTTGGATGGTGGAAAGTCAGCCTCAAGGTCCCTGTCATTGGTCAAGGGCAGTCATTTGCCTGTCCTGCCTTGCACATTCAAAACTCTCCATCTCCAGGATGGATATATAAGATTTGTATTTATATTAATTTGGGGTATACATGAAAAGAGTTTTATTTCTGTGGCTACAAATGGGTTCTTATACCAATATCTACCTCCTGGTGACCCTCATGCCTCATCTGCTTATCTTGGTTTCTTAGACTGGTCCAAAATAGGACTCTGATTACCTACTACTTGGATCTCCTGGGGATTCTGGGATAGAGTTTAAAATATAAAATTCAGTCCTGGATTTAAAGGGACAAGATTTTTTTTAACCTACTCGTTTCTAGGAATGGTTAGAAATTGTGAGGGTGCCAAGGTAGCTTAGTCTGTGAAATGTCTGACTCTTGATTTTGGCTCAGGTCATGATCTCACAGTTTGTGGGACTGAGCCCCACCCACGTCAGACTCCATGCTGAAAGCTCAGAGCCTGCTTGGGATTCTCCCTCTCCCTCTCTCTCTGCCTCTCCCTTGCACATGCATGTTCTCTCTGTCTGTCTGTCTGTCTGTCTGTCTCTCTCTCTCTCTCTCTCTCAAAATAAATAAAATAAACTTAAAAACAATGTGAATGCACTCCAGATCACAGTGGACTTACAGAGGTATGCTGGAGCCAGCTTATACAGGCCCATGAGAGCTGACCATTAGAGTTTCAAGCACTTGGTAAGCTGGTTGTTAAACATAACCATTACTAAACATTAAAATATATTTATAGTTAAATAATGTTTAAAATAAACAAATACACTACACTCATCATCTCCTAATTGTTTGACTACATTTTAGTATTATCTATGCTCTTAATAATATAATTACCTATTTTTATGTATTGTACTTATACTGTAAATATTATACTCCATTCATGTGTATACTTTATACATACTATACAAGAACAGGTTACGTACTGTGCAACTAACTGTCCCCAACTCTGCATTCAGTGATATCATGCTGGTAGGTCGAAATTGGCCAACATGGGAGTATTTACACCATAGAAATTGGCAAGCATTATAAGTTAGGGATTTTTTGGAATTATTAAACATTTACCAGCATGTTACTGTCTGGTTTTCCAAATGTAAAATCAGAATGATAGCAGTATCTACATTATTATCTTGGTGAGCAGTTACAATAACATAATGCGTATAAAGAATTGAGCTCACAGTAAACCAGTTGATGAGTCTTGGCTATGACTATCACCTTCCCTGCCTGTTAATAAGAACATTTTTAACATCAGATGATCTTTAAGTGCTGACTCAAGGCACTTGTTAGGAGTATGAAGTGATATGACACTGTGAGGATAGTATAGTCCTAGGAAGACATAAAGCCCTGCGGGATAGAGGATAGAACGTGGTTATCATCTGATTCCTGTGTGACAAGTGGGCCCCACCCTCCAACCTTTCGGGGTTTCTGCTGAGCCCTTCATCTGCTTCCACCTTCTTCTCCTCTTTTCCTCATCATCTTCCGCCCCCTCTACTTGCAAGAGGTGGCCTCTGCCTTGGTCTTCAAAGGCACTGAGCTACCACCGTGGCTGTAACTTTGTTTCTTATCTTATTTTCCTAAGAGGTAGCCACTACCTCTCTGTTACCGCCAACAAGCTGCCGCTGTATACCAGCCCAGCTGATGTCTGCCACTCCTGACAAGGAGTGCGCCCTTCATCTCTGCAACTCCCTTTCCTCTGCTTTAATTTTCTCTTTCCTTTTTGGTCCCCTGTTGGCTCCTCTTGGTTTTGGCACAAAACAGAAACCATTTTGCAAAGCTAATAACCATTCTCCTTCTGTGTGGGAATTGAGTCATTGGAAAACTATTAACCTTGTAGGATATACAGAGCACATGTACTTGATACATATCCAGATTGAAAAAAACACTTTGTACAAAGTTCTAGAAAAAAAAAGTAACAAATATAGAGATGTAGGAGCTATAGAAGAAAGAGAGAAGAGATCACATCTCACAAGGAGGTGGGAAGGGGAAGACATGTAAGGTCAATGCTCTTTATTTGTGGTTTTGGAAACTTTCTGGATGCTTGGCAATGTTGATGGACAGATAACTGAAATTGTCATTCACATGATGCCTTACATATCCCTAATTATTCCTTGAATGTCTTATGTCTCTATCTGTGTTGTACTGTAATTTTATTAAGGACAGAGGTACTTCTATCCACCCCAACCCCATCTCACTCAATGTACACACATATACTTAATGGTGGCTTGTGGATAAAAAAAAGTTTGCATCAAATGTCTGTTGCATGAAAGAACGAATAATTAACCCATGTATTCTGATTTGATTTGAAGATTATATAGCCTCTGTTGGGGAAAACTATAATTATGTGTTTAGAAAATCATAGAAATTCAGGGGTGAAAAATACCATAAGAGTTGCTTAGGCTACCAATTCCCAAATCTGGCTGTGTATCAGGATCCCACAAGGGTGCACTGGGAGAGAGTAACTTTGGAATGCAGTCTCTTGACCTCCATCCCAGACCAGCGGGATAAGAATCTGTGTGTCTTGTGACAGTTTCTGCTGGGTTGCCATGTTTTGGACCCACAAATGTAGTTTGACTTCATCTAGAGTCTGAAAACCCTTATTCCTTCTCAATGAGATCATAAGAGTAACACCTTTGCAAACATAGGGTTTGCCATCTGGATGTCCCCAAATGTCCAGCATTCAGGGGTCATTCTTGCTCTCAGTGGCCAAGTGAAATGGCTTGCACCCTTTTCCCCACATCTCCGGGAGTGCCTGAGGGGAGACTTGTGCTTGACTGAGTCTTTCCATGCCTGAACCTTTTCTTCCAAGCTCTCTAGACGCTGTCTTCAAGCTTGCAGCACTTTCCTCCTTTTTCCCCCACTCTGCCCCTCAATGCTAACAAAAAAAGAAAACTATTGAGATGGATGTTTAGTAAAGTCTGGGTGGGGTGGTATTTATGCAACAAGAATGTATTAAGAAATTCTGTGCCAGGCAATACACTGAGAATAGAGTGTAACCTCCCCACAATCAGAAAACTAAACCAAGCGATAAATATGACCCTATCTTCATGAAATGTAGTCCATACGGTAAGACATATTATTAATCCAAAGTCATAAAAATATATGTAAAACTACAGCTAAGGCAGATAGAGAAAGAGGATCCAGAGATGTTATGAAGGAGAAGTCCATAGTACAAAAGGAATAATAAGGAAGAATAACCTACTTGGAGACTTAAGAGATGGCTTCCCTGAAAAAGTGATAATTAGGCTGAAAAGTATTTAAGGTTATAGCACGTGCCGGAGCACTGTGGCAGGAAGGGTGGGTGCTAAAAAGAGACCTGTATGTTGCATGACAGAAAGTAGAAATGTGGCACATGATGGGGCTGCTGACAGGATAGGTCTGCAAAGGAGACAGAGAAGCCAGGAGAGGCTGGAGGAAACCTGGGACCAGGTAGTTGCACAGGAGACAAGAGGAGACAGAACTTAATAAGGAGGAACTGATCAATTATATCAAATGTTTATGAGGGTCAAATAAGGTGAGGTCTTACAAATGCCTACTGGATATAAGGTCTTGAGATCATTGGACACCTACACAGCCAGGGCCGTTGTGATGGTGTGCAGAAAATAAAAGTCAT
This sequence comes from Panthera tigris, assembly GCF_018350195.1. Classification (NCBI taxonomy): domain Eukaryota; kingdom Metazoa; phylum Chordata; class Mammalia; order Carnivora; family Felidae; genus Panthera; species Panthera tigris. Next base: position 98,410,654 of record NC_056666.1, on the reverse strand, counting down.
ATTGAAGTCAGCTGTGGCGTGAATGGGTGGGGGAGGGCGTGAAATGAAAAAAGGTAATGCTTTTCAGATGCTTAACTATGAAGGATAGGAGCGAGATAGAGATGGTTGAGGGACAATTGTCTGTGTATGTGTGTGTGTGTGGTGAAAAAGACATAAATTTTATCATTTTAACCATTTTTAAGTTCTGCATCATTAAGTACATTCACATTGTTGTGCAACCATTAGCATCATCCATTTCCAAGAATTTTTTTTTTTTTCCCAAGCTGAAATACCATAAACACTAATTCCCCATTCCTCCTTTCTACCTGCCCCTGTTACCTGTCTCTATAAATCTGACTACTCTAGGTATCTTTGTAAGGGGAATTGTACAATGTTGTCCTTTTGTTTCTGGCTTATTTACTTGGCATAGTGTTTATCCATGTTGTAGCATGTGTCAGAACTTCCTTCCATTTTGATGCTGAATAATATTCCATTGTATGCATATACTACATTTTGTTTATTTATCCATCAATGGACTCATAGGTTGCTTCTGCCTTTTAACTATTGTGAATAATGGTGCTATGAACATGGGTGTATGTACAGATATTTGTTTGGATCTTGGATTTCAATTCTTTTTTTTTAAGTTAATTTATTTTGAGAGAGAGCACGCACATGCATGTGCAAGTGGGGGAGGGGCAGAGAGCGAGGGAGAGAGAGAATCCCAATCAGTCTCCATGCTGTCAGTGGAGCACCTGATGTGGGGCTCTGTCTCATGAATTGTGAAGTTATGACCCGAGCCAAAATTACGTGTTGGACGCTTAACCAACTGACCCACCCAGGACCCCCATCAATTCTTTTGAATATAAATCCAGAAGAGAAATTGTAATAGCATGGTAATTGTATATTTAAGTTTTTGAGGAGACACCATGGTATTTTCCACAATGGCTACACCATTCCCATCAGCAGTGCACATAGGTTCCAATTTCTCTACATCCTCACCAACAACTATTTTCTCTTTGCTTGTTTTTTTTTTTTTTTTATAACAGCCATCCTAATGGATGTGAAGTGATCTCTCATTGTGGTTTTAATTTGCATTTCCTTGATGATCAGTATGTTTAGCATCTTTCATGTTCTTACTGAACATTCGTTTATCTACTTTGGAGAAATGTTTACTCATGTTCTTTGCCCATATTTTAACCAGGTTGTTTTTTTGTTGTTGAGTTTTAGAAGTTATTTACATATTCTAATTATTAATCTTCCATCAGATGACTTGAAAATATTTTTTTCCCATTTGTAGGTTACCTTTTCATCTGTTGAGTGTTTCTTTTGATGTGCAACAGTTTTTAAGTTTAAAATAGCTCCACCACTTGTCAATTTTTGCTTCTGTTGACTGTGTTTTTGGGGTTCTCCCCAAGACATCATCTCCAAATCCAATATAATGAAGTCTTCTCCACCTGTTTTATTCTAAAAGTTTTACAGTTTTAGCTCTTATGTTTAGGTGTTTGATCATTTTGGGTTAATTTTTATATATGGTGTAAGATACACACACTGAGAGGATTGGAAGGACTAGTTCGTTTTAAAAAGCTAATCAGAAGGATCCAGAGGGGAGACATTGGGTACACTAAAGGGAGGGATAGTAAAGGTGATAAAGTTCCTGTGATGGCAGAGCAGATGAAGGGATTGGCCTTAGAAGGCACGAGGGACAGCTTCTCTAAAAATATAGTGAAGGAAGTGATCATGGAACAGAGAAGCATTGGAAGACGACCCAGCACAAAATTCAAATCTCAGGATAAACTGTGTCCTAGAGTTTACTAGCCACAGCTACCCCAAGGAATTTCTTGCCAAGCAACTATCTTTCCATGGCAATACCTATTGATATTTGTCTCAAAAACACTACAGCCCCTTCCTCTCTTTCCTCCTCCCCTTTCTTTTTCTCTTCCTTCCTCCCTCTCTCTGTTCTTCTTCCCTCTCTGTTCTTTCTTTGCATCTTCTCCCTTCTCCTTCCCCTTTTCCCAGTTCTCAGACCACTAATCCCTTTCCTTCCAGACTTCCCAGAGAAAGGCGTACTCCCTCACGATGTGTAGTTTGCAAAAAGATATAGCACCTTCTGCAAGTAGCCCCCAACCATTCAGACAATACCTAGCAGGCCCAACCTTTTTCCATCAAAAGATGCATAAAATTCCAAGACCATTTTTATCTAAGCAGGGATGAACTATGCCTCTCCCCAAGAAGGCAGAAACCTCTTCAGTTCTGTTTATCTTAATAAAATTTGTCTTTCCCGTTATGCCCACCTTATAGAGTTGCTGTAATAGTAACACAAATATCTAAAATGTATGGCATATTACTTCCCATTCTTAAAATGACATAAGAAAATTACTTCACCACATAATCCTCATAAATTATTCTAAAAAAAAAGAAAAATAGTAAAGGGAAGTGGAAACTCCATCTTCAATAAAACTAGGAGACAGCTGTAACTCTAAGCCACAATATATCAAAGCCTGAAGTGTATGGAAAAATAATGACATAGAACCTGATTCACTTTCAGCATCCGTCTTCAAGTAGTGACTTTGCAGTTCTTTTCTAAAGTAAGGTTCTATATTATATTTACATAAGTGAAACTGAAAGGCCCATTTAAATGGTTTTTCTAGAACAAGGGTGAGTCTGTCCAGATGGAAATCTCTTCCTTATCTAGTAGCAACCAACCTTCAAGAGCTCTAAAAAAAAATCTTAAGTTTAATCTCAAAAAAAAAAAACCCAAAGACCCCATTTTCTCTAAATACAGCAGATAATACCCACTATAAAAAGAATAATCCACAAGGTTATAGCCCATTCTTTGGAGTAGCTCCTCTTCTGGGAATGGAGGGCTTCCTGTATCTAAATAGGGCATCCACCAACAGTCAAATTGTATATGGTAACATTTTAAGTAAAACAGAATTCAAGGGAAGCATAGCTTTGAAAACTCTGAGTTGCTGACTTTTTCTTCATTTGTGCCTTTGGGCATTGCTTTGAGTCCAGGTAGATACTTTTGTCGGGGTTCTCACTGAGCCCACACCACCATGGCAGAACTGCCAAATTGGCTTTATTCTAGAGGACATTTGGGAATTGTCTTAATTAAGGGAGTTTAATTGGTCTTCTCTGCTGTATTTCAGGTCAGGACAAGATGCTCTTACTCCTACATAATGAATATTGATACGGGAAGATGAATGGCAAGTAGTTCTACCCCTCCCTCCAATCCAGTGCTTAAAAAAAAAAAAGATATATAAAGCTGATGACCAGATACTCAGAACACAGAGAGCCACAGACTCAGCTCTTCTATTACTCTCTGTTCTTATATTAATAGTAATAAAACAAGTTGAGGAACAGTGTTCCCCCCCCAGAGTTCCCTCTTGCACAATATGCACAATAAACATTTAGGTGACATCCTTTTTGATCTGTACCAAGCCTCTCCAATCCCCTCAGAGGCTGTTTCAGGCAGGAACATCTACGGAATATTTGATAACTGTACTGTGGCTTGCAAATATGCGGTGCATAGCCGAGGAAGAAAAATGTATCCTTTGCACTCTGGGAATTGTCTGGCCTAATTATTCTATTCAGGCCTTTCATCGTGAGAAAACAATTTATTCCTCTCTTAACCCCCTGTATGGTTAATGGAATACATGAGAAACAGGGAGATTGAGGTAAAGAAGTGGAATGAGTTGCACTGGGGTGTGAGCTTCAGTTACCACTTTGGACTAATTAAAGGATGAGGCTGATTTTTTTAAAGAGTGAAAATTCTGATTAAAGAACTTTTTAGAAGAAATGTAACCTTCCTTGCACACGTGAACAATTGCTATCAATAGCCGTTAGAAAACAGACAGAGGTCACCGCAGGAACAGGAGAGGCTATTTCCAAATGTACCCGTGACTTGCAGAAGCCATTGCTGAAGTGCTTGTACACCGTCACATCTTTAAAAAGGATAAAGCTCTTCTCTCCAAAAACAATAGTATCAACTTGGCCTGTCTGTAGTACGCAGAAGTCTGCCTCTTCATTCCATGTGTTTATTCACTCAGTAAATATTTTTTTGAGAACCGTCTATGTGTCAGGTGCTGCTCTTGGTCATGGGGATTCAGCACTGAGAAAGGAAATCCTGAGGCACCTGGGTGACTCAGTTGGTTAGGCATCTGACTCTTGATTTACGACCAGGTCACGATCCCACAACTGACAGAGCATTGAGCTCTGTGCTGAGCCTGGGGCCTGCTTGGGATTCGCTCCCTCCCTCTCCCTTTGCCCCTTCCCCGCTTGCACTCTCTCTCCCTCTCCCTCCCTCTCTCTTTCTCAATAGAAAGAAGAAGGAGAAGGGGGAAGAGGAGGGAGAGGGAAGAAGAAGGAGAAGGAGGAGTGGAGGAGGGGCAGGAGGGGAAGGAGAAGAAAGAAAAGGGGGAGGATGAAGAGAAGAAAGTCCTGCCCCTCTTTGGAGAAACAGGCAACAAACAAGTAAATAATTACACTCTATAGTATGTCGGATGTGTTGGGTGATTGAGAAAAAGGGATTGTGGGATGGGGTATAGAGAGGTCAGGGTTGCACTTTTAAATAGGGTGGTCAGCCTAGGCCTCTTTGAGAAGGTTGTGGCATCTGAGCAAAGACCTGAAGATAATCACGAAGCAAGCCACATACACACTTGAGAGGTGACTATTTCATGCAGTAGGAAGAGCCAATGCAAAAGTCCTGAGGCATGAAGCACACTGGGCAAGTACCAAAAAGCGGCAAGGGGACTGGTGTGGACTATGTAAGGGAGAGAGTAGTAGGAGGTTAGATAGGAAAGGAAATGAGAATGAGTGGTGATGGGGATGGGGGTCAGGGATTGCAGAGGGCCCACTAGGTGGTTATAAAGACTCCATTTGTATCTTAGATCATGGACTTGGGTGCAGTAAGAAGTGGAACTTAGGAATTTTTATATGAAAATTACATTTGGTCAAAACCTCTAGCCATTGGGTAATCTTAACCATACTGAGAAAAAACTCCTCAAATAATAACCACCTAAATAGTGGCTGGTGAGAATTGCCCTGAGGTTTTCAAGTTGCAGATCTCACTCTCAGTCAAAATTACTAATCAAAAGTAACTTAAGGGGCACCTGGGTGGCTCAGTCAGTTGAGTCCGACTTCGGCTCATGTTGTGATCTCACAGTTTGTGAGTTCGAGCCCCACATCGGGCTCTGTGCTGACAGCTCAGAGCCTGAAGCCTGCTTCGGATTCTGTGTGTGTGTGTCTCTCTCTCTGTTGTTCCCCTGCTCACTCTCTCTCTCTCTCAAAAATAAATAAACGTTAAAAAAAAAAACCCAAAACTCAAGTTGTCTCCTGGGAGAAAAGCATCATTTAACTATGGGGATATTTAGGATAAGTATAAAATGTTTAAAATCATCAGAACCATAGTACTAATATCATTATGGTAAGAATTTATGCACAATTAGTATTTTATATATTTGAGAAAAATGTATCTTAGAGTGAAATCTTATAATTTTAATTTTAAATGTGTAATTGAATAATTGATTTCACTAGAATGTTAAAAGGATTCAATATTTATCGTATTTGTAAAGTTAATTTAACTTGTCTGAATTCCTTAAGTATTTGGAAAGGCTTGTCAATCAGACCTTTCGAACTGAAAAGGAAATAGAATACGTTACACTTGCTTTTATTTTTTTTTAATTTTTAATGATTATTTTAGAGAGAGAGACAGAGCGCGAGTGGGGAAGGAGCAGAGAGAGTGGGGGAACACAGGATCTGAAGCAGGCTCCAGGCTCTGAGCTGTCAGCCCGGAGCCTGACATGGGGCTCAAACCCACAAACCACAAGATCACGACCTGAGCCAAAGTCGGACACTTAACCAACTGAGCCACCCAGGTGCCCCAGAATATGTTAAATTTATAAATGATGTTTACAATACTTGAAGGTGTTTAGGTTACCAATATGATATGTGGGAACCAAGCAGGATTATTCAAATCCCCTTAGCAAGTGGCTGTAAATATTTGCTAGATTTTTAAATAGAATAATAAGCTAAACCCAGAAGCTAGGGGAAGAATTAGGTTTTGGCATCTATAACTTTCGCAAAAGTATATTAATAAAATATCCTGAAAATCTTTTCTGCACTCAAAACTACGCTTAACTCTATGGGAATATTCACATTTATCAGCGGTTGTTTACTAGTGGTTATGGTTTCTAGAAGACCCTTTCTTGGCCTCTTTCCCTCTACTGCTCATTTTTCTATTCACACCTTCATTTGGAATATGTATTTTAATGAAATTACTATTGAGAAAGACCAAAAAGTTTTCTTGGGATCCTGACAAAATTCTGGGCTGTGCTTGGGAGTGGGTATGCAGTATGTACATTCTCTTCATTCCTGTCATTTGGTGGCATTCCTCTGGTAACAATCGTTCTGGAATTCTGGAATGGAGCCCAGGCAGAATTAATTTTCAAGATTACAAGTTACACACATCTCTTCTGGAGCAATTACTTTTCCATTATGCACCCTATCTCTTAAAATGTATCATTTTATAGTAAGAAATGCACCTTGTGTGATAAAGAACAGTGCGCTCCAGCTTGTGTCAGACTAATGAGATATCAATTGTAGGATAATATTTATTCACCCGAATTAATTGAATAACTATGTTGCTCCACTGAGAGGGGTTCTTAACTAGTCTTGAAAATTACATTATAATCTACATCTTGAATTTCTGGTTTTGGTGCATTTGAAAGCAAAGCCACTACTCGTGATAAATCACTTATTCTGCCTCCTTCTGGCTCTGTAACCATGTTTGGGTCAAATCGCAGAGCTTTTAGGACCGGACTTTAAGAACGGGAACAGGCCCCTAGTGTTTTTTGTTTGTTTGTTTATAAATACTTACTTCTTTCCAAATATATTAAGCAAGAGAAGAATCCTGAAAATCTAAAGAGATGATGAGCTTACATACTTCTTGAAGAGTTATAAATTTAACTCTTACGTTCATCCTCCTATTTTCCTGTAGTTCCTTATACAGTTCATCAGTTCATGATTTTTGATGATACAGATTTTATGGCTTTTTCTTTTCAGAGGTGTGAGTGTGTGTTTCCTAACAGGGCCACATGCTTTTGCAAATATTTGTGGAAGAAGTGGGGGAACCCACCACTGAAATAAAACCAAGGGAAATTGTATGTACAGTAATCATCAAATACTGTCAAGAACCGATGAGCAATTTTCTTAAAGAAAAAAGTGTTCAACAAAACGGAATGCTTTTTGTATTGGAGACAAAAATTGGGGCCTTTCATAGGTTTTGATCTAGGTTTTTTTTCAGGAGGGATTCCTGGCACCATCAATATTTTCATTTGGGCAAAGAGCATGTCTTGATGACAAAGTACTCCTTACTGGCCCTGCCCCTACCTTCCTCCTCTCTGAGCCTACCATGAGCTGTTCTCCCCTTCATATGTCTGTGGAAACTTATAGCTATCTACGTTTTGACACTTCTCACCAGGTGTTGAAATATTTATTTCTACTTCTTACTTCTCCACCAGAGGATTCCAAAAGTCAAGATCTGCTTAAACACCTAACAGGGTAAGAATGATCAACAAGCAAAGCCTGTCATTATAGGCAATGTGTAGAATGGGGGAGAAGGCAATCAGGAGGCCACGATGGTAGGAATAGGAGAATAGGAATGAATGAGGCTTCTGCTGGGGCAAAATGTGAGATGTTCCCAGAAGCTTCAGGACCAAGTGTAATGAAAATTCTCCTGGATCATATATTTGAACAGGCAAGAACTTTTGTGGGTAATGAAAGAAAAAAATCAAATTTTCTCTCGATTTAAATGCAGTACAGTCCTGAACCTGAACCACAGAGGAATTCTATCTTTGTATGCCCCACAAAGAGATCTTTGTTCCCGTTGTGTGAGTTCTCAATGCGTAGTGCAATGTTTGGCTTATAATAGATGCCCAGTTAATATTATTGAACGTTGAACAAGACAGCTTTACGTATGCCATTCTTTGCTATGCATGGGTTTGTTTTTGTTCCTTGGATTGGGTGTTTTCAGATGATTCCCTCCTTTATATTTTGCATATTCTGGCTCCACGATAAATCCCAGGTAATGATTAACTGTTATTACTTTCTCTTCAAGAAATCTGTACAAATAATACTAAAGTTGCTTAACCAGCAAATTTTTCACTTCACTTTTTAAAGAGGCATTTAATGTTCACATCTGCATTTGTAGCCCTAAGAGTTAGAAGTAATGCAAACTCATTTAGCTGTTAAAATGATTGATAATCAGGAGCCCATATGGTGACTCCCTGGAACTTAATTTCATCTTATTTTCCTTCTTAATATCTATACTTTATCTAAAATTTATCTAACATGATTCTCCTTCCTGTGTTAGCAAGTATTTTGGTACTTGGAGTCAGGGAGAAAATAAGCTATGCAGTCGGGTTGGTTGAAGGTCCACATGGTCAGGAGAGAATCTTTAGGGTACCAGACAATGCAGAGAAGTATGGTCTCTCTGAAAGCACTTCTGGAGACTTCCTTTAATTTGAGGCAAGTAAGGTCATTCATTCTTCTTTAACTGTTCTGACTGTGTCAGCTACTCATGGCTAAAATAGTTCAGTGGGAAAAGAGGGAGTTGACAAGGGCAGTGGAAATGACATAGAGGGAAGAGATTGCAGCAGGGGGTGGGGGTGAGTGCGGACTGGGGACTGGATTAGATGAAGCCAGGAGGACAGTTAAAGAGAATAAACATAACCATCTGAGCTCTCACCTCTGTAATCATAAGACTTTAGCATCAGTGTGAATGGGCAGCTCTGGATCCACTATTGGCCTTCTGTAATGACGTCAAACCTCCACTTTCACATTCCTAAACTGTCCCCAGGCTGCTGAGGTTAGGGTGGAGCAAGCATAATGCCAGAGAATTTGTGTCAAGGACATTCCAAAGTCAAGTGCAAGTGATTTGGAAATTTTCTTTTGCTTTATTAAATTTTCCTTTTTTCCTTCTTTAGGTATAGTTAATGAAGCAGAGTTCTTAACAACTCTAGTAGAAAAGAGAATTTCCTAGCATGTTTCTGTAATAATAGTGAATAGTTTATTTACTATTTTTGCTCTGACTTTTCTAAATGGCCATCTCCCTAATACTTAAAGCCGAGTCTGGCAAAAAGTTTCAAAAGACTTCTGACTTAACTTTTTTTCTGGCAAATGCTGGTATATCGCTTTAAAATGTCCACCTTTGGGGCTCCTGGGTGGCTCAGTCAGTTGAGCCTCCAACTTCGGCTCAGGTCATGATCTCATGGTTCGTGAGTTCGAGCCCTGCGTCAGGCTCTGTGCCGACAGCTCAGAGCCAGGAGCCTGCTTCGGATTCTGTGTCTCCCTCTCTCTCTGACCCTCCCCCGTTCATGCTCTGTCTGTCTCTGTCTCAAAAATAAATAAACATTAAAAATTATTTTTTAAATGTCCACCTTGAACTTTCAAATAATAATGTAATAAAAATTTGTTATGAGAGATGTTTAACATCCCTAATATTCATTCTGTTTTCATATATTAGGCTTTCATATACATTTATTTTGCATAAAGTATTTCATGGCTTAAAAGTTGAAAAGTCCCTAATATAAATGACTAGAATTGCTTCAGTAACACTGTGCTGAATCTGTTTATTTGAATTGTTCAATAATCTGTTATCATGCTGATGAGGGAGCCTAGGGCAAGCTGAGGGCAAAATACAGGCAGGCACTCCTCCCCACCCCCCTCCCTGCCAGATAGAATATGTGTGATATTCCCTGGACACTCCTGGCCACCCAAGAACAAAGGAAGGGGGTTTAAATGCTTGCCTTGGTAATGTGGGAAACTAAGGCAAATGAAAAATTAAATTCCCTTACTCCCTACAACCCACTGACAAGTCCTTGCAACGAGCAGGGTGACCTCCCTTTAGGAGCTCAGCTTCCTCAATGATGACACTTTGTTAGGGGCAAAAGGGAGTCTTGGCTTAACGTTATCCCAACCTCAAGTATCCTGTAAGTCTACTTCCTTTGTCTCAACTACCCCAAGATATGTGCTGACAATCATACTCCAAGCTTATGGCCCCCCGATATATGTCTGAAGGGTCTCATGATTGATGTTTTATTAAACGCAATAAATGGTGTTTCCCTAGCAACAGCTAGCTCCTCAAGGTCCTGGAAACCTTGCTTCCAAAATTCCTTAGAGACTTATTCTATCCCTGACCCCCTCCCACCCTGAGGGTATATAATGAGCTACCCATCATGACCCCATGCAGCTCTTCTGTCCATAGGTCCTGTCCCTGTGCTTTAGTAAAATCACCTTTTGCACCAAAGATGTCTTCAAGAATTCTTTCTTGGCTGTTGGCTCCAGAACACCCCACCATCACCCCAAAACTCATCAGTGCTCTGGCATTCTAATAGCTAAAGGAACAATATTAGACACATTTTGCTGTATGGGTTAGATTTTATTCCAAACTCTTGGAAACTGTGCTTTCTTTTCAAAATACTCATAGTAGCTTGTGGGTATAGGTTTACACTATTACCAGCACTTAGAAGAGCTTTGCTTCCTAATTTATTTTGGTGATGATTTGAATACACTGCAAGAAGGTCACTGTAGAGGTCTTAATAATTATATCAGTTGGGATGTTTTTAATTGCAAATGATAAAATTCAACCACAACTGGCCTAGGATATTTATTGATTCATATTCCTAAAAAGCCCAGAAGTGAAGCTAGTTTGGGTATAAGTTCAGTGCTTCAGATGACATCAGTGCTCTGTTTATCAGATCAATTGGCCCCATTCTTAGGTGGGTTCATCCCTTAAGTTAGAAGATGGTTTTGAAAGTTTCAGACAGATATCTAGCCTTCTCAACAACTCTGGTAGAAAAGAATTTCCTAACAAGTAGGAACAAATGCCAATTCTAATTCTCATTGGTCCCAAATGTGTATATTTTATAATGATAATATACCAAAAAAAAAAAAAAAGGAAAGAAAAGAAAAAAAACAGGTGAAATTAATTTTATTAACATATTTTATTTAACTAATATATAAAAATACATTTTCAGTGTGTTATTGATAGAAAACTTGTTAATGAAGGGTTTTTTTTCCCTATACTGTCTTCAAAGTTTGGTGTGTATTTTACACTAGAGCAGTCTCAATTTGGTCTACCCAATCTTCAAGTGCTCTATAGCTACATGTTGCCAGTGAACATACTTTTAGTTGCTAGCATTGGACAGTGTAGTAATAAAGTCTCCTGAGAGCAAATACACAGATATCCATACATCTAGAGATACAGTAATCTTTAGCATGTCTTGCTTAGAACAGTGGTCATAAATAATTCAATTCTCAAAAGAAGTCATTAAGTGTCAAGTTGAGAGGAAGTCAAAATGAACTTCTAAATTCTGTGCATCTTAGAATTCGGTGGACCAAACTTCCCACATGTTTTGAACACCCTCTCTTTATTTGATAGCTCTCTGCACTGTGAGCTCCCTGTTTCCAGGGCAATTTTCAAAAGCTTCCTGCATTCTCAGACTCCCTTGTGGCTAAACTGCAGGCATGTGACCTTGGTTTTGTGAATCAGAGTCCCCTACGTGGGACTTAACTTGGGAGATGAACCATAGGAGGAAGCAGATTAGGGATGGTTTATTCATTCTGCTGATGAGGGGGTGGTGACGGCTGTTGTGACTTCCTGCTCAGGCCAGTTCTGTGGTGTAGTTCTAGGAATTGTTCCTGGAGGCTGGTCTTGAGCCTATTTCTCCCAACCCACACAACAATTCTCTGAACTATGTAATAAATTCAATACTTATTAGATAGAATGTATTAGCCCTCAATAGATTTGTGTTCTACCTGCGCTAGCTGCACTAAATTGTGTTGCTTACAACCAATAGCCCCAATTGATGCAACTCCTGATTTTATTCTCTGTGAACACCTTATGACTTTGGACAAAATAGTGTCTTTGTAACAAGGTGAGATTCAATTACAGTATTTTTCCCTGCTGAAAAAAAATGTCTGTGACTTACTAAAAAAACATTTTATATTTATTATTTCTTTCTTATTGCCTTATTTGCATTTTCTGGAACATGACTACTTATATGTTTTTTATAAAACTGTGTGAGTTTTTTATAAAACCAACATGTAAATTATTATGCCTGAATGATACCTATGATTTAAATACCACCTAGATATCCCATCATTTCACATCACCTCCCTTTCCTCAATCACTAATAACACTAAAAGATATAAATAAGTCACTGTTACTCAATTTTGTAATATCCACCCTGGTTATTGTGCTTGAGGTATTGAAAAAAGCATAACTGACTACAGTTTGCCTTGAAATGTTCCTCCCATAAAGTACTTGCGTGTTTCGTGTTGACTGACAACAGCTAATTATTCATGCTCAATTTTTGTGTAAAACTCTTTATTATTTTCAAAATTCTGGACAAGTTGTATTTTTATTATACTCACAGTTTTTCTCTTCAGGTTTATGCTGTATGATTAATTACATTCTAAATTCCAGGAGACAAGGTATGAATAGCTGCAGGGAATCTTGTGAACAAACTGAAGTTAGACAAAAATGCTGCATTTTCTTTCATATGCTTTCAACTCTGATTAGAGTTTACTGGTTTTGTTTATAGCCACCATAGTAACATTTTAATCTGTCATATGCCCAATTTTCAATTTTAGTTTTTAATGGAAAACATTCTACCCCTAATGATAAATAATCTTATTGTTGGACACACACAATATATAGGCACACACACATATACATATAAAAGATACATTCATTGTTAAATATTTTGCACCTAAAATAAATTGTTACTCAGTTCTTATTCAAACCACATAATAAATGGTAGATTTTTACAGATTGGCCTCAATATGAGGAGACTAATGATTTTCAATGATCTTGCGGTTCAGATGGAGAGCATTTTCCTTTATTCCCATATTCACATACCTGTTCCTACTTTGACTTGCTTCCTGGTGCTTCTGCTGACTAGCTGAGGGATTGTGTCTATGTTGGTTACCTTGTTGGCTCTCAGTTTCCTCATCTCTAAAACAAGGCAGCAGATTGTATGATTCTAAAATTCACCTTTAGTGGGCCGTTACTTATCTAAAGTGTAGTATTCGTAGTTTTATTACAGACATCATTTCTCATTATGATTTCATGTATTATCGTCATTTTCGCAAATGTAGTTTTTACTGACAGTCTATAGTATTCTACTGTTTTCTTCTGTCCCATTTTACATTTAAAAACATTTTAGCTTGTAGGTTTTTTTTTCTTTTCCTAGTACTTTTCTTGTGGAGCTGTGTAGAAAAAATCAAGAGGATCTTAAGGTTAATGGCAATTGATTAATAAAATTACTGTATTTGACGATGAGTTACATTTATTAACAAAGTGTTAGTAACCCATTTGCACCATTTTTAAAAAATATATATAATTTATTGTCCAGTTAGCTAACATACAGTGGAAACAGTGTGCTCTTGGCTTTGGGAGTAGATTCCCATGGTTCATCGCTTACATACAATACCTAGTGCTTATCCCAACAAGTGCCCTCCTCAATGCCCATCAGCCATTTTTCCCTCCCCCACCAAGAACCCTCGGTTTGTCCTCTGTAGTTAAGAGTCTCGTATGATTTGCTTCCCTCTCTGTTTGAAAGTATTTTTCCCCTTCCCTTCCCCCATGGTCTTCTGTTGAGTTCCTCAAATTCTACATATGAGTGAAAACATATTATCTGTCTTTCTCTGACTGCCTTACTTCACTTAGCATAATACCCTCCAGTCCCATCCACGCTGTTGCAAATGACAAGATTTCAGTCTTTCTCATTGCCGAGTAGTATTCCATTTTATATATAAACCACATCTTCTTTATCCATTCATCAGTTGATAGACATTTGGGCTCTTTCCATAATTTCGCTATTGTTGATAGGGCTGTTTTAATTTTTTGAAGACCCTCCACACTGTTTTCCAGAGCAACTGCCCCAGTTTTCATTCCCACCAACAGTCCATTTGCACCATTTTTAATCAGTTCCAGTCCCTAGCCAATCTGCACAAATAAGAGTAGATCTCAGAAACAGAAAAACTTATGTTACCTAATTGTTCCATTGAGTGAATATTTCCATTTCCAATAAACATTTCGAATACTTTCACAACTGCCAAATATTTGAAAATTTTGATCCTAAAATATTGCTGAGATATTCCACAGACAGGGCTAAGTGCTCAGTAGATTCTACACTATAAAAGGAGGAATACTCATAAGCTTGATACTTCCTCAACCTTTAATCATCCATTAAATGGTATCACTTAGGGTTTGTTGGTAGCAAGTGATGAAAATTAAGTCTTACTGCATTTATTGGAAAGATGGCATAGCACGGAGAAGGAAAAGAGCAACTTTAAGAGATAGACTAAAGAAATAACAGGAACCAGAATGGCTCAGGACGCCTAGGTGTTTTAAGTGCAGAAACACCTTCAGTAGTTAAAGCTTCATTAAGGATGAATCAACTCCAGACATTCCAATTGTGTAGACAGAAGTTGACTCCACACTCATTCCAATCCCTTGGGAAATCAGGAAATGAAAGTACATAGTATCCCAGTCTCAGTTAAGGATATCTGTGTAACATAGTTCAAGACCTGGGCAGAATTTTTCAATCCTGTACTCTCTCTATCTGAAAGGTGGAAGTGATATCTGGAGGGGCGGAAGCCAATCTGTAACCGTGACAACTGTAATAACAAGCTTGTCTTCCTGATAATATCAATTGACAGAGAGTGCTAAATGCATTAGAAACTGCAAGTCGTCCTGATTGACAAGAAGACAGAATTTGAGAGGAGATGATGCTTAAGAGATGAGGATATGATCATGCAGGGCCCGATAAATCCCACTAGGAGCTCAGCCCTTCTACAGGTTACAGAGCAGAATTGTTAAAAGGTTAGAAAGTGAAAGGTCATGACCAGAATCCATTTTATAAGGGGTCTGTGGTTTCAGCGTGATGGATGTTTTAACGGGAATGGATCGGCAGGCAGGAAGTTCAGTCAGGAGGTTACCACAGACTGTGTATGTATTCACTGTCAGCAAGCTTTTCAAAGGGAAAGGGTATTGCTATGGACTGAACATCTGTGCCCCACCCGCAAATTCATATGTTGAAACCTAATACCTGGTGTGATGGTACTAGGAGGTAAGACCTTTAAGAGGTAATTAGGTCATGAAAGAAAGGCCCTCATGAATGGGATACTGTCCGTAAGAAAGAGACCTCAGAGAGCTCCTTTGCCCCTTCTGCCATGTGAAGACACAGCAAGAAGATGAACCAGGAAGCAGGCTTGAACCAGACACTGACTATGAGGGCACCTTCATCTTGGAATTTCCAGTCTCTGGAAATGTGAGATATAAATTTCTGTTGTTCATAAGCTACCTTGTCTGTGGTGCTTTGTGATAGCAGCCTTAATGAACTAAGACAGACATCATCTTATTCAACACCCAAGTTCCTTAACAGAGCATAATTACAGATTCTTTTCTATACCCCAGTGCAACTAAGACCTGAGAATTTCCTCATGGTCAGCATGGGCCGGGAGAGGCTTATGACACTCAGGAGGAGAGGAGGCCTCCTGACATTCAACAGGGAGAAGGAGGTCATCTTTGTGGTCGTAAATTAATAGACTTCAGAGGTCACTTGAAAAGGGTATTTATAAATTTCATTATAAAAGGATTAATATATGTATCGAGGAAAACGTTAAGGAGATTTTTGTTAATTTAAACTTCCTTTCTGAAACTACCGGAAAGTGGCATTAATTATGGAAGAGCTGTTCTTTCATCAATCTCTAGTGTCTGGGACGATGCCTGGAATATATTTGGTGCTCAAGCAGTATTTGTTTATTTTGTATGCACAGGCACTGTTCTAAGGACAAATTCTTACAAACCTTATTCAGATGGTTCATTTATCCTGATTTTATTTTCTTTATTTTCTTTATTTTTAATTTGTTTAATGATTATTTGTTTCCATAGAAAGAGAGAGTGTGAGCAGGGGAGGGACAGAGAGAGACGGAGAGAGAGAGAGAGAACCCCTGCACTGTCAGCATAGAGCCTGACATGGGGCTCGATCACATAAACCATGAGATCATGATCTGAGCCGAAATCAAAAGTTGGTCACTTAACAGACTGCACCACCCAGGCTCACCCACCCTCAATTATCCTGATTTTAAAGATGAGAAAACAGGCTAAGAAATCCTAAGATTTGAAATGAAATCCATGTCACTATGAAGCCCATTATTTTAATCGTTCTATTATACTGCATTTGTGGGACATGTGGATTATCTAAGTGACAATACCCAGTGGATAATTAAAAATAAGTGGGTGAAGTTCAAGAGAAAAATCTAGCATACAGATGCACATTTCACAATCATTTAAGCATTTAAGTTACAACTGAAGGTAAAGAAGTGCAATAACATCACCTGGGCAGTGACCTTCAAACCTTTTGACCATTTTTTTAATAGTGATAAAAAGATTTTTTAATAGTGACCCACCACACACACACACACACACACACACGCACACACACGCACACACAGATGCATGTGTATGTATGTTTCCTGTAATAATGCTTTTCCTTATTAAATGTGATATAATTTATCGTTTTTTAAAGTTTAATTGAGAGAGAGTGTGGGTGCATGTGCACACACAAGTGGGGGAGGGGCAGAGGGGAAGAGAGAGAGAGAGAGAGAGAGAGAGAGAGAGACCCAAGCAGGCTCCACACTGTCAGCGCAAAGCCCAGCATGGAGCTTGATCTCATGAACTGTGAGATCCTGACATAAGCAGAAATCAAGAGTCTGATGATTAACTGACTGAGCCACCCAGACATGCCTCTTTTATCATTTTTAATTCTGTTTTCTTCTATGCAGTTCTATTTCACTTAAAAATGCTACTTGCAATCCACTAGGCTTGATTCCATGATCCAATAATAGGTTGTGCTCTGCAGTTTGGAAACCACTGCCTTTAGTAATCTGTAGAGAAGGAGATGCCAACTGGCTACCCACTGACCGTATTTGGCACGGAGATGTGTTCTCTTTGGCCGGCATACTCATTTCTGGCATACACACATGCAATGCTTGAGTAAAATTTTAAATATCGGAGATTTCATATGGAAGTTTAAATAAAAGAATCTGGATGTCCAAACTCTTTTGACAAGTGAAAATTTTTTGGTAATATTAATGGGTAATATTACCTATTACCAGACATTAACTGTAGCTGAGAAGCAGCCGTCTCCTAGTACCCCTCACACTCAAGCATTTCTACATGTTATTCTCCCTGACACTGAATATCAGCTGCCGTTTAAGGTTGTGCTTGTGTTCTTTCTGTTGTTGATATTTTCTTATAAAAGAAAAGGTAGCTCTTCACTGTATCAGAGAGTAAGAGAACCACATTATTTTTCTCACATACAGCCTGCTTCAGTTATTTATGCTACCTTCAGATCCCTGGAAGCAGTTTGGTTTGTGAATCATAGTATAGCATGTGAAAGGCTGAGAGTCAAGGATGGAAGCCTAGGCAGTACCCACAATAAAGGAAAGAAGAAAAAGAGCCCAGAAAGATACAAAAATGGAATAACCAGAGGGTTAGGAGCAAACCCGTAAGAATAGAATGATAAGGACATGAGGGGTCAAGAGCATCCAATTCAGGCTGTGCACTCTCTCTTAAAAGCATTTGTGGACGTAATTAACAAAACTTCCAAAGAAGATTCTGCTGTCTTTAGATGATTCATCTCGATGTCTGATTCCCACTGTCAGGAAGAAACATAAATAAAGGCTTTCACAGAGCAGGACCTGTCTCAACATGCCAGCATTCAGAGGATGAGGGTACTAAATGCAGTAGCCAGATACAATTTTGTTGGTTGCGTCTTTTGGATTGAACAAGAATGTGGCTCCTGCACATGTCCTGCTATTTAGAGTTAGGTTCACGAGACAGAAGTGGAAATGGAAGCGGCTGTCTCACTGTGGATTGGGACCGAGCACTTCGGCGTGATTTTAGCCATCCATTGACATGTCTCAAATCACTTAACCCTGATGGGTCCAAGAGCCCTGACAGTAACTGAGGTCAGAACCGTGGCACCATAATACTCTTATTAGGCTTTGAGTCTGTCCTAGCAGCAGCTCACTGTCATGGCACAGTGTCCATCATTGGGGTGGACATATAAAATGAGTTGAAATCCTAGGAATAAGGCTTTGAGACGTTTTAGGTCACATAAGGAAGTCATTTGCAATCAGTGTTGACCAAGAACACTCAGTTAATAATATAGATAACTTGAAGAAATTGGAGATCTGAAATTTCCAATGCACCCTGAAAGAATCAAAAGCTGCCTGGGCATTAACAATTAAATGTTGCATTAGACACTTCAAAGGAGGGAAACAAAACGAGCTCTGCTGTAATTTTCCCAAAAATGCTAAACTCTGACCCCAAAACAAAAATAATTTTAAAAAGGATTTCCTACTTCATCACTAATCTTTTTTTTTTGTTTAATAATAAAGGAAGAAAGAAGAAACAAAAAGAAAAGACAGACTATTCTTGCCTAAGTGTCATTCTTGGAAGCAGAGGAGTGTTTGCTTTTCTTTTGTTCTTTCAAATCCCAGGGAAGCGATGCAGGCTGGAGCTGCTCTTTGCCTTTTCATCTGCCAGGAAATAGCATACAAAGGCGAGGCTTCCCTGAGCAGGGCAGAGACATTGTGTTTTCTTTTTTCAATTCCCTGTTGAGCTGAGCCTTTACAAAAAATCTGCCCACTGTGCTTCTCTTGTGTTGTAAGCACCATGACTTGTGTTTTATTCTTTATATATCACATTTCCCATGTTTTATCATGTTAGCAAGTTAAAATGAATGCACATTTTAAAGTGTTCATAAGTGGAAAGTCTTTATTTCTTTGATTATGAATAAAGGTAGGGCTGCTAAAATATTCTAAGGGTAAATTTGCCTAGAATTAATGTACATAAAATATTCCATAGGTTATGTAGCCAGGCATAACATGAACAAATCAAGTCTCCAAGATCTAAGATTTTACAATAAATGAAATCATGCATATAGATAATAAACAGTATAATGAGAATTTCATTTCCTGCAAAGATATTGTCAAATATAGGACGAAACGACCAACATAATATATAGGGCAAAAATGACTTATTAGTGCTTAACAGTCTTGAAGAGGGTCACTTCTTACCCAAAACTCACCAATCAAATAAATCCTTCTTCTTCTAGGGAGGGAGACCAAGAGTGTGCTAGTTTAGCTGAAATCTCACCTTTGGAAGCATGAGGCTAAGAAAGGAGAGAGTCCTTGAGAGGATCCAGCAGACCTTGTAGAAACCTACAAGAGATGCTTGTGCTCAGGTTGACAGGGGAAGACAGAATGAGAGAATGAGGGGCTGTGCATGTTTGGAACACATAGTCAAAGATAAATGATAGCTCTTGTGATTAGGATAGATATGGCCCTCAATTGCAATAGAGTCTTGTTATGTATAATACTGACATTTTACATGTATTTTGTATACCTTCTATTCTTTGAGGTATGATCATGTGTGGCAGTGATAGAAGACTATTATAATTTTATTAATATTCTCATTTTATAGGTAAGGAAACCAAGGCTTAGAGACCTGCCCATAATCACCCAATGAAGGTGTGCAACATCTGGATCTAGAGCCCAAATCTTCTTCTCAGCTGTGAATGAGTTCTCACAAAGGGAGATCATGTGGTTATGAACCCTTGGCCTAACAGTGGAGGTATGTCCTTTCATCAATGTTTGAAAGCTAACTATAGATACCTGAGACCATTAGGGTTTGCAGCACTCTATTTTTATGGGGTTAATTATAACCAGTCTTGAGACTGCAGTCACCTTTCTATAACCATTCCCTGACTCCGTAACTGTTTATCAAAAGAGGAAATAGAAGACCTTCGATATATGATTATTGAATAAATTGCAAGACCTCCTTTGGGTATAGCAAGATCAGTGTATTTCCAGGCCATGGTTAATCGTAAAATATAAAAACTAATGATTTGCTTCTCACATTTTTTTTATTTGATGGTGATAAGACCCACCTTAAAGTTTCAAAGGCTATTTTTTTCATAGTTTACCCTCAACTATGATTGTAGACAGGTGGCTGAGATTGTTGCTAAAGGAAATTAAGCATGGAAAAGAGGAAATAAAGAAGCACAGGCTGGAGGGTTCAGTCTGAGGGTGAGAAGCAGCAGCGACCAGCATCCAGGAGCAGTGATGGGGAGGAAAACTTTGGTAGAGTGTCCAGTGGCTTTGACCAGCAGGGCCGAGGATGGCATCGTTCTGGTCACTTCTCAGTGTCATTTTCGAGGAACCCTCAAAACCCATTAGAGGAACCCTCTAGCCGTGGTTCCTGCCTAGTTTCTAAGCCTATTTCTCCAGCTATCCTTGCTATTTTGTGAGCCATGAGATATCCTTCCAGTAAATGCCTTTCTGCCTAAATTGGCTAGAGTCAGTTTCTGTTGCAAATTAAAAAAAAAAAAAATCCCAATTGATGTGTTGCACAGACGTTGTTCACGTCACAAGTATATATGGACTAAGGAATGTGTGCTCATCACTATCTTAGATATTAAGGATAACAGCAATGAATATGATCAACAAGGTACTTGCCTTTATGAAGATGAAATTTTAGTTAGGTGCAGAAAGACCATAAACAAGAAAACAAATGAGCAAAATAATGTCAGCGAGCAACAAGTGTTAGGGAGAAAAAAAAAATCACAGGCCTGGGGGAGACTAACTGGGCAGCAAGGCTGTTGCACTTTGGATTGGGAGGCTTTAGAACATCTCTCTGGGGAGGTGGTATTTGACCTGAGAGCAGAATGAAAAACAACAACAACACAACAAAACAGTAATGGGTAAGTCTCAGGGCAATATATTCCAAGCAGAGGTACTAGCAGGAGCAGGGGTCCTGAGGTGGGAATGAATGGGATGTGTTCGAGCAACATTAAAAAAGAAAATACAGGTAGAGCTCGGCGAACAAGTGGGGAGGAGTGAAGATGAACGCAGACAGAGGCTAGAGCTTGTAGGGCCTTGTAGGCCACAGTTAGGGGTTCTGATTTTGTTCTAAGGATTTTAAGTAAGAAAGTGAGAGAAATTAATTCATATTCTAAAAAGATGGTTCTGATGGTGCGTGGAGAACGGATCATGAAAAGACAAAAGTGGAAGCCACAAGATCTGTTGGGTGCCTGTTCCAAGAGCCTGGGCCAGATGGAAGAGGTTAGCGGGGACAGAGCGAAGAAAGCGTACGCCGCCAGCTGCTTCTCTTACACCTCTGGAAAGTTTATGTTAATCAAGGGACCGTGAACCAGGGCCACCATGTAAATGCTTGAATAAACACTTCCACTTCCAAGCAACTGAGAAAGTCCAGGCAGTTTCTCTGTTTAATTTTTGTGTAATTTTCCATTCCATTCAGCTGAAAAGAACAGTCAGGCAAACATCGCTGCTCAATTCTTTGGCTTTGTGATAGAGAGAAACAGAACATAATGCCCCCAAAACCAAAATTCATTTTCCTCACACTGAGATGTTTTCTCAGTTAATTCAAGGTTTCCTGACAAAGCATGTTTGCTTAAAATTGTAGAAATATAGGCTGGTCAAAGTCATTCTACAAACAGTGGTCTTAATCTAAAATATTTATGTGTAAATGTGTAATACTGTTTCGTGTATAGTTAAACAAGCCAGATATTTTAGAAACATAGTGCCTGGTGTTTGCTCAAGTTCTTTATAATTAACTCCATAAAACCAGTACAAAAAATTATCGACAGCAAATACTGATTACTTATCACTGTTTATTGATTCTATTAATACTTCTGTGAAACTATTCCTAATCTTAAATAAAATAAGAACGTGAAAGAACAGTTTATGAAATAATTCAGCAAAAAAGTTTCTTATTTTGCCTTTCACAACAATAGGGGATCTTTTGGTGCTATTAAAAATTACTGATGGACAACAAGATGGATAATTAGGATGTTATCTAATTAGTAAATTGACTCACATTGTCTCCATGTATAAATGGTTTGACTTTTAAATGAAATGATTAGTAAGATCAAATAATTGTCAATTCGGCTAATATAGTTTTTAGTCCTCTTTGAATGAATTATTTCCTCTCAGCTAATTATGCCGGAAGGAGACATATTTTTGTATTTAGCTGTGCCGAATGTCATTTTAAATTTGCCTTACAAGGAGAGGGCCTTATGGAACTAAGTTTTAATTGGCCACAGTGGAAATATAGGTAACATCAACTTGATCTTAGGCAAGAGATCAAAACTAAGAGATTGAAAGGTAATTTTCAGGTATTAGGGGCAGGATATAAGTTTTATGGAAAACTTACTCTCTATTAGATATTGTGCTAAGCATTTTAAATATATAAGCTTATCTATTTAAGGTAAGAGCCCTGCGAATAAGCCTATAGGGAAGGCAGCTCCAAAGGATGTCACATCTAATGAATGGCTGAACCAAGATTAAAACCTGTGTATATCTACCTACAAATATTTTGTGCTTCCTATAGATTCTTGTTTAATCTCCCTCAGTATTCTCTCAGTAGTTAAGTCCAACTTTTTCCATTATTTCTGCCCCACCCCTATTCTAATTAGAACCTTTCACCCTGTAGGTAAGTGCAGCTGACACCTTAAAAAATATTTGCTTTTCTTCTGATCGTGAAAGTGAGATGTACTTGCAGAAAACTTGGGAGCCACAGAGGAATTTTAAAAATATCCTATGTTCTTTGAACATAAAAATAACCTCTGTTAAGGTTTTGATGTCATTCATGTCTTTCTCTTGAGTATTTTTCATACAAATTTGGGATTATGTTTCATCTCCAGCTTCGTATTCTGCTGGGTTTATCTGTTATTGTATCATTATATTTTTTCCTAGTTCACTAAATATCCTTTGAAAATGTAATATTTATATGGTGCAAACCACCCTTCTGAATGGATTACTAGAATACATTTAATCATTCTCTCATATATGAATATAATTTTAATCAATTTTTCCTCTTTTTAAATCCTATTATAATAAACATACCTATTTGCTCACTTTTCTGATGATTTGCTGAAAATACATTCCTATAAGTAGAATCCCTGTATTTAAAGAACCCCTCTTTTTAAAAAAGGCTTTTAATACATATTGACAAATTTCTCTGGTTGCTTTCCATGTAAGTTGTAACAGTTTGTTCTCTTTCTCATCTTCAGCATGCTACACCCACAAAATAACTTTAAATTTGAGAAGCAAAAATTCCATCTAATTATGGTTTTAATTTGAATTTTAGCTTACTAGTGCAAATGGATCTTTTAAGATACGTTTATTTGTTCTTTGCATTTCTTCTGTAACTTGACCTCTCATGTTCTTTGGCTTTTTCTTACTAATTTGAGTTGGAGGATGTTTCCTCTTTTTTAATTTTCTTGAAGAATTTTTATAAGATTAGAAGGATCTGGTTTCAGAATGTTTGGTAGGAATTCACCTGTAAATCTGTTTCAGCTGATTTATTCTTTGTAGGTAGATTTTACAATGTTGATTCAATTTGTTTAATGGTTATGATACATACTAGATACTTCTTAGAGTTAGCTTTGGTAAGTTATATTTTTCTAGGAATATATCACTTTTATCTAAGGTTTACATTTTACTGGCATAAAGTTGATTTTTAAGATTTCTTTGGAGATTAAATAATTTTCCTGTTTTATTTATTTATGTTTTAGTTTTCCTTACAATTTTTTACAATAAGTTTACAATATACAATACAATAAATTTTATAATACAATAAATATTAGTTTTTTGGTGACTGTTTTGTTTCAGGTAGTTAAGCTAATCAACCTGTTCCCCCTACCCCACTTTGGTATATCTTAAAAAAAAAAAGTTCAAGTCAAGTTACCCTTAAGTTTTTCTTTTTCTTTTCTTTTTTTTTTTTTTTTTGCTTGTTTGTTTTTGTAAGTTTTCCAAATCTGTTGTGGAATTTGAGGGATGCATTGATCAAGAGCACTGAGGCAGCTTGAGCAGTACTGAGTAATGTATAGAACTGTTGAATTGTGGGGAGCCTGGGTGGCTCGGTCAGTTAAGCAATGGACTCTTGATTTCGGCTCAGGTCATATCTCACGGTTTGTGAGTTTGGGCTCTGCGCTGACAGTGTGGAGCCTGCTTGGGATCCTGTCTCTGCCTCTCCCTTGCTTGTGTGTGCTCTCTTTCTCTCTGTCAAAATAAATAAACTTAAAAAAATAGTTGAATTGCTATATTGTACACCTGAAACTAATATAACACTGTATGTTAATTACACTGAAAAAAAAGAACACGGAAGCAGGCAGCTCCCACTCTGTGTCAGTTTACTAGGACTGCCGAACAGAATACCACAGACTGTTTACTGGGTGGCTTCGACAACAGAAACATTGATCCCAGTTCTGGGTGCTGGAAGTCCAAAATCAGTAGGTTCAGTTTCTTCTGAGGCCTCTCTCCTCAACCTGCAGGTGGCCGCCCTCTTACTGCCTCTTTACACGGTCATCCATTCTTTGTGCGTGCACCCCCCGTGTCTCTTTGTGTCCTAATATCTTCTTATAAGGACACCAGTGAGATTGGGTTAGGGCCCACTCTAATGGCCTCATTTTAATTTAATTACCTCTTTAAAGGCTCTGCCTTCAAATACAGTCACTTCTGAGGTACTGGGGTTTGGTCTTCAACATATGAATTTGGGGGCAAGGGTAAAATTCAGCCCAGAATGTCATCTTTGAGGGACCTGGTCTTGAGAACTTGTGGATCATCACTCTGGAGCTCTCTCAGGAAAAGCTCTAGGAGAGGTTAGAAACTTGGGCCTTGGGGCGCCTGGGTGGCTCAGCCGGTTAAGCGTCCGACTTCGGCTCAGGTCATGATCTCACAGTCCGTGAGTTCGAGCCCCGCGTCGGGCTCTGTGCTGACAGCTCGGAACCTGGAGCCTGCTTCAGATTCTGTGTTTCCCTCTCTCTCTGATCCCCCCCCCCTTTCATGCTCTGTCTCTCTCTGTCTCAAAAATAAATAAACGTTAAAAAAATTTTTTTAAATAAAAAACTAAAAAAAAAAAAAAAAAAACTTGGTCCTTAAATGAAAATGCAGAGGAAAAAGAAGCTACGTTCAACGTTAGTACTTGTATTTTTCGAAACCTCTATGCCATTTGTTTTTACTACTCTACCTAAAATGGATTGAAAATGGGATGAAATTTCTCACTACATTATTTGTGGGTTTCTGCAGGAATTTCTAATAATGTCTCTTTATTCCTAATAGCATGAGGCTATATTAATATGCACTTAAAATAGGTGAAGAACTAATTTCAGTTTAGAAGTAAGAGAATATGTTATGAAAGTCAAGAACTTACCTTTTGATCCAACAATGATACAATTAAAAGAAATTCCCTCTGACCTTTGATTAATGATTTGATCTTTACTTTTACTGCTCTAGCCAGCTTTTAAACTTTCATTGCATTTTCTTCATAGGAATTTTGGTGGGTAGCTCGTAGATATAATCAGACATGTTTAGCCACACGTCCCTTTTTTATACTTGCTAAAATGACTGCTTTTCCTATCTTGCTACCCATCACCATATCATTCCCCAAAGTTTTTAATTTTTAACTGAATTATAATTGACATATAACTTTATATTTGTTTCATGCATATAACATAATTATTTGATATTTGTATATATTGCAAAATGAATACCATAATAAGACAAGTTAACATCCTTCATCACACAGCTACAAATTTCTTTTTCTTGTGATGAGAACTTCTAAGACTTACTCTCTTAGCAGCCTTCAAATATGCAATATAGTATTATTAACTATAGTTTCCATGCTGTACATTACATCCTCATGACTTAATTTATTTTATAACTGGAAGTTGGTACCTTTTGACTTCCTTTACTCTTTTTGCCCACTCCCATCCCACCTCTGGCAGTAACCACTAATCTGTTTTCTGTATCTATGAGCTCAGTTTTTTTGTTTTGTTTTTTGGTTCCACACATAAGAGTGAGCATATGGAATTTGTCTTACTCTCTGTGACTTATTTCACTTAGCATAATGCCCTCAAGGCCCATTCATGTTGTTGCAAATGGCAAGATTTCCTTCCTTTTAATGGCTGAGTAATATTCTATTGTATACACAGACAACGCACACACACACACACACACACACACCACATTTTCATTATCCATTCATTGATGGACACAGGTCGTTTCCATACCTTGGCTATGGTATATAATGCTGCAATGAACATGGGAGTGTATATATCTTTCTAAGTTAGAGTTTGTGTTTTCTACAGATAAATTCCCAGAAGTGAAATTCCTAAATCATATGCTAGTTTTATTCTTTTTTAATTTATTTCTTTTGAGAGAGAGAGAGAGAGAGAGAGAGAGAGAGAGAGAGAGAGAATGAGCTGGGGAGGGCCAGAGACAGAAGAGAGAGAATCCCAAGCAGGCTTCGTGCTGTCAGCACAGAGCCCAATGTGGGGCTCAAACTCATGAACCGTGAGATCATGACCTGAGCTGAAGTCAGACACTCAACTGACTGAGCCACCCAGGCACCCCATCGTCTGTGTTTTTTATAGTAACTATACCAATGTAAATATTTCTGCCAAGAGTACATAAATGTTCCTTTTCTCCACATCATTCTAATAACCATTCTAACAGGCATGAGGTGCTATCTCATTTTGTTTTGATTTGAATTTCCCTGATGATGAGTGATGTTGAGTACCTTTTCATATATCTGTTGCTGCCCCCCTAAGTTTTTGTTCTAACTCTTCTCTCCTTTTCTTCCCTGCCTCAGAGAGTTATTACTAAGACTAATCCTCTACGTACATTCCTTTTGCTGTTCCCTCCCCCCTCCCAGGGCATTGGTCTCCACTGTATGGTTCAGGCTTTCTAGGAGGTACCAATGAACATTCTTTTGGGGAGCAGGGAAAACGCTAGAACTATTAATTACATTTATTTTATCTCCTCTTCAGTTGTTTTTGTTTTATAATTATATTCTATAATGTATAATGTATAATTACATAGCACAGGTACAATTTACCAATAAACATATGTGTAAATGGTTTATTAAATGAACAGAACTCATCGGGGTGTGCCCCAGATTGAATGATTTGCATGCAGGAAGTTTCTTGGGGAATGTTCTCAGGATCAACATCTGTGGAGGTTGAAGGAGACAGGATTTCACCATGGGTCTCAATTGGGGCAGATTTAATACCCCGAGATATATTTAGCATCATGGGGAAATATATTGGCACCTAGTGGGTAGAAGCCGAGGATACTGTTAAATACCCTCTAATGCACAAAGTCGCCCATCCGACAAAGAATTGTCCCCCTCAAAATGTCAATCTTGCTGAATTTGAGAAACACTGGGGCAGAAGGAGAAGCCGGGTGGCAGTCACAGCCGAGGCCTCATTTTATTCAGTGGGGAGCTCTGGAGTTGCGTCCTTTGGTGTCCAGCATGGACCAGTCATTGGATACAGGCTGCCTTCAGAAATGGCCTGTTTTGAAAGTCTACAGTATGCACTCTTTTGTGCACAGCTTCTTTTGCTCAACATTATATTTATGACATTCAAGTTATTGTTGCATACAGCTGTAGCTACTTCCCTTTTATTGCCATATACTGTTTCGCTGCATGAATATATCACATATTCTACCACTGTACCATAGGTGAACATTTGAGATGTTTCTAATTTTTTTCCTATTCTGGTATACATCTGGAACATTCTGGTATACATCTCTAGCTACACATGAGCATGTATTTATATTGGGTATATATCTAAAAGTGGAAGCACTGAGTCATTGGTTTTGCACATTTTCAACTTTAGTAGATAATGGCAAATAGTCTTCCAAAATGGTTTTGCCAATTTACAGTCTCACCGGCAGTCTGTGTGAGTGTTCCCATTGTTCCGTGTCCTTGTGAACACCTGGTGTTGTCAACCTTTTAAATGTTACCATTTTGATGAGTTTGTAGTGGTGCCACAATATGAAACTGAATGAATTTTCCCAGTGACTGATGAGGTCATCGTGTGTTTATGGTCATTTGAATACCTTATTTAGTGAAAACCTGCTTAAGTCTGTTGCTCACTTTTCTATTTTGTTGCCTATTCTCTTCTTGATCTATAAGTTCATCATAATCTAAATACAGCCCCTTTATTAATTGTTCATTTTCCAAATATCTTCCCCTATTTTCATATTCTTAAAGTCTTTTGATGAAGTTTTTAATTTTAATCCAAATTTTTCATTTCTTCCTACTGGTTGGTGTTTTTTTTTTCCCACTATATAGCCTAGATCACGAGCATGTTGTCCTCCAGAAATCTTATTGTTTAGTCTGTCATATTTAGATCTACAGTCTACTTGGAACTGATTTTATGTATGGTGGAAAGTAAAGAGTTAGAATTCCATTTTGTTTCCAAGTGGATGTCTAATTTACTCAGAATCATTGATTCAACATAATGAACTTTCCTACTGTTTTTATTGCCTACTTTGTTGAATATTGAGTCCATACATGCAAGGGTCTTTTTCTTTTCTGTTTTGTTGATATATTTGTCCATTTTTTCCCCCTTAACTAGTGGAGCTTTATAATAAGTCTTGATATCCAGTAGAGCAAATCATCTAATCTTGTTTTTCTTTTTTTGTTAAGTTTTTTTATTTTAATTCCAGTAGAGTTAACATACAGTGTTATACTAGTTTTAGGTGTACAATATGCTGATTCAACAATCCTATACGTTACTCAGTGTACTGAGTGTACTTTTAATCCACATCCCCTATTTCATCCACCCCCCCCCCCACCTCCTCTCTGGTAACTATCAGTTTGTTCTCTATACTTAAGAGTCTGCTCCTTGGTTTCTCTCGCGCGCTCGCTCTTTCTCTCTCTCTCCTCTTCGATCATCTGTTTTGTTTCTTAAATTTCATATAGGTGAAATCATATGTTATTTGTCTCTCTGACTGACTGATTTCACTTAGCATTATACTCTCTAGTTCCATCCTTGTTGTTGCAAATGGAAAGATTGCATTTTTATGGCTGAATAATATTACATTGTATTTTATACCACTTCTTCTTTATCAGTACATCTATTGATGGAAATTTGGGCTACTTCCATAGTTTGGCTATTGTAAATGATGCTGCAATAAACATAATAATGCATGTATCCTTTTGAATTAGTGTTTTTGTATTTTTTAGGTAAATGCCCAGTAGTGCAATTATTGGATCATAGGGTAGTTCTATTTTTGACTTTTTGAGGACCCTCCAAACTGTTTGCCACAGTGGCTGCACCGGTTTGCATTCCCACCAACTGTGCACGAGCGTTTTTTTTTTTTCTCCACATCTTCATCAACACTAGTTGTTTTTGTGTTTTTGATTTTAGCCATTCTGACAGGTGTGAGGTGATATCTCATTGCATTTCTGCAATGATGGTGATTTGAGCATCTTTTCATATGTCTATTGGCCATCTTGATGTCCTCTTTAGGAAAATATCTGTGTATGTCTTTTGCCCATTTAATTGGATTATTTTGGGGGGGGGTGTTGAGTTGCATAAGTTCTTTATATATTTTGCATTCTAACCCTTTCTTGGATATGTCATTTGCAAATATCTTCCCCCATTCCATAGATTGCCTTTCAATTCCATAGACTACCTTGTTGATTGTTTCCTTTTCTGTGCAGAAACTTTTTATTTTGATGTAGTCTCAGTAGTTTATTTTTGCTTTTATTTCCCTTGACTCAGGAGACGTACCTAGAAAAATGTTGCCATGACCAATGTTAGAGAACTTACTGCCTGTATTCTCTTCTAGGATTTTTATGGTTTCAAGTCTCACATCTAGGTCTTTAATACATTCTGAACTTATTTTCATATATGGTGTAAGGAAGTGGTCCAGTTTTATCTTCCTTAGCTATCCAGTATTCCCAACAGCATTTGTTGAAGATACTGTCTTTTTCCCATTGTATATTCATTCCTCCTTTGTGGAAGATTAATTGGCCATATATTTGTGGGTTTATTTCCAGTTTTTCTGTTCTGTTCCATTAATCTATGTGTCTATTTTTATGCCCAGTACCATACTGTTTTTATTACTACAGCTTTGTAATATAACTTCAAGTCTGGAATTGTGATGCCTCAAGTTTTGTTTGTCTTTTTCAAGATTGTTTTGGCTATTTGGGGTCTTTTGTGGTTTTATACAAATTTTAGGATTATTTGTTCTAGTTTTTGGAAAGTGCTGTTCATATTTTTTAATTATTAGTACGCAACACATGTATACTAGCAATCTTATAATTTTTTAAAAATTTTTATATATTTTCGAGAGAGAGACAGAGTGTGAGTAGGGGAGGGGCAGAGAGAGAGGGAGACACAGAATCCAAAGCAGGCTCCAGGCTCTGAGCTGTCAGCACAGAGGCTGATGCAGAGCTTGAACCCATGAACCATGAGATCATGACCTGCACCGAAGTCAGGCGATTAACCGACTGAGCCACCCAGGCACCCTGCTGTTGGTATTTTGATTAGGAGTGCATTACATGTGTAGATTGCTTTGGGTAGTATAGACATTCTAACAATATTTGTTCTTCTCACTCATGAGCATGGAATGTCTTTCCATTTCTTAGTGTTGTCTTTAACTTCTTTCATCAGTGTTTTATAGTTTTCAGAAGTAACACTGTCCTGATTTTTCCCCCCAAAATTAATTATAACTCTTCTAGAACTTCATATAAATGAAGTTACATACTATATACTCTTTTTACATAAGGTTTCTTTCTTTTAGCATAATTTTGAAATTTATACACATTATTGCTTATATCCGTAGTTTTTATTGCTGAGTAATATCCCATGAATATGATGCATTATGTTTATCCATTCTCCTCTTAATGGACACATGGGTTGTTTCCAGTTTTGCAATGTTATGAATAATGCTATTATGAACATTCTTACGCAAGTTTTTCTGTAGAACTATATTTTCATTTATTTTGGTAAATATTAGGAGTGGGATCGCTAGGTTATAGAGTAGGTGTGTGTTTATTTTATAAGAACTGCCAGGAAATTTTCCGTGGTTATACTATTTACATTCCCACCAGCAATGTATGAAGGTTCCAGTTGTTCCACATTCTCATCAACATTTGGTGTTGTCAGTTTTCTTAAAAAAATGTTTAACATTTATTTATTTTTGAGAGAGAGAGAGAGAGACAAAGCGCGAGTTGGGGAGGGGCAGGGAGAGAGGGAGACACAGAATCCCCAGCAGGGAGCTGTCAGCACAGAGCCCGACATGGGGCCCGAAGCCTCAAACCGTGAGATCATGACCTGAGCTGAAGTCAGATGCTCAACCAACTGAGCCACCCAGGCACCCCTGGTGTTGTCAGTTTTTAAAATTTTTGCTGTTCTGGTTGTCATATAAAGAAATCTCATTGTGGCTTTAATTCGAATTTCTCTGATGAATAATGATGCTGAGGTCATTTCCATGTATTTACTGACAATTTGTATATCTTGCTTTATGAATTGTCAATCCAAATGTTTTGTCTATTTTTTAAATTGGGTTGTATGTCTTCTTATTACTGAGATAATCTTTTTTATATACCCCAGATACCAGTTTTGCAGATTATCTTCTTTCAATGCATAGGTTGCCTGTTCATTTCTTAATAGTGTCTTTTGATAAGCAGAAGTTTTTGATGCAGTATAACTTAACAATTTTATTTAATTGATAACACATTCTGTGGTCCGTCTGTATTCTCCTCTTTTTCTAAAAGCTTTATAATTTTAGCTTTTACATGTAGATTTATGATGTGCCTCAAATTAATATTTGTGTATGGCATGTAATAAGACATAAAGTTCAGTATGTTCTGTATGCATATCCACCTGTTCTAGCACCAGTTGGTGAAGAACTTTTCATTACTCAGTGGGATCTTTTAACATTTAATGTAATTATTGACATAGTTGGATTTGGGTCTGCCATTTTATTTTTGGCTCTCTGTATGTCCCATCTGTTTCCCTTTAGCTTATTTGAATAATTTGTTAGAATCCCATTTGAATTTACTTATTGACTTTTTAGCTATACCTCTTCACATTAATTTTTATTGATTGCTGTAGGACTTAAAGTAGATACCCTTAACATTTCACAGCATACTTAAAATATTGTACCACTTTGTTAGCAATTTTGTAGTTTATTCCATTCTTTCCTTTGTGCTATAGTTTTTATATGGACTATATATTTTTTTCCTAAGCCTGATAAGACAATGTTTTTAATTTTTGGTTAAGGAGTCATATCTATTTTAAAGAAATTAGGGGCACCTGGGTGGCTCAGTCGGTTGAGCGTTCGACTTCGGCTCAGGTCATGATCTCACAGTTCATGGTTCAAGCCCCACATTGGGCTCTGTGCTGACAGCTCAGAGCCTGGAGCTTGCTTCAAATTCTGTGTCTCCCTCTCGGCCCTTCCCCTGTTCATGCTCTGTCTCTGTCTCAGAAATAAATAAATACATTAAAAAATTTTTTTTAAGAAATTAAAGGAAAAATTTTTTATATTTGCCCACATATTTACCTACGTGACCAATCAGCTATTTAGTTCTTTCAAGTTTTTCTTTCTAACTGTATCTTATAACGTCATTTTTCTCTTTATTCTATTGTCGTATTTGTCTCCATAGTACTGCATGACTAAATAATGCCTCTTAACTAATCACCTTTCCTTCAGACTCCCTGTTCTCAGATCTTCTCTCCAAGATATTGTAATGAGAAATACAGCAGCAATGAGGAGTCCCTGAGCAATTTGAGAAGAAAGTTAACATGTATAATCTAACTCAGTGAATTGCCTGTAAGTCAAGCCTATTTTCAACAATTTTATATTCTATGCATTGCCTTGTATTGGGCTTTGCACAAAGAAGACATTCAATGAATATTTATTAGATTGTTGGATGAACAAAGGGACTCCTTTTTCTTACATACAATGAAGGAGAACCTGTGTTGCTAACACAAAGTTACTGCTCTGAAAGCTGATAATAACAACTAGCAAGACACGCATTACATGGTATTGCTTCTCAATGAAAATACACAAGCCACAAACAAATCTATTTCTTTGTGTGTAAAATAAAGGATGATTATAGACAGTCAAGAGAATCCTCTGGGAAAAGGGATGAAAATTTATGAATCATCCAGAAATCTGTCCAGCATATAGCATATGTCATATCATTCAATCCCAGGCAGTTTAATTTCAGAATGAAAAGACCTAAAAGTCCCTCTGCACTCAGGATATTAAATTCATGATCTAGTATTATTGCCACAAACATGGTGTCTGCTTATGAATGTCTCCAAGTCCCTGTTTTATTTTCTAAAAGATGCAAACTGAGATGCTAAATGATATTTTCCCTTCTTCTCCTTCTTTACTTTGTGTTTTCTTTTCGTGGAAGCAGGTACATTTTATGCTCATTCAGCTAAATAAACTGCTGAATTTGTGAGCTGAGAAGAGACTCCTCAAAATGGCAGACAGGAGGGGTCTCAGATTAACTCAACAGCTGGATTTCTACACCAAGACCTGCTAAGAAAAATGAGCTATGGGGAGCTAAAGAGAAAAGGAGGATAGTTTAATTAAAACTGGCTCAGGATGGAAACCTTAATGAATTGCAGTCCCAGAGCAGAGCAGAGCAGATCTCGAGACCCGAAAGTCCTAAGGGAACTGTCAATAATAAAGATGCAATTATCTGAACTGATTGCCCCCGAGACTCCACTTGTTTTCGATAGTGCCACGTGTTGTTTCTCAGGGCATAATGATTTGGCAGAGAAATAACCTGGAAGAGTGTGCCGAAAATAGCTGCTTCATAATTACATTGCTACTTTCTGTAAATCTGATAATGAGGTAATATCTGGTATGCAAAAATTAATCATGCATCCAGAGAGTTCTATATTAAATGTCACATGAGTGAAATTTCCACTCAGTAGATACAACCTAGTCACAAAAACCTCTGGGAAACTGCGTTCAAAAACCAATTATGGATAAAAGAAGCCAGATTTGCCTTCAGGTTTACAATGTCAATCTTATTAGAGCAGAGAGGAAAATTTCAATCTAGTGAAAGGACACGGTCTCATGCTGTCCCTGCAGTGTCCTGAATGGATCTGAGGGGTGTCAGGAGGCTGAGTGAATCCTTGGGAACTCTTGCAGAAGTCTGATGTGTTTATACTGTTGTTAAAGTCCCTGTTTGCTACGACTTCTGTAACAAATTGCCACAAACGAAGTAGTATAATAATAAAAGTTTATTATTTTATAATTCTTTAGGTCAGAAGTCTAAAATGTGTCCACAGGGCTGTCTTTCTGGAGGTGTTAGAGGAGAATCTATGTCTTGCCTTTTCCAGTCTTTAGAGGTTGTCTTCATTTCTTGACCGTGGTCTCTTCCTCCATCTTTAAAGCCAACACAAGCATCTTCTTTCCTCTCTGACCTCTGCTTCCATACACACATCTCTCTGACTCTATTCCTCCTACCTCCCTCATAAGAACTCTTCTGATCACGTTGGGCGCACCTTCATAATCCAATATAATCTCCCCATTTCACTATCCTTAACTTAATCACACCTGTACAATCTCTTTTACCAGGTAGATATCACATTTATAGGTTCTGGGGAGAGGATGTGGATATTTTGAGGGGCCATTATTCACCCTTCTACATCTCCCAAAAGGTCAGAAAGACTTGTAAGTAGAAATTAGCAACCTTTAGGTACCAAGGTATAGACTGATAGTATTTTATACTTTCCTGATATTGTGATAACTACATCCGTTGATTGTGTCAGCTGTGAATGCCAGGAGACTACTACAGAGAAGCTTAAATTATGTAAGGAGGTTATTATCAGTCCTACAATAGAAAGTCCAAACAAAGGCAAGTCCATGGTTTCTCATGTTCTCTTCTTTTCCTGCTCTGCCATCCTTAGGGGTGACTGAGGCACCTTATGTGTCCTACCAGGTTTCCAGGCAGGAAAAAGCAAAGCAGAAGGGTCAGTGCTAATAGACTCCCACTTACATCTTTCCCCATCCTTATCAACCAGTGATTGGATAAGACTGGCTCTTGTATTTTCAAAAATGTGTCCCTTGCTCACCCAACTTACCACAAGAGTCTCCCAATAATAACTAAAATCAACCACAGTGTGTTTACATGTGACCCAAATAGCAAATATTTTAAAATAAAATTATTTAAATGAACCCAAATGAAAGATATGGTTGTAGTTTGCTTCTAAGCAAATCAGCTGATTTTTAAATTTTTTAAGTGACTGAATCAACAGGTTATCTCATCACTTTGTAAGTCAGCCTCTTGTAAGCACACACCACTTTTCTAGATACTTCCCTTTCACGGTCAGGATGGCTGTAGATTCAGGGCAGCCATTCTGTCCAACATATCTATGGCTCCTGTCCCCAGTTGATAAGTTGGGTTAAAAATCCCAGTATCCTTTCTGGACCCCACTTGTTGACCACAGTTGATTCACCTAAGACTGGACAACAACTGATAAAAACTGACTAGTCTTTTGCCTCAGAATTTTAAAATTGGAACTGAGAGAGAGAAGATTACTCTCTCCCTGTATGATTGAATTATAACACATAAATCAAGGAGCTATTGATCTCCACATTTCAGGTGTTGACTGGGGAGCAGAGGAAGCTAGTCCTCAGAGAAAAACTGTGGAGTAGAAGCAGAAAGGAGCACAGACAAAGCCCTGGTTCTAGATCATTCTGGGAGCCCAGCCATATTCCCATACTGGGTTTGGCTGCTGACTTTTAGTTATGAGAATGCTGGGGTTAGTTCAATGTAGCATTCTATTTTTTACAACCCAGATACAACTGTATATAATGTAGGATTATTACTGATCCATAAAAACTATGTCTGTAAAAGAACTACTGATGTTGTAACAAAAGAAATCACTTTCATTAATTCAAAGGCAGAATTATGACTGCTGGGCTATAATTAATCAAACTAGTCTTATTTTTCACCTATTCTTACTACATCACACAGTATGATAACATGATAAAGCATTTGAGATAACAATAATAAAATTCAGGACATATACATAAAATCTGGAAGACTTACATACATCTAAAAGAAAATTTGAAGTATTTTTATAGAAATGAAATAAGTGTTTATTTCAGACTTTACTTCAAACCTCTGGCCTAGACTAGAGAGGACTTCAGTGTAATATAAAAATATTTATTATCATTAAAAGGCTTGGTTTGGGATTTGCTAACCTTGGAAATTAAGAAAGTGCCATATTTGTATTAGTCACAGAAAGCCATCTCTTAATATTTAAGATGAAAACAACTTTATCAATCGCTTACTTCGAGATTCTGAAATCTGACAGTTCAGAAGCCAATTATGTTTCGTTTAAAATATAGCTATAGCATAAAGCACCAAAATGTGGATCTGCAGTGGTGAGAGACTGTACTAGATTGCATATTACATTGCTAATTCATAACATTTCTTGCTAAAAATGCAAACAAAGCCATCTCAAACATCTTGTTAATGAGCCTTATTCCACCTCCTCTGGGAACGCAGACAGGGTTTTGCTTCCAGCCCTTCTGGAGGCAAATAAGGAAATGGAACTGACTGGGCTATAAATCCAGATGAAACCCTCATATGAAGAGATTCTCATTTGTGCCATCTGCTCAGGCTGAACTGGAGATGAAATTATAAGGTGTCATTGGCACAATCCCTGGAGGATTGTCACCAAATGATCTTCCTCCAAATTTGCCTTCAACTAATCACAAGCTGCTTTCATTCCTTCTGCTGTGTTCATCATCATGTCACCGGCCTTAGATTTTCCCATCCCCGACACAGCTGACCAGTCCTTTTCTTGAAATGTGCTTCTCTGACATGCAGCTTTCTGAACATACTTTCAGACTCTTGTCTGTCTTCTCAATATGCCTATTTTCCTTCCCCTAGGTGCTAAATGTGGGTATTTTGGAATATTTTATCCTTAACTACCTCTTCATTAATCCCTATACTTTGACCTGGAGTTTCCACTGACATATTTGTGCAAATTCCCAAATCTTCCCTTGAGTTTTATTTCTATTCCTCCATTAGCCAACTGGATACGTCCAACTACACTGGCCCTTCAGCAAATCAAAAACTTGCCACATCTTCGAACCCCCAAATATTTACCCTCCTGACTTTCCTAGCGCTATTTTCTTAAATTTTTAGACCTTTTATTTATTTTTGAGAGACAGAGACAGAGCATGAATGGGGGAGGAACAGAGAGAGAGGGAGACACAGAATCCAAAGCAGGCTCTGGTGTCTGAACTGTCAGCACAGAGCCCGATGCGGGGCTTCAACCCACGAACTGTGAGATCATGACCTGCGCCAAAGTCTGACGCTTAACCGACTGAACCACCCAGGCGCCCCTTTCAGTGCTATTAATGGTACGGTTAATTTCCAGTCTCCCAGCCTTAAAAAAGGGAAGCAGGCTTTTTGTTTGTTTTTGTTATGGTTGGGGTTTTGTTTTTGTTTTTGGTTTTGGTTTTTTGTGTTTTTTTTACCTTTACTTTTCCTTCCCATTTTAAAAGTTGACAAGTTCTGGCTAGCTATAACTTAGTAATTTTGTTCTTAGTAATTTTGTCCCCACTTGTTTCTTACTCTAGTTTTTACTGCCATCATTTTGGCCCTCATTAGCTTTATGTTTAGACTATGGTGACTGTGAGGGGGCTGCTCACCGTCACCACAGAGGCAGCAGGTGAGCCTTGGCCCCCAGTTCAGTCACTGCAGATGCACCGAGGCTTTCCATGTCCAAGAAAGAAATCTCAGGAGCCTCCAAACTTGATAAAACCCGTGTTCACTTTATCATAACACCTGAGAGGACAGGCTCTATGGAAAAACAACAGAGAAGACTTCTTGGTATTCTGCAAGATAGAGGTTCTGCTGTCTTCTTGTAATTTGGCCATATTAGAATAAATGTTTTTCAATGTAGAAGGGAGCTACTAATGAAATGAAGATACCAGTTACCCAGTAGCCTTCAGAGATGTTTCATTAACATCCTTCTGGGCTGTTACTCTTAGCTTTCTCGTCTACCTATGTTTTCTACTAACACTGTGTTTTTTTAAAAATTAATGTTTATTTATTTTTGAGAGAGTGAGACAGAGCATGAGCAGGGAAGGGGCAAAGAGAGAGGGAGACACAGAATCCGAGGCAGACTCCAGGCTCTGAGCTGTCAGCACAGACCCCAATACGGGGCTCAAACTCACGGACCACAAGATCATGACCTGCGCTGAAGTCAGGCACTTAACTGACTAAGCCACCTGGGTGCCCCTCTCCTAACACTTATCAGAGCGCTTGGGTGGATGAACAATGATGGTTTATAAGATGAGCAGCCCAGAGTAAGGAGATGTCCATACTTTCTCCTGCCCCTCTGCTTTGTACTGTCTGTGGAGTAAGAGGAGCTTGTCAGATGGCTCTTAACCTACCGAATAAAATAAGCAGTGGCACATGTTATGGACAGAAACAGTCAATTTGGGAATATATTCCTGGGTTATCAGTGTGGAACACACCTTTCTGAAATCAAACAGAGCCGACCAATTTCTGGTATTAACTTTGTTTACAGACTTAATCCTGTAGCTTTCTGTCTGGTAAACCTGTTTCTGTATCTTTTGACTAATTCCGTGGCTTGTCTGGTGAGAGGAATTACTGAATTAGCTTATGCTCTTTTTAATTAGGAAAAAGGCACTTTACTAAGGATATGCTAATTATTTATATACACTAATATGTGTGATATAAATAGAAGCTCCATTAACTCAGAAACTTGACTATTTCTTTTATGCCAAAGTAAAATTTCTTGTTTTAAAAAATTCTATGAGAGGCACAGTTCCCCTATTCAGATGAATCTCCTAATAATTTTAATATTCTTGAAAAGTATACTGATTAGCAGTATAAAACTTAGATTTAAAATCCTAATCATAAGAATTACTTTTTTTTTGTAAAATACCTTTTACCATATTTGATTGCCTCTGTAATGTAGATGCATCTTATAATCAATAGCAAATGAAATTGCCCAGCCACCAGGGAGAAGGTAAGTTGATAAGTAGTTTTCCATGACTAGATACATGTGTATGAGCTATCGATCAATCAAATGTCACCTTAATAAGCGATTTGCATTAGTAACATCACACTCTGGTGAATTTTAAATTAAACTCAAACCCTCAACTGTCAGTTAAAATTTATTTTAAAATTGATTTTATTATTCAGTCTTGAAATGAATATTACTTTATATCTGGAAGATCATCTGCTTTGCCCCAAGTGATAAGTTGAAAGGCAGTAAAAGTGCCAAATTAGGGGGAAGAGAGAATTTTCTAAGATAGCAAAGATTGGTCTAGCCAATGCAAGCATCATGAATGTCTAGCACCACAGCATTAAACATTCATCTGTTGAAAGGTCCCAGCTGGCTTATAAAATAAGCTATTTAACTTCCACTGGTACATAATTTAATTCCTAGATGCAAAACTACAAATTTAGCTAAATTGAAAGTTCAAATGAATCCCCAGTACTATTTAGGATGTGTCAAGATCGTGATCAAGATTCTGAAAAGCAGTGTGTCCTTGTAATGGCATATATGGCTCCTCAAGGCCAAGAGTGATTTAGAAAAATCTTTATATTCCCAATGTGAAGAAGAGTTAGGTCACTCTTTCTCAGTGTATGTTGATGGACTACTTGTATCAGGATTCAATGAGATGCTTGTGTAGAATTGATGGCATCCCTGGGGTCTACTGCTCATCCTTGAAGTTGTAACATAAAAGGAGGGCCAGAAATATGCATTTTAACAAGCCTTTCACAATGACTCTGATGTATTTTAACATTTGAAGACTATTTTTAGATTCGTAGTTTGAGTGCAGTCCTAAGAAACAAGGTAGAATGCAAATATATGTGCCATTTATGGTTAATGAAGCTAAAAAGAAGATTGTGAACATTTAATATAATATTTTTCAAGCAAAAAGAGAGTTAAGGTGAATCCTACAGTCAATGATATTTTACAATGAAAGAGCTGTGATACTTTAACAACAGCGAGCTTACAAGTCATATATAAAAAGGATGCATTTGAATTGCTTTATGAATATTCTTAATAGAACTATAAAGGCATTTTAAAAAGGAAGTATATGGGCATGATCCATATGCACAAGCTAAGCTAAGTCATTCTTGTCTCCGAAGCATAAGTCCTGAAATGTAGTCTATAGTTAGGTCTGGAAAAATTTAGTTAATTTGTTCAAGGAAGTGATCCAAGTCACCGCAGTTGGGGCAAAACATTTGAATACTGTTTAGAAAAAAAGCTTCATGGTGAAGGTAAGAGTAGCATAGATATAAATCACTAAGTCAAGTGCCTGATAGATGCTCTCAACCAGGATGAGTTTACCTCCCAGGAGACGTTTTTGGTTGTGACACTGGGGTGGAGGAGAGATACCGGCAGCCGGAAATGCTGCTAAACTCTTTCAATGCACAAGACCCCACAGCAAAGAACTACCCAGCCCACTAGAACGCTAGAACAACGTCTTTCAATCTTAGCCCCACTGACATTGTTCGAAACTTGTAGATTTTCGTATTCTTGCTATATGTAGATTAATGGCAGAGCAGACTAGATATGACTTATTTATTTAGTTCTAAAGTTCTAAAAGCAGAGTTTTAAAAACTAAAGAGAAATGTAATCTTACTACCTACAATTTCTCTTTTATAAACATCCAGGCACTTTTGAAAGAAGCGGTAGTGTACAGAAAACCTGGGATAGGACACAAGTCCCCCTTTCTCACAAAACACATTTTAACTTAATTTAATGTAGCAGAATATCATCATGAGCAATACAAAAAGTGTTTCCTGAGCCCATCCTCGGTATCATGCACTGTATCAGTCCCTGGAGAATTAATTGTGAACAAGGTATGTACAGTCTTTGCCCTTAGGGAGGCTACAATTTTACAGGGTAACCAAATTAAAAAAAAAAAAACAACTTTATCAAACATATATGATAAGTAGGATAACCGATCTCTCCAGAGTTCTACGGGAACATTTCATTTTGAGTAGTGCTCACCCCAGGCTGGGATGGAGGGCCAGTAATGGGCAGTAAAGCCTTAGCTGACATCTGCAGGTGAGTTAGCTGAGCAAAGAAGGGAGTGCTGGGGTGGGGGATGGAGCGAGCATGAGGCAAGGGAAGCAGCAAGTATGTGAAGGAGTCCAACAAAAACGTCAGGACAGAGCAACAGGCAATGACCATACTACACAGGACCGGCATCCATTGGTGGGTTTGGGCCACTGGTGTCAGAAGCAGCCTGTTTCCTGTGATGTCTCTCACAATCATTCCAACATGTGTGTTACTAAACCCTTTCCACCAACACACAACTTAAGCAACATCTCTTCCAGGAAGAGGAAGCCTTTCCTGATCTTCCACATGAAAGAAACTTCTCTCTCCTTCGTATTCCTCTTGTCCATCACTTTATTTACAGGCTGACTAGATGATTCTGCAGGTTTTGCATCACAACTTACCCAATGATACGTGGCAGTTCTGCTCATACAGATGGGTGTATGAGCACATCACATATTTCCTGCTAGTCTCTAAGCAACTCAACGATACAATTCTCATTGGCTTTGTCTGTGTATTTCCTTTTGTAACAAAAACATTTCGCTGGATTAAGAATTCAATTGTCTGTATCAGTATGAATTTGGAATGTTAATGATCTACTAGTTCAGTGAGAAACGTTAAGAAAACCTATATATATATATATATATATATATATATATATATATATATATACTTTTTTTTTTTTTTTGGAAAATAGGAGAAAAGTTGCTAAAGGTGTGTCCTTAACAGTGTTCAGATATGGTGGGAGTGAGAAACTGACCCTGCCATTTGCCATGAAGCTCCATTCAGTCAGCCATTTTCTGTTCAAAACCTTAAAATTCACTTTATGTTGTCTCATGATGATTTCATGACTTCAAAAGATTCATAAGAACCCAATCTGTTGAAGTCACCAATGAGTTTATTATTTTTGATCATTTCTGAAGTGTGTTGTGCCTTGCCATTAAGAAGTTGTTCTAGTAATGAGTATTTAAGGCATGAAATTATCAGTATCGTTTACACTGAGAGATTCTGTATCACTGGAGTACCTCCGTGGTCTTTTCTTTCTCTTTCTTTCTTTCTTTCTTTCTTTCTTTCTTTCTTTCTTTCTTTTACAGCACAACAGTCGTTTGAACTGTACATCTTTTAACAAGAAGGCCAACTTGACTTCAGCTCTTAACTGCTTTCCTGATGGCTATATTGAAAAACTTCCCCATCTCACAACCATCTGGTGTCATTAACCTCTGAAATCTTTTAGGCAATCTGTGCTGAGGATTGTCTATGTCCTGAGGATTGTCTGTGTGTGTGAGTGCATGTGTGTGTGTGTGTTAAAA
Source organism: Panthera tigris (assembly GCF_018350195.1). NCBI lineage: Eukaryota > Metazoa > Chordata > Mammalia > Carnivora > Felidae > Panthera > Panthera tigris. Next base: position 98,368,368 of record NC_056666.1, on the reverse strand, counting down.
GCCGTTTTCAGGGAAATATTTTTCTTAAAATTACTTTTAGTTACCCAGAAAAGTTTAGTTTGTATCCCTCATCCTTATTCTATTAAGTTTCAATCAGTGTTAAGATTATGACTGTTTTGGAGGGTGTCTATACCATAGAATTCTACTTTTCTTCCATGGCTTTTTTACACACAGTTTGCTCCATTAATCAATCTTGGTGGATTTGAGAGGCTCCAGGAAACACATCCCTGGGTGATTTTTTTTGTGCTGGTAATTCCCTTTACTAGTTAATCTTTGAGGTTCCAGCTCTGCAGACAACCATTAGAACACAAATATAAACTAGAAGCAGTATCATGTTAAGCCCTGAGACCCTAAATTATTTCATTAATATGGCACATGTCTGGAGAAATAGGAAGCAGCACAATTTAGTGCCAATGGAAAGAAAGGAGAGGAAATAAGTGTTGCCCCATGCTCCCAATAAGAACCCCAGACAGATAATTAAAATATGTAGAAAAACATATATATGATATTGGAATCTTGACAATAGTCTACACTATATATTACAATTTGCAACTTAAAATTTATCAATTAAATTTTGTTTTTCCCAAGCAGGTAAATGGGCAGTTTTTTTTTTTTTTAAGTGTATTCTATTGCTCTTTTGTGTGAAAAATGGATTTGAGATGGGAAGGCTAGAAACAGGGAGACCCATTTCAGTCACTATCGAAAAGCCCATTTGGATGGGCTGAGTGAGGGGTGCCGGTACCTTGAACTAGAAAGGTACCAGAGAAAGAAGAAAGGAGTAGATAAATTTAAAATATATTTTGAAGGCAGGTCTGGTAGGATGTGATCATCAAGGACAGGAGGAAAAGAGAGGAATCAAAATTGACTCTTAGGTTTTGGTTTATGAAATGGGGCAGAGATGGAGAGCACTGGGGATGATGAACAGATATTAAGGGGTGTCCAGAGTTCTCCAGATGAGGGGGAGCCATTTAAGTTTTTTTGATATGGTTTTTGAGCAGAAACATGGCATGAGTAGAGTTACACTTCAGGGAGACTTTAGATATCTTTAACATTGTATGTAAGGAATCAGGGATGCGGGCTCTTGCTCTCAGTTCTAACATTAGCTATCCATGTGACAATAAAAGGCACTTAGACTCCCTTTGGATTATTGTCATTTAGAATTGTTTATTAAAGCTTCCCGTACACCAACTAAGCCAGGAGCTGTGAAAACCAAGATGGATAAGACACCTTTGTTAGTGGAGGAGCTTGCCCTATACCTGGAGTCCTAGCAAGAGCACATCTAATTCTAACATTGAGTTTTAATTTTCACCATGTGTTTCTGGTACAAGACCAAAGAGCCATGGGAATTCCAAAACTGGGACGATTATGTCTGCCTCGGGTGAATGCAGTGGGGTGGGGAAATTGTTTGGTGAAGTTCTTAGGCTTTCAGGGATTGATAGAAGAAGAAGGATTTGGTCATTGTTACAAAGTCACCCCGAAGTCCCTCTGCATACTGATTAGATGTGGTCTGTATGCGCCCCACCATTTCTGTATACATTTTATATTTTCCCCGTCTTCTTCTTCACAGTGACAGCTAGCTTTTTGGTTGTTTGGGGTTTTTGTTTGTTTATTTTGTTTTGTTGGACCTTTGGCTATTATTCGGGGGAAATATTATTAAGCAATAATCAACAGATGACACACTCATGCATAGGGATGTTGAGCCACTTTGTGGGCAGAGGAGATATTCCGAATAAGGCCATCGGGCACGATGAGAAACTGAGAGCATCAGATGTGGAAAGTGCTTCCAGTAAAGCCAACTTCATTTCTTTCTGTGACTCATGAGTTTGCATTTTTAAAGGCCTGAGGCTTTCCCATCAAAAATCCTAAGGTTTTCAACTCTAGTCCAAGCTCTAGCACTGCGAGGAAGGGGCACTTAGGAAAGTTTACCCTTTGTTCCTTCAGCTTGGCCAATCCTGTTTATGGTTGCTGCTGCTGTTGTTGAACCACGCCACTAAAGCTAAGACAACTTGATGGGAAGCAAACACTGGGGATGGGTGGGGCAAGGCAATCCATCTTTGGCTTTTCCTGTACTGAGAACAGCTGTTGGGCAGTTTACTTCTCAATCCTTCAAATTTTTGCCCCATTTGATGGCACCAGATTCCTTGGGGCATGATCCAAAGCTGCCAGATGTCAATTCCCCTTTGAGTGGATGAGAAGGAGCAAGGAAGAAGTCTGCAGGGAGCATATTTTAGGTAAAGGAGCTGCCATAAGCAAAGAAAGAAGTGCCTGTGGCCATGTTCCATATTGCCCAGCAGAAGATGGTGTTCTTTTTTTTTTTTTTTAATTTTTTAAATGTTTACTTATTTTTGAGAGACAGAGCATGAGTGGTGGAAAAGCAGAGAGGGAGAGGGAGACATAGAATCAGAAGCTGGCTCCTGGCTCCAAGCTGTCAGCACAGAGCCCAATGCGGGACTTGAACTCATGAACGGTGAGATCATGACCTGAGCTGAAGTCACACGCTTAACCACTGAGCCACCCAGGTGCCCCAGAAGATGGTGTTCTTAATTGAACTGTTCCTACCTTATCTAGATAGAAAGCCGCACATTATTATTTATTATCCAGCTCCATTTTCCATTTATTGTATTCACCTTTTCCCCTTCCAGAAAACCTTGATTTTCCACTTAAATAGGAATTGGAGATAGGTGACATATGAGCGCTCACCTGCAGACAAGAACGTAGGAAATAGGAACTGTACCTCTGTGTCGTCATGTCCTTGTTTTTATAGGTGATCCTATTGTCTTTTACCTTTTTATCTCCGTTTCTCAGGTTAGCACACTGAAAAAAGTGTAACTTGTTTTTCCTTCCTTACCACTCTCCCCCCACAAAAGGCATATCTTTAAAACTCTTAAAATATTTACAATCCTAAGGAGTCCTTGTTCAATGGGGAAAACTTAGAAATACAGATAAACACCAGTGATGCAACACTATTGAACTCATGGATGAGTGTGTTTGGATGTGGTATGCAGTGATAACTGATCTGTGTTGGATAGGAATTATGTTTTCCTTGTGTGCTGCAATAAACATGAACTGTAGTGTAAATATGTTAAAGATTCCGTGAGACTGCACAATAATTTTTCACTTAGTAAAATAAAAAACAAAGCACTTTTTTAAAAAAATGTTTATCTTGGGGGGCGCCTGGGTAGCTCATTCGGCTAATCGTCTGATTTCAGCTGAGCTCGTGATCTCGCCGTTCCCAAGTTTGAGCCCCACATCAGACACTGTGCTGACAGCTTGGAGCCAGGAGCTTGCTTTGGATTCTGTGTCTCCCTCTCTCTCTGCCCCTCCCCTGCTCATGCTCTGTCTCATTCTCTCTCTCTCTCAAAAATAAATAAACATTTAAAAAAATTTAATGCTTTTTTTTTTTTTTTTTTTTTTTGAGAGAGAGTGTGTGTGAGTGGGGCAGAGGAAAGAGAGAGGGGGACAGAGGATCCCAAGCAGGCTCTGTGCTGACGACAGCAAGCCCGACGCGGGGCTCAAACTCACGAACCCATGAGATTATGACCTGAGCCAAAGTCAGATGCTCAACTGACTGAGCCACCCAGTTGCCCCAAAACACCTTTTTTAAAAAAAAGAAAATGTAGACAGATATAAATAGAATCACTTAGAATTTCACTTCTCAAAATAACTACTATGCATATATTGTAAATAAATTTCCTGTCCTTTCCAACATGTACATACACATAGAAGCATTAAATTATACATGCTTACCTATAAACTGCTTTCCCATCTTAGCAATCTATCAGTTACTGTTTTTAAGTGTGATTATAAAATCATAAGACAAATATGTAAGTGTGCATTTTAAGCTGTTGTCAAAAATTTCCCAAATAATTTCCTGGAGTGTCTTGTGTAAATTCTAAGAATAATCTCGTTGGCCATTTTTTCTTTCTCCAAAGCACCAAGTTCTTTTCTCCTTGATTGCTTTCTCTCACTGCTATTAAGAGCACAAGTGTAGCTGTGTTCTCCTCCCCTCCCCTTTCCCAGTGACAGCATCTTTGCTGTTGCTGGCGGCATCTAATATCCACAAGAAAATTCTTGAGGCTTGATGCCTGAGATACACATATCTGCACTAAGAGGGCCATGTGCTACCTTTATGGATGTAATTAAAACTAAAGAAGATACTGATTTTTGTTCTCAATAAACTTGATATTTTGTTCTTTATTCTATTTATCAAAACCCCCTTTCCCCTGGTACTCGTGTATTCTTTTGTTCATGCATTTAACAAGTGCATAAACTAGGTGGTAGGGAGCTGGTGGAAAACAAAACAGGCATTATCCCTGGGCTCAGAGAGCCCCTGGTCAAGTAGAAGAAACAGGCATTCAGCTGGTAAACACACCAACACATACATAATTTTACTAGAAAGACTGCTGATGCTGTGGGGAAAATTAACAGAGGGAGCACAGTACGTGTTGTAGACCCAAGGAGGCTGCTCTCAGAAAGTGAATCCAAGGCTACTAGAACATGATAACCTGAATCTCCAGCACCTTCTGGTCTCAGAATCATTGCACCCTTGTGCTCTGGCCCATTTTCCCAGACGTCACCTCCCAGACCCAGCCTCTCTTCTTAGCTCTTCCTCCAAGACTCTTCTGTCCTTTGATAAAAAGATTCCGCTGGACTGTCTCCCAGATCTCTAAATTTCTAGAATGCTGCAATAAACTCAGTTTATAAATACAGTTTCAAATATATCCATTTTCATACCTTCCTGTACAATGATGCTTAGAGATGACTTCTTAATTAAAAAGAGCTAATTATGCAATCCAGATGATTTTTATCTGCATTTTTATTATTTATTTATTTAATTAATTATTATTTTATTGATGCGCTGATATTACTCAGTGGTAATCTGCAGTATGAGAATCATGTAGTGGCTTTCACAACTGTAGAAGGAAAGAGAAGTTTTGTTATTTTTCTTCAAACAGGTTTGCTTTTGTCCTTTGAATAATAGGGGGTTTTCAACTTGCAAGATAGAGGAAGACCAGAGAGGTGGAGGGAAGGAGAGGGGGGATGGAGAGGGAAAGGGATTGAGAGACAGAGAGATAACTAAATGGTTGTAGTATTTTAAGTACCAAGGTTCTTAATGCCCCTCAGCTCTTTCTGGCTTAATGACCTAATATGAATGAGATACAGTTATGCTCTGGGACCTCTAATTTGTAGAGCTAGGCAAATGTCTCTGGTTCCATCTTTTTTGAACAATTTCATTTCTTTATCGTGACATTTCTCTGTGCTCTCCATCTGTATGCACAGACTGGGTGATGGGGGCTGATAATAGGTAATGGGTTGTTTCATAATAGAAGTCTATTATAACCTTGGCCTCATAAAGTCTTTCCCACATATAGGAGCCATTTATGGAAATATATGTAGAAATTATACATCTGCTGTGTCGTGGAACTACAGCTGGAAGCATCGCATTTTAAAACAGCTTGTGGGCTTCTGAGCATGACTTTTATGTGGAAATGAAAAGATACACGTACACAGTTCGGTGAGCTGTCAGTGGAAATGTTGTGAATTAAAGCAGAGCTCAAGAGGGTCATAAAAATTAGAGGTCATTTCTCTGCTCATTACTAAATCTGGGATTGTTTTCTACCTTGGCACTTTACAATCTTAAATCGTCAACTTATCCACCAAAAAAAAAAAGTCTTATAAAAAATATTTTGTCTCCAACTGCCTAGGTTACAATTCCCCATTTTTCAAGAGACATTCCTTATAGTTTAAGTTGCCTGAAAAGTCATCTTATTGTATCACTGAATTCTGCTGTGCTGTTGAATTTTTCATATGCTTTTCCATACTTGATCCTGCAGTGATCAGTGAAGTGAGAAGTTGAGGAACAGGGGCAGGAAAGGCAGATGTATATGCATATGCTGACCTTGAAGCAGCCCCTCTGTTCCAGATGCTGTCAGGTGGAGGTGGTATCAGGGTTTACAGCCCTCTGCCTGGCAAAACACTGGAAATCCTCTTGCTTTAAAAACACTCCCTACAGGTGCCTGGATGACTCAGTCTGTTAAGCGCTGACTTTGGCTCAGGTCATGATTCCCGTTGGTGAGTTTGAGCCCCATGTCAGGCTCTGTGCTGACAGCTCAGAGCCCGCTTCAGATTCTGTGTTTCCCTCTCTCTTTGCCCCTCCCCCACTCATGCTCTGTCTCTCTCTGTCTCTCAAAAAATAAATAAGTGTTAAAAAATTAAAAACACACACACACACTCTCATACTGGGTGCCTGGGTTCAGTTGGTTAAGCATCCAACTCTTGATTTCTACTCAGGTCATGATTTCACCGTTCGTGGGATCGAGCCCTCTGTTGGGCATCTGTGCTCATTATGTGCAGCCTGCTTGGGATTCTCTCTCTCCCTCTCTCTCTGCCCCTCCCCTGCTTGTGCATGTGCTTTCTCTCTCTCAAAATAAATAAATGAACTTAAAAAATATTTTTTAAAATTTAAGAAATAATAAAAAAAAGAACACTCCCATATCCTTGCTCATATCTCATTCTTCTTCTTACTCAAAAAGTATAACTGCCTATATTTAGGGCAGCAATTCTGCAGACTGTCAGTTTTTCAGCAATGAAAGAGATGATAGTGGGATTTGTTGGGTGATGTCACTATCCCAGGATATGTAAAGCTTGTTACAAGGACTGTCCACTGCTCAAGCAAACATTGGCCTTTCATAAAAAATATTCCTGATTGTTCAGTTAGGTGGTATTGTCAAAACCTGGCCCCTCTTTATGAAAGGCAGTATGCCTAAATGGATTTAAAATTTACCGATTTAGGGGCGCTGGGTGGCTCAGTGGGTTAAGCATCCAGCTTCTGCTCAGGTCATGATCTCGTGATTCACGAGCTGGGCTCCTGCATCTGGCTCTGTGCTGACAGCTCAGAGCCTGGAGCCTGCTTCCGATTCTGTGTCTCCCTCTCTCTGTGCCCCTCCCCCACTTGTGCTCTCTCTGTCTCTTTCTCTCAACCATAAATAAAAACATTAAAAACATTTATAAAATTTACCAATTTATTGATATATCATTGGAAATAATAGTAGCTATCGCATGTATTGATCACGTATTGTTTACCACACACTATGCTCAGTACCTTCTTTGTGATCTTAATTAATCCTTACAGTAACCTTTCGAGTAAGGAGGTTGTTATTATTCTTGTATCACAGATGGAGAAGCTGAGGTTTAAAAAGATGTAATAACAGGTTCAGTTTTATGTGGCTATAGACAGTGGTGGAGCCAGAATACAAACCCTTGCCTGTGACCTAATCATCAGCTTCAGCCTCATATCAAATGACAGATTTGAGGAAATCATTTAGTTGTCTCCAAGAGGAAGATATTTTTAAAGAATATTCTAGAATTTGCTTTCTAAAGCATCAAGGGCGAGTGTTCATGTGCATTCATTTTCTGCCCGATGTGCATACATTAAGAAGATAAGTACAGTGTGCAGTTCATGTCATGCCGGCTTTTTGACAAGCAAGGATTACAAGATTCTTAAACTGGCAAAATAAACTGGCTTGGGATGAGTAAGAATCCAGGTCACTTTGATAATACCTCAGTGCTTTTTAGCTATTTTTAAGTTAACATTTTTTTTCCTGATGTAATGATGTAAGTAGAACATACTCGATGGTCATAAGATCTAAAGAAAATCTCACAAGGCTCTCAGGAGAACTTTCTTTATTACTCCCGTTTTGTGTACTCAAGGATAGACATACTGAAATATGTCAGTACCGATTACAAAATACACAGGGAACATTTATTGAACACTTAATATGGGCCAGGCAATCAATTAATTCTCACAGGAACTCAATGAAGTAGATACCCTTATGATACAGAACATAAAGCTGAGAAACAGTTACCTAACTTTCCCAAAGTCATACAAATTTTTAGAGCCACAGTAAAAGTCGGGGAGCCATTTTTGGGTCCTGTGCCCCAGATCACTCTGTGGCTTGTCTTTTCTACGTGAAACATGTTGTATGTTGCTGTCATGTTTAAACATTATTTTCTGGAGTTGCTTTCCATGGTGACCGAAATTCATAACCTTAGCTTAAATTTCTTTCATTATACCATCAGTTTAGTAGCATTTTGGGTTTTTTTTTATTTCCGCACAGAATGATCATGACGTTATGCTTTTTCATTCGTTTATTTACTCAGTCGATACATTCAGCACATCCTGCACGTACTACGTATAACCCACTTTGCAGGCATTAGGCAGGAGTTGCAAGGACTCTATTAGCGCATTCAAGAACCCATAACTTGAGGTGCCGGGTGGCTCAGCTGGTTAAGTGTCCGACTTCAGCTCAGGTCATGATCTCACAGTTCGGGAGTTGGAGCCCCACATCAGGCTCTCTGCTGCCAGCACAGAGCCCACTTTGGATCCTCTGTCTCCCTCTCTCCCTCCGCCTCTCTCTCTCTCTCTCTCTCTCTCTCTCAAAAATAAATACACATTAAAAAAAATTAGAACTCATAACTTAAGGGAGGATCAGTGTAACGGAGTAAAGCTAACACACAGGTAACATAGCTAACTTGACTACAGTTCAGGGTAAGTCATTATTACTGTAAGAGAGTTGAGAATTAAACCCTGTAGGGATTGAAATAAGGGATTCATTTTTACAGTGATAGAGGTCAGCAAAGATTGGTGAAGGAAATAGAACTGAAATGGAATTAGGGCTGTCATAAAGGCTGAATATTTGCTACCAGAGATGTTACATTCAGAAGGGACCTTAGAGACATTGTACCTAATTCTCTCATCCTAAAGGAGAAAACACTGAGAGCTAGAAAGGTTAATTGATTTCCCAAGGTCACACTCTCCCATCTGTAATGCGTGCTCTAATTCCAAACCGGAATGCTTGCTTAGTGCTTTTTTTCGAATGGTTTTGCCATATCGTCCTGAATTCAGTATTGGATACCTTGCTCACATCTTAGATACTCTCAAGAGGCAAGTAAAATAAAACAGACCTTTAGTAATCAGGAAAACGCCACTAAGGGAAAATAATGCTGACTAGACAGATCTGAGGTAGAGTCCGAGAAAGTTAGTGCCAAGTCAGCCAAGTCAGGTTGGAAGAGAAGAGAAGTAGCAGATGGAGTTTTATGCTGGTATTGACAGCAGGTGGGAAACAGGTAATAGCAAACAGATGGGCCCCCTAATGTGGAAAGACCACCAGCATCACATTTTCCACTGCTTTGTTCCCAAATAGTAACGGGATTCAATATAGTTCATTGCAAAAATCTTACTAAGCACAGACTCCTACAAAGGTATAATGGTTGGTATCCTAAAAGGATAGTATAAAAATAAGGCTGTTTCTGTGCTCACACTCTCTACTAAAGCTCAAGCAAGGTAGGAAATATAAAACAAGTACAGAAAGAGAGTAATATAATGTAAAAGAGGTCAAAAATGCTGTAAGAGAAATCCAAATAAAGCATTCGTGGAGAAGGTGGCACTCCAGATGAGTCTAGTCTGTGGGGGTCAAGGGGCCAGAAAGGCAAAAGGAAGTGCTCAAAATGAACAAAAACTCAGAGGCAGGTGAATGCTGGAGAGGATTTGCTTAAGTGCATATGGCACGGTACAGTTATAAACAGGTGAATGCATGTCATGGGAGCTATATAATAAGGCGGTGGAGGCCCTAACCCATCATTATGTGACTGGGAACAAGTCACTTAAACGTCTGTCAACTTCCATTGCTTCATTTCTGAAATACTCTGATTTCTGCAAGCCCTTCCAGGTTTAGGAGTTAGTAACATCTAACCTAAAATTTTGTCAGATGTCTTAGACTACTATTTCCTGAATCATGGGACAGTGTGTGCTACCAGTGGAATGCAGGTTTTAGGTGGTGTATTTATGATATTTATGTTAATCATCATATAACCTTTGTAGGGTTTCCTTCTATTTAAAGCATGTGATCCTGATTTCCATTTTCGTGTAGTGCTAAAAGTTTTCCTTTGAAAATTTTGAAGGTTTGATTATGTGTAGAAACTAGTATTATAACGTATCCTCAGTTATTTGGAGAGAGGAGGGCCTGGGTGGCTCAGTCTGTCAAGTGTCCAACTCTTAGTTTTGGCTCAGGTCATGATCTCGCAGTTGGTGAGTTCAAGCCCCACGTCAGGCTCTGCGCTGCCAGTGTGGATTCTCTGTCTGTCTCTCTTGCTGTCTCTCTCTCTCTTTCTCCCTATTTCTCTCTCTCTCAAAATAAATAAACTTTAATAAAATAAAATTTTTAAGTGAAAAATGTGTACTAAGTTATAGAGAAAATTTACGTATTTTCATTGATGCGTTACCTTTTAATTCATGTGAGTTTTGCAGTTTACAACAAAATATAGCTTTGGTTGTGTTGCTATAAAATTCCTTCATGGACTCGTTTATTCATTGAATGAATACTTACAGAGTGCCAACTTGTATGACCTACCCTAGATCCGGTGGTGATAATTTGGTAAACAAAACAAAAATATTTGCCCTTGTGAAGCTGACATTCCTGAGAGGTGAGGCTGACAATAACAATAAACACGATAAAGAAGTAAATTATATAGGGTGTTATTAGAGGTTAAATGCTAGAGAAAAAGAATAGAGCAGGATAAAGGAAACCAGGAGAGCAACAGAGTATGTGTTAGATGAGGTAGGTGGTCAGGATCATTGGAAAGGTGACATTGTATCAAAAGTTGTTAAAGGTGAGGGAATGAGCTCTGCAACTATTTAGGGAGAGGAATTATGTTGTGCTTTACTTACCAGTGAGTAAAATTAATGTTCTAAGAAAGTGTATCCTAATGCTCCTGTATTTCTGCACCCTGGGCTTATGCACATCGTGGTGACCTCACCAACATCAGGGAACACAGAAACTCGATTATCTTTTGGAGACAGGAAAGGAGAAGATGGAGAATGTGTGTTTTATTTGGAACACGGTTTGAAAATGCTTGAGAGATATCCCGTGAAGAAACCTAACAATTTGTTGGAAATGAAGGTCTGGAATTTAGAGGTGAATTTGGGTTTGAGGACATAGGTTTCGGAGTCATTTCTAAAACTATAAGATTTAACACTGTGACGTTGCGTAAAGACAAAAGGTAAACAAAATCCTAGGACCCCTTTCTGTGAGGGATTGGTAGTGGGAAAGGGGAGACAGAGAGCTAACATGTATGGAGTGCTCTTAAGAGTCAGACCCCAAAATAGCAAAATGGCAGTTTGCCTACATTACATACTGATTTCGAAGAAGGTAAGCATTGGATATGAAATAAACATATTTATCTTTCAAGGAGTTTTCCAAAAGAAGTGATAAAGCATAGTGCCGGTTAAATGTGTGGTCTTCAAATAAGAGACACCTGAGTTCAAATAGCCATAGCGTGGCTTTAGGCAACTTACTCCTCCTTTGGAGCAGGCCAGTCACATCCGCATGAAGCCTCACTAGGAGGTTTCAGTGAGACAATGTAATCAAAGGTCCTGGCTGCACAGTAAGCCCTCAGTAAAGCTATTGCTTTAGTAAAATAAAGAATGCGGTGTCTTAAAATAATAAGTGAACAAATGTTATGGTTGTTATTAAAAATACGGGAAATTTGAGCGTTTGTGTAGGGAATTTATTAGCAACGGGAGGAGAAAATTCAGCTTAATAACAGTTTCCAGAATTAGACAGGTTTCCTTACTTTTGCAACTATTGCACAATTTGAATAAGATCAGTTACGTTTTGCTCTTTTAGTTCAGTGGTTCTTACTCTCTTTTAAAAAATATTACAGGGAAATACAAATCAAAACCACACTGAGATACCACCTCACGCCAGTTAGAGTGGCTAAAATGAACAAATCAGGAGACTATAAGATGCTGGAGGGGATGTGGAAAAATGGGAACCCTCTTGCACTGTTGGTGGGAATGCAAACTGGTGCAGCCACTCTGGAAAACAGTGTGGAGGTTCCTCAAAAAATTAAAAATAGATCTACCCTATGACCCAGCAATAGCACTGCTAGGAATTTACCCAAGGGATACAGGAGTGCTGATGCACAGGGGCACTTGTACCCCAATGTTTATGGCAGCACTCTCAACAATAGCCAAATTATGGAAAGAGCCTAAATGTCCATCAACTGATGGATGGATAAAGAAGTTGTGGTTTATATATACAATGGAATACTACTTGGCAATGAGAAAAAATGAAATATGGCCTTTTGTAGCAATGTGGATGGAACCGGAGAGTGTTATGCTAAGTGAAATAAGTCATACAGAGAAAGACAGATACCATATGTTTTCACTCTTAGGTGGATCCTGAGAAACTTAACAGAAGACCATGGGGGAGGAGAAGGGGGAAAAAAAAGTTAGAAAGGGAGGGAGCCAAAGCATAAGAGACTCTCTTAAAAACTGAGAATAAACTGAAGGTTGAAGGGGGGTGGGAGGGAGGGGAAAGTGGGTGATGGGCATTGAGGAGGGCACCTGTTGGGATGAGCACTGGGTGTTGTACGGAAACCAATCTGACAATAAATTTCATATTAAAAAAATTAAATTAAATTAAATTAAAAAACTAAAAATAAATAAAAATAAAAAATATTACAACCCCTTTAATGTGGACAATGGCTGTTCTCTGCAGAAAAATGCATTTCAACATACTAAATACATATATCCAAAGTGGAAATGAAGTAAAAGGACAACTTCAAAGCCATTTCAAAGCTTGCTAGAGCAGTGTCTTACAAGCTTGTCTTTGAGGGATATAACTGTGTCTGATTTACTGTTTACTATTGATTAGAGCTTAATTGCTAGAAAGTTACGTTTTAACTTGTAAGAAATTGATAAGGCACAGATGATTTTTGTCCGGTTGAAGTGCAGATGGTTTCTCTCCAAAAGAACATGATCCCAAAGGTTATGCTCTGATTGTCATGTAGGACACCAACCAGCCTTTTAATCTAAATTATTAGTCACATTCTAGCATTCTTTCTTTTACTGACATCAATTTCTTGCATCTTTCTTTGAACAGTCTTTGCCACTTTGCTCTTTCCTTCATTAATAAAGTAGGTAAAGTTTTTATGCTCACTATGCACTTGTATGAGAGTTACATTTGTAGTTTTTGAAAAACTATACTTTGGGGCACCTGGGTGGCTTAGTCGGTTAAGCGTCCGACTCTTGATTTAGGCTCGGGTCATGATCTCACAGTTTGTGAGATCGAGCCCCACGTCGGACTCTGCTCCAAGCACAGAGCCTGCTTGGAGCTCTCTCTCTCTCTCTGCCCCTCCCCAACTGCATGTGCGTTCTCTCTCTCTCAAGATAAATAAACATTTAAAAAACTATATTTTGGCGTAGAATGTATCCGGGTTTAAGCAAGACCATATATATATTTATTTTGTGTGTGTTTCTTAATTACAAATATGTAATTAATAAATATACAGATATAGAGTTAGTTATAGGGGTTTGACTTTATTGTACTGTGGGAGTTGGTTAGGAGGTCTAAGTGAGGATGCAAAGTTGTTCCTGCGTCTGATGCTGGCAGCTGACGTCCACAGGCAGTGGGGAAAAGAAGATGGGAAAAGCAGAGCAAGCTGGTTAAAGGAGAAGCTGATGCCTTCCATCATAGAGTTAAATATGCATCTGGTCCAGGAGTCAGGGAAGCTGATCCGGCAGGAGGATCTGGCAGGGGCCACGGCTGCTTCCCCAGGGCCATCAAAGTGAGCCTGCAGATAAGTAACAACATGCCTGATTTCCAACAGTGCTTGGTGTCCTGCATCCACCTTTCAAGCCATAAAAAAAAAAAAAATAATAAAATAAAATAAAATAAAATAAAATAAAATAAAATAAAATAAAATAAAATAAAATAAAATAATGTGGCTACGGCTCTATTTCTACATTGTCAATCTTGTGCAGGGTTTCTGGGGAGGACCATACTATCCTAGAAATCCACAGAGAAGGGGATTCTGGAAAACACAGTTCCAACTTCGCTGAGTTGAGACAATACAAATTCATCACATGCTATCATAAGATTTGGTGGGGTTGGGGGTTCACGGACCCCTGAAAGCCCATTGGTGGATAGGCTATGGGTTACAAACCCTGCGTTGTTACCAATCTCTTTCCTAATAATAGGAATGGTATCAATGACTCAATTAAGGAAACATGCCTTCCAAATTTAATCTTATCAGTGTCAATGAGTTATAACAGCTGGAAGAATCAATATGCTGTTTGCTGCCTTTCTAATTTTCTCTTTACCCCAGAGCAACCGGTAAGAAGCTTATCAGTTTTCTCTAGGTACTAAGGAGTCACCTTCTTGACCTTCTTGACAATACTTTTTTTTAGTGTAAGTTTTATTTTCCAATTTTTCAAGTGGATGCATCCATTATTAGAGATTCTGTATGCTACTGACTTTAGTCACAATTAATTAAATTAAATTAATGAAATTTTTTCCTTTGACTCTAATATTTCAGATATTTTTAAACCATAGAATTGTGTGTTGAAGATCTCACCATTCATTTTGGAATTTTAAACTTCTTGAATGCTGGGAAGCCCTTCATTCCTACCCTGACTTCTTGGTTTTGAGTCAATAGGAAACATTTCAATTAGATTGTCTCTTGATCTTTTGACCAATCTTCAATTCCACAGAAAGGAGGCAGCTCCCGTCCATCTGCTCTCTGCCACAGTGGAAAGGCTTTCTATTATAGAGCTAGATAACAACAGCCAAGATATTGGGGATTTTTATGCAGTGCTGCTGTATTGCTATGGGAACTTGGACCACTCTCTTTTCTGAGAACTGTTTTCACAAGGAAATTGCTTTGTAGGATTTCACTGAACATTTTACTTTTCCTTTGTCGGGTGGGTCTGAAAATCATACATTTTACAGTGGACTATGACAACACAGTTTATATGTACATAAATAGAAACAAAAAGAAGTCTTTATCTTTTACCTATTTTCAAACTTTTACCTGAGATTTCTGCACTTCCTGATATTATTTTAGAAAACAACTTGCACAGGGGCCACAAATAGCAATTGATGGAAATATGACATCAGAGCAAAAAGTTATATTAGTGTTTTTAACCTATTTATTCAAAGACTATGTCCATTGAGAAAGTTCTTTATAGTAGATACACGGTTAGAAAGGAAACAAGAGTGGTTATGTTCTGGCCTTATGATCTATACAGAAAAGTCCTTTCATGTATCTTATCTGTAACATTATACATTACTAGTAATTTCTTAGTTATTATGTAAGATGACCTAATTTTGATTATTAGTCTTGTGAATTTATGCATAAGATAATGGCCAACACCTGCTGAATGAGAATGGAAGGAACAAATGAATGAACACATACCTTTATAATGCTGCATTTGTTTGTTGAGCAGCCCTCAAGTTTATTTTTTTAATTTTTTTTATTATTTATTTTTGAGAGAGAGAGAGAGAGCAAGTGGGGGAGGGGCAGAGAGAGGGAGACACAGAATCCGAAGCAGGCTCCAGGCTCTGAGCTGTCAGCACGGAGCCCGACACAGGGCTTGAACTCACTCACTGTGAGATCATGACCTGAGCTGAGGTAGGACGCTTAACCACCTGAGCCACCCAGGTGCCCCTCAGCCCTCAAATTCTAATATTAGTTAGCATATCTACTCCTAAAGCTCCTTCTCTAAACCGAGTCAGAGCCTTGTTTCTGCCCCTGTGCAGCACGCACTCCTGATGCTGAGAGATGCATGGCAAACACTCCCTGAGGCCAGTCTACAGCATTCCATGACTGACCTGGAGTCCAGAAGTTATCCTCTATCTTCAAGAGACTTCACCAACTATGGAAACCTGAAATCATATTCTTGTCACTGATGATTTCAAGCTCGCCTGAGGCCTGCTCTTCCTTGCCTCTCCCTGAAGAACTTTTATAAACCTCTATATTGAGCACCAACTAGGGCGCTTATCGTAAAAACCCATGAAATGTCTGCTAATCCAGTCTTCTGCTTTCCCATATCAGGAGAATTTACCACATTACACTCAAACCCACATGATTACTCTCAGTGTCAGTTTCTCCTTTAGCTCACTCTGAAATATCCTCATGCATGTTGATAATCTAAGACTTCTCTATACAAGAATATCTAGCAGATACAGACAAAATTAGCCCTACAAAAATTAGGAAGGAGGCAGCATTTGTCTTGTGTGCATTACCCTTCCTTCCTCTCATCTTTTACCACATCTTACTTTCAAGCTATAAGAACTCACTCCTTATCTACAATAGCCAAATTATGGAAAGAGCCCAAATGTGCACCAACAGGTGAATGGGTAAAGAAGATAGGGTATATATAACAATGGAATATTATTCAGCCATAAAAAAGAATGAAATCTTGCCATTTGCAACAATGTAGATGGAGCTAGAGGGTATTATGCTAAGTGAAATAAGTCAGAGAAAGACAAATACCATTTGGTCTCACTCACATGTGGCATTTAAGAAACAAAACAGATGAACATAAGAGAAAGAAAAGAGGCAAACCATAAAAGAGACTCTTTACTATAGAGAACAAACTGAGGGTTGCTGGAGGGGAGGTGGGCTGAGGGGTGGACTAGATGGGTGATGGGTATTAAGGAGGACACTTGTTGGGATGAGCTTGTTGGGTGTTGGGATGAGCTTGTTGGGATGACACTTGTTGGGTGTTTTATGTAAGTGATGAATCACTAAATTCTACCCCTGAAACTAACATTACACTCTATGTTAACTAACTAGGATTTAAATGAAAACTTGAAACATTAAAAGGACTCACTTTTTTTTTTTTTTTTTTTTTGAGAGAGAGAGAAAGAGAGAGCATGTGCGTAAGCAGGGGAGGGGCAGAGGGAGAGGGAGAGGGAGTATCTCAAGCAGAATCAATCTCAGGGCTTGGAAAGGGAGCTCAATTTGATCTCACAACAGTGAGATCATGACCTGAGCCAAAATCAAGAGTCGAATGATTAACTGAGCCACCAGGTGCCCCCAAAACTCACTCTTAATTAGATATTTGATTATCTTTTCAAAGTATATATCTGATAATGCACGCCCCTTCCTGAACTTTCAGTGGCTTCCCATTACTCTTAAGATAAAGGTCGAACTCTAACCTGATCTCCATGCCTCTGCATGCTCTTGGCCCAGCCTAGCTCTCCACGTCTCTCTTGTGCTCTGCCATCCACATGTACTACCTCCGAGTCTCTGCCATCCACTCACGTTGCCTTCCACACTCTGCCATCTGTCCGCACTGGCCATCTTTTAGTTCCTAGAAGGAATCATGCTTATCTCTGTCAGGAGGAGGAAGTCCTTTAAACATACTGCCCTTTTATTTTTTTTTAATTGTGATAAAATATGCATAACCAGCAATTCAGTATTTTAACCATTTTAAAGTAGATAATTCATTGGCATTTTAGTACATTTACAGTGTTGTGTAACCATCACCACTACTGAGTTCCAGAACATTCTCATCATCCCAAAAGGAGACCCTGTAGCTACTAAACAGTCACTCTGCATTCTCCCCTATGCACAGATCCTGGCAACTACTAATCTGATTTCTGTTTTTACGAATTTGCCTATGAGATAAATTTCATATAAATGAAATCATACAGTATATGGCCTTGTGTATCTGACTTCCTTCACTCAGCATAATGTTTTTAAGTTTCATCCATGTTGTAGAATGTATCAGTAGCCTGTTCTGTTTTATAGCTGAATAATGTTCCATTTTATGGACACTGAACATACTGTTATTTTGCCCAGAATGATTTTCCATCTTTCCCATCACCTAGTTTTCTCCTGTTCAGCCTTTAGCAGTCAATTCAGTGATCACTTCCTCAGAAAACCTCCCCAAGACCTCAGCTTAGATGAAGTCATATGCATTTTAGGGCTAGTTTTCTCTTCTGCACAAGTCTTATGTCCCACTGCAATGAAAAACTCATTGAGGGGCTATTTGATTAATGTCTGTCTCCCCAGCTAGAATTTAAGACCCACAAGACAAGGAATCATATCTGTATTAATTCCATATTGTGCCTATTCCAAGGACTGGTATATAAATAAACTTTTGAGAAATAAATGTTGTGAAATTGTTTCCCACTGAAAAGTAAATAATTGGCAGATGCCTAATGTTCTTTCATTCTCAATGGCATTTTGAATCTGAATAAAAATAGCGCTGTCATGGAGAAATTCCAGGGAGGAATTTCCCTGGCAGGGAGTAAGGGGCAGAGTTATTCTGGGAAAGGGTCTCCTTCCTGTTCCTTGATTGCAACACCCTGAGCCTACTCCACCTGCAAGCCGGGCTCTCTGAGGCATCATTCTATTCATATCAAATTTGTCCTGCTTCTATTTCATTGGAACTGAAAAACAGGCGTATTTGGTTCCATTAACATCATTACTTCATCCACTAGAAAAGTAGTGATCTGATCTAAGTAATTACCCCTCCCCTCAAGCCACCCCTTCCTCCCTAATATTTATAACATGAGGCTGATTGAAATTTGATGGGTTTCTGTGATGTCTGCTACTGAAGCATACAGTTCTCTGTAAATGGGTTTGTAATTATGTTTTGGAATGTGACCTTCATCAACTCAATGGCACTGTCTTTCCCTAATCTTTTCCTGATATTTGTAATGGACTTAAAAGTAATATTTCCTCTTCCATGCCTTCCCTTTACCTCACACATAAACCATACCCTTTGTGCAAAGGTTTGCTGTCTCCACTATGCTGTCCTGTCTTTGAGTAATTACAACTGGAAAGCTGCCAGCCGTTATCTTCTTAAAGTGATGGCAAATTCTTCTCCAGTATTTTTAGACAGATGACAATTAAATTGAGGCCCTGATACAATAAGAGTACGATTTAACAAATTTACTTGGTGGCAACATTTTTGTTTAACTTTTGTATAATGACTCATGAGAAAAATTTTCTTCCGAATGATAGTTTCATGCTACAAATGAGCTGCTTGAGATTTTACTCAACGAGGCATCAGATTAAGGGACAGAACCACTATTATTTTAGTTTCATTTATTATCTGCTTTATTATGTCAATATAATGACACTTGGATTTTTTTGTTGTCTCAGATATAGCTAAGACCCTCTTTTCCCCCCTAGGCAGGGAGTGGAAAGCTAGTTTTGGAAAAAGCTAATGGCTCCTCTCTGAAGGTTGAGATATGAACATATAATGGCTAAACACAAATGTATTTCAAGAAACCTTAAAAAAATCAAAATGAGTCCCCGGCCTCAAGGATTATCAGTGGTCTAATCAGTTGTGCTAAGGTAGTGAATTCAAAAGGAATTATTTAGGCATAAAAACGTTGGGAAAGGAGAACAGCAGAGGCAAACATTGGCAATTAGATCCAAGTGGTCAAGATAGACTGAATCTTGGTCTAATAATAAAAAAACAATTGATTACTCAGCCTAGGGGTAATCAATTCCCAATTGTGTGGGTGGCTTTCAGAGTCTTATATGGTATATTTTAAATAATATGCAAAATCTTGCTTATTCTGACCATAACTTGGTACATCATAAAGCTAATCGGTAGGAAGAGAGTGTGTTGGGAAGTGAATGTGTTGGTCAGGTTAACGTGATTGTCCATTCCACTTGGGTGTTACATTTCTCATTTTATAAATGTAAAGACTGGTTTTGTTTTATACACATCTTTATGATGTTTAAGAGAGTGAAAAGAATATACCTGAGCTGGATCAACTTTGGAATACAGACCAGATTAAATTTTTGAGCTTGTAAGATTGAGAACCAGGCCCTCAGCAGTGGTCAGTTCACCAATGCAAAAGCCAACCCCTGTCCCCCTTCTTGCTCCCAATGGTGATCGGCTCACTTCCAACATAGCACGCTCTCTTTTAATTCATTCATCTTTTTTTTTTTCTTTGAAGAGACAAGAGACCTTCTGTGGGGGGGTGGGGGCAGGAGTCCTTTTAGTTAAAGGGCCCCCCCTCTCTGGGATAGTCTTCCTGCCAGTTTTTGTTTTTCTTTTAATGTTTGTTTATTTTTGAGAGAGAGAGAGAGAGAGAGAGAGAGCACATGAGCAGGGGAGGGGCAGAGAGAAAGGGAGACACAGAATCCAAAACAGACTCCAGGCTCTGAGCTGTCAGCACAGAGCCCACTGTGAGGCTCGAGCTCAGGAACTATGAGATCATGACCTGAGCCGAAGTCGGATGCCCAACCTACTGAGCCACCCAGGTGCCCTGATTTTCATCATATCTTTAAACTGGAAATGCTATGTTGGTATTTCTTTTGAATATTAAACTAAAACTGTTTTTAGCATGCCATCCTAATGTGGTGCTGACACACAGTAGCCTTCAATAATACATCTGACTGGGATACAGCTTATTCTTTTTTAAAAAATAATTTGAGGAGGGCCTGGGTGGCTCAATTTGTTAAGCATCCAACTTTGGCTCAGGTCATGATCTCACAGTTCATGGATTCGAGCCCCACATCAGGCTCTGTGCTGACCGCTCAGAGCCTGGAGCCTGCTTTGGATTCTGTGTCTCCCTCTCTCTCTGCCCCTCCCCTACTCACACTCTGTCTCTCTCTCTCTCTCAAAACTAAATAAAAAATAAAATAAAATAAGGTGACAATGGCATCCAGTTCTTTGGTTTGGAAAGGTATGGTTATAGAATTGCATTTGTGGAGTCCAGTTGATTTTGCCCCCTGGAGAAAGGCAAAGAATGGGCACAGTTTTTTGGTCACTAGATATCCCCTCATGTCTAGACTTAGAAAATTAGAGGCTTTTTTGGTGTGTGTGGCACGGCAGCCTAGATGAGTACAGAAACAGCCTCAGAGTGTGGACATGCATCAGGAATTTCCTAAGGCTCTGAGCATGTTAAAAAACAAAAAACAAAAAAAACCCCAGAAAAATGAGGATGATGGTGTTCAATTCCAGAATATGGCTTTTGGATAAATATGTGCTATTTCATATCCTGGTCTCTTGTTTTATTTTTTTATTATTTTTTAATGTTTGTTTATTTTTGAGAGAGACAGAGACAGAGCACAAGAGTGGGAGGGGCAGAGAGAGAATCCAAAGCAGGCTCTAGGCTCTGAACTGTCAGCACAGAGCCCAATGGCTCACAGACTGTGAGATCATGACCTGAGCCGAAGTCGGACGCTTAACCGACTGAGCCATCCAGGCGCCCCACTGGTCTCTTCTTTTAACATCCAGCTTCTCTCGTTCAGTTCCCTGAGTAACCAGTTACCAGTTCATCATGACTAGTATCCTCCTAAAATGTCTGTCTTTCGGGATTTGGCCAGCACAACCGTGGTTGTTGAGCCGGCTCCTAACATGCAACCCCATAATTGGGAAAGAATCACTCATTTCCATCTACTGTAATAGGATAACCCATGAAAAGATCTATTTAAAGCTGCCCATCAGAAAAAGACACTTTCACTTACTCAAAGTGTCCTTTATGCGGTTGCTTTTTTTTCCCTTGAAGGTGGGGTGGTTTTCTAATGTTGATGTTGGAAGACTCCATGAGTGAGGTCTGTGGCTTTTATAATTATGAAGGATTTCAGCACAAACCAGCAGGCACTTTCTTAGCTAAAACTGTCTCCAGCCAAATGACCAATTTAAGGGTCAATGTACATGCTAACATTATTAAGCAACAGTGGTTGAAGTAAGACATTTAGCAGCAGTAGAAGACTGTTGAGGGGGAAAAATGTTTATGTACTATTCCTGCCCTTCTCCAAAAAAGTTTCCTGGGCTTCCTCCTTTTCCAGCCTGGAGTTTTGTGTCACCATTGTCTGGGGAGGAAACAATTGGGGTTTTTCAATATTGACCCATCCTTGGAATTGGAGGTTTTAAATTCTGTAATTGGGGCTCCAGGGAACTTTCAAGGAAGAACACCAAACTCCCTCATTATCTTAATGGCTTCCCTGAGCTGCAGGGCATGGGCCTCATTATGGCTTTGAGTCTCTCTGGGGACTATGCAGGTGCGTTTTTGAAGTTCAGGTGGACAGTGAGGAAGTGATGTCTAGAGCATGTCCCCAAGGAGAGCACAGGCTGATCCACCGAATTGCCTATGCACATGCTAACAGTTATTTCCACTAATAACAGCAGAGAAGTGCTTGTGCCGATCAAACCATGAGACCATGGACTATACAATAAAACCTTGCCTCGCGAGCATAATTTGTTCCAGAAACAAGCTTGTAATCCAAAGCACTCATATATCAAAGCGAATTGCAGGAACCATTGGTTCAGTTGTGATCATGTGACATTTGGCCTCACCTACTACTTGTATTGCCAGACATCGCTCATGTATCAAGTAAAAATTTATTAGAAATGTTTGCTTGTCTTGCGGAACACTCGCCGAATGAGTTATTCACGATACCGAATGTGCGGGAACATGCCATTCATGCCCCGCATCATGACGATTCTTAGCTAATAAAGAATAAATTATCTTTTATCCAAACCCTCACACATGCTTAAGAAGTCTCTGGGACCTCACCTTCACTTCGTATTGCTGTTGTTTTGATCTCTAGCTTCAGTACTTCCTGGTACCTGAATGAAAGGATTCCGTGTGTGTGTGTGCATGTGTGTGATAGATATATATGTGATATAGACGTTTATATCTTCGTATCTTCATATATCTCTTATGGGCATGTTCTCATGGATCTCCCGAACTGAGCTTAACACTATTTCCTCTCAAATCTTCCTTTTCTCTTGTGTTCCAGGCCTCAGCATAATACACTGTCATTCACCCATTGTGTCAGCCCACTCACTCTCCAGTCCATTTTCTGATCACCTTATCTGCTCTCCAAGGCAATGACCCATTGCCCAGCTCATTTTCTTTGGTGTATTTGTCATTTATCTATATGATTAAGTAAACTTCTTATTTACTTGTTTTTGTCTTTTTCCACTAGAATATAAGCCAAGACAACAGGGGTCGTTTCTGTGTTATTCCCCGCTATAAACCTGGCACGATTCCTGGAACGTGGTAGCCACTCCATAAATGTTTATTACATAATGAATCAATCGATAGTTATGCCATTGATTCTATCTCCATAATGTCTTGCAAATCACTTTTTTCATCCCTGCTGCTACTACCCTAGTTAGCGTCAATACAATTTCTCATGCTGGTGGCTACAAGAGCCTCCTTGCTGTTCTCCCTGCTTTCGCTTTTACTTCCACTGTTCTCTAGTTATCTACAGTGTCGCCTGGAGTCTGCCTTTAAGGAGCCCATTGGCTCCTCTCTTTGGTCTGCTTAAAACCCGTAAGTAGCTCCCTTCAGTGTGCTTTGCAAGCATTTCTGAAAGGGCTTCCTAATGGCAGAGGAGAGGGCCTAGAGGTACAATCTGAAGTAAAGTATCACAAGCAAAATATCTTAGGATCTCATGATTTATCTTACAAATGTGTGCAGATTTTGCATTCTACTCCTTTAGTAACAAATATTTTAGATTATTCACCACTAAGTGGAACCAGTGCTCCAGGAAGACATTTCTTGTTTATCTTGTGGTTCTGGGATATGGGCCACACCAGGATATCAAAGTCTTGAGAAACACAAAGGCAGATGGAGGTCAGATAAATTAATTTGGTGTACAAGGCCCTTCAAAACCTGGCGCCTGGTTATCTCTCCCCCCTCGCTTCTTGCCACTCACTCTTTCATACATACTCCTATAGCCCAGCAAGCTCAGTGCCACCTTCATATCCGAGGCTGTGTTAGGTCCCCTTGTGTGTCCTTCCTTAGGACCTTGTGCATCTTCTGCCTGTACATTATCAGTCCTCATTGCTTACTTCTGTGTCTGTAGCACTAACCTAAAAACCCTTAATGAAAGGAGATGTGCCTTATCCATCATAACCCAAACCTGGCACGGTGCCTGGTTATCTCAGACACCCAATAAACATCTAGAGAAGGTACTGATAAATGAGTGAATGGATCACCAATTGTTCCATGCATATGCTTACTTAAAGCTGTAAGAACCCTTATATGTGTAATAAGTGATAAAAACATTCACAGTTGATTTGATTGCACAAGAGCCAAAAACTATATTGCCCAGGACCAGCGCACCAATACAAATTTACTGAGAGACATATAAGTTTCAAAGAACTGTCCTCCCTCTTGGAAACTTGAAGGGATTTTTGAAAGCACAAAGACTCCTTACCTTGAAGCAGCAGTTGAAGAATAGGGTTTTGATGACATTGTGTTTCCTAATTTAGAAAGCACCTAGGAATCAGATGTAATCTGCAAAGGCTTCAGAAGGAAGTTGAGCCTATGTTTAGGAAGACCCCGGACTTGGCTGTTCCATTGTCATAGAGAATCATAACTTATATCATCTGTTTCTACCCACCTATCTCATCTGTTTCTTACATTCACTATCAAATGTTGTCAATGGAACTGGAAAGTCTGGTCATTTCAATGGTCTGATGAGCTAACCCTAGGGTTCAATGTTTAGTTAAAAAAAGAAAAGAAAAGTAACACTTCACCAGTAAAGTACAACTAGTGGGGCCCCTATGCCTTCAAAGTCTCTTAGAGTTATTTTGGCAAAAGCCAAATATCAACTGCATTCTTGGAGCTTTCAGTCCTTTGTGACAGATACTCAAGAGGAAAGTTCTGCAGATGCAATCTTTTTATGGAGGGAGGGCTTTGCTGTTTTTTAAAAGTCTAGGGATCAGAGAGAGCACAAGGAGGAACAGGAAGCAACAGAAAGGGGCGTAGCTCCAAGGCCATCCCTAGTTGCTTCATATGTACAACAGTTGGCCGAGAATTCAAGTCAAGCAGCTGTGAGCTCCATCCTCTGAGAAGTCATAGTCCTGGACCAACACTGGCTCAAATGCATGTCTAACCACCACTTGACCAGCTGTACAAGTATTCAACAACAGCCAGAATAGGTATTTTTTAATAGACTAATATTAAAATGCAAGCAAATAAATTGAGAGCAGTCTACCCCCTGCCACTGCAGTACAAAATATAAATCAAGATATCTTGTTTATAAATAGCTAACAATGGATTCTCGGTGAGCTACTCTACTTTTCACCAGCTCTGAAGATGCCCTTTTTTATGCATCGACTATGATTTGGGGATGTTTAATACATAAGATTTCTTATTTAGAGTGTTTGCTAATTTTGTTTTATTAAACAGGGTTTATAAATAGTGTTTCCAGTCAGTGCAGATTAAAAAGGAAGATTGTATATTTTAATTAGTTAATGATAGTGAATTATTTATCTTTGGTTTGGCAAAGACTGAAGCAGCCTATTTGCTGACTTTTACAAAGGCTGGTCTGCAAGCATTTCCTCTTGGGATTGCCTGAAGCAGCCACCATGGGATCACAAGCCATCCCGTCAGTCACCACTAACCATTTTCCAAACACACAGTGGAGCGTCAGGGCCTGGCTGGGTGTGAGCTGCTCCCCAGTCACAGCAGAGCAACTTTGTTTCTATGTTATGTTTTCAGATTTTTAAGATACTAGCTGAGAGAGTTTTAGAAAACTACTCTTAATAAATAGGAAGATGGGTAGATAGACAGATGGTATATATAGAACATTGCAGTTTTCCATAAAAGCTATTGCTTCCAGCCATAAGGCTTTGTGAATTTAAACTTCTTCTGTACCAACACCCAAATATATTCAAAATTTTCCTTTCCACTGAAGAAAAAACAATAGAAGACTACCGGCTCCCAAATACTCAGTGTCTGTTTCTTTAAATTAGGGGCTGTGATTAAATTTACTAAATGTGTATGTGTATGTCAGGTGAATATGTATATATTTCAGATGAATTAGGCTGAAAACCTTTGTGTCAATACGAATGGCTTTCACCTATTTATTTTGCAGAGGAAGCTAAAATCTGTGACTATGGCATGTAGAAACTAAATGACAGTGGGTCTAGCCTTGATACGGTCTGTTTCAAGACTGAGGTCATTGACTAACATCCAATGTTGAGAATTTCCCAAACATTCTGACTGACGGGCAAGAAAACACAACAGCAGTGAGCTGGCTGCCCATTTAACAGCAGTATTCTAAACACGTCAAAGTGGACAGAATTGAGCATTCTATTTCTCTGCTTTCTGGAGAGAAGATAATCCCCTGCTCTCTATTAAAGCATATTTATTTTAAATCACTATGAAATGAAGTTCTCACAACATAAGATGCCCCCAGACTGCAGTTATTGACAGGGTTATAGAGGCATTTGGAGAGGCATCTGAGGTCACCTCTCCCTCATTCCCCTGTGTGTCCCCCTACCAACCACAATCTTGCCAGGTCCATACCAGAGTCAAGGTAATCTTTTTTCATTTGTGAAAATTCTAGTAAAGGCTATACAATAGTTTACTCCTTTAATTTTAAATGGCAGTTTAAGTATATACATACTTAACTTACTCTGCAGTATCTCCTTTCTTTTAAAATCAGAGAATACTTTCTAGGAAATATTTTAATTTTTAATATGAAATCCTTTATGAATATAAATTTCATATTCCATTCCCTAAGCTTTTCTTTATTCTGAATTTCTTCCTTCCTCCATTTCTTTTTCTTCTTAGCTAAACCATCAAATGGCTCGCTTGCTATTTTACATTTTGCTGATAAGCAGTTCCTGTAATTAATAACCTTATCTTTCTATGTATGAGAAAAACAAATTTAATGCATTTTAATAAGGAGGTTGGAAGGACAAGGAGACATTTTATTGCCATGTTGATTTTGATAAGACTAGAAATAAGCTGGTAGGTTGGTGACTGCATGCAATTAAATGGTATTTGTTCACACATTTTTTGTTACTTTTGACATTGGCACCTCAATATTTCTTAAAGATATATTTCCAAATAGTCATACAGTGTAGAATTCTTTAGCAAGAAAATCTCATTGAATAACAGGATGGTTTTAAAGTCATTTTATCTTTACATATGATTGTAACCTTGTGCTTGTAGTTCTCAGCTGACCAATCTACAGAGCTGAGATCAGAGGACATGATTCCAGCCTTTCTAAAAATTGGCTCTTGACTAGGGGAAAACAGTCTGATTGTTATTTCCTTATCTATAAATTAGGAGACATGGGTGTGTGTGCCTAAAAGATCTCTAAAATCTCCTCCAGATCCAGCATTCCACAATTACAGCTAATTTATTTGGGGGGGGGGGGATGTCTATTTTTTTAAAATCCTGCTTTAAAGCTTTTAAAGTTGGATCCTCTGAAATGTGAATAATCAGGTCTCCATTTATCTGGGGCTAAACTTTTGTACTTCCAAAATGAAGGCTGAGTAAAGCCTATTCCTTTGAAATTAGTGAAGTCTATGAGATCATGATGGGTCCCTAACAGAAAGAGCTCTGTAAAGGGCTGAGAGTTGTTTCTGCCCTTATTTCCTGTCCATCCATACACTGAATCCTGTGACGTGGGTGTATCTGTAATTTCATTCTACAAAGAGGAAAACAGTGTTGGTATTGCACGGACTGGGCAACAGCTCAGTTGTCCAGAGTCACACAGCTCATGAGGGTTGGACAAAAATGCTGATCTTCTTGACTACAGTGATTTTTGTTACAAATCTTGCTTTGTGGATCCCCAGGACTATTCCCTTCAAGTCAAGAGCAGAAAGTGAATAAGAGTAAACACCCAGTATTCACTGAGTGGATACTCCTCAGATTTGGTTGCCCTCTGAGTAGGAAAGAAAATGGTTAATTGAGTGTCGGGGTCTCTTTTCCATTAGCCTGTAAGCTCTTAGCAGGAAGGTGGCCGGTTTTATTGAACTGAGATGGGAGCAGTACCCTCCCTTCCCTCATCCTCCCATCAGACTCCTTTCCACGTTCATTGTATTCCTCATCTTCCATTTGTATTGATGAATGTATTTATTTATCCTTCAGGGCAGGGAAAAGGCTTATAATTTTTGTAAACTCCTACAGTTCCCAGCACTGTGCCAGGCTTTCCAATATTTTCCAATTCTGTGACTCTGTAGGAACTCAATAACTACTTGCTGATTGGTGAATCATCTGGGCTGACTCCAGGAAAAATGAACAGTTTGATTTGGTACCTTTGATAAACTACTTCATTCTCTCATTCTGATCTTCCCCTGCCCCCTCACTCCCAGGAGCCCCTTTTGAAAAGTATGAGTCCTCAATTAATCCCTCAGGGTCCCAAGTCATTCTTGTTAAAGGACAGATCAAGACCCGGGGAATGTGGGCTTTAATTATGGTTTAAGGAAACAATGCCTCCACTTTGGCAGTCTATCTAATTAGTGACACTCTACCTGGAAGGTTTGAGCAGGTAACCAGAAGGGGGTTCTTGGCAAGCAAGTTTCTACAGCCTTTAAATCCATTTTCAAATAGTATTAACCACTCACCTTTCAACACCCATCCCCTTCTTCAAAGGGGAAAGCTTAACCATTACATAATACTATACATCTTTTGAGCTTGTATTTTGAACCATATACCATGTGTGACTGTTATACTAGTGAAGGGGGAATAAAGATATTTATTGAAATAAGTTACTCAGTACAGTAAATTCTAATGATCAAGCCAAACAGATGATTTTTCTGAGCACTTAGTCATGGCTTCAACAAATATTCTCCCTTTAAGAGTTTATTGTAAAAGCATTTCACCTACGCTTATAAGGATGTCTTCTTTCATTTATGGTTTGGTAATTCTGAGTATTACATTTTACTGGCATTTCTTTTTCTCCATGCTCAGCAAGTTAAAACAGCACCATCATTGATTTCTGCATCATGTTAGAGCAAACATATTTATTTCTCCTTTTTCCTCCAAAGAAATAAATTCTTTATGTGCTCTGCACGTGGGTTAGGGGAAGTAACAATGAGGGGATTGTTCCAGTCCTCAGTACCGCCTAACCTCAGAGGTAAGAACTGTTATTCTTTCAAGCACTGTCCTCTAGTGGGGAAAATAAATGTTAGCGCTTTGAGAACAAGCATGGCATCTCCAGCATAAGCGTTTTGGAAGTGCCTTCCACTAACCCACCCTGGGCTTTTCCTGGGCAAAATCGACCCTTTTAACAATGTGGGCTAAAGAAACTCTTAACAAGAAGAATTCTGACAGCACCTATGCCTTTACCTAACAGTTAGGACATCACAAACTGCTGAATAGAGGGGAGAAGAGGTCATGCAGTGCCACCATAAGGACCTTGGTGAAAGGCAAAACAATAAACAGGGTTCACTGCCTGTATTCTTAAAACTCAGTACTTCGAAGGAAGGACTTTCATGTTGACAAAGTGCCATTCTGAAATTAATTGCTATATGGGGCAAATATGTCAATTTCTTTGAATCCTTGTGCAACTCAAGTTTGGTTGGCCGTCTAATGGGATAATTCAGGATTTGTCTGTATAAACTTCCCGTTGAGATCCAATGACAATTCACATTTTCAGATTATTATGTCTTAATTTTATCTGGTGCAAGGCCTGACTCTGAAATTGTGCGTGAATGTTGAACAGGGTCTATCAGTTAAGGTTTGGGAGCAGTAGACTGAGAAAGACCTGGGTTAACCCAGGTTAGTTGGTTAGCTGGCCTTTCTAAACCTCAGTTTCCTCAGCTATAAAATGGGGATCATAAAAACGCCTTCCTCAAAAAATGGAATCATGAGCCTATGAGATGATGCTTGAAAAATATTTAATACAGTCTCCGGCTCTTCACAAACCCTGAGTAAACATTTGATATCTTAAAAAAATAGCTTTTGCAACTTTTTTGACATGGCCTCCAGAGAGGTCTTTATTCCTTAACCAAGGTCCGAACCGGTATCCTAATAGAGCATGTGGGAAACTAAAAATCATTACAGCACTCACTTTTACCAGTTCCAGTCTTCACTCGGTGAGCACACTCAGCGGCACTATGCTTCTTCCTTTCTGTTGAATTTTTACGTTTGACACCTCCTTAGGGGACCATTCCATATCAGGTGTCATTTCACGTCAAGAAGCCAAATTTTGTGCCTGCTTATATATACACTCAAGAGCATGAACACAGCCAAGCTGACTGTTCCCACTGTCAGTTCCCAAAATAGTGATCCGACCTCCACGCCCAAAGGCACATAAACCGCAGACTTGTACAAGGGGAACTCCTGGGAAGCTAAGCTTGGGAGATAATCTGTGAAGTATTCATATTTTTCATTGCTTCATAGATTATGTCTAACACCCTGCAAGGTTATAAAATGATTTGCAGAGCATTTCAACCATAAACGACTCCATCCTTCCATAAACCAGGACAGTCACACAGCTGGGAATGTTTCTGAAAGACAACAATGGCCAGTGGGGGCTTCCACGTAGCCAATACGATCCTCACCTCTGCTTTTCTATGAAAGGGGCCCGGGAGTCTTCACTCTTGCTCAGTGTCCCATGAAAGATGCTGAAGCTGCCACCACCTGATCCCAGTGTTTCATTACCACCTGACCCTCACCTGTCACTTGACTCTTGACAGCTCTTTTGCTCATAAACAAAGCTCAGATCTCCCTTGGGCTAGAGAAAGGGTGATGGTCGAGGTTAGGACAGGGGTCACAAATCAATGGAGGAATCCAATTAGTTTTTTGCAGAGGCAAACCCAATACAAATCTCCAAAAATAGATGTACTGGCTTGTGTGTAAGGCGAGCAAAATCCTGAATGGAGAACAAAAAGGAAGGCCACAATAAGGCACACAACTCCCAAATCTGTTCCCCGTAACTAACATTCTGGCACATTTCAAAGAAATGGCAAAGTATACAACTGTACTTAGTAGAGCCCATGAATTCCAAAGAGAGTAGGAAGATGAAAATTCCCAATAGTGAACTAATATGGAACTAATTCTTAGGAAGAAACTAAGGAGTTCATGTCTTCTGGCTGGGATGTGGCATGTTCACGGACACTGAACTCCTACTGCTGCATGTGTCTCTATTTTTAAAAACAAAGTGAAAATAGTCTGTTACTTCAGGCTTTCCTCAAGCAAATTGTTAGACTAGTTTAAACTATTCTTCAGAGAGTAATTTCTCTCCTTGGACATTACTGGCACGACTATTATAGCACAAAAATCCGCTTGAAGTCATGTATTTGGTATCGTTTTCTGTAGAAGTAGAAGCAGTTGTGAAGATTAACAAAGAACTGGTTTTAAAGAATCAAAATGAATCCTTCATTAGAAATCTTTAAAAAGGACTAATAATAATAGTAGCAGATAAAAATCTTTTAGAGGGTGACAGATTAATTGTGCATAGTGAATTTCATCCCTAGTTATTTTTACCTCAGCGTTGTTTTCCTTGCACTGACAGCTTAGAATTAATTACATGTGTAACAGGTATTTTGTCACAGGTATATTGAGCCCTGAAAACAAAGCAAGATGTTTTTGTTAGAGTGGATCCACAGGAGGAAGAATTTTCCTTTAAAGTATCTCTTAAAGCCTGATAGAGGAATAATGACTCACGTTTAATTATTTAAGTATGAAATTCACTCAGATGTCACTCGATGCTTCCAGTCTGTTCCGAGATACTACATGAGAAAGAGAGGAAAATACCTGTGAGTGCGTACATAAAGCCCAGAGTTCGACAACTAGCACTTCTCTGCCTCATGAACTTCCATCATTTCCCTGATGATAAAATGTGGAGAGGAGGCAATAAACTGCAAATTTTATGACCGCATTTTGGTGCTTGGGGCCAGCCTTCTTATTAGATCACATCCTGCCTGAGAGAGAGTGTGAGAGATCCAGGCATACGCAGCCGGTGAGCCCAGATAAAATATGTGACATGGTTCTTTATTTAGAGCTGAGAGTTCAGGTCCCTCTTCCATTTCCTCTTACTCTGGCCTTTGTGATATTATAATAAAGTGAGCGTAGAATGTCACCAAATTTAGAGGGCTCCTGTGATTTATGCCCTGACTTCTTCTGAGGCTGCAGGAAACTTTGCTTCAAGACACTTCAGACTCCGTGGCTGAGTCGAGTTTCAGAGAACCATTGAGGTGTATGGCTGAAAATGCATCTCACAGAAGTGAATTGAGGACACGCCATTTAGGAGGCAGCTCCTCGTACAGTTACATCATTCATTCGGTCAGCAAACACTGATTGAATGCCTACTACGTGCCAGTCACTTCCAAGTTCTTGAGCTACCACTGTGAATAAACCAAAACCAAACAAACACCCCTCCCCTCTTAGACCCTAATTGAATAAATGAATGAATGAATGGCCTGCTGCAACTGGTAGGTGTGAAAGGTTTTCTGAAACTACGTGGACAATCATTTTGACTCTTTTGATTGCTTATTTCAGTGAAAATTATTAATGTGCCCGAATGTCATCTTAATTATCAAAGTCAACATGCTTTTAAAAATTCCATTCAATAATCATTTCTGAAACCACTATAAATCAAGTACCTATAAATCAAGTACCTAGGCCTGGGAGATGCAAAGAAAAATAAGATTCCTATGCTGAAGGAACAAATGATCAGGAAAGAGGAAAAGAGGAGGAAAGGGCTGTGTGGGTTACTGAAGTGGGTCACCTAGCTCTGCCTGGGGGAATCAGAGTTTCCAAGAAGAGCTGTGTATGTGGTTTTCCATGATGTGCAGGGAGGAGGATGAAAAGAACAAGGAACAGAGAAGGTACAGATAGAGGCTTTTTCAGGCAAAGGGAACAGCATGTGAAAATCACAAAGACATGTGAGTACACGCTAAGCAAGGCAAACGTTTTGATGTGGCCGCGTGGCGTAGTAAAAGGTTAACGGGTATTGGAATCAAACATACCTGAGTTTGAATCCCAGTTCAGGTGCTTCCTGAACATCTCAGTTTTCTCATCTCTAAAATGGGAGGAAAAAAAAATACCTCCATGATAGAGAAGATAAGTGCCATAATATTTTGACCTGAACAGAATGGAGAATGGGTGACACTGTCCTGGGCTGCGGCGTTGGGCAACATTTCCAGCTTTTGCTTTTACTCTCTTGGAATCCAGAGATTCCAATCTTCTCTTATGAGAAGAGTCCAGCCAGCCTGCTGGAGAGTCCACATGGAGGGGAACTAAGTCCACGTGGAGGGAAACTAAGGCACCCCAGCCCCAGGCCCTGGGCGACTGTCCTCTGGGGCCTGCCAGTCCCTAGTTGATCTGCCACCTGACACAAAATGTGAGTTTGCCCTGTAGATACTGCAGGGAGCAGGGACAAGCTGTCAAACCCAGAACTGTGAATACATGGTGGTGGTTTTAAGCCACTGAGTTTTGGGATGGTTTGTTATGTAGCAATAGATACCTAAAAGAGATGCCTAAGAAGTCTCTACTCAAGAGGTGATGAGGCATTGTTGGAAGATTTTAGATAAGATAAGGACTTCAACAGATTTTTAGTTTAGAAATTCCATGGGGCGCCTGGGTGGCTCAGTCGGTTAAGCATCCAACTTCGGCTCAGGTCATGATCTCACTGTTTGTGGCTTTGAGCCCCGCGTTGGGCTCTGCTGACAGCTCCGAGCCTGGAGCCTGCTTCAGATTCTGTGTCTCATTCTCCCTCTGCCCCTCCCCCACTTGTGCTCTCTCTCTATCTCTCAAAAATAAATAAATATTAAAATTAAAAAAAAAAAAAGAAGTCCCACCACAATGCCAATATAGAGAATACGCTGAATAGGATGCTTCTGAAAGCAGGTGGGGAAGATAGGAGCTATTAGGAGCAATAGTTACCTAAAACTTTAGGAGGCTTTGTAAGATAACATGAGAACAGCAAGGATAAAGCAACTTTCATTAGCGTGCAACCTCGGAAGGGTTTAATACTTGACAGAAGCTTTCTTGAATTTCTTAATTTTTGAACAAGGAGCCTGCCTTTCTACCTTGCACTGAGCCCTGCAAGTTATGCAGCCAGCCCTAAGGAAGGAACCAACAGTGACAGCTCCAGGCCTGCCATGTAAGTGTAAAACAGATCTGACACAGCATATTCTTGACTCTGGCAGCTTTGAATTGTACAAGGACCTAGGGTCAGTCTCCAAATGAATGTCTGAGTCTCTCACTAGCAGGCAAGCTTTGATTCCTCCAGTGCTAACATCAGTGGCAGTTCCACACAATAGAAACACCAAGAATAAGACAAGCGTTTCTGTTTTTCTCCTACTAAAAGCTACCTGAGTGACCTTAAATGAGTCAAGCTTCTCCAGCTTCCTCATTCATGAAATAAGGCAATAATTCTGTCTCTACCCAGCTCACAGGATTGTGACAATTAAGCAGACATCTGAATGAAGCACTTTAAATTCCCCACAAAGGAATGCCTTCTGCTAAACAGAAGTACTAAAAATAATTCTAGTAACAATAATCGTCATGCAGTGTCCTCAACCCAGGTCCTTTATAGTCTTCAAAATACGCAGAATCAAAATGCCCGATACTTTTCTGAGAGATAAAGAGAAGAGAGTAAAGACAGTAAATAGACAAGCATTTGGTCGGGCTGGAAATATGTTACCATGGTATAAACTCCTTTGTGTTTTTATCTACAGTCTCATAGTTTAAATTTTCTGCATCCATCCATTCATTCATTAAACATTTATTGAACACCCTGTATTATGTACCAGACACCATGCTAGGTGCAAGGAAAGAGAAATCAGTAAGAGTTCTGCCCTTAAGAAACTCACAATATATAAACTGGTGATTGATGACAAAAAGGGTGGGGGGCGCCTGGGTGGCTCAGTCGGTTGGGCATCCACCTTTGTCTCAGGTCCTGATCTCACGGCTCGTGAGTTTGGGCCCCTCATCGGGCTCTGTGCTGATAGCTCAGAGCCTAGAGCCAGCTTCAGATTCTGTGTCTCCCTCTCTCTCTGCCCCTCTCCCATTCTCGCTCTGTTTCTGTCTCTCAAAAATAAATAAACATTAAAAAAAATTGGAAAAAAAAAAACTAAAGGATAATGTGCCCGTGTTGTAACAGAGTCATAAACCAAGTGCTAGTGGAACACACAGAAAGACAGTTCATAGTGGATGAAGGAGAGAACCCAGGGCTTCTCTGAGGAAGTAATATTAAGTTGCTAGGAATTAACTTTGGTGTGTCCAGAAAAAATAGAAGCAATATAAAATGAATTTTCAAGATTGGAAAATAAATCCAAAATTTGAAAATAATAGCACACTGATAATGCCTTATACATTTGAGTATCTTTTTTTTTTTTTTTTTTTTTTTTTTTTACCACCATATTGTTTTTGTTCTCTGAAAAACCATTGTGGGTTCATTGCGTATTTCTTCATGATTTGATACCAGGTTGCTGTGTGAAGTTGGCAGTTCATCCAGACATCAATGAATGTTTTGAGTTTCTTAAACCTCTGAGCCTCAGTTTCTTCTAAAACTGAAAGATTTAGAAATAGACAATACATAAAAGATTTAACATTTTTAATAGACTGATTTTTAAATGAATATGTCAGGACCTACACTTGTGAAATGTTAGAAATTTCAATAACGGCTACTCTGGGGAACTATACTTATATTCCAGTGGTGTTTGTATTGTTCGAAATGTTTTGCAGCTATACTTAATGATTTGAAAACCTCAGTGGGAGTAGTCAAGGAATATGGGAAAATTTCTCCCTAAGATAAAAAAAAAAATTCCTTTGGAGATAGGAAATGAGAATTTGCATCAGAGGTCTATCTCTCTGGACCTCAGTTTCTTTATAACCAGGTCCATAAACAGGTACCCTGCCTAGCCTAAAAAACCATGGGAAGGTATGAATGCTAAGGTTATGTGAAATTGTTACCGTAAAACATAATACAAATATCTTCCTTGGAGGATGAGCTTAATTTCATACCTGGGCCAAAAGTCATTCAGAGTAAATGCCAGTTAAATAAAGCAGAGACTATTTTGGATCTTAAATGAGCAGTGATTTTTGAGACTGATTTTTTCTTCAATTTGTACATAGGTTCTGAAGGTAACCCAGTGAGAAGACTCGAGAAAGTGCAGAGACTTCCTTGTTAGTCTGAAGTGATAGTATCTTAAGATGACTGCTCTTAAACATGACCAGTTTAAGAACAACTATAGTCCCAATAGTAGAGTCATGACTTAAAGTGTCTTTTATACGTGCTTTCAAAAAAGGACCGATGGCGAAGATTAGTGCTGTAACTCATTTTCACAAAAGAGTGAGCACAAGGATCATTGTAATGAACTTTAACCATTTAAAAGGTGCTTTGCATAAATCATCTCATTTGAACCTAATAACAACACTGCATGGGATATTTTAATTTTATTCTCAGCTTACAGATAAGGAAATTGAGGATTATCTGTAAAATGATACAGGGCCAGTTGTTAACCTTCATGCGCCTTAAATTAGTCACAGGGCAGAGTTTCAGTTCCACAAATCCCAAATCTGAAGTCCTCCCGTATTCACACACATATTTAGACTACTAGACATCTTCATTTCACTGATGAATTTATTAAAACTATGTCAAGCTTGTCTGGATGTCTGGAACTTTCTGAACAGCCGCATTTTCTCGCCCCCTTGAGATGCCAGTGATCTGGGTTCATGACATGTTTTAACTCATTGGGAAGGATCTGTTTCCTATCCTAAGGTTTCACCTGGTGGCCATGTGGCATATTGACTAATGGATCCTTTTGCGGGGGTCTGTGGCACGGCCAGAAACAGAGGTTCGACTTGCCCACTTCCCAACCTCTTTCTTCCATCATGCTAAGCTCTGGCCTTGAAACAAGGCGCCAGGAGTTACTGCCCACACCGCAGGCTAAAAAAGTCAATGAGGCTCCTAACAGACTTCCGGGCCCCGGCTGCAATTCATCCTTCTCTGGGCTGCTAGCTTCACCTATAAACTCTCTTGTCTTCCATTCCACCCTCATTCACTTCCTCCTTTTGTCACACACTCTAAGTGTCCACAGATGTCAAGTGCAGAAAAAGACATGTGGTGTTAATGCTTTAGTGCTGGCACAAAGGTACTTCCTGAAGAAGATATGGCCCCTCGCAGAGCTGTTTTGTAGGCTGCCCATCTATATTTATCACTGCCCAGTGCTGATTCTTGATTCAAATAGCCTCACAACTTTTGATCTGGCACGATGCCACCCAGGATATCAGTCAACGGGCCATCTAGCCGTATCAAGTGCGGCTGTTACAGGCAGGAATCCTAGCCAGGAATTTCTAAACTGCTGTCTGTGAAGAGGTTCTATGCATTTTGGCTGGCGAAAACTTCCAAAAATAAAAACTAGATACCATGGCCATTTGTTTGGACTTTGTGGAA
This sequence comes from Panthera tigris, assembly GCF_018350195.1. Lineage (NCBI taxonomy): Eukaryota > Metazoa > Chordata > Mammalia > Carnivora > Felidae > Panthera > Panthera tigris. The sequence goes on along the minus strand of NC_056666.1, from coordinate 98,331,441 downwards.
GAATTATTAGTCATCGGGGGAAGGGACGGGATGGCAGAGAAAACAGCATGAAATTAAATCTAATTAATCACTCTGACAGGCAGACAAGAACTGAGCCCACTCTTTCCAGAACAATGGTCGGAAATCTAGGAAATGGGAGAGAAAAGCATTTAGCCTTCCCAAATTGCATTTATTTCTTCGGAAATTAGAAAGCCCCGGTGAAAACAAGTGCATGGAAAGGAAGCAGTGTAGTAATCAGAGGAGTGTGTATGTTCTTAGAATTTAGATAGAAGAGGGTCTGAGTGAAATTTGTTTCAATCTTTGTAATTTATTTACTCCAGATGATGTTTGCTAATTTAGACCTTCCTGGTGGGGGAGCAAATTCACTGCTCCTTCAAGTTGGAGCTGTGAGTGGCTTTGAGGGTTATAATCCTTTGAAGGTTGTAAGGTCTCTCATGAGGTAGGGGAGTCGGGGGCGGGGGGGGATGGTATATAATTTTTTAACAGCAGAGACATTGGAGCTAAACCACACTGAAGTTAATCCCTGCTTTCCTAATGGAAAAGTTTTCCTTCTCTATGTCTGTTTCCCCATCTGCTAAGAAGCGATGCTAGTGATACGACGTCATAAGATTTTTGTGAAGAATAAATACAAAATTAGACATAAAGAGCTGCCTGGCAGTTAGTAAGGTCTCAATAAATACTAATGAATATCTAATTGATCCGCTATACACATGGCTCTCATACGCTAGGGGGTTTTGTCTTTGCCTAGAAAAATATTCTCGCAGCCTTTTTGTGCCTGCTTTCTTTTTCCTGGTCTCCCAGTGCTGTGCTGAAGACAGTTTGCATTGGCTCACGAGAGCCGACTGTCACTTTTTTTTTTTAATTTTTTTTTTTTTTTTAACGTTTATTCATTTTTGAGACCGAGAGAGACAGAGCATGAACGGGGGAAGGTCAGAGAGAGAGGGAGTCACAGAATCTGAAACAGGCTCCAGGCTCTGAGCTGTCAGCACAGAGCCTGACGCGGGCCTCAAACTCACGGACCACGAGATCATGACCTGAGCCGAAGTCGGACGCCCAACTGACTGAGCCACCCAGGTGCCCCCCGACTGTCACATTTTTGGGACTTTTGAGATCCGGTTAATAAGTGCTGCCAATGTTAAACGATGGGTGAAAAGAAACATAGGATCAAAATTTTATATTTAAAAAAAAGTTGATGACTACTCAAAACTCATCACTTACTAATTATTTTACTGCATTTGACTGTTATCTGTCTTCTGGGGGTCATTTATGTCTTTTTTTTTTTAAAGTTTATGTATTTATTTTGAGAGAAGAGAGAGAGTGGAGGAGGGGCAGAAAGAGAGAGAGAGAGAGAAAGAGAGAGAGAATCCCAAACAGGCTCCACACTGTAAACACGGAGTTGGATGCGGGGCCCGAACTCAGGAGCTGAGAGACCGTGACCTGAGCTGAAATCAAGAGTCAGACAATTAACCAGCTGACCCACCTGGATGCTCCCATTTATGTCTATTTTATCTCTATGGCAAAAGTGATACATCATGGTGAGCTACCATTCATCTCTTCCCTACTTGTGTTCAATGATGTCGTTCTATTGGCTTGAAAAGGGCCAAGTGGCTTGAAAATGGACAACCCTCTAATGACTTTGGTAGGCCATTACCCTACAGAAATAGGCAAATACTATACTTCATGACTTTTTTTCCACACTGCCAGTCATAAAACACTTACCAGCACATAACTGACTTTGACCATGCAACTATGCAGCCCATTTTAAACAAAAAAGAATTAGTCACTGATTTCAATGGTTACTTTGAAATTTAGTTGTTTTCAACGGAGGGGGTATTTACGTTCATATAACCTAAATTGAACCACTTCCTATTGTATTATATAAAATCTGTTTCATTTATTTAGTTATTGAGGCCCAGATGAATTTCAGGTTTCGACATTTTTGGTTGCTGTCTGTGAAACCACCCCCAAATTCTTAAAATCTGTTTTTTTTTTTCCTCCAGAGCCCAGCACCACATGTGTCTTTCACATATTAGGTATTTTGTAAATGTTGTTGAAAGAATGAAATATATTCAGGCATTACTTTATCTTGATTAGTTCTACACACAGAAAACTTGGATTAATTTTATGTGAGGAGTTATAAAAACTAATTCTGATAAACATTATGCTTTGTAGGGCCCACCTCTCAAAGCATGAGGCAAACGTGCTACATATTCTAGTCTGATTCTTTTCATGAAGTAAAAAAATGGGTCAAACAATAAAACTTCCACTTTTAGTGAAAATGTAATTTCTGTAAACATGCCAGTTAATAAATTTTTAAATAGGCATTCATTGATTAAACATTTGATTTCTTACTGGCTGTTTTTTAAGTATCTGAAAGTTTGCCAGTTCTGGATTTGGGTGAGTTATGAAAAATCCTAGAATTATTAGTGTTGTCTCCAATTATGTGGAGATAGGTTTTTAAATAAAAATATTAGTAGATATGGTGCATCACTGCTGCTTTGTTTTTAAGAGAAGTATTCAACCCAGTCCCTGGCACAGACTGAGAATGGAGTGAAATAGAGGAAAGAGAATGAGATTTACATTTGGAAGACATGAGTTCAAGTTCTGCTCATCATTTACAGGCTGTGACATTGGGCCAACAGCATTTAACCATCTGTAAAGTTAACATAACAGGTATATTAACGTACCATGAGGTGTTGTGAGGATGATTTAAGGGAGTCTGGCATACAGTAGATTTTTCAACACCTACTAATTTACTATGGTATCTAATTTACGTTTATTAATTAAATAAATCCAGATCAGCTGATTATTTTTTTTAATTTTTTTTTAATGTTTATTTTTTTGAGACAGAGACAGAGCATGAATGGGGGAGGGGCAGAGAGAGAGGGAGACACAGAATCGGAAGCAGGCTCCGGGCTCTGAGCCATCAGCCCAGAGCCTGACGCGGGGCTTGATCTCACAAACCATGAGATCGTGACCTGAGCTGAAGTCGGACGCTCAACCGACTGAGCCACCCAGGCGCCCAGATCAGCTGATTATTAAGGAGTCTCAGTATATGCAAGTGAAGAAATCCAGAAGACCAAATGTCTTTGGAATAACTAGCCTCCTTAGTTTTTTCCAAATAAAAATATTTGTACTTTCATTCAATAATCTGATATCTCCAGGTTGCTTTTTTTTCTCCTCAGAAATTGCCCACTATTTACAAAAATAAATTTTAGGGGCGCCTGGATGGCTGAGTCGGTTGAGCGTCTGACTTCAGCTCAGGTCATGATCTCATGATTCATGGGTTCGAGCCCCGTGTCCAGCTCACTGCTGTCAGCAAAGAACCTGCTTCAGATTCTGTTTCCCTCCCCCACTCGCGCACAAATGTCCACTCTCTCTCTCTCTCAAAAATAAATATTTAAAAAACAAAAAACAGATTTTAGATTCTGTTCTGTCTGAACTCCTTTACCTGACCTCCAAAGTCCTCCAAAATCCGTCTTCACTCTGCTTTTGTCTGCTCTGGTGAACCAGCCCAGGCGCTCCACTCTGGTCAAGGCCAGTCCATATTATTCTTTGATGCAGCCATGTTTTTGATTTCCTCTTTTCCTTACCCAGTGTGTCATCCTATCTACTCTTCCACATGGGAAGATAATGATAATCATCTCAGTGAGAATCATTCTTCCTTTTCTCAAGCCTTCTTGGTGGTCTTCTTTATACCATCAGGGTTCGCTATTGAGTCCCTGACCTTTGAATCCCCCAGCTTCTTATTTACAACACCTCTCATTAGTGCACTGGTTTTTCATCCAATTGATAAGAATATATTTAACTTCCCACCTAGAGGGTGAACTTGATAGTCTCACTCTTCAGTAACTCCCTCCTTATCACACAGTACCTAGTACTGTGCTAGGCAAACAATGCACGTTAAATCTTTACTGGTGTCTAAAGTGGTGTTCGTTTGTTTTTGTTTTTGTTTTTCCCCCCAGCTACTTTTTTTTCTTCCGTTACCTTTTTTAGAGTTGAAAGACAAATTTCAGGCCGAGAGTCCAGTGTTCCGGAAATATTGGCTTTTATTTAATATAAAACAACAAACCTCTGGCTGTTTACTAGATAAAAATAACAGAAAGCCCCTAAATACTTGATGAAAGTACATGAAGCACGATATTTTTCTTACTAATGAGTAAGGGGTATTTAGTTTTTACTTATACAAAATTTTAGAAAGAATGAGTTACGTGAAAGCCAATCTAAGACCAAGATTGATAAGTCAATGGCAATTTTATATCTACACAATTGGCTCTTTTTATAAACAATTGGCCTTTTTTTTTTTTTTAAGAGAGTGTGTGTGAGCAGGGGAAGGGGAGAGAGAGAGAGAGAGAGAGAGAGAGAGAGAGAGAGAGAGAGAGAGAATCCTAGGCAGTCTCCATGCTCAGCATTGAGCCCAAAGCTGGGTTAGATGCCATGAAGTATGAGATCATGACCTGAGCCTAAATCAAGAATCATTTGGACACTCAACTGACTGAGCCACGCAGGTGCCTCTGGACATATGTATATTTTTAATTTTTTTAATGTTTTATTTATTTTTGAGAGAGAGAGAGAGTCAGAGGGCGAGTGGGGGAGGGGCAGAGAGCGAGGGAGTCACAGAATCTGAAACAGGCTCAGGCTCTGAGCTGTCAGCACAGAGCCTGATGCAGAGCTCAAACCCATGAACCGTGAGATCATGACCTTATCTCAGTCAAACCCTTAACCAACTGAGCCACCCAGGCACCCCTGGACATATTTTTAATTTACTCAGAAACTTTTTGCAATTGAGCCTTTGAACTTGAGCAATTGAACTTTTGAACTTGAGCAATTTTCACTTAAATGAAAAAAAAAAAAGAATATATCTTTAGTAAACAGGAAATTTTAAATTCCAGATTTTTTTCTACTCAATTCCTCATGATAAATTATGGAGTTCTAGGATAGAATTGGGAGAGCTCATTAATGTTCATCAACTTATATTTAATTACATCTAGTCTCTTCCTTCCTAGTTGAGTTACTGTTCAGGCCCCTCAGGTTCTATTCAGTTTAGGCTGCATGGAATTCATTCCCCTTTCATCCCATCCCCTCACCTCCAATCCAAAGAGAGCCAGAAGGAAGAGCTAGAAGAAAGGAAAACAAGAAAATAATTAGAAATTTCCTTTCTAACTGGCCTCTTATTTCTTTTTTCCCTCCTCTTTCTCTCTACTAAGGCTAAAATAATTCTTAGAGAAGTGCTATGAGTTAGTACCTTTTTTGGAGTCTAGCTTGCATATTCAAAAACAATGCAATTAAAGGATAAATGTAAAGAACTAAAGTAGACACAAAGTCATGCAGATACAAGTTGGCTTTAAAAAATGTAAAAAGACAGGGAAAAACACTGATCTTTAAGATCATACAACTCTGATATGATAACAGGAGATGTATAGCCTATGGTTCAACTACGTCCCATTTTGCTCCAAAGACTGTGGTCTGCTTATAACTTCACGAACCAAGACATGTATCACATTCATAAAAGTTTATCCAAGATTGAAAAACAGTTTGTAGAAGAGATTGTTAGGAAACAGGGAATTTGGAATAATAAAAATTCACCAGGCTTACAACATGTAAATGTTTTCATAGCAGATGGAGAGGGCATCTTTAATTGATAATCCCCCTGGTGTTTACAGAATTAGAGCAGGGATAACCACTTGCACTTTGCATGCTTTAATTATTCTGTCTTGATCTGATCAGAAAATCATGAGCTTGTCCTTTTATAAACATGAGGATTACACAGAAGCCAGTAAGTACTCTCAATGGGGATGTCCAGTGAAACTTAACAGAATGGAGTTCTGTTATTATCATTTCTGCTTGTTAATTTGTTCTCTCAAAGCCCCGTATTTGTATGTTTTGCTTTGCACTAAAAATAAACGAAGTCAAATTGCTTCAGACCAGTCAGTAATTGTAAGCACCTAAATGAAATAATAAAAGAGTCCCACTATTAAAAGTTCTCCCTCTGTCTTATTCTCCTTAATTTTGTTTTTCCATTTGCCTCTTTAAAAAAATCAAATGCTCTTCTCCTTTCTAAATTGCTTTGGCTTCATTCCTATTTCCTGCCAATTCCCTATTTTAAAATGAAGTTTCTGGCCCATTTAGAAGTAAATTTGGCTTACTGACTATTTCTATGCCTGCCTATGTAAATTTAGTACAGCAAGTCAAATGGAGGCGCTTAACATTTTTGAAGAAAATTAGAACAGGAAGAGCCCTTTAAAGTCATCTAGAGCCCCTTCATTTTACTTGTAAATAGAAAATGAAGCAAATCTCTTTTCTCTCCCATCAAATAAAGACTGATACACAGAAAGACCTTGGCTGCAAATGTAATCAGACTTTTGCAACAGACCCCCCCAAAGCTTGAGCTGGGTCTCTGTGCCGGGGTAAGAGCGTCCATTAGAAACCTGTGGTTCAGACTCCGGTTGTTTGGTTTCCAGTCTCCTGCTCTCTTTAGTTCTCACAGACAATTTCAGAATCCATTTCATTTTGTTCAAAAAGGATTGCTCATTCATAAGAAGCGTCATACTTGGGGCACCTTGGTGGCTCAGTCAGTTGAGCGTCTGACTCTTGGTTTTGGCTCAGGTTATAATCCTAGGGTCATGGACTTGAGTCCGCATTGGATTCCACGCTGAGCTTGCTTAAGATTCTCTCTCTCTCCCTCTGCTCCTCTCCTGAGCTTTCATATACCCTGTCTCTCTCTTTGTGTGTGTCTCTCTCTCAAAAAAAAAAAAAAAAAAGAAAGAAAGAAAGAAAGAAAGAAAGAAAGAAAAAATGCATCATGCTTAAATATTATGAAGGAAAAGAAAACTATCTTAAAATCTTAAAATATCACTTACTGCTTTCTTTTTTGCCTAAAAGGAACATGTAAGAAAAAAAGGTTTTATTTATTTTTCTGTCACTCTTTTCTATAATTCAATACATGTTTCAAGTAAAAAAAGTAAGTTTAATTTATAAGACATTTGGGGAATACAACAAGGGATTAAGTTGACCTCTGGTATGTAGTTGAATTCCATAAATAATAGTTTCTAATAAGGGGAAACAAAAACATGAGCTGTCCCATTTATGAGTACCTTTGATCTGTTTATGAGAATGAAGCTTCAATTCTGCTGTCTTCCTGATAGCAGGACCATGAACTCTGTTAGAATCTGCTCAGATTTCACATATTTTTACTTATTTGATATATTTTTCTTGAAGAAAACACTTATTCCTTCTGTTAGTAAGTCATACTAATCAGATCTGTTTTACTCCCCGTGAGTATATAGGAGAGCAATGTCACCTTCACCCAGCCACCTCTGAGCCACGGGCTCTTCCATGAGTTCTCTTCAAACGAATCACCACTTTATTCTCTCTTTCTTAAAAAATATTTATTTATTAAGAGAGAGAGAGTCAGTGAGAGAATCCCAAGCAGGCTCCAGTGCAGAGCCCTACTCAGGGCTCGATCTCACGAACAAATCGTGAGATCATGACCTGAGCCAAAACCAAGAGGGATGCTTAATCCACTGAGTCACCCAGGTGTCCCATCACTTTCTTCTCTTAATGTGGGTCATAAATTCACTAAACTCCTTATCGTAATATGTGTTGATGGTTTAAGCAACCTCAGTTCATTTCATTGAATTGTCTGACTTTTCTGCTTTCCACTAAGTAGAACAGAATGTCTTAGTAGATAGACACAGAAACTCTGGCAACTTAATAAACAAAATCAAACAAACAAACAAACAAACAGCTGTGATTAGGCCCTGGACTCAGATGTTTTGCACTGATGAAGGAGATTGCTAATATTTCTAAGGACATCGTCACTTAAGAAACACTATATATATTGCATCAAATTTATCCTTATATACACTCATTAGCGTCTCCCAGCACCCCCCCCCTCCTGTTATGTTTAATGTGGTCTAAGATGCTCTTATAGTTTTAAATGGATAGGTCAGGAAATGCATAGAAACATTTTAGCCTTACAGAACATGGAGATGCTTTTAAGGTCATAGGAGTTATTTTCTTACTTAAAGAAACAAAACTTCTTCAAACAATGATCCATCAAATCAAAGGGTGGTTCTCTTAAAAATCATTCCTATTAAAGACTTCTTTACCAGTCACTGCATATCACACGGGTGCTAATAAAATGGACCTTGCCTAATGAACAGCTGTTATTATTGGTTAAGCTGATTGAAATAAGAGAGAATTATGGCCAGCTGCAAAACACATTCATGAGTGGTGAGAGAAACTAGCAGCTGGTATTCCGCTTGCTATAAATATTTTTAATTAAAATTTGCCTCCTGGTTTTCAATTTGTGTAATAGTAGGGATTTTTAGTTACTTACTTTCTGGGTAAAGGGATGTGTTTCTCTTCAAGAGAGCTTTTTAACTCTTCTATTAACAATAGCTATTAACAATAATGGTGGCACCCTGCTGGCTGGTAGGAAAATGAGATGCATGATGAAATTCTTATTCTTTTCTAGAACTATCTGTGCTTAAGAATTTCAAAGTTTTGTTTGTTTGCGGCCAATGCCTATTTCTACAGAGTCCCAGCTACCCATCAGTTCTTATTAAGAGTGAAGACAGTGAATTGATGTATCTCAGAAGTATCAAAATGGGACCTGTATTAGAAACATAAGACATACACACATTTTCTTATGGAAATTCTGTGTTTTGACTTTTAGGACTTTCCTCCTGATACTTCCCTTTTATCTCATCATCCATTTGTTCTCAAACACTGGTGCTGTCCAGAATTTGGATCCCAGGTTACTTCTACTCTGCATCCTGTCCTCAGATATATTTGGCTTCTCTGTGGTATTGATCATATCTATATATTAATGATGCAGAAATCTCAGTCTCGAGCCCTTCCTTCTCTCCTGGGCATTAAGGTTGTACATCTGGATTCCCCTAGCCACTTAAAGCTCATTAGTTTCCACACATCTTCTCTCCTTCTGTCTTCTAATCTCAGTTAATAGCACCACTATCCCAAAGATATAGATATATAGATATAGATATAGATATAGATATAGATATAGATATAATGGAATATTACTCAGTGATCAAAAAAATGAAATCTTGCTATTTGCAATGACATGGATGGAGCTAGAGTGTAAATTGCTAAGTAAGTCAGAGAATGGCAAATGCCATATGATTTCACTCATATGTGGAATTTAACAAACAAAACCAACAGGCAAAAGGAAAAAAATAAGAGAGAGAGAGAGAGAGAGAGAGAGAGAGAGGCAAACCAAGAAACAGACTCTTAACTATAGAGAACAAACTATAAGAGGAGAGGGGAGTTGGGGGATGGGTTAAATAGATGATGGGGATTAAGGAATCCACTTGTTGTGATGATCAGAGGGTGATGTATGGACGTGTTGAATTACTATATTGTATACCTGAAACTAATATAGCACTGTATGTTAACTAGCTAGAATTAAAATAAAAACTTAAAAAATAAAATAAAGTAAAATAAAATAAAATAAAATAAAATAAAATAAAATAAAATAAAATAAACAGCACCACTGTCCCCTACTGAAGCCAAAAGCCTTGGAGTCACTTGAGACTTCTTTTTACCCTTACATTCTTGACTACATATTATTAGTCTCCAAACCCTGATGATTTTACTTCCTAAATATTTCTCAGCTCTCTTCCCTCTACCTTCATCTCTAATGCTATAGCCCTTTATCTGGACTGGGAATGTTCTTGCCTAGAATGGTAAGATAACCTTCTAACTTGTCTTCTTATTCCTAGATTTGACCTTTCAATTTTTTCATCTATCTAAAATGAAATCAGACCACATCCCTCCCCTGCTTATAATTTTTTAATGGCTTTCCACCATCCTCAGGATAAATTTTGAAGTTTTTAGCATGACATTCAAGGTATTCCCTGATTTGGCCCCAACCTATCTTTCTGCCACTCCTCACTTCAACTCCAAGCTGAGTAGTTCTGAATGTTTCTACTATTTCACTCATTAGCCCTCAAAACTGTAGCTTAAATATGACATTTGGTGAAGTCTTGCACAGAATCACCCACCTCCCTATGATTCCATGACTCTTGATCATGTATGTACCTCTAGTGTAACATACATCAAAATACAGTATAATCATGTGTTTACATGTTTATATCTCTGATTAGGTCATTCTTTAATCAGGGACAGTGTCATTGATTCTCATGTTTCCACAGTCAGGGGCATGTGGAAACTTAAATGTATGATATAAAAAAGATGGATTTTAAATAATTCATTAGATCAATATCCTTAGGAGTCTGTACATTAAATTATACAATTGAGGAAATCAGAATTTTTTTAAAACACCCATTACGTCTATCTTAATGAGATGGGCACTTTATTAGTGAAAGTGGGAGATCTTGTCTATCTCTTATTTACAAATAATATTCAACTCAAACCACTTATTCTCCTGCAAAATAATGATATGTTGCAAGCACTCCTTATTGATGTGCTTAATTTGCCTCCAGTGACCTAAGACTTATGTTTCAAATATCTTCCTAAGATGAATAGCTGTTATAACACATGATCATAACAATAAACTTTCTAACATTTATTTATGAAGAAACTTTATTTGAGCCTTTTTTTAGTGAAGAAATCAGGATTTAGAAATGGTCCTATGGGTCTAAACAGTCATTAGTAAGCCCGTGTTTGAGGATCTGCTTGCTTATTTAAGTTATCTTAGCACTATGGGAGAAATACAACAAGTTTCACGAGAAGGAAAGTTTTATATAGTCTAAGTTTCTGTGTATTCAAGAAGTAATCAAACTAGGTCTATGAATAATGCAGTCCAAACTAGTATACATATGTGGCTCAGTCAGTTAAGCATCCAACTTCGGCTCAGGTCATGATCTCATGGTTCGTGAGTTCAAGCCCTGCATCGTGCTCTCTGCTGTCATAATAGAGCCTGCTTCAGATACTCTGTCTCCCTCTCTCTGCCCCTCCCCTGCACTCTTTCTTTCTCTCAAAAATAAACATTTTTAAAAATTTAATTAAAATAGATGGAAATACTAGACAAAATATGACACAACATAAAGACAAGTCTGTACACACACACACACACACACACACACACACACACAAATAAATGGCTATTATTTTTTAATTGAAAGGGAAATCCTAAATCAGCAGAAAGGAAGAGAAAATTTACAGCCAGTGTGACATTTTTCTAATCTAATATGGGTATAGGAATTACTGATGCCCAAGTGAGGAGAGCAAATTTGGTCTTTGTGAATTGAGATATTGTTACTGAGATGCCTTTACATATATATGGCACGTTGGAAAGGCTGTCCGATGAGTGACAATAAAGTTTGTCTTGTCCTAAAGTTGAGTGGGAAAAAAAGCTTTATTAGGAAATCTGTCTTATTTTTCCTTCCCTTCCCCTATGTTCATCTGTTAAGTTTCTCAAATTCCATATATGAGTGAAATCATATGATATTTATCTTTCTCTGACTGACTTATTTCACTTAGCACAATACCCTCTAGTTCCATCCATGTTATTGCAAATGGCAAGATTTCATTTTTTCCCATTGCCGAGTAGTATTCCATTGTGTACATACATATACATATATATATATATACATATATATATATATACGTATATATGTATATACATATATGTGTATATATATATATATATACGTATATATATATACATATATACGTATATATATATGTATATATATATATATATATGTATATATATATATATATATACATACTGCATCTCCTTTATCCATTCATCAATCAATGGACATTTGGGCTCTTTCCATTATTTGGCTATCGTTGATACTTCTGCTATAAACATTGGGGTGCATGTGCCCCTTTGAATCAGCATTTTTGGGGGACAAACCATAAGAGAGTCTTAAATACAGAGAACAAACAGTGTTGCTGGAAGGGGTGGGGGGTGGGGAATGGGTTAAATGGGTGATGGGCATTAAGGAGGGCACTTTTCAGGATGAGCAGTTGGTGTCATGTGTAAGAGATGAATCACCAGGTTCTACCCCTAAAGCCAAAACTACACTGTATGTTAACTAACTTGAATTTAAATTAAAAAAAATAAAAAAACAGGATGCTCAGTTAAATTGGAATTTCAGATAAACAATGAATCACTATTTATTATAAGTCAGTCCCTAGTAAAACTCCCAGTACTGCACAGGACACACTTGTACTGAAAAATGATTCGTTGTTTGTCTGAAATTCAAAAGTAATGGGGCAGTGTGTTTTTATTTGTAAAATTTAGCAACCCTGTCCCAAGGACATATTTGCTTGAAATGATTTAAAAGGGAATTGAGATTTCAAATAGATTCAGTATTTAAATGTGAAATAAATAAAGAAAAATTTGAGAGGAAAAAAAGAAAATCTAAAAGGCTGGGGAATATTCAGATGCGGAATCCAGTTGTATATTTCTAGATGTGTGCAAGATTCTTTAGGTTGAAAAATAACGGTGAGGGAATTCTGGACCAATGAACACCTTGAGGCAACTAGTAGGAACTTTATACCAATAGTTCAAAACATAGAATGTTCAGGACTCTTACAGCAGAAAAAAAAATCCTCAGTCAAAAATGAGTTCATTGGGTGCCTGGGTGGCTCAGTCAGTTAAGCATCCAACTTGGCTCAGGTCATGATTTCATAGTTTGTGGGTTCAAGCCCTGCGTCAGGCTCTGTGCTGACAGCTCAGAGCCTGGAGCCCACTTCAGATCTCTGTCTCCCTCTCTCTTTCTGCCCCTCTCCTGCTTGTGTGCTTTCTCTCTCTCTCTCTCTCTCTCTCTCTCTCTCTCTCTCTCTCCCTGTCAAAACTAAATAAATAAGCAACAACAACAACAAAAAAGAAAATGAGTTCACAATAGGAAAAATTACTACACAGATAATATTTGTTATGAGGGAAAGTTAGTAGACAAAACTATTTGGAGAATTAACACTCTATAAGAACTTGAGCTAAAAGAACAATCCGAAAAAGACTATAAAATAAATGTTTAATGCGTTCAAAAGATAAAAAGACTAGAAACCAAGAAAAAAGGATACCTGAAAGAGAGAAGACAAATTAAAAAACAAACTGTGTAGAAAGTGTATAGCTAAAGGGGAAACAGTGAATTGAAAGGCAGTTCCAAGGAAATCACTTAGAATGAAGCATAGAGACATATAGAGATACCAAATATCAAAGAGTGGTTAAGAGAAATGAAGGCCATAGTGAGATCAATAAAGCTTTAATGGGAATTGCAAAAAGAAAAGAAAGAGTGGAGAATAGATAATATTTAAGAATAAAACAGATGAAGATGTTCAGTGTTAATGAAAACATGAGTTTACAGACTGAAAACACACAGGTCTTATGTATAATAAGAAAAAACTCATTGATAGATCCATTGCTAATTATAGAAAACTACAAAATTTCAAAGACAAAGAAAAATATTTAAAACCGACAAGAAGAAAAAGCATAGATTACCTACAGAGAAACAATTACTAAATTTATAGTCATATTTCTATTAGGAACAATAAAGGCAGAAAGAAAACTGAATAATATCCATAGAATACTGATAGAATGTGAACTCAGAATTCTATATCCAAGAGAATTTCTTCAAGAGTGAAAATAAAGACATCACATAAAGAAGGCTAGGGGATTGAGCACTCACACCCCCACACTGAAAGAATTACTCAGTATATAAAGATATATATAAAGATATATTTCAATGAGAAAGTAAGTAAATCCATAGAGTGAGAGGGGCAGTAGTGAGCAAAGAAATGTATAAACACGTAATTCAATCTAAATAGGTATTGACTTATTTTATTTTATTTTATTTTATTTTATTTTATTTTATTTTCTTGCTTATTCATCTTTGAGAGAGAGAGAGTGTGAGAGGGTAAGGGGCAGAGAAAGAGGGAGATACAGAATTTAAAGCAGGCTCCAGGCTCTGAGCTGTCAGCATAGATCCAGATGCTGAGCTCAAACCCACAAACTGTGAGATCATGACCTGAGCCGAAGTCGGACACTCAACCGACTGAGCCACCCAGGTGCCCCAGTACTGACTTTAAAATAAACATATATGTATGCATGTGTGTGTTATATTTGATTAATTTGAGGATATTTAAAAACAATATGTGATACTTCTATGCAACATTATACTGAATGTCCAAACCATCAGGGTAAGAAAAAAAATTAAATGTTAAGGATTAAAAAGAAAGAAACAAAACCACCATTATACAGAGACTACATTCTTGATTATGTTAAAATCCCATGAGAATCCACAACTAAAATTATAAATTAATAAGAGTATCCACATATGCTGTTTCAAAGGGGCACATGCACCCCAATGTTAAGCAGTGCTATCAACAATAGCCCAAGTATTGGAAAAACCCCAAATATCCATCGATGGATGAGTGAATAAAGAATACGTGGTGTATATGTGCAATGGAGTATTACTCAGCAATCAAAAAGAATGAAATCTTGCCATTTGCAACAACCTGGATGGAATTAGAGAGTATTATGCTAAACGAAATTAGTCGGAGAAAGACAAATATCATATCACTTTACTCATATGTGGAATTTAAGACACAAACATAAGAACATAAGGGAAGGAAGCAAAAATAATATAAAAACAGGGAGGGGGACAAAAATAAGAGACTCTTAAATATAGAAAACAAACTGAAGGTTGCTGGAGGGATTGTGGGTGGGGGGATGGGCTAAACGGGCAAGGGACATTAAGGAGGCAAGAGACACTTGTTGGGATGAGCCCTAGATGTTATATGTAAAGGGATGTATCACTGGATTCTATTCCTGAAATCATTATTGCACTATATGCTAACTAACTTGGATATAAATTAAAATAATAATAATAATAATAAATAAATAAATAAATTAGTTAATAAGAGTATTCTGAATGCTTGCTACATAAAATATTAGTATATAATGATCAATTACATTTTAAATTACCTACAATTCAGAAAATTTAACTTTAAAAGATATCATTTTAGGGGCGCCTGAGTGGTACAGTCAGTTAAGTGTCTAACTATTGATCTCGGCTCAGGTCATGATCTCACAGTTTGTGAGTTAGAGCCCCCCAACGGGCTCTGCGCTGATGGTGCAGAGCCTGTGGGATTCTCTCTCTCCTTTTTTCAGTCCCTCCCCAGCTTGTGTGCGTGCGTGCACTCTCTCTCTCTCACTCTGTCTCTAAATCAATAAACTAAAAAAATTAAAATAATAAAAAAATAAAAGATATCATTTTAAAAAGAACACAATTTCTAGATACTTAGGAAAACCTACAAAAATGTTCAGAAGTGTATGAAATGTTATGGAAAGACATTACAGAAGACATAAATAAGTGGGGAGATTATATCATGCTTATGGATAGAAAAAGTCAATATCATATAGGTGTCAGCTTTTGCCAAATTAATTTTAAATCACGCGACACCTGGGTGGCTCAGTCGGTTAAGCATCCAACTTCGGCTCAGGTCATGATCTCATGGTTTGTGAGTTGGAGCCCCACATCAGGCTCTGTGCTGACAGCTCGAAGCCTGGAGCCTGCTTCGGATTCTGTGTCTCCCTCTCTGTCTGCTCATCCCCTGCTCATGCTCTGTCTCTGTCTCTCTTAAAAATAAACAAACATTAAAAAAAAATTTTTTTTTAATTAATTTTAAATCAAATCCCAATCCCAGTAGCTGTGTGTTTGTTTGTGTATGTGCATGTGTGTGTGTGTATAACTAGATAAATTATTTTAAACATTTAATTAACAAAGGGACAAGAATGACTCAAGCAATTTTTTAAAAGGACAAGATACAGAACATCTTCCTAGTAGATGTCAATACTTACTATTTAAAAAAAAGCATGGTGTTCGTACAGGGATAGATATAAATAAACCAATGGAACAGACTAGAAAGCCCATATTGGAAACTTTAAAGTAAATTTCTGTTTAGATTTTATTTAATTGTGAAATATTTTAAACATACAAAAAGGTATAGAAAAAACATAATAGTCACCTAGTACCCACTAACTAAAATATTATAGAGAATGCAATTGCAGAGCCACCAGAAATGACAGCTTAATCATTTGTCCTGGGACAACTGGTTTTCCACTTGTAAATAATATAATTGATTCCCACGTTAGACCACACACAAAAATCAATTAAGGTGAATTAAAACAAAAATGTAAAACTGAAACCCTGAACACCTTAGGGGAAAAGATGAGACTATTTTATAATCATATTTTATGAAGAAGAGAAAAAATTTTAAACAAGACACAAAAATTAAAAATCATAGAGTTTTACAAATTAGATTGTATTAAAATTTAAAATGTCTATTCATTAAAGGACACCAATAAAATGAAAAGAGACGCTACATACGGTGAGAAGTTGTTTGCAACATGATACCATTTTATGACTATTCTATTGATGAAATTTAAAGGCTGGATATTAAACTTGGTGAGAATGTGAAGAAAAGGGAATAATTTGCATAGCAATTTACCAATTGCATAGCAATTTGGTAATACAGTAAAACCTTGGTCTGTGAGCATAATTTGTTTTGGAAACATGCTTGTAATCCAAAGCACTTGTATATCAAAGTGAACTTCCCAATAAGAAATAATGGACTCAGATGATTTTTTCCATAACCCAAAAATATTCATGTAAAAATGATTAAAATGCTGTAATAAGATACAAAACAATAAAGAAAATGCAAAATATAAAGAAAAATAAACAAATTAGCCTGCACTTACCTTTGAAAACCTTTGTGGCTGGTGTGAGGGAGAGAAGAGAGAGGAGGGTTATTGGGTAGGACAATTTACACTACCACTAATGGAATCACTGCTATCTATTAGCTCCATGGACTCTTTTTCTTTTAGTGCGACTTTAACAAGGAACCTATCCAATGGCACTTGCTTTTGCCTCTTTTTGAGGATTTTACACAAATGTGACATTGCATTGTCGTTAAACGGATTCATCGCTCATACTGCTACAGCCTTATTCGGATGGTTCTTTTCTACAAAATTTTGCACTGTTTCCCTTATTTTACACATCTCCCTAATCTCATTTGAAGTGAGGGATTCCTCTGCCTTTTTCTTCCTCCTCCTCTGCAGACGAGATCTCCTCCACAACCTCTTGCTGTTGCTCACGATACAGATCCATCAGTTTGTCGGTGGTCAGCTCCTGGCCATGTTTCTCCACCAGCTCTTGAATGTCCTCCTCATTCACCTCCAGTCCCATGGTCTTCCCCAAGTACACAATTTCATGGACAACTGGTGGCTTACGTTCATGAGCAAGCCCCTCTAAGTCATGTCC
The DNA here is from genome assembly GCF_018350195.1 of Panthera tigris. NCBI lineage: Eukaryota > Metazoa > Chordata > Mammalia > Carnivora > Felidae > Panthera > Panthera tigris. The sequence goes on along the minus strand of NC_056666.1, from coordinate 98,314,177 downwards.
AAGAATGCCATCAGACCACAGTTTTCTCCAAGCAGAATTGAGGGTTCTCTTGGTGACCCCATTCCAGGCTTTATTGCAGACCTTGAGACAGTTCTCGTTGTGGAAATGATTTTTCCAAAACTCTCAGAGGGTAAGGTTTGTTCCTTTGGTCACCTCAAAGCATCGCTGAAATAGTGATTTGGTGTAAAGCTTTTTAAAGTTGAAAATGACCTGCTGATCCATGGGCTGGAGGATTGGGGTGGTGTTGGGAGGAAGGAACTTGACCTTAATGAACTCGAATTCCTCCAGTAAGTCATCCCCAAGGCCTGGAGCAGGAGCAGGAGCATTATCCATGACCAGCAAGGCTTTGAGTGGCAGATTCTTTTCTAAGAGGTATTTCTTCACTGCAGGACCAAAGACCTCTTTGATCCACTCAACAAACAAGATACGAGTGACCCAAGCTTTGCTGTTGGACCTCCACATAATGTTTAACTGGGTCTTCTGTACCTTGCATTTCTTGAAGGCTCGTGATTCTTGGAATGATACACGAGCAGTGGCTTGACTTTGAAGTCCCAGCTTGCATTAGCACAAACCAAGAGACTGAAATGGTCTTTCACTGGCTTGTGACCGGGCATTGCATTCTCTTCTTCTGTAATGTAGGTCCTCTTTGGCATCTTTTTCCAAAAAAAACCCCATCCCATCACAGTTAAAAACTTCCTCCATGAGGTAACACTCAGAAACCATAAGCTTCTGGAACTCAGTAACAAACGCCTCAGCTGCCTTAGCATCTGAACTTGCAGCCTCTCCATGCCTCACAACACTATGGATGCCGCTTCACCTCTTAAAGTTATCAAACTATTCCCTGCTTGCCTTGAAGCCTTCTTTGTTTTCTGTTGATGTGCCTGGCCGTTCACTTCTGAGGTCGGTGCACAAGGCCTTTGCCTTCTTGCAGATAAAGTTCTCAGTCACAGTATCACCGGCTAGTTGTTGCTCATTTATCCAAAGCAGGAGCACCTTTTCTACATCTTCCAGAACACGTGGCCGTTGCTTTGATATTCTCGTGACTCCTTTTGCTGCATCTAGCCCCCTTATTCTTCTTTCTTCTTTAAAATTATGCAGATGGCCAACATAGACTACTTATAAAATCTTGCAGTTTCGGCCACTCTCATACCTTGTTCATACTTCTCAATGATTTCCTTCTTAACCTCTACTGTAATCAGCTCCTTCTTCTTACTGCCTTTCCTTTCAAACTTCTTCTGCATGGGGGCCATTGTATATGCTTGCTTAGATGTTGACTACAGTACAGCATTAATAAACTTGTCATATACTGTATTTAATGTAACTGGCAATAGGAAGTAGAGGAAAGAGTCTATATATACAGGCAGCCCGACCTAGAATGAAGCAAAGCATTCCTAATCTTACTTTTGTATGGAAGAGAAAAGGAGTGTCCATAGGTGCTTTGAAGTGACAAAAAATAAAATAGTGCCAGTTGTGGGCACCTTCCAATGTTCTGAAAAACCACCAATTTCTGCCAAATATTGTGGCAAAAAAAAATATCCTTCTAAAATATTCTTATTCCCTAATCTGGACATATTACATACATTACCCAAGTGTGAAAGCTATGCTTGGTACAAAACTTTGATCACTGAAAGGATGAAACCATGTTTTCAGTCCTGATGCACATCTACAACCCTGTGTGATGCTTTCTCTGAAGATGATGGGGGTTCAGAAAATGGACAGGATAGAAGTTAAAATAGGTGGCAGATAAATCTAGTGTATTAATAAATTGAATCACTGAAAATGTCAAAGGGCACAGACATAAATTATTGTTATTAGCCAAATCAGCATAAAGCACAGAGTTGTGGATGCCAGAACTGAATTTATGTTTGGAGAGAGTTCAGTTTACTTTTTTTTTTTTTTTTTTAAATGAGGATGCAGGGGAAGGAATGGAAAGCAGGGGCATTTCAATGATTGTTGTCTCCCTCAGTCATCCTTCAGCGCCCCTTGTTTAACATGGAGGCCAGCAGCTTTGAATGCACATGCTAAAGGGATAACTGCCTGCTAAGGACTGATGGGCTTTTCCTATTCACTCACCATAAACTAGATTCAGGAGTTTCTTTCTGTGGGCCAGATAAGTGCCTCAAAGGTGGCGACGGCACAACTGATTAAAGACATAGTGTGGCTGAATAACGATTGAGGCTGCATTGGTTCTCTGCCATGTAACACAAGACTCTCAGGCCTCCTGGATCCCCTCCTCTGCAGCCTTGTCTCTCTCACAGCATCTGGCAAAGAAAACTACAAGCCCCTCTGGATTCCCCCACTCCCAGCCTGTGTTTACTTCTGGGATGGCCCTTACCACTTGTCACATAGCGTGTGTCTTTGGAGCTCTCTGTTTATGGATTTAGGGCTCCCTTAGGGAAGCATATGCACATAACTTGCTCAACGTAGACCTACAGTATTTGAGAAAATATACCTGTTAAATGGATACTATAAAAAAGAAATTAGAGGATCGTATATGAAAAGTTCTTATCTATTCTAATTTAGTGATCCTGGGAGACACTTACACACATACAAACACACAATGTGAGTGAACATATTTTTGAAAAATCTTTTTTTATATCAATGTCTCTGTTACATTCTCCCCTAAATCAATGTAGCATTCTATATTTCTTTCTTAAACTGTTCTAAATGGTGACAAAACTTAGTTAAGGATGAAAGTGAATTTTGTAATTAGCTAAGAACCACATGGAGTTCATTTTAATCAAAACATAGCACAGCAATCACATGGTTAATTAAAACCTCATACTTAGAAGATAAAATACTATGAAAAAAACAAAATGATTTTTTTAAGTAGGCTTCACGCCAACCATGGCACTTGAATTCACGACCCTGAGATTTAGAGTTGTGTGCCCTACCAACTGGGCCAGCCAGGTGCCCCCAAAACAAAATGATTTTATACCACCCAAACACATATAAGCATATTCTGATCAACTTCAGGATCCTGCTAATTACAGGATTAATTATATATGGTCAGCATTATTATTAGAAGTTGATCAGTAGGATGACATTCATCTATGAGAAACAAAAACCCAGTAAACATTTAAAATACCAACTTTCGTGTAGATTGTACACAGTTGAGACAGCATCTCTAAAATGTCAGCAGATAATTAAATTTGTTCTCTTTTGCTCCATCAACCTTAGTGATAACTTTCATCCTTATGGTTTCATGATGGCTGCTATACTTCCAGTCATCACAGGCATGTTCCAAGCAGGAAGAATGGAAGAAAGCAAAGCAGCAAAAAGCCCTCTTAGTCTCAAAGGCCTTCCACCTACATGTCATAGGCCACAACTGAGCTATATAGCTACGCTGAGCTGAGAGAAAGGCTGGGAGTTGAACATATTCATTGTCTAGCCTCAATACTAGAAGAGGAAAGGGTTGGGAAAGGTGTTGAAAGACCCATACTGCAGCATCAACTATGGAAGGTTTTTGCATATTTATCTTGAAAACTATGGAAAACATGTGAATGTTTCTACATCTCTGTAACTCATCCCTCATTTTGGTTATGAAGTTTCTAAGAAGAATAATTTGGGGGTTTTGCTAATCCACTTGGTTACCTCAGAGAGGAAATGATAGGATGTAACCTTTTGAGGTGGCACTTTGGGGGCATGTGACAGCTCACTATGAACCAGAAGACAGTAGTATTCACCACCCAGCTTGGTGCACACACAAAAAAGGGGGCCTTTGGGAAACGTGAAGTAAGACCATGTGGTGTATACCACCCAGACCTTACTCACAGGGTATTTCCAGTGGAAGTGAGTGAGCATCTCAGGATTCTGAATTGGAGCTTCACAGCTGCCACTTTAGGAAGGTTCACATTGTTTGCACTTAGTCCCCAAGAAGTCCTCAAATTATTTTTTCAGAGAAAGCCCTTGATAATGCCATTTGGGATTGGGGAGATTTGAATAAAATGTTAGCACCTTACCAATGGCAGGTGTGGTGTCTCGCCAGTGAGATGGGGGCCCCCAAGTGTAAGGCAATGATCTGGTGGAAGCCAGGGGCATGGGCAGTGGAAGGATTCACCTGAGGCAGAACAGAGGAGGTAGAAATCAGTTGAATACACCGCAAGGGAGCAGTGGACAGGACAGCAGAGGAGAGACTGCATTGAGGCAGAGGGTGGGGGCTGCATTTAAAGTGAGAAGGTGAGGAGGTATGGGAACAGAATGTATGGAGTTTTCCCTTTTTTGGTGACTGTGTCTAGTTGTAAGTAGTCCATTGGTAAGTTAGGGCCTATGGGTGTTTTGAGGTGGGTCACCTGATGGGCCTGTCTGTGTTCAGCCAGGTGGTCGCTGCGGGCCCTTTGGCCTTGATCAAGATTCTATTGCTCAAGCCTGTTGCCTAAAAGTGGCCTCTACAGAAGGGACCTTTAGAATTCATTGAGCCCAAGCCCTCTTACTTCATCTGAGGAAACTCAAGACCAGGAAATCAAGTCCTTTGCACTGGGACCTCCAGATGAGGACCACTTTGGTACCCTTTTCTGTTTTAGCATTTGGAAGAATTAGGAACACTCCTACAGTGTATTCCCCGTAGCACAGTGTGCTTCCTGTACTTGACTATAAACATTTGTTTAGTGTCCCTCACCTCTGCACTGTAGACTCTCATGCAGGTAGGGACTATGTCTGTCTTAAATGCACTATTTCTAGGGCCTGGTGCAATTTTGCAGATAGAGTAGGCACTCCATATATTTTTCATGGAATTGCTATTAAAGAAGAAAGAAGAGGAGGAGGGAAAGGGGGAGGAGGAGGAGGAGGAGGAAGAGAAGGGATGAAAATGACAAGATGCAAATGGAGTCATTGTACCCCCACCCCCCCAGCAAATCAAGACTTAATTATAGTTTCAACCTATCCCAGGAATGTGCCCATTAAACAGTCAATCTGGAATTTTCTGATTGGTACTAGTGAGGTAATCTGCATGAGAAAAACCCTACAATTCCCCTCCCAACAAAAGAAGACTGTCCTGGCCTGAAACAACACTTTCTTTTCTTTTGCTAATACTTTTTCTTTTTTAATTGTTTGTTAACGTTTATTCATTTTTGAGAGACAGAGCATGAGTGGAGGAGAGGCAGAGAGAGGAAGACACAGAATCTGAAGCATGCTCCAGCTGTCAGCACCGAGCCCCATGCGGGGCTCGAACTCATGAATCGTGAGATCATGACCTGAACCAAAATTAACCTACTGAGCCACCAAGGTGCCCCTCTTTTGCTAATACTTCTTTGCCCTACCCTCCTTCCTATGAAAACCTTCCATTTTGTACAACTCCTTGGAGTATCTCTGTCTTTGCTAAACTTGAGGTTCCCCAATCCATGAATCACTAAATAAAACAAATTAGATCTTCAAATTTACTCGGTTGAGGGGGCACCTGGGTGCAGTGCCTCAGTTTAAGTTAAGCAACGGACTCTCAAGTCATAATCTCACTGTTCGTGAGTTCGAGTCTGTCCCTCTCCCCCCCACCAGAATTCTATCTCTTCCTCTCTATCCTTCAGGGTTCTAAATACATACATACATACATACATACATACATACATAACAAATTTACTCAGTTGAATTTTATTTTTTAACAGAATGTATAAATTAAGGACTAGATGGCCGAAAAAATGATAAGCAACACTTGATAGAGATTATGATCTTTTTTTCCCTAATCACCAGCATTTTTAAGGCTATTGTTATATTCTGGTCATCTGCAGAAATTGGGTAAAGAGCCAGTACTGTATTAGACTATGGAAGATTTTCCTACCTATGCCATTCCTGACCCCCTCAATAACCCACTTTCCCAGGACCAAGGAGCATTTAAGTCCTTTCTGTTTGTGAATCTGGGAATGAATGGAAATAGACGTATTTTCACTAAAATATTCCACTATCTGAGAAGATATTGGTTACCTGACAATAGTATAGACCCAGAAATTTTTTTTTTAATTTTAGAAAATGTTTATTTACTTTTGAGAGAGAGACAGAGCGTGAGCAGGATAGGAGCAGAGACAGAGGGAGACACAGAATCTGAAGCAGGCTCCAGGCTCCGAGCTGTTGGCACAGAGCCTGATGCAAGAGTGAACTCACAAGCTGTGAGACCCTGACCTGAGCTGAAGTCGAATGCCCAACCGACCACCCAGGCATCCCTAGACCCAGAAATTCTAAGTGGACATTTTAATGCAGAGCTAAGGAGACTATACTAGTATCAGTCATGATGCTAAATCCTGAGGATTCTTCACTGAGCCATCTGGGGCGGTACAGAGTGTGTAACCAGTTCACATGGTCTCCTACCTTAAAACCGACATCGAGCTGGAGCCCAGTGATAAAAATACCGTTTTAATTTTTGCCACATCCTTGGGGTCTGCTGTTTACTTTGTTTTCAATGGATTACTTTTGGGAGATGCTCTCAGCATTTTTAAGGTTACAGAGATAGTTGTTCTGTTCAATTTTATTCCAAACTGAAATACTGTTCAGTCTGCTGGGGGCTAGAGAACATCTCAGACTGCAGATGGCCAGGTCATCCAGGCATGTGAGTAGTTGGGAATCTGTCATTTGTTACCCAAGGTAGGAGTGCACTCCACAAAGAGGAATCACTTGTTGCTACTTCTAAATCTGTTTGTAAATCCTTATATTCACTGCAGGATGAGGCACCATGGAATTAGAAATGATACAGATTTTAAAAGATCAGAAAGGCTATTTCAGCAACTCCTGAGCACAAATAAAGCTCTCCCTAGCGGTTAGAGAAGAAAACGATTGAATCCTCTTAAATGCTATGTTTTCTAACCACTTGAGATTATCCTATACATCGAATATTATCATTTTATTTTCTCTAAAATTACAGTTTAAGACAAAGGGCTCTTAACGTTAAACTGATTGTTCTAACTACAATTCTATCTCATTATCATTTGTTTAATAATACTAGTGAATTAGTCATTATATATTCTTATCTTGACAAATAAAGCCCATGCTCTAAAAATCGTAATTATCTTATTTGAGTTTTTCAAAGTCTGTGTCAGTAAGTCCTCAACCACTTATTCCACAAATACATGGTAAACATAAAAAAGAACAAAAATTATTCATTTGTGTCATATTTTTTCTCTCCACTATTACCTTTCGTTCAAGACACTTTTTTTTTTTTTTTTGAAGTTTCTACCCGGGTCCCTTTTATACAAGGACGTATCTCGTTAATATCATGGGAACTTCTAATGAGTTTTCTATAACATGTAACTGGGGCGCAAGGATGCAAGAGCACCTGGCCCTGGGGGGAGGGGGTCCCAAACAGACCAGCTTTTGCCATTTGCCACCGGCAGAATCTAAAGGCAGAGGGACGAGCGGTAGTGAAACAAGAAAGGAATTTACTTCTGTGAGGCCATCACCGAGAAGACGGCCGACTAACAACTCAAAGACTGTCTCCAAAGTGCTGAAAATACTTACAGGTTACATGAGGAAAACATGGGACAAAGGTCAGTGGATACTTGCAGGTGGGCAGTGAGGGTCAGGCTGATCCTTGTCTTGGAGTCAATCACACAGGGTCTTGCTGGCATCAGGGCACTCCCTATTGCTTGGGGGGATAGTTTCCACTCCCATCACAGGATGCTTTGTCCCCTGGGATTTTTGCCTTGGTTAAAAGATAAGCTGGAAAGAGCTTAATCAGGTAGAAAGTATAAACCGAGGTCAAAATGGAGGTAAGTAAAGTCCTCTTTCAAACAGACATTTTGAAATTAGCTCTTCTGGAATTAGTTGGACCTACAGTTTGTAGAATGAGTCAAGTTTGTTGCACCTTTTCTGTCCCTCTGACTCTTCAACGCTAGCAAATTTTGACACTGCATCATCCATTTAAAATTAGTAAGTTTCCGGGGCATCTAAAGGGCTCAGTCAGTTAAGCGTCCACCTTCAGCTCCGGACATGATCTTGGGGCTCCTGAATTCGAGCCCTGAATGGGGCTCTCTACTGTCAGCACGGAGCTGGCTTTGGATCCTCTGTCTCCATCTCTCTCTCTGCCCCTCCCCCACTAGCGCGCGCGCTCTCTCTCTCTCAAAAATAAACATTGGGGCACCTGGGTGGCTCAGTTGGTTAAGAGTCTGACTTCCGCTCAGGTCATGATCTCACGGTTTGTGAGTTTGAGCCCTGCCTAGGGCTCTGTGCTGACAGCTCAGAGCCTGGAGCCTGCTTTGGATTCTGTGTCTCCCTCTCTCTCTGCCCCTCCCCTGATCATGCTCTGTCTCTGTCTCTGTCTCAAAAATAAATAAACATTAAAAAAATTTAAAAACATAAACATTAAAAACATTTAAATTAAGTTAATAAGTTTCCAAAATAGTGACTCTTGAAAAATCATAATAGATGCTCAGCTGTTGCCAGTGTTAATAGTGGCCAAATAAGAAATTTATCTCAGATGAAAGCAGAGTTTGAAAAGCCACTATTTAAATAAAAATACATGCAATTCTAGCAATAGTGATTGTTCTAGTTTGTTCGGGCTTCTATAACAATATACCATAGACTGGATGATTTATAACAACAAATATTTATTTCTCACAGTTCTCCACCCTGGGAAGTTCAAGATCAAGGCACCTGCAGATTCAGTGTCTGGTGAGGGCAGCTTTTCTGATTCATAGACAGCTAGCTATCTTTTTGCTGTGTCCTCACAAGGTGGAAGGGGGAAGGGAGCTTTCTCTGGCCTTTTTTGGAAGGTCACTAATCCCATTCTCCTGGGTAGACCTAATCATCTCCCAAAAGCCTCACCTTCTAATATCATCACCTTGTGGGTTAGGATTCAACATACGAATTTTGGTGATGGGAGGAGATACAAATATTCAGATTATAGTGATCTTCACTTTTCCCAAATTTTAACTAAAGGCAAATAACCTCTTTGGGAAGGAGCTACACTCAATTAGCTCATGCAGGCTCTGTGTTAATTGCAGTATGTATTTGTGTATATGTGTGTATATGTATATGTACGTATATATGTGTATATATGTATGTGTATAGTTTAATTTTTTTTTAAACATTTATTTATTTTTGAGACAGAGAGAGACAGAGCATGAACGGGGGAAGGTGAGAGAGAGGGAGACACAGAATCTGAAACAGGCTCCAGGCTCTGAGCTGTCAGCACAGAGCCCGACGCGGGGCTCGAACTCACGGACCGTGAGATCATGACCTGAGCCGAAGTCGGACGCTTAACCGACTGAGCCACCCAGGCGCCCCTAGTTTCATTTTTATTACAACCAATCATGTAAAATGTTATTTTTCCTACTTTACAATTGAGAAAATGGAATGAAGAAAAATTAAGTAACTTGACCAAGGACACACTGCCAACAGATTGCAGAGCTGGGATTCAAATGCAGGCCCTGGTCTTTTAATCCAGTATCTGCTCGTTCAGCAAAAAGAAAAATTTTAATTTTTTTAAGTTCATTTATTCTGAGAGAGAGAGAGAGAGAGAGAGCATGAGTGGAGGGAGGGCAGAGAGAAAGAGAGAGAGTATCCCTAGTAGGCTCCACACTGACAGTGTGTTAGCCCAATATGGGGCTCGAACCCACAAACCTGTGAGATCATGACCTGAGCTGAGATCAAGAGTCAGACCCTTAACTGACTAAGCCACCCAGGTGCCCCTTCAGCAAATATTTATTAAGTATGTACGATGGAAGGGATATTGTGTGAGAGGATGAAGAAGAAAAGAAAGTAAGTCAGAGTTCCTGCCTTCAAAGAAGTCAACACTGATTTTAAAAGAATATGGAAGTGCCTCAGCAGTAGATTTGTAGGATATCACAGAGAACCATGCTATGTATGAAAGAAGAGTGGTTTTCTACTTGGAATTTTCTTATGGGAAATGCCCTTTCTTCAGAGGAAAATCAGTAACTGAAACTTCCAGACACTTAAGACTATAAAATATACAGTTCCTTGTTTCTTTCCTAATTCAAACATTTTCATTGAGTGCAGCAATGGCCATGTCTCCAGGACTGTGTTAATAAACAGGGTGCAGGCCAGCATGCCTATTCCTCCAATGCTAGTACATTCCGTCTTTACCTCCTCCAAAGCTGATAGAGTAGGAGGAAAATCACCTCCCTTATTAGATTTGTTTCAGTGTTAGCAAAGTTAACAGACATAAAGTCCCAAATGGGAAGGCACTCCCCCAAATCCTGAGTTGTGAGTATACACTCATACCAAGAAACTGCTAATTAGGTTGCCAACAATTAAACTGAACTGCAAGTAACTCAGAGGGATTATTTTTTCTTCCTTCCTTCCTTCCTTCCTTCCTTCCTTCCTTCCTTCCTTTTCTTTCTCTGTCTCTCTCTCTCTTTCTTTTCATTTCTGTTCTGTTCTTTTCTGTTCTTTTCTTTCTTCTCTTTCTTTTCCTTTTTTTTCTTTTGGTCTGTTAGTTTATTGCTGATGGATCAGAAAGGCAACCTTAGAAAGACAGTGACAATGCTATCCACATTACCCCCCTTCCAATTACAGTATCATTAACTGAAATAATCTTTTTGTTATGGTTGTTGTTATTTGTCTTCTCCAATTAGGAGGTAAGCACCATGATATCAGGGACCTTAACTTTCTCATTTAGCACTATGTAGTCCATGCCTAAAACTGTGCCAGGTGTATAATAAACAATTTTTTTGTTCAACAAATATTTACTTCTTTATTATTTTTTAAAAAATGTTTATTCATTTTGAGAGAGTGCATGCAAGCAGAGGAGGGGCAGAGAGAAGGAGAGAGAGAGAATCCCAAGCAGGCTCCATCCTGTCAATGCACAGCCTGACTCGGGCTGGAACTCGCAGACTGTGAGATCAGGACCTGAGCTGAAATGAAGAGTCAGACACTTAGCCGACTGAGCCATCCAGGTTTCCCCAACAAATATTTATTGAGCATGAGTGAGTGAGTGAAGGAAGGAATAAGTGCTCTAATTTTATTAGGACTTTTATGACACTAAAAACTGTATCCTCTAAAAAGAAATTACCCCTCCATTTTACCAAAATATTTATTTCTCATTTCATTTCTCTGAAGGAATTTTCTGTCATTTAGCAAAGACAGGGCATTAAGAGATATATGACCCTATTTATTTATTTATTTATTTATTCTTTTTTAATTTTTATTTTTTATGTTTTTAAATTTTTAAATATAATTTATTGTAGCTAACATAGAGTATACAGTGTGCTCTTGGCTTCAGGAGTAGATTCCCATGATTCATCGCTTACATACAATACCCAGTGCTCATCCCAACAGATGCCTTCCTCAGTGCCCATCACCCATTTTCCCCTCTCCCTTGCTGCCTCCCCCATAAACCCTCAGTTTGCTCTCTATATTTAAGAGTCTCTTATGGTTTGGCTCCCTCTCTCTTTGAAGTTATTTTTTACCTTCCCTTCATCATCTTCTGTTAAGTTTCTCAAATTCCATATATGAGTGAAAACTTACAATATCTGTCTTTCTCTGACTGACTTACTTCACTTAGCATAATACCCTCTCGTCCCATCCATGTTGTTGCAAATGGCAGGATTTCATTCTTTCTCATTGCCAAGTAGTATTCCATTTTATATATAAACCACATCTTTATCCATTCATCAGTTGATGGACATTTGGGCTCTTTCCATAATTTTGCTATTGTTGATAGTGCTGCTATAAACATTGGGGTCCATGTGCCTCTATGAATTAGCACTCCTGTATCCTTTGTGTAAATTCTTCGTAGTGCTATTGCTGGGTCATAGCATAATTCTGTTTTTAATTTTTTGAGAAACCTCCACACTGTTCACCAGTTTGCATTCCCACCAACGGTGCAAGAGGGTTCCCATTTTTCCACATCCTTGCCAACATCTATTGTTTCCTGAGCTATTAATTTTAGCCACTCTGACCAGTGTGAGGTGGTATCTCAATGTGGTTTTAATTTTATTTCTTTGATGATGAGCAACATTGAGCATCTTTTCATGTGACTGTTGGCCATCTGGATGTCTTCTTTGGAGAAGTGTCTATTCATGTCTTCTGCCCATTTCTTCACTAGATTATTTGATTTTGGGGTGTTAACTTTGGTAGGTTCTTTATAGATTTTGGATAATAACCCTTTATCCGATTTGTCATTTGCAAATATCTTCTTCCATTCAATCGGGTGACTTTTAGTTTTCCTGATTGTTTCCTTTGCAGTGCAGAAGCATTTTATCTTGATGAGGTCCTAATAGTTCATTTTTGCTTTTATTTCCCTTGCCTTCGGACACGTGTCAAGTAAGAAGTTGCTGTGGCTGAGATCAAAGAGGTTGTTGCCTGTTTTCTCCTCTAAGATTTGGATGGGTTCCTATCTCACATTTAGGTCTTTCATCCATTTTGAGTTTATTTTTGTGTATGGTGTAAGAAAGTGGTCCAGGTTCACTCTTCTGCATGTTGCTGTTCAGTTGTCCCAGCACCATTTACTGAAGAGACTGTCTTTTTTCCATTGGATACTCTTTCCTGCTTTGCCAAAGAATAGTTGGGCATATATTTGTGAGTCCAATTCTGGGTTCTCTATTCTATTCCATTTATATGACCTTATTTTAAATGGTGATAATTGTTTCAAATATCTATTCCTGTGTAACAAACATCCTGAAAACATAGTGACTTAACACCACCAAATATTCATTAATTTTCCTATTTCTGTAATTAGGCTGGACAGTTATTTTGCTCCACATGGTAGGTACTAAAGCTGAAATGTCTAAGATTGCTTCTTCATGTTTTCATGTCCAGAACACAAGCAATGTTGACTGGAACATCTGAGAGCTGGCCCCGGGCATCTCTGTCTCTGTCTCTGTCTCTCTGTCCCTGTCTCTCTCTCTCTCTCTCTCTCTCTCTCTCTCTCTCTCTTCACATAGCTAGGTTGGACTTCCTCACAGTGAGGTGGTCTCAGGGTAGTTGAACTTCTTACCTTTCAGCTCTCTTCCAAGAAAGAGAAAGCACAAACTGCCACTCTTCCTGAAGGCTTGACTTGGAATTAGCGAAGTCCTATCCACAGTATCCTATTGGTCCAAGTAAGTCACAGGGCCAGACCAGATTCAGTGCGAGAAGGAATAGGCTCAATCTCTTGGTGTGAGTGTCATCCTTATATGAAGAGAGAAGGTGTCAATGGTGGCTATCTTTGGAGACTATAAACCACAATAATGAGGTGCTTCTCCCAAGGTTGCCTACCTAACTACATTGGAAATGCTGTGACTATGTAGAGGTATGTACCAGGCAGGGATGATGAACAAAGCAGTGTGTGGGATAGGAAGGTATGGCCTCCTTGCTCCTAACTTATGCTGCTGACATGTTGACATTACTTCATTGCTTTGGTGTGGCAACAGCTCCAGCCAAGTCACTACTGCCAAATACTTGCCCATCTGTCCTCAAATATGACTAATTGCTACTATAATGATTCTTCAGCTTTATTAAACACCTGCCTTCTGCAAAACCAAATGAGATTCACAAAGACTTCTTCATTAATCATTGCAGCATCCCTGATGAGAGCTTGAAGGAAGTAGGTGTAGTCTCATTTTAGAAATGAAGAAAGTGCAACAAAGTGAAGCTCTAAGAAGGTTATCCAACATCGCACAGCTGGTTGACTAGAATAAAGGGGAGGGGCAGTGTGTGTGTATCAGACAGAGACAGGGACAGGGACAGAGACATACAGAGAGACAGAATGAGAGGGAGAATGCGAGAGAAAAAGTCCTCTCTGGGAAGGCAAGAAATAGAGCCATCAAAATCTTTTCTTCAGGGTGCCTGGGTGGCTTAATTGGTTGAGCGTCCAACTCTTGATTTCAGCTCAGGTCATGATCTCACGGTTCATGAGATCAAACTCCTTGTTGGGCTGTGCAATGACATTGCAGAACCTGTTTGGGATTTTCTTCCTCCCTCTCTCTCTGCCCCTCCCCTACTCTCTCTCTTTCTCTCTCAAAATAAATAAATATTTTTTTAGAAATCATCTTTTATTTTCCAATGCTATGTGACAACTACTTAAGTGTCTTAACATGCTAACTGATTTCCAGAAGCAACAAACTTCTGCTATAATCAAACACTATGACTTGCCCCCCCCCCCCCCGCCAAAATCATTGTAATGAGATTTAACCTGTATCATTTTCAAATCTGTTTTGTTTCCTTTTAGCTATACAGGCGCTTCTGCACTGATGAGTATAAGTTTCAAAGTTCTGTTGTGCAGATTAGATTAAAAGACATAGCACATAATGTGTGAGTAGTGGCTTATAATAAGCATCCAGTAAGTGGGAATGGTTATTATCACAAGTCTTTAATTTTTTTTTAAGAAAGAGTGAAAGAGTGTGTGTGTGGGAGAGAGAGAGAGAGAGAGAGAGAGAGAGAAAGTGAATCTTAAGCAGGCTCTATGCTCAGTGTGGATCCTAGTGTGGGGCTCAGTCACACAAACTGTGAGATCATGACCTGAACTGAAATCAGTAGTCAAGCACTCAACCTACTGAGCCGCCCAGATGCCTCTATCACAAGTTTTTGGATCTTAGGAATACTAGTATGTTAGTTGAAATAGGACTTTTAAAAGCCTTCTCTCTTTATTCTATACCTAGTGATTTTAAGAAACAACAGAGTCGATTAATAGTTACTAGGTCTGCATGTTATTAAACGCAGCTGAGTTTGTACATTCAGACCTAATCTGTGTGACCTTGCACCAGTTGGTTAATATCTCTGGGCATTAGAATCCTCATCTGTAAATTAACGGAGCTGGACCAGATCATTTCTAAGGTTTTTTCCATCTTGGACATCTGCAGTTCCATGGAAAAAGCAAAAGCCTTTCAATTCTTCATTCAAGCCATCATCTATGAACATTTTGCCCTCTAGTGGCAAGAATCAAGGAAAACTATTCCTCCTGAGAAGAAGAAGTTTCTCATCCACATCCCTATTGAAATCTGATATATATATATATATATATATATATATATATATATATATATATATATATATATTTGGTGAACACTTGTGCTTGCCTCAATATTGTTCCAGTTATGTCTATATAAAAATTACCCCTGAAGTTAACAGCTTTCAACAACAAACATTTATGAAGTTTCTGAGGGTCAGGAACTTAGCTGGTGCTGCGGGTTCAGTGTCTCTCAGGAGGCTACAGTCAAGGAGTCAGGCACACTCTGGTCATCTGAAAGCTTGATCAGGCAGGAGGATGTGCTTCCCAGCTCCCTCACGAGGCTGGTGGCAGGTGGCTTCAGTTCCTTGCCTTTTGGATCTCTCCATAGGGCTGCTCAAGACAAGGCAACTTGTCACCTTCTAGGGCAAGCTATCAGAGAGAGAGAGAGAGAGAGAGAGAGAGAGAGAGAGAGAGAAACCTAGACAGAAGCTCCCATGTCTTTTACATACTAATTCAAAAGTTATATACCATGGATGAATGAACTAGAATCACATAGATTCAATACGAATAAACCTCAAAACAAACCATTCCATTAAAAAGCAAGTTGTAGGAGTACATACAGCATACATATGTATATAAATTTGTATACATTTAATATATACCTTGTATGTATATAACTAATATAAAATACTTATATAATTAATGTAATTATATACCAGTTTATTAATGTGTAATGTGTACATATGTCATATGTAAAACATTTATTTAAAGCCCACTTTATCTTGCTTAGAGATTATGTGTGTGGAGTAGCCATATAAACAAAAATCTTCATGGAAGTGATAGACACCTGTCTTGGCATAAGTGATCACCTCTGGTGGAAGAGGGGAGGGATGGGGTTAGGGAGGTGTACATAGGGGCTTTAACTGGCAGTATTTTATGTCTTAAATTTAATTATGACTACAAAAGTGTTTGTAGCAGGAGCACCTGGGTGGCCCAGTGCGTTAAGCATCTGACTCTGGATTTTGGCTCAGGTCATGATCTGAGTGGTTCATGGGATTGAGCCCCGCGCCGGGCTCCACGCTCTCAGCTCGCTCTCAACTCAGCTTGGGATTCTCTCTCTCCCTCCCTCTCTCTCTGCCCCTCCCACACACACTCTCTCAAAATAAATAAATAAACTTAAAAAGAAAAGGATCTGTTATATTAGTCTATCTGCATTTTAGTAAGTCTGATATGGTTCTTACAAACCAAAACATCTAGTTATTGTTTCTAGAAAAGAAAAGAGAGAAACAAGACTCTGGAGTGACTTCATTTTGCATATGGATGAGATTTTATTATACAAATATTTATGTAAATCTGGGGCCAAAATTCTAAAATGTTAACGCTAATTAAATTTAGGCAGGGGGGTCTTGGATGATGGTTGCATTGTTCCTTGCAGTTTCCTTTTTTATTCTTTTCAAAATTAAAAGAAAAAATATAGCCATTTCCTGTAGGGAAATATGCTACATGAGAGAATAATATTATAAGAAGGGGTTATGCCAAGTCAACACAATTACAGCAGATCACTGTTTCAGTATCACCACATGTGCCTAGAGAAGTATAAATCAACCTAACAGACCAGTCAATGCATTTTAGAATCCTCACAGCAAATATAGAGGGTTATTACGCATACATACACTAAATAAAATGTTAGTACATAACTCCTCCATCTGTCTTGAGACTGGATCTAAGTAATTCTTCAAGTATGCGGCTTCTTTTAATGGAATGGTGGCATGGGAATGAGAGATGGTGATGGATAAAACCTGAAAATCCATGAATCCCCTGTATAATTCGCTCTACTTACTGTAGTACACATTGTGTGTTTTTGTCCCTCCAGCCAACATCCATTCCCCTTCTTGTGGCACAGCTCTCAACTACTCCTTAGAACTCATTCCTTCCCATTCCAGGCCCACATGGTTTATGTGGGTGTGGCCCACCTCTGGCTCTAGCATGTGATCCAGAACTGCTCACTGAGAATCTTCCTGGGACTTTGGATGGAATTCTTGGGGAAAAAGAAACTCTTCTTCTGTTGAGGTTTCATTCTGAGCTGCTGACAGATATCTTTGCTTCAGAATAAAGACAGCACAGAAAAAGCAGAGCCAAAAGATGGAAGGACACACACACACACACACACACACACACACACGCACAGAATGAGTGGGGTGGGGGGGAGAGATCTTGAGATCATGATAAAGAGCATGAATGTCACTATGACATTGTTAAGGTACTAGGTCCAGTTTCTAGGTATGTAGGACAATAAATCCTCTTTTTCACATGTTTGAATTTCTATGACTTGCAGTAAAAGGAATCTTGAAAAGTATACTTACATGCAAGTATTAAAACATACTAAAACTCTAATTCAACCTCCCCTGAAGAACTCTAAGAGCGGGGGACTTGAGTGCTCATAAGATCAGATCCAAGCTTCTGAGACACTCCTCCCCTTGCTTTAAGGCAAGGGTCCCTAACCTGATATCTTGACCCTCTAGGGGTATTATGAAAGAGTGTGACAGATACATGAACATCCCATCAAACTTTGGGTAAAATGATGTGGGTACCCAAATATATGTGCTTTTCTGGGGAAAGGGTCCATTGATTTCATCACATTAGTAAAGGGACTGGTAAACCAAAAGATATTAAAATCATTGATAGATGGTCAAAAGCAAAAGTGCAGTGTTAAACTCTGAATTTCCATGTCTCTAAGTGTATCAGATAGCTTGACTTCTTTAATTTGAGATTTTGAAATAGTGGAGAAGCCATGTCACCATCTTGTTAACATCATGAAAAGACTTGTTTAAAGATAAACCCATTAAGTGCTTGAAATACGTCTTCTAAAAAGTTCCTTTCATTGGGGACCATCTGTGGTTACCACCATCTGAAGGATGGGAGAGGCATATAGATTTAACAAATGATTAGAAATCCGCTTCCTAGAAAAGTTCACATATTCCCTCGGTGTCCTGTAAACAAATAAAAGACTGTATTTTGTTTGTTCTATTTGCATAAAATAATAATCCTCAGCAGTATCAATACATTTCACGTGCCACTGATTAAATCTTGAATATTCATGCGTGCATTAAAAAGCCTTCTGTTGCTATGGTGGAACCTCATATTATGAAATGTGTTCCAGCTTTCCTTTAGGGAGAAGAATATTATAACTGAAAATTAAATCAAAGCTGTTGCTTATCAATAAGAACAATCAAGAAGAGAAAGAGGGGAGATTGCCTTGGAAATAGTAGCAGAGGCCCAATGAAATATTAATGTTCTGTGGGCCTGGGGCCCAGAGAGACTAATATTCAAGCAGTAATGAGTGTCTTTAGACCTCAAGCATCCACTGTATGTATCAGTATCATTGTTTGTTTGAGTAATGAGACAACAGAATTCCAGAATGACAGGGACAGAGTTGAGGGAAATGGAGCAGGATTGCTCACCGAGGAGCCCAGCATAATAATGAACAGCCAGCTGGAGACTTTGGCTTTTGATAGCAGGCAAGTTCTACTCTAGGTAAGTAAAATGTGAGAAGTAACTTTGCTTTAATTGCATGCCCTGGTTAGAAGTAAAGCCCTTACTAACCCTTTGAAGTAGAATCACAGAAATTAAGAATGTCTGCAGACCCAGGTTTCTCAACCTTGGCACTATTGACATTTTGGGGCCGGATAATCCTTTGTTGTCTTGGGCCCTACCCCAGACCTACTGAACTATAAACTGGGGGAATAGGATCATCCCTCCACATGATTCTGAGGTTGGCTAAAGTTGAAGAAACAGTAATCTAGGAGCTCCTGGGTGGCTCAGTTAGTTCAGAGTCCAGCTCTTGATCTCAGCTCAGGTCTTGATCTCAGGGTCTTGAGTTCAAGACCCACATTGGGCTCCATGCTGGGTGTGAAGCCTGCTTAAAAAAAAAAAAAAAGAAAGAAAGAAAAAAAACCCCAGTAATATAACAACATTCTCATTTTACAACTGAAGAAACAGAGGTTGGTTAAGTGCTTACTCAAGCTGGGTGGCAACCAAAGCCATACATCGTATCTCCATATCTACAGAGTTTGCTAAACAGGGCCTTGCAGGAAGAGGTTGATATCCTGCAAGGATATTTCATTCCAACACCATGACATATGAAACATTTTGCTGCACAGCAAACATTCCCGGACTGGCTGAATATGTTTCTCAAATTTGGTCTCTCTCCTAGATTCCCAGGTTTTCTAAGTTTTCATGCAGAATCCTTTACTTTTGCTGACATTATTTTTCTAAAGACTATTAATTTTTACCTATTTTGTTTAGTCTTTCTGCCTACTTGCTTTTTCTTTTTTAACTACCTTCATCCCTAAGGTAGCCAGCCTTAAAACCTTAATGTATAGCCTTCCAAATCCTTTTTCATTATACAATCACATACAAACATATTCATATATATGTACACATATGCATATTATTATTATATCTAGCATATAAAACCAAGTGTTTAGAACAGAAGCTAAAGCATTATAGAGGCTCAATATTTATTGAATGAATGGTTTGCTTTATAAAAATTGGATAATTATATAAATCATATATAATTATAATAAATAATAATGTTATTTACATTATACTGTTTCTGGCTTTTATTACTCAATATCTCTATGTAATCTCTTCATTAGATTTAATTAATTCTTATGAATGGTTGCATAATATTTTACCACTATCAAAGTAACATCAATTTATTTAACTACATCTCTACTTGATTGTCAGGATGCTTTTACTTTTTTGTCACTATAAATAAATAATGGCTAACAGTTACTGGGTATGTGCCACATGTGAAGCATTCTTTCTTAGCCTTTTACATGTATAAAGTCACTGAGTTAAGGTTATTTTTCCTGTTATAGGAAACTGAACAGGAGTGGGTAAGAAGCTTAGCCACGGTTATGTAGCCAGTGGGCAACAAATTCTTCAGTGTGGCCCCATTGTCCCTCTCACTGCATTACTTCTATACAAGCCAGTAATCAACACAGGTATACACGGATCCTAATGGAATGGTGCTTTACTTCTAGTTGACAGTGTCCCACGAGTGGAATTACTGTGGAAGAATATGTGTATATTTTATAGATTGCTTTGCAAAAAGGCAGTGACAGTTTGCATTTTCACCAGCAGTGTAAAATACTCTTTCGCAGATTATCATTTAGTATATATATATTTATTATTTATTTCATTATGTGTGTGTGTGTGTGTGTGTGTGTGTGTTATTGTTTCTTTTTTGCTAATCTAGTGGGTGAGAAGTGATATTTCACTGTTACATTTATATGCTTTTTGGACAGTAGTGGGGTTGAGCATCATATCCTTATCAGCTATTTGTGTTTATTCTACTACAAGTCCATAGGCTACAGGGTGGGCCAGCAGGCTGGAGATCCAGAGAAGAGCTAATGCCACTCAAACTCAAAAGCTATGAGGCTGAAAACCCAGTTTCCCTGCCAACACATTTGTAACAGCTAATCCTTTTAGTAACTTTTCTGGAGATGCTAATGGTCAGACTGCCTGGACTTAATTTCTAACTCACCACTGATTAGTGATTGAGTTCCTTAAAATAACAGTAATAAAAATCTGCTTCACAGGGTTCCTGGGAACACTGGAAGAATTGCTTCTTACTTTATAACTTTTGCCTATTGTTATTTGGGATTTGTCATTGCTTTTTTAAAAAATATTTTATTTTTAAGTAATCTCTCCACCCATCATGGGACTTGAACTCACAACACCAAGATCAAGAGTCCCACGGTCTACTGACTGAGCCAGTCAGGTGCCCCAGGATTTTTCACTGCTTTTTGAGTAAATTGTAAGAATATAGGGATGAAATCCTGGCCTTCCACTTATAAGACCCACAGGAAAAAAATTTTTTAACAAAATCATGTGTCTTGGGACCTTCTGTCCCTTATTAACACTCTGTTTTATATATGTACCTTATATACAACAATCTAGATTTTTATGAAAGACACACAATGGGTGAATTTCAAATAAATGTTCCGAGTTTCACTAATGCAAGAAATTCAACCTATCAAAGTCTTTCCCTATTCGTCCTACAGACAATTTTAGAAATGACAAGCAATAAGATCAGTCATTAAAATAAGTTTCATCTTTAGCATGTCTAAGAATTTTTAGATTTTTAGAAATGTAAAAAATTGTAGTAGTGATGAACCTCACATCTTGAAGTCAGCCATATACAGTGCTGAGGTAGTCATTTTGGGAGATCTTAGGCTAGGTGAAATACTTCATAAGTGTCACTTAATTACTATCCCTCTGGCTTAGAAAGAGAAATACCAAGACCCTAGAAAATTACCATCAGAAACAAAGACTTTTAAAACTTATTTTACAAAAAATTATCAATCTGAGAGAGTTGTGTTTGTTTTAATGCTGTTTTAAGAATTAGAAATGCAGGGGTGCCTAGATGCCCTGGGTGCCTTAAGCATCTGACTTCGGCTCAAGTCATGATCTCATGGTTCCTGGATACAGGCCCTGCCTTGGGCTCTGTGCTGACAGCTCAGAACCTGGAGCCTGCTTTGGATTCTGTGTCTCCCCCGGTCTCTGCCCTTTCCCCCACTGGTGCACGCTCTCTCTCTCTCTCAAAAAGAAACATATAAAAATAAGTAAATAATTGGAAATGCAAATAAAGTGCCTGACCCAAAGTAGTCTCACAATAAGTGGTAGCTATTAACTGCCACTCCCGGCTGTCAAGGACCATGTATTTTCGTATTTGGATCTCTTCCCAACGCCTACTACTTATTTGCGGATCGTAAAGATATTTATCGGATAAATGAGTGAATGACATCAGGAACAGGCCAGTTGCACTCTGTGGCCAAATCCTGGAGTCCGGGATCCTAAATTAGACAGTGGGGCAGAAAGAACACTCTGGGTAAGAAGGCCTCCAACTTGCCCATAGTGCTGAACTACAATTCCCAGCATGCAACCAAACGCCGTGGTTGCAGTGCATCCCAGAAAATAAATCTCCGGCTTTCCATTGGCCACGCAGGAGAAACGCTTGTAGTTTGCACAAATACGCGCGCTCTAGCGTACGTACGCACGGAGATTGCGCAGATCTCCCGTCTGAGCTCTGCGGAACTCATTTTGAAAACATTTTCAAGACTAAAATCCGGTAGGATTTAAAAACAGTTCCACTTCCGGTAACACCGGAAGCAATTTGAAGATGGCGTCCTCCTCTTCAAGCGGGCAAGCCAACGCGGAGGGGAAAAGTGAATTTCGTAGCAAGAAGCCGAAGCCGGAGAACCGAGGTGAGGTTGAGGGAGAACCGAAGCCTGATATTTGGGTATTGAGTTGCGATTGTTTTCTTTGGCTGTCTGGGGACGTGTAACGCTACCTTGAGTCTGCTTTGTGAAGTTGAGTACCTATCATTGCTGACGACTGGCGATGTTGGCCAGGCCTGCGGGACCGACTGGCGGGTATGGTGCCAGCCACGTGTTCCTGACCGCTTTTGCTAGAGGCCTTTCAAAGTGAAGATATTACAGAGTTTGTTTTCTGTAAAATGAGGAGGATTAAGAAATTGTGGAGGGCGCTGCGGGACCTTATACTTGCTTTAAGGCGGGGGCTGCAAGTTGACAAAATGAGGGGTGGAATGAAGTAGGTATAGGAGGGCCTTATGTATGTTATTGAATGCCGATAAAGGAAGCGTCTGATGTACAAGTGGCTGATAATGAAGCAGCTGATAATGAAGGAGTGAGACAGACATAGAGATACGGAGCAGGAGGTATCTGGCGTGTTCTTAACGCTAGTTTGCCTGTTAGTGAAGAAATTTTGGAACATTTATCATTATTCCTCTTGGTCAGATGGCTAAAATATTAGACGGCACAGCTCGCACTGTGTCTTCACAGACTTTAGACCGCCTTACTTTTAAATTGCCGTCTTGCTTTGTAGTCTGTTTTCATACATTTTCTACAGTATGAAGGACAGGAAGAGGGGATAGGGAAGTAGCTCAAGACCTGAGCAACCAATCTTGTTTTAAGTGTTCAAAACCTTGGACTGTCCTTCTGTAGGCATTAGGGAGGTATTAAAGGAGTTTTGTTGCTGTTTTTAATTACGCAACGTACACGGAGTACTGTATGTGTACAGCTTGAAGAATAAAACCTACACGTTCTGGAGAAAGAACCATTACGCAGAAGCAGCATCACCATAATCCAAACCCCTCTAGCAGCACCTCTCAGATCATATTCTTTGCCCTTACAGGACGTGAAGTGACCATTCTGAATCGTGTTAGCAGTTTCTGTTCTCTTCGTAATCTTTCCAACTATGCACAAAATGGTTTGGCTTTGTCAGTTTTTGAATTTTATATGAATGCAAGAGGGCTGTAGACATTGTTCACATTGTTCTTAGGCTTAACTTTGTTTTTCTTATTCAGTCAAGAAGATACTGATAGCTGTAGTTTATTCTTTTCATTTGCTGTTGACATTTCCTTCTGTGAACATACACATACCTGTATTTTCAGTCTACTGTTGGTGGACATTTGGATTGTTCGCATTGTTTGCTATTATAAGCAGTGCTCCTATAAACATCTTTTATGTCTCGCCTAATTTGCATGTTGAAGAGTTTTTCCAGATTATGTACATGGAATTGGAATCCGTGAAGGTTAGGGTATGTGGAGGTAATACTAGATCTTTCTCAAAGGGGTTGTGCCAGTTTACGCTCCCACTAGCAGTGGATGAGAGTTGTCATTGCTCTACGTCCCACACGAACACTTGATATTATCTGAATTTCAAATTTTTGTCATTGTGGTAAGTATGAAATGGTGTCTGGCTGGGGTTTTAATTTGAACTTTCCTTATTACACATCTTTTTACGTTTCGGGGCTATTTACACCCACTCTATCGTGAAACTCCTGTATATTTCTTTGGCCAGTTTTTTGTTTGTTTAATTTGTAGCTGTTTAATTTATTTTTTGTTTAATCTGTAGCTGTCAAAATGTTTAAACCAGGTAGGGACTTGGGAAGATAATACATTTTAAGTAATCACAGTTGTAGAATTTGAGGTTTTGTTTTTGTTTTTATTGTTGTTGTTGTTGTTTAGGATATTGGGAAGTGAATAATATATGAAGACTAATTCTCTGTGATTTGAACCAGAAATAGCAAAGTAGATACGAGTATTAGAAACGAAGCAAGTTTATGTGTGGTGGAGAACATGAACTACGTAGGCCCTTTTCTCAGACTTAGTGTGCATAAGAATCTCCTAGTGAGATTATTAAAACACAGATTCTTGGGCCTCATCCCAGAGATTCAGAATTGTTAGGTCTGAGCTGGAGCCCAAGAACTGGACATTTTTTAAAGTTTATTTATTTATTTTGAGAGAGAGAGACAGAGAGAGAACCAGCGAGGGAGGGGCAGAGAGAGGAGGACAGAGGATCTGAAGCAGGCTCCATGCTAATAACAGAGAGCCTGATGTGGGGCTCTAACTCTGGAACCATGAGACCATGATGTGAGTCGGAGGCTTAACCAACTGAGCAACCCAGGGGCCCCAAGAATTGCATTTTTGACAAACCCCTAGTTTATGCTGATGCTGCAGGCCTGTGGTTCATAATTTCGAGTAGTACTAAATTAAAGCATAGCTGTTAGATTTAAGAGATTGCTAAAATCCAGGACCAGGAGTTTTAATAAATGATGTGGGAGATCATTTATGGCGTTTAGGAGGCATTTTGTTTTATTGATAGGAGACCTAGACTGTATCACCTTTGCGTCCCCTTAGGCAAGTCACTAATATTTTCGGACTGAATGTCTTTTATAAAATGACAGTTGTCATGAAAGGTGTACAGAAATAGGCATATGAAACCCCTTTGGGAAGCCTAAAACTCTTTACTAGTGATTCGTACCTGAGAGTGTACCCTGGAATGTCAGCTTTTAAGTTTTACATGTGCACAAACACAAACATATGCATATACACGCACATATGCAGGCTCCAGTTCAGGAAAGTCTGAAAGATTATTTATATTGAAAATAGTGTTGTAAACAGAGTTGTATTTGAATCTTCAACTCTAAGATAGTGTAGTGCAATAGAAGTTTCTTGAGGACCCCAGTGTCTGTCAGGCATATGCTAATTACCGTGGCTCCAAAGAGGGTCCCTGCCCTTAAGGACCTTTGTCTTATGAGGCTGAAGTATTTACACATAATTTTAATACAGTGTGTTGGTAATAATGACAGGGGCATGATCTTTATTGAATAATCTAAAAAGCATGGGGACAGGAACTACAAGGAGAATAATTGGAAGCATGTAAATGTGTGCATGTAAGTGTTCAAAAAGTGTCCAAAAGAAGGGTAAAATTTTATGTGTACGTTTCTTCCCCTCTTTAGATGAATCAGAACTCCTCACTGTTCCTGATGGTTGGAAAGAACCAGCTTTTTCCAAAGAGGACAATCCCAGAGGACTCTTGGAGGAGAGCAGTTTTGCAACTTTGTTCCCAAAATACAGAGAGGCTTACTTGAAAGAGTGCTGGCCATTGGTACAGAAAGCCTTGAATGAACATGTATGCACATTTTATACATTTCTTTGAGATTTTGCCCTTATACCTTTACTTTCAAACAAGTATGGATGCCGATGGACTTTTTTATAAAGTAGTAGCATAACTGGTTAATTTAGTTCCTTTGGTATTTTAAACAGCCTGGATAGAAGCTTTATTCTTATAATCCATTTGTTTTTAATTTTGTAATGCATTACTTTGAAATAGTCACATACCTTTAAAATTTTAGGGATCTCCTGGACTGTCTGAAAGTCACCTGTGACCTCCAGGTTTCAGGATGCCTGTTGTATACTGTGATTAGTTGCCATGTTTCTGTATGGTTAGAGTTGAGGCATGTTTCTGGATGATTGCTTAATTTTCATTTTATTTTTTTATTTAAAAAAAAAATTTTTTTTTTAACGTTTATTTATTTTTGAGACAGAGAGAGACAGAGCATGAACGGGGGAGGGTCAGAGAAAGAGGGAGACAGAGAATCCGAAACAGGCTCCAGGCTCTGAGTAGTCAGCACAGAACCCGACGCGGGGCTCGAACTCACGGACAGTGAGATCGTGACCTGAGCTGAAGTCGGACGCTCAACCGACTGAGCCACCCAGGCGCCCCTTAATTTTCATTTTAAATGCAAGACGAGGATGTGGCCAACTTTCCCCTAGTTGTTGCCGCTGCCATGCCCCTCGAGCAGTGTATTTGCTTTTGTTTTTCAAACTGGATTGAAATCTGTTAGTGGAGCAACAAGTCCATTTAGTGGA
Source organism: Panthera tigris (assembly GCF_018350195.1). Taxonomy (NCBI): domain Eukaryota; kingdom Metazoa; phylum Chordata; class Mammalia; order Carnivora; family Felidae; genus Panthera; species Panthera tigris. The sequence continues at coordinate 98,288,123 of NC_056666.1, read as the reverse complement.
TATAACGAGCCTTTAAAAAGAAAAAGAATGTATCATATGTGGGTAAGGGTAAATACCATTTTGTACAGCTTTTGGCTCACTTACGTGTGTGTGGGGGCACATGTGCACACACCAGGTTGGGACATATGATGTAGTTCTCAACCATGTGACTGTTCTGGAGTTGTTTGTGCCCATTAAGTATTGGGGTGCTTCAGAAAACAGCAAGCATTTTACAGTGGTCTGCATCTGAGATTGAACTCTCGTAAACTCAGAGACCTGACCTTATGTTGAATTGTTCATCACTCACTATGTTGAAATACTCTTCAGAGGATGCTCTCAGTCAGAAATAGCATTTTAATTTGCTTTGTCAAATTCTGGCTGTTCATACTAAGATGAACGCATATATTCATGCATAATGTTCCAATGATTGCTTCCTTCTCAGTGTGTGAGGATTTGTTTTTAGTTTGTATTTAGCCAGTACAAACCAGCTAGAAAAAAAAGTTTGAAAGAGAAAGTCCATTCTCACCCTAAGGAGCAGATCTACCGATCAGAGCTGGGTCCAAGATAGGGAAGCTATATGTAGCTTTACATTTTTACCTTGGCTCTTCATTTGCCTTGATACACATTTTTTAGACTAGAAATAGTCTTTATTCCAATAAGGACAAAGTATTCTAAAGCCAAGTAAGTATAAATGGTTTCAGGTGCCAGAGTCTCTAACATTTTGAAATATGAAAGTAATCAAGTATTAATTATTTATATCAACTCCCCAGCTTCCTCACAGAGGGAGTTGATAGAATTTGAGAGAGCTTAATGTATAGTAATTAATAGTTTGATTAGGATAGGCTCTCTGGTTATCTAAGATCGAATTGATTTTTAGACAGTTGTGTATTTGCTCTTTCCTTGTTGCAGCACATTAATGCAACCCTGGACCTGATCGAGGGCAGCATGACTGTCTGTACAACAAAGAAGACTTTTGATCCGTATATCATCATTAGGGCCAGAGACCTAATAAAACTTTTAGCAAGGAGCGTTTCATTTGAACAGGTAAATTTAGAATTCCAAAACCTTTGTTTTGTTTGCATCAACATCAGAGACAACATATAACACTGCATGCCTCCCTCTTAGAGTTTTCATTTTTCGGCTTAGATTTCATTAGCCTGGGCCTTGAAAATGAATTTATTTGTAAAGAATGTTGATGGAGTATTTTCTTTATTTTCCCAAAGGCAGTACGAATTCTTCAGGATGATGTTGCATGTGACATCATTAAAATAGGTTCTTTAGTAAGAAATAAAGAAAGATTTGTAAAAAGAAGACAACGTCTCATTGGTCCCAAAGGATCTACATTGAAGGTATTTTTTATCAGTGGAAAACTTAAGTGTCTTCCTCTGTCATTAGTTTTCCAGTGTACTGAACTTCAACTTACTGTTCTTTTGGTAACAGGCTTTGGAACTCTTAACAAACTGTTACATTATGGTTCAGGGAAACACAGTTTCAGCCATTGGACCTTTTAGTGGCTTAAAAGAGGTGAGAACCATTTACTATCTTTAGTTAATTTTCAGCAGAGAACAAATTAAGTAATTTGGTTATAATACTTCATTGGATAATATATTGTTTTGCAATTGTTATTCTTTTTTAGAATGTCCTTTGATTTACCATTAGTAAATAAATACTTTGTGCTTCATGTTATTTGAGGCAATCATCACTCTTAGATCCTAACATATTACGGCCAATCTTCGGCAACTAAAGAGGTATCCGTTTCTGAATTAGAAGGTCTGCACATCATCACTCTTTCCACTACAAGTTTTAAATGGGTATTTAAGATTTTAGTCTATAGCACATATGGGAGATACGTAATTACATGTGCTCAAATGATTGGAGAATTGAATAGTGATAATTGTTATTTGCAGTAACCTATATAAGCCAGTAGAGGTCAGATTCTAAATACACTTCTTTTCCTTTAAAATATATTTTGTTTTATTTGAATTTTAGTGTAATGTTTATTTAATGTATTGATGAACTTTTTTTTAACTTATCAAATTGAATGTTATGAGAAAATCTGTGGAGCAGATACACATTTCTGTTAACTCCGTTTGCTGTCTGCTGTGAAGTATTGTTCCCTTTCCAGGACTTTTATTAGCAATTCTGTTGAACATCTTTCTCATAAATTATCTGCCCTTTTCTCATGTGGCAGTAGGAACTTAAATATATTAAATACTGTGTAATTTTGTAAAATCTAAATATATTATTTAGTTTTCACAGCAAAGCTATAAAATTGTATTTCCATATTATTTACGTATTACAAATGAGAAAGCTGGAACAGGACAATTAAGTGACGTTCCCTTCCCATTATTTGAGGCCACATTTTCTGACTCTAAATCTAGCCTTCTCCCCTAAACTACACAGTTCCAAAATGTTGCTGTATTAATTCTATATGTTACATTTTAGCTGTAAAGTTGAGACACTTCATTGTATCTAAGAGAGTTTTACTGTTAGGAAGAATCTAGAAGTCACTCAGCAGTTGAAGGACCTCCTGTATTCAGTTTGGTAGCCGTTGCCTAGTCCGTAGGATATGTTGCAGTATATTAATCCCCTTCCATTTAGTTTATTAAAATCTTTGTAAGTGACTAATTGATTTTTCTTTGCAAATTTCAGGTACGAAAAGTAGTCCTAGATACTATGAAGAATATTCATCCAATTTATAACATTAAGGTGAGTGTTAATTATATATTATTATAACAGTGGTTGTCAGACTTATTTTAGCTACAGAAACCTTTCTTGAAATTAAATCTTCTATGGAAGCCTAATGCACAAAACAGATGAACAGAACTATTTGGGGTAGATTAGAGATAGTTCAGCCTACTCAACTCTACCCAGTCCTGTTGTTACATCTTTGGAGGCTTAGGTCTCTGGCCTACAGTCTGAAAACTGTTGAAGGGGATACTCAAACACATGACATAGTTCTTATACGGAGGAAATAAGCTTCATAGAAATGGTCGTAGATGATAAATATCAGATTTTCTTGGATTATGGGCTTATTACTATATTTAAAGATGTGATCTTTCAGTATCCTGCCTTTTTCTGTTAAATAGAGTCTGGAATATTTCAGATTGGATTAAAACTTTTTTTCTTAATTTAACAGTCAAAATTATAAACTCTCTGAGAGAGATCTGTTACATCCCTGTGCGCACAGGATTCGTGATGGTACTTGGAAATTTAATCATGCTGTAAGGGACTATGAGGGGTATTTATTAAGCAGTCCACTTAAATTTGATGAAGTTAAGTCACTCTTAGGGGTGCCTGGCATGGTTCAGTTGGTTAACCATCCAACTTTGGCTCAGGTCATGATCTCAGGGTTCGTGGGTTCAAGCCCCGCGTTGAGCTCTGTGCTGAGAGCTCAGGCCCTGGAGCCTGCTTCAGATTCTGTGTCTCCCTGTCTCTGCCCCTCCCCTGCTCGTGCTCGCTCACTCTCTCTCTCTCTCTCTCTCACACTCTCAAAAATAAATAAGCACTTAAAAGAATAAAAAATACATATATTTAAGAAGTCACTAGTAAATTGGGGTGAAGGAATGATTTTGAGTTACTTTGGGACATTAAAAATAGAGCTAGTTTTGTATCTGATACCTGGTTTCCTTCCTTGGATGTTCCAATGTGTGCAGAAGTCAATGGAGTGGGAGAAATGGGTTTTGTCTGATCATGAGAAAGTTTACTTTTTTCTTTTCCTGTGATAATTAAAGTACTACCAAAAGCTTCCTGCTTTCAGGGGACATTACTAATTAACTCTCCCTGCTACTATTAAAGTTGAATTTTAAGGGTTTTAATGAATTAATGGTTGAAAAGCTGAATTAGATTAGTCTCATTTTCATCTCAATTATTTTAACAGTTCTGCATTTCTTTTTTTTTAATAAAAAAAAATGTGTATTCATTTTTGAGGGGGAAAGCGCAAGTCGGGGGGGAGGGTGCAGAGAGAGAGAGGGAGACAGAGGATCTGAAGCAGGTTCTGTGCTGATAGCAGTGAGCCCGATGCAGGGCTCGAACTCACGAACTGTGAGATCGTGACCTGAGCTGAAGTTGGACACTCAACCGACTGAGCCACCCAGCTGTCCATAAAGCTTTTTTAAAATTTTTTAAAAACTGGTTCTGCATTTCTTAATCTAAATTTCTAATGGTTTTCTGAAGCTTACTTTTAGATTACTTATTTTTTTATGGAATTGGTTTGCTCCTGTGGAGATTAAGAACTCCTCTTTTTAATTTTGTTATTTATAGGAACAGTATTTATAATGTCTTGGTTTGACAAATATATGGCTTATAAAATTAAAAATTCTTACTTTGTTCATATATTGTCATGACTAAAGACCTTAATGATTAAACGAGAGTTGGCAAAAGATTCTGAATTAAGATCACAAAGTTGGGAAAGATTTTTGCCACAGTTCAAGCACAAAAATGTGAATAAACGCAAGGAACCAAAGAAGAAAACTGTCAAGAAAGAGTATACACCCTTCCCGCCACCACAGCCAGAAAGTCAGGTCAGTATTAAATGTTGAATTTCTTCACATGACGGGGGAAACCATTTTAATCTGTTTTGTCAGAAACTTCATGGAGAGTAATTTAGGTGGACTTTCTGTATGTGAGTGTGTATGTGTTTGGGTGCGTATAGGTATAAGAAACTAAAGGTAAGTGTAAATAGGCTTATTTTGAGCTGAGTGCGTGGGGTGGAGTGGCGGCTTCACGGTATGAGTGGTTGGTGTCACTTGTGTCCCTGCAGCCATTCCAGTCCCTGCACTTCCCATGGATACACACATTTAATGATTTAACCCTTAATGCTCTCACTCTGCGTCAGCACCATTCTTAGGACCACATGCTATGTGACTGCTCAGTTTTGAAGTCTTTAACTGATAATATCTATCCTTTTTCTAAATTATGAATGTCTCTCATTTTAGCAGCTGTTTTCTGGCTCCTTTTTTTTCCCCAAATTTCCTTTTCTATCTTGACCATCACTGTTTCCTTCATACTGCCTTTTCCTTCTATCATAGTTGTCCAGCAAAACCCTCAAACTTAATCAGTTCTAAAATTTGTTTTCTTTCCCATAATGTGGCTACTGAACACAGCTGGAAAAAGTCTTCTCTTTGGACTCTATCCACTATAAATTCACGTTTCCAGCCTCAGATAGGTCCTCACCGTTGTCTGGTAGTTCTGTGCATCCTCTTAATTCTTGAAGCACCCCTCCCACTCCTAGCTGATGACCCTGCATTTCAGTTTATGGAAGTATTTAAGACCATCAGGTGAGAACTCCTTCAACTTCCTTTTCTCTCACCTGTAATTTTTTTTTTTTCCCCATCTGCACCCAGTCCTTTCTTTACCTGTTCTTTGAATTCTGTCTTCACCTGTCTCCTAAGGGATCTTACTTCATAATTCACTCTCTTGGCTATATCTTAAAGTCTTTCCTCTCTACTAGTTCTTTGTTCTCAGCATGTAGACACATTCCCTTCTGTGTTGAAACAGCCTGCTGTATATTCCATGAACACATCACCTCCTTTCCTATCCCTGTGCTTTTTGCATGTGTTTCCTTTAGCTTAGAGTATATTTCCTTTTCATGTCACTGCCTTTATGAATTAGTCAGATTTTTGACTTCACTGTCTTCACCTCAAGGACACTGTGCCTTTTTTAGGAAATGATTTCTCATCTACCTTATTTCTCATGTAATTGTAAATACTGATTTCAACAGATTGATAAAGAATTGGCTAGTGGTGAATACTTTCTGAAGGCAAGTCAAAAGAAGCGACAGAAAATGGAAGCCATAAAGGTAAGACTCTGTCTAGCTCACAACATTGATAGTACAATTCACAGAAACTTAAATTCCTACTTAACTATAAATTGTGTTCTCTAATGTATTTTTTTTTATTAATAACGCAGGCTAAACAAGCAGAAGCTCTCAGTAAGAGACAAGAGGAAAGAAACAAAGCTTTTATTCCACCTAAAGAAAAACCAGTTGTGAAACCGAAGGAAGGTAAGTGCTCGTTTTCCAATTCTTGATGTGATATGAAAGTCTGTTTTTGAAAAGTAAACCCATATGAATTTGTCTGAATCTCTTTGAATGCTAACTAAAGAAATAACCATCTTTCATCAGTTCTCTTGCTGCTTCATTAATCATTAATCCTAGGGACAGGAGACCACTGAAGTGTTTTATAATTTATTAGCAGCTGATGCCTATTTCAGAGTCTCCAGATTGACAGTCCTCTCCTAACCTCTGATCGTGCTGGAGGAGGACTCTTCATTGTGAAAGCTCTAAACCAGGGCAGTGAATCCTCTGTAGAGATCAAAGTTACGAAAGCAATGAGGTCCCCAAGCTCTGTTATCATACCTCTCAGAAAGAGCTTATCAGAAGTTATGCTTTTCTTCTCTTTACTTATGTGATCTGTGGCTTAAAGTTTGATTCCTATATTATTAACGACGGATTTCTGATCACCTTGGGCTAAAGGACACCATCAAAGTAGTAGGAAGGTCTTAGGGGCTGTTAAAAAGACACTCTGTGAAAACAGTGTTCTATCTTCTCTTCTCCATTCCTAGTCTCATTTGATCCATCCTGCCCTCTTCTGTGTTCTCTTTCCCACTAGTAACACCTGTACTCTTCCCTAAGTAATTTTCCAAAGTAGCCAGTGGCACAGTGAGGGGAGGGAAGTCACTGGCATTGTTGTACATGACCTATTGGTCAAGACCAGACATGACGTTACTATTTTAGTTTCCTGCTTTAAAAATACTGTATTCTTCTATGTACGTCACTGGTTATATAAAAGTTAAAAATGTCATAAGCATTAGAATTTGCAGTTTGCTCAGCCTGTGAGTTTTCTGCTTAGGACGTTGTTCAGTAGCCAGTTTAATCTCAGTTTATGATGATTTAAAATGTAGCTGTTTCACTGTAGTGGAGGCTTTAAGTCTCTGCTCCTCAAGTTGCTGGGAAGTTTGTCTGATGATATTTTAGCTGGTGATTCTCTTATGCTCTGAACACTGTCCTTTACATGGTGAGGAAAAGTTGCATTTTTGTCTCCTCCTTTGTCTTTGTTGTTCAGGCTTTTGGCATTGATGGTTGGATTCTGTTAGGAGGATCTCCAAATATGCTCAGATTATTGTCTTTATTACCAAAATCTTGTTAAATGAAATACTACTAGTCATTCATTGAACTAATACTTGGAAAACTTTATTTTTGAGTTTTTATGTGTGGTATTGAAGTAGATTTGACCTAAAGCTTCATGATTAGTTAATTAAAATTATTCAAGCTGGAAGGGCTATGTGGTAATATTCTTATTGAAATATAATTTCAAAGTATTTTAGTGTGCAGAATTGGAAATTGGCGTATTAATGAGTACTCTAAAGTTCCAAAATATGGGAAAGAATATAAGTAAAAATAATCCAATCTCAAGTACAATTTAGGGGGAAAAATGAAGTTTTAATATTGTTGAATTCAGTGATTTGTTCAGCTAAACTATAATGCCATTTTCATGTGTACTTTCATTAATGTACTTATAAAGGAATTTATTTTATGATTTTTTTCTCTTAAATGTCTAACATTCCTTTAGGCAGGTGCTTTATATTTTACAACATGACCTTTCACTTATTACAGTACTCTGAAGTTACTATACCAAATACATATTCTTTATGTTTTATTTGGTAAAGCATAAAGAATTACATATGTTGTTTTTAATTTGTCTAGCTTCTACCGAAAATAAAATTGATGTGGCCGCCATCAAGGAAAAGGTTAAGAAAGCAAAGAATAAGAAACTGGGAGCTCTTTCAGCTGAAGAAGTTAAGCTTAAAATGGAAACAGATGAAAAAAAAAAGAAGAAGAAAAAGTAACACTAAATAAACCCCCTGAACTAGAACTCATTAAGCTATCTCCTTTTGTAAAGGATTTTGAGATACTAGGATGTTCGTAGCCTTATGTGTGAGAAGAATACCCTGATCATATTTTTCTAGTTTGTGTCATTCTTCAACTCAGTGTTTATATAAACAGCTGTTTCTTTATAAATATAAATTATTGTATTCTCTGTGTGTGAGTTTTTAATTTTAATGCTGCATAGTGGTATGTATGTCCTTGTATACCATGCACCTTTTCTGTTTTGGCATGTTTTGCCTAAGCATATAAGTTGCCTAAGCATATAAGGTGTAATTTTTTAGGTTGTTGATATAATGATCTTTTTAGAATGTGGCTATTGTAATTATCCATCAAATCCAGTATTTGCTGCCACTGTTTAGTCTTTACATATAATCATGTCCCACAACTTGGTTTTGAGGAAAATAAATACAGATTTTGCAGTGCTGTCTCTAATGATAATGAGTAAACATGAGGTTTCTTTTTATAATCTTACTTTATATTATGTTTAAGATTAAACAACCCATAAGCAAAAAGCAAAAGCAAAAGCCTCTTAAATCCCTTAATTACTCTTTTGAGTCTGGGAAAATGGGAAACCAAAGACCTCAAATTGCAAGAGAGTGGGGAAAACCAGATGTTTAGCATGGAAGCTGCATGCAGCAAGTTATGTAGAAATGTTTTTACTAATGAGGGCCAGTGGAGTCGTTTAGAATCACCTAAATCTAGCACATTCATTTTGTAGTTTTAGAAGCTGAGACATACACGGGCTGAGTTACTTACTGAAAGTCACAGCTGTGGCAGCCTGAAAACAATTCTTATTCACAGATAAGTGGGAAGTAAAAATGAGTTTATTCTAGAGTTAGGAAGTTGAGACTTTTTCTTTTGATGAAGGGTTTATTGCAACATTTTTTTCTGAAATATTTTAAAATAAGAAATAAATACAACCAGCTTATTTTTTTATAAGCCATACATGAATGAGTTGCGGTTTTTTTCTGGATTTAGTTCAAAAGAACTGAGGGTATCTGTGCTTGACCCAAATGGTCATTATGACACCCAGTATTAGGATTGGTGGACTAACAATGAGAAAGAGAGATAAGTTCCTGTTGCGCACAGATACTGGCCAGTCAGGATACACAATAGAGTAGTAACCTGTGAAACAAACATCAGATGTGCTCTTAAATGTTGTTTCTCATAATGCAGTAATAAATTCACATCGATCTAATGGAACAGTTAAAAGATTTATATACATACGTGTGACTTTGTCTCGTTGTGGGTTAACTGTGGAGTCAGAAGAAAGAAAGAATACATACGTTTAAAATTGTATTTTAAAAAGCCAAGTTGCTATTTATAACCATTAACTGTTGCTTTGACTTTATTGCAGTGTTTTTTAAACATTAAGATTTTTTTGTACTATACTAATTTGACATTTTTAAGTTGACTTTATTTATAAACTTTTTATATACTACTATAAGTGGAAAATCATTTTACATACCACAACTAGCAGATAATAAATACAATTAAAATGAAAATTAAACCATGAGAATTTAAAAATAAAGAATTACATATTAGGAACAGTCAATGTGAGCAATGCATTAAAATATTTTCCTGGAAATAATGTTCTTTCCTGAGAAGAATGATACTATTTATGATCAGTCAGTAATAAAGAGACAGTGACCTCGCTCTCCGCCGTTCCAATATGTCATTAAATTGTCAATAGGGATCTGGCTCTCCTGTCATAATTATTCCTCTCCTTTTACTGAGCTTTATTCAGATTTTGACATTCAGAGCACTAGGTAGAAAATTCTACATCTGCCTGAGCCTTCATGATACTTTTTTTATTAAATAGATGACGTTTCCATGCCAGTTGTATGCCAGCTGCTGTTGAATTCTGTGGGACTCTGGCAAGTACTTCTGGGTACTTGTAAGCATCCCTGCTTGGGCTTTGGTGAATTACAAGGAAGCTGCCGCTGCTCTACCTTTTTTGGCAGTTAATACCATGAAATCAAGGATGTGCTGTGCTAGTTATATTTTTTCTTACATATACGTTTTTTAAATGTTATTCAACTCTTGAATATCGAGACAAATGGACATTCATGCACTAGCTAAAATCATCCCATGTACCACTGATATACCCAGCACATTATGTAAAAACCATGCTGATTTGGCCTCTATGGGTATTTACTGAACCTGCCAACAGTACCTAAAGGACCAGAAAGGAATTTTTTCCTCCAATATTTACCATAACTTGTCAAAGATGGAATCTGTTAAAAGCTTTTATTTTTTTAATGTTTATTTTTTGAGAGACAGAATTCAAGCGGGGTAGGGGCAGAGAAAGAAAGAGACATAGAATCTGAAGCAGGCTCCAGGCTCTGCGCTGTCAGCACAGAGCCTGACGCGGAGCCCGAACCCACAAACCTCAAGATCATGACCTGAGCAGTCTGCTCTACCAACTGAGCCACCCAGGCGCCCCTGTTAAATGAAAGCTTCTGTCCTCTAACCCTTACCCCCATGCAAATTAGCATGTTTTCCCTTTATTAAGAGCCCAGGAGCTTTTCATTATTGGACCACAGCCTTAATTTTCTGAAGTTTCAGAGGCCATTTCAAGATACATCTAAAATGAAAAGCTAAAAAGCCAAAAGGAGCTTTTCTTGTCATTGTGGAGGTGTTGTTACTAATTATCTAGATTTTTAAAGAGAAGGAAGGATTTTTTTAAGGAAACATACATCCAGATTAGTGCTTATTTGCCAGCCAGACTAGGGTATAAGTGAATTACGCTTAATTCCTACTTGTTTGGAATTTAGAATCCAGCAGGAAAGACAGTGAACCAGTGGCAACAATTAAATTACTCTTTAAATAATTTAAAATAATTGTCTCAGTTTTCACCACAGATTTTAAAGAAGCATCATGAGAATCGTTCATGGGCATAAAAAGTCTCAAAGTTTGGGGATAAAGAAAACACCAACAGTCAACTCAATATTTGGGAGTTGAGTTTGGGAGGATGTATTTGTGGATAATAGATAATATTTATTGAGTGCTACTGTATACTAGGCTGTTGTTCTAAATAGAAGTGTTTTCTTCTTTTTTCATTGATTTGATTCACCAAACCTGTGAAGAGGCCCCACCATCTACATTCTATTGCTGAGGAAATCTGTTCAGACAGTTGCCCCAGGTCACGGTGGTGGAACTGGAAATTGAACTTGGGCATGTGGTTTTTAAAATGCGTGGTTCTAGGGCGCCTGGGTGGCTCTCAGTTGGTTAAGTGTCTGACTCTTGACTTCGACTCAGATCATGATCTCGTGGCTCCTGAATTCAAGCCCCGCATCAGGCTCTGTGCTTGCAGCGCAGAGCCTGCTTAGGATTCTGTCTCCCTCTCTGCCCCTCCCCTGCTTGCTCTCTATCTTCCTCTCAAAATAAAAATAAACTTAAAAGAAAATAAAATGTGTGGTTCTAACTCCTACTTTATACTGCCTCACTTGGAAAAAAATAATATGCTTTGTAGTGTTGTAGCAACACGAAAGGAAATATTCAGTTGATACATTGATACTCTGAGGAGATGTTTGTCGCATAGAGGCTGCACTTCACTAAATTCTCTTAACAAAACTGCTGTGAATGAAATAAAGGATGGTCGAACTGGGAGAGAGATGACTGGCTCAGAAAGCTGATCAAAAAAGCGTTGCTGTACTGGGATTGAAGATGACAACTCAGTGTTTACAAATCAGTTGTTTTGATCTTGCTGAAGTTCAGCAAACCTTGGGTCTACAGCTCCTATCTTCTTAGTCACTTTTTGTGGTAATGATTAGAGCTACAGAAGGCTATTCTTTGCTTCCCTAAGTTCACCTTAAATATATGTTCATTACTAGGACAGTAAGCCATTGGTTTGATTGCTGCCTGATGCCAACTTCCATGAAAACAGCTATTAGGAGAAAGCAAATATTTGCATTCTTAGCTCTGTAGAAGGTTCTAATAGTTTCAAACACATTGTATTATTGGTAGAGTTTTCCTTTTACTCACTGCAGAGATTATCCAAACACTTGTCATCATTGGGGCAGGCACTGCAGGTGGACCCTTCTCTGTATGGCCAACTTCTGTATTGTCTATAAAGTAGAAAAAAGCTGTCCATTAGGAGAGGTGGGTTTTTGTTGTTGTTGCAATGAAATTTACTACTCATCTTTTCTGCAGGATGGAAGTCCACAGATTCAGAGGGTTGGTGAGGGAAGCGGAAATAGAAGCCTGTTCATATTTGCAGAGTTCCCTCCATGGGACTATGTCTGTGAACCTGTGTCTTCACCTACATCATTTCATTTAATTATTACAATTCTGGAAGTTTTCTTTATTTGACACATAAGGAAACTAAAGCTCTAAGAAATTAAAAATTACAGCGTACACATATCCGAGTCACAATAAAACCTAGATTTGTCTGACTCCAGGGCAACACTCCCTCTACTTACTATCTGGCCTGTATACACCACCATCCAAAACACTGTCCATCCTAAGGTATCATGACCCACATTTGCTCTTCTCAGTTTAGCAAGCCTCCATAGTTTGTGATAGAACAACATGTGCTTCCCTATTAAGTATTAAATAAGACCTAGCAAGAAGTTTAATAATCAGTAACTTTAATGAAGATTAAAACCATATTTTGAGTTATCTGCTGCGAGTAGAATGTGATATGAAAATATCTGATATTTACAAAGATAGAAGTAGTACTAACAAAGTCATACACACTGCTGATACGACTGAAGTGTTGTCTTCATTCATAATGAAATGTTTTTTTTAATGTTTATTGTTTTTTATTTTTGAGAGAGAGAGAGAGAGAGCGAGCGCATGAGCAGGGGACGGGGAGGGAGAGAGGGAGACACAGAATTTGAAGCAGGCTCCAGGCTCACAGCTGTCAGCACAGACCCCGATGCAGGGCCTGAACCCACGACCTGTGAGATCATGACGTGAGCTGAAGTTGGACACTTAACTGACTGAGCCACCCAGGCACCCCACAATAGTTTCAGTAGAGGTTAGTGAAAATAAAGATGTAACTTTTCTAATCCCAGTTCATGGACTCAACTCCCCTCCCCTAATACTTTAGAAACTTTTTTTAGAAACTTTTTTTAGAAACACCTTTAAGAAACTTTGGTTAAGAACCAAAGTTAAGGACACATTACTTTCATTAACACCTCCTTTCCAACCCAAAATATGTGTTCTAATCTTATTTGGCTCCAAATTAATTTAGGTTGTTTTAGAAACTCTGTTTACTCTCATGCTTGCTTTACACTGTGGGAAACAAAGGAATATAGTGATTCTGATAATAATTGCCCAAAGTGCACATTAATCTGGGGATATTTTCATTGTTAAAGAGCACCATACTCTTTGAGAGGGCAAGTTCTAGAATAAAATCATTTATGCTATTTCATTCTTTGTTGAATTGTGAAAACTATCAAGAGGGAGAAATTACTACTTCAAAAACTGGCTAAAAACAAAAAGCAGTTGTGAATTCTAGGGAAATGGCACAATTCATCCTGGGAGAAACATGCTACTGGAAAGGCCTGGATTTGTCTGGAGAGGAACAATTGACACAAAGGGCCCTGATGTATTCTGTCCATAAAGAAGCAGGAAGTTTTAGTGTTTCCCCTGCCAGCCTGAGGGAGAAAGGGTTGGGGCCCTGGGACTGAGGAAAAGACTTTTTTTTTTTTTTTTTTTTTGAGTAATCTCTTTGGCCAACATGGGACTCGAACTCAGGACCCTGGGTCACATGCTCTACTGACTGAGCAGCCAGGCCCCCTGAGAGAAGATCTTTAAAGAAAAAGATAAATATGAGTAAGGGTTCTCAAAGGGTATATTCGTACCCTGTAGATACTAGTCAAGGTTGTCATTTCCTCTTCTGTGCTGTAATCCTTTCTCCCACTAATCACAAGATAGCCTTGCTCAGAGGGGCCCAGGGGTTTGAAGAGAGAGTTGTGTATGTGAAAAATGCAGATCAGAATGACCCGTAGCAGCTAGGAGGAGGGGCCAAAACCGGTCTGGGCAATGAATGACTCCAGAGATTGAGTTACAGGTGACTGGAGAATTAAGCACCCTGCACCCCACTCTTAGGAAATCTCAGAAATATGGAGAGGATACTGGACTTCCTAGAATTATGTGGGCTAATTATGTGACTTTTTGTACATGGAAGGAGGAAAACAAGCTGAGAAGGCAGAAGATAATGAGGACATCCCTAACTGGTCTCTGTGCTCCTCCCCTATGGCCTCCAATCCATTTCCCACATGTCATTCAGAGTGATCTCCAAATGTAAGGCAGGTCTTGTCACTCCCTTGCTGAAAATACTTGGATGATTCCTCTTGGGATGTGAATAAAGTTAAATTTACCATGGCCTAAACCGCCTTGCAAGAGCTGAACTGCCTCCTTCCCCGTTTCATCTGATTCAGTGGTGCAAGCACCCTGATCTGTTTTTGCATCCTTTCCACAGAAGCTTTTCAGGTGTTTTCTGCAGCAGACATCTGTTCCTGAAGTTCTTCATGAGTCTGGTTCCTTTCTAATCTTCATGCCTGTGCTTAAATACATCATTTTATCCAACAAAGGGTCCTGCCAATTGATAGTGTTGATTACAGTATCATATTGTATTTCCTTCATTACTCCTATCATAATGCAGTTTATTGTCTATCTGCCCCATAGATATTCCATAGAAATAGAAATTCCATAAAAGCAGGGACTGTGTCTGGCTGGTTCTCCTTTGCATCTCAGTAAACAAATATTTGTTGGATGATTGTATGAATCCACTTATTTGTATGAATAAATGAATGTTAACTCTACAGAAGCATTAAAACCGGTTATAAGCTTTACAACTTCTTGTTTATAACACTAAAAGGCAAATAGAGTCAGGCTAAACCAGGAGAATTTCCATTTGTGCCTTTTTATTATAACAACAATAGTAACTATGAATACTTCTCTAATAATCTCAAATAATGTAATACCATTGCCAGGTATTAGATATAGTTGGTGTTTTACATAACTTTCTTGTTTAATTTTCATAGCTACTTGATAAGTAGCTGGTGCTATTATTATCCCGATTTTTTACAGAGGAAACAGATTCAGAGAGGTTAAGTAACTTGTCCAAGGTCAAGTGAGCCAAGGTGGTGGGTTCTCAAGACCCTGTATCGTAACCATTAAGCTATATAAATGTCATGAAGAGTCACCATTGATTGATTTAATGGCTTTGGCTAGTTTTTCCTAGGTTTTCCTTGTTTTCTGACTTAGGGATTTTAGGTCAAAGCTATTCTCTTCTGAATGACACCTGCTTTTAATCCTTTTACCCCACCTACACTCAATCAGACTATCCAGCGTTTCTTCAGAACATTATTTCAGGGAAAGAAAGAGAGGCTTCCTCTAACATCTTCTGGAATCCCAAAGATTGGTAAAATCCAAACATAATTCTAGGGCAACAAATTAAAGAAAAAGATTGGTGTATATATGGCAAAGAGTTAAAGCTTTAAAATATAAACAACTACCATAAATCATTAAGAAAATCACTCTGGTAGAAAAATGAGCAGACCATATGGTTCACAAAAGAAGGAATGTAAATAAGAAATCAGGTGAAAATTTATAATCACCAGTGGTCAAAGAGATGCAAAAGAAACATAAAATAACAGTTTCTTTCAAATTAGAAAATACTAAAAAAATATAATATCCAGTACTAATGAAGAAGCATAAATTGATATAATAATAGTGTAGAATAATTTGGCCATAAGCACTTTTAAAAACATAAAGATGTTCACACCTTTTACTTAGTATACTATTTCTAGAAATTGTAGGGAAATAGATGTGACTGAAGACTTACATTCAAGGTTGTTCATCTAATATTAAAAGAAAATGCAGACAACAATCTAACTTCTTCAATAGGATGAGCTGTCATGTGACCACCTAAGCACAGACTCAGAAGCCAGACAGCCCAGGTCACAGTCCAGTAACATAGACACTATGTCCAGTCACAGACACTATGACATAGTGTCACCAACTGTGGAACCCTGGTAGACTACTCACTCCTCAGTGCCTCAGTTTTCTTATCTGCCAAACAGGGGTGGTAACAGGACCCATCTCAAGACTTTTCATGAAGATTAAGTAAGTTAATATGTATGAAGCACTTAGAAAAGTGCTTAACATATGGTAAATATTTTATCAGTATTACTCTCATTTTTTTTTTATGGTGAAAAGATTTATATTTATATTTAACCAGCTGGATTCAGTTTACATGATCACAATTTTGTTGAGAACATCCAAAGCATCATAGTCAGGAGCCAGTCAAACATATGCCTTCTCTCCATTGGGCCTGATCAGGATGTTGACCTTGGCCATGTCAATGTCATAGAGCTTCTTCACAGCCTGTCTGATCTGATGCTTGGTGGCACCACAATGAACACAAGTGTTTTGTCTTCTACTTTCTTCATGGTCGACTTGGTAGTTGGGGGAACTTGATGATGACATAGTGGTCAAGCTTGTTTCTCCCGGGAGCACTCGTTCAAAGATACTTGGGCTGCATTCGGAGACTCAGTGTCTCGGGCCATTGGAAGGTAGCAGACATGTGGATCTTTTTTTAAGTGCCTGTGAATGTCTTTCAGCACCACTTTCTTGGTCTTCAAAGCCTTTGCTTTGGATTTGGGAGGGGCAGGGACTTCCTTCTTCACCTTTGGCATCATCCTCATGAAACAGTACTCTCATATTTTTATAATTATTGATATCACGTTTAAAATTTTAATGATGTGGAAAATGCTCATGGTATAATTTTAAGTAAAAAGTAGAAACTGTGCATTTCCAGTATGATATCCATTTTCTAAATAATGTGTTTGATGCATAAGCACACATATAGAAGTTTAAAGAAAGGTGGGGGGAGGGGCGCCTGGGTGGCTCAGTTGGTAGAGCGTTGAGTGTCCGACTTTGGCTCAGGTCCTGATCTGGCAGTTCAAGAGTTCCAGCCCTCGTTGGGCTCTGTGCTGACAGCTCAGAGCCTGGAGCCTGTTTCGGATTCTGTGTCCCCCTCTCTCTGCCCCTTCCCCACTCATGCTCTGTCTCTATCTCTCAAAAATGAATAAATGGTAAAAAAAAAAAAAAAGAAAGAAAAGAAAAGAAAGGTGGTAGGTGGCATATCATGGGTCTACTCTGTTTTCCAAAGGGAGAAAAATTGTATCCGTTTCAAAAACAAAACTTTCAGAAGTAAATGAAATAAATTACATAAATTGAGAAATTTAATTCTCAATTTATTTTTGCTTTGAAAATTCTGTAAAACATGCCAAGTTTTTAATAAACCAATAGAGTAACATCAGTCCTCCTATTCCGTGGTATTATTATCATTTCCAATTAATCTATGTCCCTGCAAACATTTTAGTGTTGCCACTCTAAACATATATGTTGTGTGTGTATTTATATAGCATTTGTAAGGGGTGCACACAGACACAGAAACACACATGTATATTTTTTTTTAAAATGTACCAGATGTTAATGGAGTAGATCTCTAGGTTAGAGGAATTAAGGGGATATTAATTTTCTTTTTTACCCTTTCTTTATTATCCCAATTTTCTGTAATGAAGATTAATACTTCTAAAATAGATTTAAGAAGTTTTTCTTAGAAGAATCGATTTGGGTACTTACCCTGGTCCGTAGTTGCATATGAAAAGCGCTCCGTGGGAAATACTGGTGCCATGAACGCTGGGACAATACTGTACTGCACAGCCCACTTTGTAACTAGCCGCCCAAACAACCTGAAATAAGGATTTGTAGCGAGAGAGAGAGACGATAAAGTGAACATTGGAGTATGATTAGGACTTCATAAACGCGGTGAGGTGTGTTCACTCTTGTTTAGGTGGAGCAGTTATTACCAGGGGACTCCTAGGTGCTGAGAACTCAGAAACAAGACTTGTAATTATTATTGGGGTGTGGGTGTGTGAAATAAACATATAAATGATACTAAGATCATTTTGGCATTTGAAATAAAATAAAATAGAGAGTGCTGGGGTGGGGGGCCCATCCTGAGAGCCCAGAGAAGGGGCGCTGGAGGAGGCCTTGGAGCTGAGGCCTGCAGGGGGCAGCGCTGGGGATGACCTCGCAGGAGACCGCAACGTGGGAGGAAGAGCCTTCCATGTGGAGACAGCAGCGGCACAGAGGCCCTGAGGTGGGACGGCGCGGCGGTGACAGTGGCAGAAAGAAGCAGGCAGAGCTGGGATCCAGTGAGTGGGGAGAGTCGTTGGCATTAAGGAAGGAGGCAGACGGGCAGGTCGTGGGGAATCTCGTAGGCAAGTGAGCACAGGCTCCTTTTTGCGTCAGAAAGATCACTTGGTTGTCATGAAGTAAATGGACTGAGAAGAGCAAGGGAAGAAAGAGGGAGGGCATTTGGGAGGCTGTTCCAGGGGTGCAAGCAAGAGAAGACGGTGACCCACACTTGGGTGGCGGTCGCGGGTTCCTGGGAATCCGTCACGTTCATGCTTTAGCTCTAGGTACCGCTGAAAGGATTTGCTTTTGCCTTGAGTGTGAGGTGAGACGGAACATTTGGGGCCTGAGTAACATTTACTGAGATGGGGGAAGGGAAGGAGCAGGGTGGGTGGGAATATGGACAGGGCTTCCGTTCAAGTCCCATTCCCTTTGAGACGCCTAATTAAACATCCAAGTGCAGAGTGACTTTGCTGCTGAATGTGACCGTCTCTAGATTATTATCTAGATCAAGGCTAGATGGAAAAAGGGTGGTGAGTGGCACAGGAGGAAAACCAAGAACAGAGCCAGCTTCTTCAGGGAGAGGGGCCTATGCTGTCACCCTGGACCCCACAGTGGGAAGACTCCATACTTGATTTAGTTCAACGTTGTCACCTATTTTCCCACATTTAGTGGCATTTTCCCCCTGACTTTTGAACAAGGGACTTTACATTTTCATTTTGCACCTGGCCCCACAAATTACATAGCTCGTCTTAACCAAGAGTGTTTGGTGTCAATGGAGCCTAACGAAAAAAGCTGTTTAAAGAGCTAGTATCTAGACACTAGAGATAAGCCAGCAATTAAATGCACTCCTTTGGGTGCCGGGGTGGCTCAGTCAGTTGAGCATCCAACTCTTGACTTTGGCTCAGGTCATGATCTCACGGTTTGTGGGATCGAGCCCCACGTCGAGCTCTGTACTGATGCAAGCCTGCTTGGGACTCTCTCTCCTCCTCACTCTCTTCCCCGCCCCCAACCCAAATAAATATATATATATATATTTTTTTAAAAACACCTTTCCCTTTCTATAGCCCTTTAAAGCTCCCCTCTACTTGCTAGATGGGATGCTACCTGATTCATGGATTAGTTCATAAAACCAATTAGATCTTTAAAATTTACTTGGTTGAACTTTTGTTATTTGACACATCCATCACCATATAGTTACAAATTTTTTTTCTTGTGATGAGAACTTTTAAGACTTACTCTCTTAGGAACTCTCAAATATACAATATGATGTTAACTATAGTTGACATGCTGTACTTTACATCCCCAGGACTTAGTTATTTTATAACTGTAAGTTTGAGCTTTTGACCACATTTACTCATTTTGTCTCCCCACCCCATCCCAACAACCACTAGTCTTTTCTCTCTTTCTAAGAGTTTGTTTCTTGTTTAGATTCCACATATATGTGAGACCATATGGTATTTGCCTTTCTTGGCCTGACTTATTTCACTAGCATAATACCCTCTAGGTCCATCCATGTTGTTGCAAATACCAGAATTTCTTCTTCAGGAAAATGTATTACATATATAGGAATATTACTTAGCCCTAAGAAAGAACAAAATCTATATTTTAACAAGTTCCTCAGGTGATTATTATGCATGCTAATTGGGTGCAATGTTGTCTGTATTCCTTTTACTATCACCACTATCAATCATTTTGTATTTATTTTTTCTCCTTTGGTCTTTGAGCACTTTCTCCGGGGTTTGTTTTATCTCAAGTATTCTATATCTTTGGGCTTCGCACACACACACCTTTAATGCTGTTTCTTTTGTTTTACTGTCTTTTACTTTTCTTTTCCAGTCTCTTTTTTTCCAAGGGCATGCAGTGTTAGTTACCATTTTGTTTTCATTGGTGTTTTCTTCTTTAAAGTCAACTTGTAATTAACACAATAAAATCCATCCTTTTTAGGTGTACAGTTCCATGAATTTTTTTTTCAACTTTTTTTTTTTTTTTTTTAATTTATTTTTGGGACAGAGAGAGACAGAGCATGAACGGGGGAGGGGCAGAGAGAGAGGGAGACACAGAATCGGAAACAGGCTCCAGGCTCCGAGCCATCAGCCCAGAGCCTGACGCGGGGCTCGAACTCACAGACCGCGAGATCGTGACCTGGCTGAAGTCGGACGCTTAACCGACTGTGCCACCCAGGCGCCCCAGCAGTTCCATGAATTTTGATAAAAACATAGTTGTGTAGCCACCGCCATATTCAAGACCTAGAATATTTCCATCACCCCAGAAAGTTCCCTTGTGTTCCTTTGTGGTTGGCTCCTACCCCCACCCCCTGACAATCACTAATCTGTTCTCTGTCTCTCTACTTTTGCTTTTTCCCAGAATTTTATATAAATGGGGTCAGTTTAAAAGTTTTTTTTCACTCTGGCATCTTTCACTGAGCATAAGTATTTGAGACCCATTCATACTGTTGGGTTCACTTCTTGATTGCATGGATGTCCCACAGTTTAGTTATCCATTCAAGTTGGTCTCTTGTTAAAAGCTTTATGGACATTGACAGGGCACTTGGGTGGCTCAGCTAAGCATCTGAGTTCAGCTCAGGTCATGATCTCACAGTTCATGGGTTCAAGCCCCACATGGGACTCTGTGCTGACAGCTCAGGGCCTGGACCCTGCTTCAGATTCTGTGTCTCCCTCTCTCTGCCCTTCTTCCACTTGCACTCTGCCTCTCTCTCAAGAATAAACATTAAAAAAAACAAAAACAAAAAAGAATCGGACTTTGGCTCAGGTCATGATTTCGTGGTCTGTGAGTTGGAGCCCCACGATGGGCTCTGTGCTGACAGCTCACAGCCTGGAGCCTGCTTTGGATTCTGTGTCTCCCTCTATCTCTGTCCCTCCCGGCTTGCACTCTGTCTCTGTCTCTCAAATAAAAAAACAAAGAAAAAAAAACGTTAAAAAAATTTTTTTTAAAGGCTGTATGGACACTCAGATTCTGGCTTCAACTTGTGGGCTCTGGGGCCCCAAAGACTGAGTTCATATTCCAGCTTGGCCACTCACTGTGCGACCTTGCCCTTTGCTTCCTCGACTATTTAGTGAGGATAACGCTCTCAACTCTAAGGCTTATTTTGACATTTTAAATGGGATAGTAAAGTGCTTAGAACAGCTGCTGGCACATGGCAAGCAGTCAGCAAATGTTCATGTTTTATTCTCTACTAATTTTCTTGTTTTAAAATCTTTGAAAACTCTCTTGTTTCAGGCAGATTCCTATTGTGTGCTTTCATTTCTTTTAATATGGTAAAAAAAAATAAACCTAATTATAAAAAAAAAATAATGATAACTACTGATTATTGGGAATTTACTTGGTGCCAAGGTAATGTTAAGCACTTTACGTGCAACATCATGTTTAACACATCACTAAAGAAGTATTGCCTCTATTTTTATTGGTGGAAGTTGGAACGTACTTCTACTTGACCACAAAGTACTATGAGGGCAATCCATGCCCTGAGCAAGATGCTGTTTTCCCTTCTACCAGAAGCAGGGAAAGCCTGCTTTTCTAACAAAAGCCTTTCTAACAAAAACGGCACATCTGGGGAACCTACTAGGGGCAGGTATGTCTCTCCTTTGGAGTTAACACCCCCTTCCCACCATCTTTCAAGTCTCAGTATGAGTCCATCCGACTCATTATCAGGCACTATTATCAGGAGTATGGTAACGCTGCAACATATATAAAACCAGGTAGAGAAGCTGTGAAACATGTCCCACTTTATTGGTCTGTAACAGCGTAAAAAAATAAGCGGGTAGCAGTTGATCGGGGAGGTAGGGCTAAAACCAAAAATGCGATCAATGGTGCCATCTAGTGGGCATTCTCAGCACTACCACACCTAAACTGCTGCCCCGCCCATACACTTAAGTCAAACCATTCTGTTACCAAATGTTATAAAGGTGAGCTGCCAGCAATAAAATATCTAATCTCCGATATTAATATACCAAAATTCTTAGTGCAAATCTATCTCTAGTGAAGACAAAGCTAATGTGTGGACCTCATGTGTCAAGAAATATCACATCTTTAGGAGATAATGATTGGATCTAAATCTATTATCTTTACTGTGTACAATCACCCCTCACCAGCCAAAATCTGAAAATAGCTTTTTTATTAATAGAAGATGAGGATAAGTGGGCTATTATAATAGCCACTTGAGGTAATTTATAGCAAGAATTTACAATGGCAACTGAGTAGTCTTGAATCTCCCAAAAGATTTCTTACAAGGATGAAAACATCAAATTTTAATGTAAAGGCATCTTTGACCAAGCTGTCAAAGTGTTCTTCCTATATAATTGGCGGAAAACCAGCTCATGGAGGAGATCTAACCTTTGTTTAATGCCTAAGTAGCAGCACTTTATTATAACTTACAAACATTCCATTACTTAATCCTTACAACATAACCGATATCTGGATCCCAGCTCTTCCTCTTATTAGTTTTGTGACACTGGGCAAACAAATCCTTCTTCTTCTTTTTTTTTTAACTAGGCAAAAAAAAACCCTTATTTTTAATGTTTATTTTTGAGACAGAGAGAGACAGAGCATCAACAGGGGAGGGTCAGAGAGAGACACACACACACAGACTCCGAAACAAGCTCCAGGCTCTGAGCTGTCAGCACAGAGCCCGACGCGGGGCTCGAACTTACAGACTGTGAGATCATGAAGTCGGACGCCCAACTGACTGAGCCACCCAAGCACCCCGGCAAAAAAACTTTATTAACCTTGTTTCAAACTTTATTCTCAGGCCTCTTCAGCTTAATTAGCTGCAAAGAATGAATTGTGTCTAAGCAAAAACTAAAAAACACTACGCTGTCCAAGGGGCTTGGGCTTAAAAATATTAGAGATCTAGATTTTATCAGATCCATGAACAGAATTCTAAAAAGCAGTCATAGTACAAAATAGCAGCTCCCAGTAACTTCTTCAAGCTCTATCTTCAGAAGTTGACTCCGTTCAGTTTGCTTCCTTCTTGGAAGCTTCATCAAAATTCTCCACAAGATCTAGAACTTCATTCTCCTCCTCCTCCTCTCCGGTAGCGAGTGGTGCTTTTCTGTCCAGGGACTGTGTGGGAAGAGCTTCAGCTGGTCTTCCCAAACTAGCCAGACTGCACCAAGTTGGTTTAAGATACTGGGCAGAATTTCTGTCAACTGCTTGGTCTCAGTATGGCCTGGAATGTGAAAGTGTTTACTGCCCCAGATGCCTGAACTTTAGGCTCGTGGAAGTGGATTGCCATTCCTTGGTTTGTGAACATATTCACTTCTTCAATACCAGAGATAGCATTCACCCCTAACTTCTTTAAGGAGAACTGAAGTTTTTTATCATCTGCTGTAGCGGTTCTATGAACCACCTTCTTCTCTTTTTTTAATGTTTATTTTTGAAGTGGGGGGAGAGGAGCAGAGAAAGGGAGACAGAGGATCCCGTGCAGGCTCTGTGCTGACAGCACAGAGCCCCAAGTGGGGCTCCATCTCACGAACTGAGATCATGACCTGAGCTGTAGACAGACTGAACCATTCAGGCACCCCAGAATCACCTTCTTCTTTAGGTGGACAGTTCCTTTCCCACCAGTGCATATTTATGCTTTTAGTTTGACTTGTTTCTCCTGGTTCATGATAGTTTCTCTCATCTTGTTGGAACAGAAATGGGACCATGCAGGGGGACTAGGGTTTGTTTTCAGGGGGTCTAAGGTGGACCAGCTGAGGTTAGGTCTACACAAGTGGGCACGTAAGATGTGGGAAAACAACTTCCTAACTTCTCTGAGCCTGTTGTCTCATCTATGGATGACAGTGGTTCTCTGACAGGTTTGTGATAAGATTTGAATGGTTTCTTTAACCACGGAGAGCTGAGTACCACACTCACTTAAAAGTGGTTGCTGCGGGGGCACCTAGGTGGCTCAGTTGGTTAAACCTCTGGTCGTGATCTCATGGTTCGTGGGTTCCAGCCTCCCATTTGGCTCTGTGCTGACAGCTTAGGCCCTGGAGCCTGCTTCGGATTCTGTGTCTCCCTCTCTTTCTGCCCCTCCCCTGCTTGGACTCTGTCTCTCAAAAATAAATAAACATTTTTTAAAAAAATGGTTGCTGTGGATGCATTATGTCTGACCCATGGGGTCCCTGGACTTCCTCTCCAGGAAAAGGCTTGCTTTTCAGAATTGGGGGTAGAATGTAGTGGTCTCTTTGCGAGAGCAGATTAGGAATCACTCAGCTTGGGCTCTGATACCTGTATGTAAGGAAATGAATTTTCTCATATCTGAAATGTTAGCTCTCCTTTTTTTGTCCTATATGGAAAGGGAACATTTACAAATAAGCCCAGCTAATTTGGGGAGGGCCATCTCTGAAATCTCAGGTCTATGTGACGGATGTAAAATCAAGTTTCCTCCTCTTGTTTTGAGTCCCTGGAAGGATGGACATGGAGTGTCTTAACTGCATGGTTCAGGAGTCTGTGGCCGATATGACAGTCTTTAGATCTTTGCATATTTGTTGTGGTGAGCTACTAGCCACGCTTCTGAAGTACAAGGCTCATTTGTACACACTGTCTACCTTGTACCCCTTTTCAGTTTTGCCTGGAGTTCTTCTCCTTTTCTTTTTCATTTGATAAGCTCTCCGTTAGTTTTCAAGAACCAAGTGATATGGCTCCTGCTGTGTGAATAACTCCTATGTCTCCATACCTCCCTTTGGCCAGATAAGTTGCTCTGCCCTCTTTGCTCACATAGCAACTTGTCAGTTTCTCCAAATTACACCAACAATGCATTGTATTACAGCCACTTACACATTGGTCTCTCCCCAAGGAAGGTCAATTCCTAAAGGTCAGGGGTCATTGCCATCTGTGTCCCTCATTCCTTGTACCACCCCCATTTCTCCTCACTTTTACTTCTTGATGATTGTACTCCTCAATTAAGTGTTAGGACTGGGGCACCTGGGTGGCTCAGTTGGTTAAGCATCCCACTCTTGATTTTGGCTCAGGTCAGCATCTCTTGATTCATGAGTAGAGCCCCATACAGGTCTCTGCTCTGATAGTAGAGACCCTGCTTGGGATTTTCTCTCCCCCCTCTCTCTGCTTGTGTGCTTTCTGTCTCAAAACAAATAAACATTAAAAAAATAAAGCGGTAGGACATAAGCTATTGTTCCAGGCTCTGTTTTGCAGGAATCTGCACTAAGACATATGATCAGTGAGTGCCTTACACAGTGCCTGGCATATGATAGAAGCTTAAACACTGAATGAGAGTCCGTACCCTCAAACTGACAATTATTTTTGGAGACTTAAACAGTGCAATGTTGGGGCGCCTGGGTGGCTCAGTCGATTAAGTGTTCGACTCTTTATCTCAGCTCAGATCATGATCTCACGGTTTCATGGGTTTAAGGCCCCTATCAGGCTGTGCTGACAGTGTGGAGCCTGCTTGGGATTCTCTCTCTCTCTACCCCTCCCCTGCTCATGCTGTCTCTCTCTCAAAATAGATAATAAACTTAAAAAAAAAATGTAAATGGTGCAATGTTTAATGGTACCAGTGCCGCTTGTGGGCAAACTGGATTTAGCTTTCTTGACTTCTAGGACTTTTGGGATTCTGATGGAATCACTTTTCTGGTTAAAATTTTTTGTAAACATAAGCCAAGATTAATTGTTTATGGGATGAGTCTAGGGGAAACCTAACTCATATTTTCAAGAAAGGGACCAATATTGCTGGTGGTTTGATAGCTCATTCTTGCCTATAATAATCTAGAGATGAAAATTTCACTGAAATCCACCCTTCCCCTCACATCATAATAGTAAATATCTGTGCCAAACTTGTTTCACCTGTAACAACACCAGCGTGATCAGAGGCTCTATGAGGCTGAGCTGCCCTGAGACTTTTTCCAACAACATTTTGCTCTTTAAAAACACCTATTATTCCAAGTTAACTGCCTTGTTAGAAATGTTTGTACCCTCATTCCTCACTTCAGCACATTTTTGTATATAAGAAGCAGTCAGACATAGGTTCAGCACCCTTACTTATTGGCTTGACAAGGACTGCCAGGAAGAAAAGTAAATAAATGAAATGTGACCAGGATCAGGAGGCAGGATAGTAAGACGATAGACATGCTACCCTAGGGACTTGTTGACATCACGTTGCAAACATGCCTTAGGGCTAGGAAACCAAAACCAACCTGAGTGAAAAAAAAAATCTCAATGGGGGCGGAATAGCCACAGAATGGTTTACACAAATTTACATGTTGGCCTCACCATTGTTTTTCTCTTCCTTGTGTGACCCATCACAGGCTCTCGGTTCATGTTTGAAGGAATAGGAGGCTATGGAATTGATGCTTCTGTCTGAGAGGCTTGTTTCTCCCAATTTTATAGACCCCAATCAACTGCCTCAAATTTTATAGAGGACGCATACCTGAAAATCCATTCACTCATAAAGTCCTCTGATTGCTCACAAATGGAACAAAGTGCCCCAGGCAGGCAGCTGTTACCAAAATATTCAAAGTCTGTCCAGATTGGTGAGCCTCACCTTTTGCATTTAAACACGTAACTAACCTCTTCAAGCACCACCCCTTCTGCTATTGAAGTCTGCTCCATTTTTTTTATTTTTTAGGTAAGCTTGTAAGCTCTACTCTCTGACATGTACAGGCACACCAGCTTACTCTATATTTTCTTAACACCAGATTCCAGTTTTCTCTTTGCCTTTGAAGAGATAGTTTCAAGAGAATATGGAGCAGGCAGATACTTACCTGAGTGTAATGGCCACAGACTTTGGTGCATTTCTGAGTCCTGAAGTCGTAGTACTGAACTTCATTGTACCAGTTTGTGATGGCTGAAGATGCAGAAAACAGGGATAGAGACCCAGCCCAGATGTTTTCTCCCAGAGAGGAGAAATTTGGATGCAGCTTGTAGCTTGAATGCAGCTGAACGTTGTGTACAAACTGACAGTTTCTTGCCCATGTTTGCGCAACTCGCGCTAGCGCTGGGTCCCAAGTCTGCAAAAAGAAACGTTAAACAGTAGGAGGGTCCAGAATGAAAATTGGGTTTTGTAAAGATCTTTCAACTACAATGAGGAAAAAGATTTGGAGAGGGATCAGTACAGACACTGGAAGATGAGGAACTGATGACCAGAGTGTTATGTGGCATCATACAGTTAATGAGAGAGCAGAAAGCCCTCACCCATCACAGACAGGAATTAGACCTCTTGCTCAACCGCCAGGCACTGAAAGCTGTAAAGAGGCACCACTGAACCTACACAGAATCAGGAAACGTTACAGGCCACCGCACCCCCTCCCTAATTAACCACGCCCAGTCCCTTTAAAGCCTTTTTGGCTAGGCAGAAACCGTGGAGCTGGCTTTTGGACCAGAGTCTGCCTTCTCCCCAGGTGGCCGGCCTCCTGAATAAAGATTCTTTCAAAAAGAATGAAAACTGTTACCAAAAAATGTAACTGGAATGAGCAAAGTGAGAATTTGAAGGGGGGAATGAGGCATGATAATGGCGATGACTGAATAGAGAAGGGTCCTCCCTGTACGTGTGGTCTCCCAGTGTTGAATAAGGCCACTGGGAAACTTGATGATCTTGTTTTGTGGAATTTAGAATCTAAATGAGGGACACAGATCAGCATTTCACTGAGGGCCTGTTATGTGCAGAATACTTAAGGCTGTGTTTCACATGGTATATATAATTAAATAAACACAACAGCCCGTATCCTGAGGAGCTCAGAAAGATTAAAAACTAGCTCACAGCCACAGAGCTGGCATTCAAACCCATGCCTGGCTGATTCAAAATCCTATCCTTTCCTGAGATGCCATGCTGCCTTCCAGAGAAAGTCAATATGCTCTGCCAGCAACAACAGAAAAGTAAACTTAGAGATAAACAAACAAAAAAAAAGCCCTCAAAAAATTAACAGGGAAGAAAGTGACAAAAAAAAAAAAAAAAAAGTAACATCTTCTGACCGGAGGAAAGGAAGCATTTAAAAAGAGGAGTAAAATGTACTTGCTGAGCTTGCTTAGAAAAGATGAGTCAACAGAGCTAAACCGGATTCGTTTTGATCACAGATTGTGAATTTACTGCACACGTTAATCACAACGGGAACAAAAAGGCATTTAGGACTAGCAAGGACTGACCTCTAAAATCAACACACGTTAGCTTACTTCTATCACAAATACTGATATTTTCCTTACCATGTATAGCATATCACTGGCTGTTGGATTCACTTCTGATCGGAACTTGTTATGAAATCGAACACAGTCTTTGATGAAATCTTCATTTTCGATACCTGGCAAACTAATTGCTGTGTTTTCATAGCTGGAAACTAAGGAAACCATCCAGGCTGTCATGGCAAGTGTGGCCCGCATGCTCAGTCTGTTTGGCATGGAGCCCTCGGAGGCTGGAAACCGGAGCCAGTGAAGGTTCTGAATGCGTGTGCCTCTCTCAGTTTGACAAAGCGTGGCTGATTTCAGCTTTGAGAAAATGGAAAGCAGAACTTGAGTTCATCACAAGTTTAAAGAAATGGGTTTCGCCATATATGGTTTGCTGCCACTTTTGTGCTCTTAACCCTGCCGTTTCAGTGGTTCTCAGTGACACAGCACCTATTACAACATAGATATTTACGAGGCTGCATCAGACTTTCTTTCGAGTTAGGGGGGATACTTTCAAAGGAAATTCTGGAATCTCCAGAAATAACAATCTCAATTTTTATGGAGGTTCTGGTGGTTAAATAAAAACATATCTCTTACTTCCATAAATGTCTTGCAAAATGCTTTTCAAACTTGTTTAGAGTCATATCAGTACAGTGGTTGGAATATCTGGCTAACATCTTAACTTGACCTAGAATTCATTCACAGTGGTGTGTGTGTGTGTGTAACCATGGCAAAGAGAGGGCAGAGAGAGAGAATAGTAGAGAGAGCACTGGTCTCAATTTCAGATTTTAGTTTAAGTTCTGTTCCTCACTAGTTGCAGCTGCCTATTTACTGAATGAAGCAAATAAAACTTTTTCTAGCCCCTTAATCAGAGAGGATTTGGGAGGATCTAATGAACTAGCCAATATATTAACACATATTAAATGTCTGCACTGGGTATTCAGTTTAGTAATAGGAGATAAACACGCTGCCCTCAAGGAGCCAAGAGAAGCAGGAGCTGTGGGGTGGTGACAAGCCCAGGGACAGTTGAAGGTCTGGGTGGAGGGAAGCACCAGAGGCTGAGGACTTATGGAGGATGCTTACCCCATTCTGACACGGGTTGAAATGTCTTCCTACAACAGCAGTGAGGTCTTTGCTGAGCTGGAATCAGACTGGAGTTGAAGTGAAAAAAAAAAATTAAGGAAGTGAAGGGAATTGGAGACTAGGAACCATATATCTGCTGCAGGCAGGCTGGGTCCAAGGACCCAGAGGGTCCTTGGCTTGAGAAAGGTGGACATCAGATGTGGGCCAGCAGGAGGTGAAAGTAGAGTTTATTGAAGATATATATATATATATATATATATATATATATATATATATGGAGAGAGATTCGGACAGAGTATCCAGGAAAGGAAAAGAGCATGAGTCTCACCTTTGCTTAGGGTCTGGGGTTTTTACTGTCAATTATGGTCAGGTACCATGTGGTCAATTATGGTCAGGTACGGTCAATTATGATCTGTGTCCTCTTAGGCTTCTAGGAACTGGTCAGAACCAGGACAGAGTCCGGGTGTCCTTCATAAGTCACTCATTCCCTGAAGTCATGGGTCTTGGCACCAAGGTGTTTGGAGTCAGTAGTCTTAGAGATTGTTTATGATGATCCTGCCTCATCACTCCTTAGATTTATTGTGCTGGGAGACTCCAAACATATTATTATCTCTTTGTCCCTTACAAGGAAGACATATGTAGCCTGGATGGCTCGGTCTGTAGTGAATATGACTATTGATTTCAGGGTTGTGAGTTCAAGCCTCATGTTGGGCATAGAGCCTACTTTAAAAAAACAAAGGAGAACATAGGCTATTTGCATTACAAGGCATGTGTAGAGAAGAATGTGGGTGCAGGTCCTAGCAAGAATAGAAACTGGAAAAGAAGCAAAGGAAAAAAAAATGGCTTTTTTTTTGTTTTTTTCCCCATGGGGTCTCTTCAGCTTCTCTGTCTCATATCCAGCTGTGAAGTTGGAAACAAAATAGAGAAAGAGCCACTGCACGTTGTCTGTCTCTACAGAGATGGTCTTCAAGTATGGCTGGTAGGAAACATGGTACATGGTTCTCATGGAATTTAGAATCCAAATAGTGCTTTCACGACAGAGACAGCAGTAAGAGGCAGATCAGGGAGAACTTGCTGGCTTCTGCCAATGATTTGGATTTTATCACGAATCGAATGAGAAGTTATAGAAGGGTTTTTTCGTTTGTTTTTTTAGCTGTAGTTGGGGTGTGATCTGGTTTTAGAAACAATCGTGTTTAAGAAAACCAAGAGATGTGGAGAATGGAACAGGTTTGGGGTGATTATTTTTGATGGAAACTCTTAAAAGGAAACATTATAGAACTCTGAGGTGAATGTATTGCCCACCCCCGATAACCTCACAAAATACTCATAAATAATCTCAATTGTGTCCAGGCTGCCTAATTGGTACCAGCATTTCATTCCATTACATTGACCTAAGACTTCTTGTCTAGGGCTCAGAGGTAACCTTTTGATCAAGGTAGTCAACAGTGAGACATTCCTGCAGCTTGAGGTGAGATGCAGGCCTGGGACTGCTTCCCACCTTCTTCTGAGTCTCTGTGAGCTAGATTGTCTGAGTTTTGAACACCAGAACAAGAAAAATGAGACCTTGCAAACAAGGAAATTTAGTGACATTTTGTGATTGCTTGCGCAATCCCCATTGCACACATACAACTCCCAAGAATAAGCAATATTATCTTGGTATTGAAAAGAACTAATCAATTTTTTCTCTAATTTCTTGAAAATAACAAGCAAAAGGGAATGTCTGCCCTTAGAGACTCTTTTTACATTATTATGCGAGGCAAATTAGCCCTTCTGAGCTACAACCCTCAACACTTCTTAATTTTCACAAACAAAGAGGTCTCCACAACAAAAGCCCACAGAAGAGGGTTTGCTCAGAACAGGAACTTTTAGCAAGGAGCAAATGCAAGCTTCTGCTTCTTTTCAAGAAGGCTTACAACTTGGCTGAGTCTTTCCTGTTCTTACCCTGGTCTTTGCCATCGTGTCCTTGAAAAGTACGCATGTGTGTTAAGAAAGAAACTTGTTTTCAGTGTTAATCTCTCTGAATGGTGGCAGTTTAGATTTTTTCTTTACTTCCTTCCTCTTCTTTATTGTGGAATTTTTTTTTTTTTTTCAGTAAGCATATAGTAATCGGAAAAAAGAACACCCTAGAACTATTTTTATTTTGGAGAACCATGGGATCTTTATAATCGTACACAAATTAACTGATATACACTGCTGATAAAGGCTTGCATAGATAAAATGCTAAAGGATTATCGAGTATCCCTGTACTTTTTGTTTGAAGAGGCCTCAAATAAATGAAAATTGAGGAGGGTAACCAGTCATTGTTCACGATGTCATGAGGAGGCCACTAAGGTGTAGATCATTCACAGGGCTATGAGAAAGACAAAAAAGATTAATAAGTGGAGATCTCCAATAATCCAAATAAATTGAGGTCATGGAACCAGTTGGTTGGATTTAACCATTTCACATTGTCAGATAACTCCTGTTCAACTTGTATCTGTGTTTCCTGTTGAATATCTAATGGTTTTGATGTAGCTGGGAAGACAGAGCATTAATCTCAGATTGTAAATTGGGGGAAGAAGCTCCTTGCAGGTGTTTTTTCACTAACTCCCAGGAGTGCTGAGACATATTATATTGTAAGAGAGTGACACAAAGTTTGTTATGTCGCCAGTCACATTGTATACTTTGATGATCAACAAGTGCCTGTTGGCGGTCCCCCATGCATTCGAGGGCTGCTTCAGCAGCTTGTCGTCTTGCCTAATACTGTTAGCAACCTGCCTTTGAGTAGTCATTGCCTTGGTGATATCAGTCATTACGTGATTGACTACTTTAGCATTGCGGATAGACTTTGTCAGGGAGACCTCGGCAACAGAGGCTATGGTTAAGATGACAACCTATGAGATAAGGAAGGCAATGAGCCATCCAACAAATCTTTTAGGTCTCCACTTAGAAATGGCTTGGGCTAATTCAGCAATACTGTTGCACCCTTCCCAGGGCCCTGTTAGATTTACCGGCAACCAAATTTGAGGCTATCCTTTTAAGATAAACATAGGCGAGACAGAAAGTTTGGTGATGTTATAATGGCTGCTACAGGCTGTGTACCAAGCCAGAGGAGGTACTTCAAAAACAATATGGGTTGTTGAATCTTGTATTAACCGGCTTAGTGGAAATTATGAAAACATAGGGATGAGGTGTACAGATCACGACGCTGTCTGGGACAATCTGTGTGAGATTCATATGAAAGGTACCATTACTATTAGCATAATGCCTGTGAGGGAGATGGCATAACAAAACAGGAAGGCTAAGACGCTGTAAGTTGTGATGCCACAGGTTATGTGAACCTGTTTTCAATTCTTAATATTGGCCCTGAAAGTCCACCATCAGTGCAAAAGATGGAGAAGCTGTGAGGTTCTGAAAACCCAATTGGTTTGCCCACTGAGGTTGTGTCCTTTAGGACCCTAGTTAATGAGAGTAAGATTTTGAAAAAAATTCCTCTTTATGGGCAAGGGAGGTCCGGCAGGGCTGCTAGATGACTGAAGAGCCACAAGGGGGCCATATCTTCTTTATGTGGCAATGATCAGTGGGGAGAAGTGGATGAGATTCCTTGGTGGAGGTGGATGTAGCGAAGGAGGCTACTGAAATGAATGTCAAATTTGCCTTGTGGTCCTGTGTTTTAGGCACGTGGTGAAGATACATCTGTGCTGTGATTTTTAAACATCCAGAAGGTTTTCAAACATCCAGGTTACACAAAAAGGAGGGAAATGTGATGATGATATGGGGCAAGCTGACAGCAAAGCACAGGCTAACATCACCCCATCCACCCCTAGGTGGATTATGTGTGATATTCCTTGGACACTCCTGGCTACTCAAGAACAGAGAAAAGGGGTTTAAGTACTTGCCATGGTGATGTGGGAGACTAAGACAAATGAAAAATTAAATTTCTTTACTGCCTACAGCCCATTGACAAGTCCTTGAAACTGGCAGAGTGACTTCCCTCTAGGAGCTCAGCTGCCTCAATGATGACACTTTCTAGGGGTAAAAGGGAATCTTAGCTTAACATTATCCTGACACCCAGGATCCCGTAAGTCTACTTTGACATATAAAAATTCCTTTAGAAACTTCCTTTATCTCAACTGCCCCAAGATAGATGCTGGCAATCATACTCCAAGCTTATGGCCCTCAATACACATCTGAAGGGTCTCATGACCGAGGTTTTACTAAACAGTAATAAATGGAGTTTCCCTAGCAACAGCTAGCCCCTCAAGGTCCTGGAAACCTTGCTTCCAAGATTCCTCAGAGACTTACTCTATCCCTGACCCCCGCCCAACCTGAGGGTATGTAATGAGTTACCCATCATGACCCCATACAGCTCTTCTGCCCACGGGTCCTGTCCCCGTGCTTTAATAAAATCACATTTTGCACCAAAGACTTCAACAATTCTTTCTTGGCCGTCAGCTCCAGACCACCCTACCATCATCCCAAAACTTCATTAAGGACACAAAAGGAACAGAAGTATTCAGCTTTAACCAATCTCTCCATTTAGTAAGAGGGACTTTTGGCAGAAGCCAGATGCCTCCAGTCCAAAAAGAATCATTACTGGTTAGTGGACGGTCTGCATCCCACCATGTAAACAGCTTAAATAAAGGGGGGTCTATGATATGAACCCAATACATTTGATCAGATGGGCAAGTGCCCAGTGCGGTCCTGATGGGAGAACACATGCATGTCCCCATCCCCATGTTATCAGTTCATAGGGTCCTTTCCATGAATTATTGCCTTGTATATCTTTAAGTAGCACTTAGGCTCTGATACTTGAGCCAGGAGATGTGGCGCAAAATGCCATTCAGCAGCTGTGAGGCCATGGGAATCACAATTTAAAAAATTTAGAGTGTGGAAGGCTTTAAACAGTGAATTCCAAGGTGGGGGGTCATTGTGCAGTTTCACCCTTTTTTGTTTGTGAAGCAATTTTTTTTTAATTTAATGTTTATTTATTTTGAGAGAAAGAGAGAGGGAGAGACAGAGTGTAAGCGTAGGAGGGTCAGAGAGAGGGAGACACAGAATCCAAAGCAGGCTACAGGCTCCTAGCTGTCAGCACAGAGACAGACATGGGGCTCGAACCCACAAACCATGAGATCATGACCTGAGCTGAAACTGAACGTTTAACTGACCGAATCACCCAGGTGCACCTGTGAAGCATTTGTTTTAAAGTGGCATGTGTACATTCTATAATAGCTTGTCCAGTAGAGTTATATGGTTGTTAGCAAAACTTAGCTCCTTTAACATAGAGAAGTTTTAACTAAATAAAGACCTGAAAAAGACAAAACATAAGCTTTGGTTTTCCCAGCAGACAAAAGAGAAAAAAAACGAACAACTTTGTTTACATTTTCTTATCAAGAGCAGATCAACAGTCCAAGAAAACTTAGTCTCTTGAACACAGAGAAAAGCAGAATTTGAATCTTATACCAGTGTACTTTTAAAATCTATTCATTTCAACGTTAGTCCATCCTG
This sequence comes from Panthera tigris, assembly GCF_018350195.1. Lineage (NCBI taxonomy): Eukaryota > Metazoa > Chordata > Mammalia > Carnivora > Felidae > Panthera > Panthera tigris. The sequence continues at coordinate 98,253,409 of NC_056666.1, read as the reverse complement.
ACCACACATAAAATTCCTTTCCAAAGATTTCCCTTCACGAACCTTCTACAACTTTCCTTTGCATTCAGATTTTGTCCCAAGCCATTTCTCTCCAAACAACGAGTCTCATTTAGGACAAAATTACTTTCTTTTACCTTCAACAAAAAAATGTATTTCCATTCTTTATATCTTTCTTACATATCTCCTACTTTTCTACATATGGAATTGCTTTCCTTATTTCCATCAGTCTTTAGTACACTTAGCAGAATTTTAGTTCTTAGAAACCTTAGTCTCCAATGAAAACTTCATAACTGATGAGGGAGTGTGGGGCAAGCTGAGGGTAAAATACAGGCTGGCACACACACTCCCCTCCCCCCCCACCCCAGGTGTAATATGTGTGACATTCCCGGCTACCCAAGAACAAAGGAAAGGGGTTGAAGTGTTGCCATGCTGATGTGAGAAACTAAGGTAAATGAAAAATTAAATTCCCTTACTGCCTACTGCCCATTGACAAGTCCTTGAAACTGGCAGAGTGACCTCTCTCTAGGAGCTCAGCTGACTCAATGATGACACTTTGCTGGGGGCAAAAGAGAACCTTAGGTTAACAGTGTCCCAAATGGGAGGATCCTGTAAATCTACTTCCTGTATCTCAACTGCCCCAAAATATATGCCGGCAATCATACTCCAAGCTTATGGTCCTCTAATATACATCTGAAGGGTCTCATAACTAAGGTGATATTAAACTGTAATTAGTGGAGTTTCCCTAGCAACAGCTAGCCCCTCAAGGTCCTGGAAACCTTGCTTCCAAAATTCCGTAGAGACTTACTCTATCCCTGACCCCCTCCCAACCTGAGGGTATATAATGAATTACCTGTCAAACCCCAGTGCAGCTCTTCCTACCCATGGGTCCTGTCCCCATGCTTTAATAAAATAACCTTTTTGCACCAAAGAGGTGTTCAAGAATTCTTTCTTGACTCTCGGCTCTAGACCACCCCATTATCACCCCAAAACTTCATCAGTAACCAATTGAGAACTGTTATATCAGAATTTTTTTCAGATGGTAAGTTTATCAAGTGAGCGCAATGCAGGTTTTCCATAGTAAAATTTTAATAAAGTATGAAGCATGTTTATCAGACCCAAATAGTCTTAGTTTCTCTGCAATAAGTCAAAAGCACAAACCTACATCTAGTCATCAGTGCTTTAGCCTTTTATCTCATTAGATAGCCAATGAATTCAATCCCATTTATTGTGCAAACAAAACTTTAACGTCTGGTTACCAAGGACTGAAAGCTATCTCCACAATTACCCATGACAACTTTGAGACAGACAAAATTAACCATTATTTTAAGTCATCCTTTTGCTAAGAAATTGCAACAGAGATAACACAAGCTTACTTGACTTTCAGCAAGCCTAGATAAAATAAATTCCATATTTAATGCTGATAAACAGGTCTATCAAAACCCAACAAACTTAAATTATCTTAAACACTGAATACGGTTTACTTGGGTCCACTTAAGACAATTTGTTCTCCATGGTTAATTTTTACCTGGAATGCTGGTGGGGAATATGAAGTGGGGGGGCCCAAGGGGGTGCTCTTTGCTCCCGGACAGGAGGGTAGGAGGAGGAACTAGTGGTGCCTGAGGCACTGAGGGTGGGATAGGAACCAGTTATGCAGGGGCCGCACCCCAGATGCTGCAGAAACAGAAGGGGGAGGGGAAGGATGAGTCAGTGAGGTTTGGCCAAGAAGCCTGGAAGCAGATAAATGCCCAGAAAGCAGAGAAAGACGTCTCCGGGTCCTAAAGCCTGTCAGCTCAGAGGAGCAGACGCCAGGTTTTGTTTTGTTTTGTTTTCCATCAGCTAGTGGAATTAGGCAATCCATGTCAGGCCAGAGAAGACAGGGAATTTCCCCGAACCAAATGGGGTTTCAGCAGCTGCTTGGAGATATTCCTTAAAGTCCCTGTCCTGAGGTACACTAACCACAGTTGGCTCCAATTATCATAGTCATTAACCAGGGAAATGAATGAATGAATGAATGAATGATTGGGAGGAGTAGGCACAGAAGGGGCGGTGGAGGGGTCATCATCCATAGTAGGAGGTGTCATAGGAGAGGTGGGTGTTAGGCTTTCTTTCTTAATTTGTTCCTTCTCTGGAGATACACGTAAGTGACATAATGCTGTACGGACTAAACTCCAGGTCACTAAAATGGAATCAGGAAGCTTCTCTCCTTTTTCAAGTTTTCTTGTTAGATTTTTTCCCACTAGCTCCCATAGATCCAAATCAACTGTACCATGGTTGAGGAACCAGGAACAGGCATCTCTTATTGCTCATAACAATTTACTTAATTGATCTTTTGTAACCATACAATGAGCTGCCTTTAAAAGCTGCTGTAAAGTTTTTAAATATAATAGCTGTTCCTTTGGCATTTTTTGGCCCATGGTAGAGAAAGAGAAAAATATTCTCACTGAAAACTAGACACGTTGGCAGCTATCCCAAGAGGGTACTGCTGTCCCTTACCGCGATGTGGTCTGTCAGAAGTCTGGACAATTTCACTTTCTTTGCCTGAATGTGTCCATTCTGCCCCCTGAAAATCTTCCTCTCAAGTCTATCACTATTGCGTCAGTGTCACCAGTTGTGGATTCGGCTTCGGGCTTTGTCCAGTAAAGCTGAGGAGAGCAGAAAGGACTACTCAAAACTCCATTCAAGTCAAGAGAGGTGAGAGGGAGGCTAAGGGAAGTTTCCCCCAGCTGCTCCCAAGCTCCCGTATTCGTTGAGTCTGCATTTAGGGAAACATTGCACAATACATCAGTGGGCTACGTGCCAGTAAGAATGTATAGAAAGCATGCAGAAAAACAAGGCAGGATAAAATATCCCATGAGATAACATAGTCTAAGGAATTTATGAACACAGGCAGGACCTAACCCATAGATATACATTAACTAACCCGTAGATATACACTAACTAGATAAGCAAAGCAAGGCCGCTGTTTTCAGCAAGGCCAAAAAGCAGTTTTCTGCTTTGCAATGCGTTCCCTATAATCTTCTAACCCAGGACATTGCTCTTTGATTTCCCTGACACGCTGAGAGCATGGAGCCTGTTTGGGATTCTCTGTCTCCCCTTCTCTCTGCTCCTCCCCCACTCATGCTGTCTCTCTCAATATAAATAAATAGAATTGGCCATCATTTTAAGTCTTTTTGCTAACAAATTGCAACAGAGATAACACGAGCTTATTTGACCTTTAGTAAGCCTAGGTAATAAAATGACATTGAGGCACTAAGGCAGCCGCGAGGAGGGTCATGCTCTGCATGTTTCAGGTGTTTATCAGTGGGCTGCAATCTGCAAGGAGATTTATTTAAGTTACATCTCTCTAGCCTTTGTTTTCCTCGTCATTCCCCCTTCCCCCCTCCCCCCTCCCCCCTCCTCTATTTCCTCCTTTCCTTTCAATCATCTCCTCCACAGTTGTTACCATCATCTTTGCTTTCTGTTTTTGTTTCTCCTCATCCTGAAAGGGTGGGCCTACGCCAGCGGACTCCATCTTGTTCAGTGTCCTTCACCTAGACCACGCCTCCTCCCCTTGAGTAACCTCCCGCTCAGCCGTTCAAACTTCCTGATCAAAACACGCCCAGCGACCTGCGTAACAGGACTCCGACCCTTCCCCAGCCAATCAGCTGAGGCCACAGCCATTACCTCACCAACTGCCCTTAGACCCCTATAAAACCTTTGTGCTTTTGAAACTCACTCTCTCTCCCCGGTATCTCACCGCTGCGTCGGTGCAGGTAGTGGATTGAGCTCGAGCTAGCTCGAATAAAGGCTCTTTTGCTTTTGCATCGGACTCGGCTCCCTGGCGGTATTTGGGGATCACGAATTCTGGGCATAATAATCCCTCTTTACAAATATCTTTTGTGCCTCCCTGAGCAATCCTTCCATTTGCTTCTCATTCCATCCATCCGTCTTCTGCACTTTCTGGCAATATCAGGCCAACTTCTAGTGACAAAATTAACCTTCAGGAGACCCTGCCCAATAGGTTCTCTGAATGTAGAGGCCTGAATATTTCCTCATTTGATCCCTAAGCCTCTGTAAGACAGTAGTTGGGGTTTCCTCCTTCTCTTGCTATATCTCAAAAGCTTTGGCGACATCCTGATATCTTGGAGCTGATTCCCTGATCCCTTTATTAGCTCTCTTAGATCCTGCATCCTAACCCTGTCCCCAGGATCATGGTCATCCCAACCAGGTCTACAACCAGCTTTGTTGAGCTCGCCTAACACCCAGGCTGGGGGGTGCTCTCTTTCCCAAATAGACATTGCAGCCCTCATGATAATTCCTCTTTCCTCTTCGGTAAATAAGATATTTGTGATAAACATCAGCTCAGCCCAAGAATAAACATTAGGTCCCCAGAACTGATCAACCTGATCTGCCAAGCCCAATAGAGCTTCCAACAGTGGTTTTATTTCCTTCTTGAAATTCCTTACCTCAGAACTGGTGAGGGGGGCACTGACAAAGCCAATTTCTACCTGTCCCAAAGGGACCTCCCTTAATGAGAATAACCTAGAACCCTTTCCTGAGCCCCTGGAGGGAAGAGGGAAGTTCTCTATGTCCTTCCCACATTGTTCCAGTTCTTTCCTCAGATTTGGACACAAACCAGTAGACAAGGAACGTCCTCCCAGTACTGTAACATTTGTCCCAGTGGACTATCTGGGGGAATCTGAAGAGTCCCCACCTCTTTCTGGGTGTCTCTTCCCTTACCCCTAATACTAGAATTTCTGTTCCCCATCCTTGACCAGGCTAGTTCCTGCTTCTGAGTTTCTCTGGGATGTTCAACCACCCTTAATGGAGGTTTCCTGAACTCTCCAGAACCCGCTTCATCTGTCTCCAGATGTTTCCCTTGCAGGAGAAGGGAACCTTGGATCAAGACTCAGCATTCCCTTTGTATCTAGGATACTTAAGACTCAGTATTCGCTTTATATCTAGGATACATCTCAGTCAAACACACTCAGCCTCTGAGGATTTCCGGACTCCCAAGGTAATACTTATAGGCTAACTTGCCTACCTTAGTCCCTGCACAGAATTACCAGGTCGCTGCCATAGGCTACACCCAGCATCACTTCTTCTATCTCCATAGGTAAAAAAAGTTCTTGAGTTCCACGAATCCCCCAAGGGCCAGGGGCCCTCTTGCAAAAAGGCCACCCAAACTGAGGTGGGACACGTCTCCCCTCTCACAAGAGGACCTGGACCCTGCCCGCTGACGTTAATCTCGGCCAAGCCCCCAAATTGCCAGAAATAAGCCCACTGTTATAGGTGGGGAGTGGATAGAAACCTGAGACAAAGTAGAGGTGCTTGATCCAAGGTGTGTGGGAGCATGAAGTTCCTACGCCAGTGACTAGGAAGCTGGGTAAAGCCATTTCCACCTCTCAGGTACCGGTGCATGGGCACACGTACACTGATCCACCTCAGTGAGCTAAGTAGCGCCACCTAGTGGAGAACAGAACCATTACACTAAGCCCTGCCTAACAGTGCCCTCTAAGCACACCCCCCAGAAGACCATTGCAAGTCACTCTACCTGCTTAGTATATGGACCATAGAGTGCTTCATAGTTTCAGTTCTAGGAGATACTGGATGTAACCATTCACGTTTCATTCTGCTCACTGGTTTGATTATTTGTTCATTTTCTTTGCTTCTGTATTTGCTTAAAGTTTTCTTTTTTCATTCTTTCTTTTCTTTCTCTTTCTTAGTTAAAAAAATTTTATTTTTTTACTTTATTTTTTATTTTTAACTTTTTATTCTATTTCATTTATTTTATTCTGTAATTTAAAACATTTTTTTCTTACTGTTTTTTCTTCTTTCCTTTCTCTTTCTTCTCTATTCTATCAAGCCTCTTTCAACAAGCAGACCAAAACATACCTGGGATCCAGCTTCCTTTATTTGATTTTTTGTTTTATTTTTAATTTTTTAATTTTAATTTTTAATTTTATTATTTTTTCTTCCTCCAAAATGACAAAATGAAGGAATTCACCCCAAAAGAAAGAACAGGAAGAAATGAAAGCCAGGGACTTAATCAACACAGATATAAAATGTCTGAACTAGAATTTAGAACCACGATAATAAGAATACTAGCTTGCATTGAAAAAAACATAGAAGACACCAGAGAATCCCTTTCTGTGGAGATTAAAGAAATAAAATCTAGCCAGGCTGAAATTAAAAATGCTATAACTGTGATGCAATCTCGACTGGATGCCATGATGGTAAGGCTGGACAAAGCAGAGCAGTGAATGAGTGATATAGAAGAAAAAAATATGGAGAATAATGAAGCAGAAAAAAAGAGGGAAACCTAGGCTACAGATCATGATACAAGACTTAGAGAACTCAGTAACTTATTTAAAAAATAACATCCAAATTATAGGAGTCCCAGAAGGTGAAGAGAGAGAAAAAGAAGCAGAAGATTTATGTGAGCAAATTATGTCAGAAAACTTTCCTAATCTGAGGAAGGGCACAGACATCAAAATGCAAGAAGCACAGAGAACTCCCATTAGATTCAACAAAAACCAACCATCACCAAGGCATATCATAGTAAATTCACAAAATATACATACAAGGAAAGAATTATGAAAGCAGCAAGGGGAAAAAGCCTTTAACCTATAAGGGAAGACAGATCAAGCTCACAGCAGACCTATTCACAGAAACTTGAGAGGGCAGAAAAGGAGTGGCAGGATATATTCAACGTGCTGAATTGGAAAATATGTAGCCAATAATTCTTCATCCAGCAAGTCTGTCATTCAAAATAGAAGGAGAGAAAAAGTTTCCCAGAAAAACAAAAACTAAAAGAGATCATGACCACTAAACCAGCCCTGTAAGAAATTTTAAGGGGAACTCTTTGAGTGGAGAAAAGGCAAAATTAAACAAAACAAAGCCAAAAGCAACAAAGACTAGAAAGGACCTGAGAACACCACCAAAAACACCAACTCTACAGGCAACACAATGGCACTAAATTCATACATTTCAGTACTCACTCTAAATGTCAATGGACAAAATCCTCCAATCAAAAGACATATGGTATCAGAATGGAAAAGAAAACAACACCATCCATATGCTGCTTACAAGAGACTCATTTTAGACTTAAAGACACCTGAAGATTGAAAGTAAGGGGATGGAGAACCATTTATCATCCCAATGGTCATCTAAAGAAAGCTGGAGTAGCCATACTTATATCAGACAAACTATATTTTAAAATAAAGACTGTAACAAGAGATGAAGAAGGGCATTATATCATAATTAAGGGGACTATCCACCAAGAAGGTCTAACAATTGTAAATATTTATGCCTCCAACATGGAATCCCAAATATACAAATCAATTAATCACAAACATAAAGAAACTCATTGATAATAATACCATAATAGTAGGGAACTTCAACATCCTAGTTACAACAATGGACAGATCATGTAAACAGAAAATCAACAAGGAAACAATGGCTTTGAATGACACACTGGACCAGATGGATTTAACAGATATTTTCAGAACATTTTATCCTAAAGCAGCATAATACACATTCTTCTCTAGTGCACATGGAACATTCTCCAAAATAGATCACATACTAGGTCACAAATCAGCCCTCAACAAGTATAAAAAGATTGAGATCATACCTTGCATATTTTCAGACCACAATGCTATGAAACTTGAAAAAATTTAGAAAGACCATGAATACTTGGAGATAAAAGAACTTCCTACTAAAGAATGAATGGGTTAACCAAGAAATTAAAGAGGAAATTAAAAAGTACATGGAAGCCAATGAAAATGGAAACACGACAGCCCAAAACCTCTAGATGCAGCAAAAGCAGTCATAAGAGGGAAGTATATAGCAATCTAGGCCTTCCTAAAGAAGAAAGATAGGTCTCAAATACACAACTTAACCTTACACCTAAAAGAACTGGAGAAAGATCAGCAAACAAAGCCCCAAATCAGCAGAAGAAGGGAAATAATAAAGATTAGAGCTGAAATCAATGATATCAAAATCAAACAGAACAGATCAATGAATCCAGGAGATGGTTCTTTGAAAGAATTAACAAAATTGATTAATCCCTAGCCAGACTGATCAAAAAGAAAAAGGAAAGGATCCAAATAAATAAAATCACTAATGAAAGAGGAGAGATCACAACCAACACCACAGAAATACAATCAATAATAAGAGAATATTATGAGCAACTACATGCCAACAAGTTGGGCAATCTGGAAGAAATGGACAACTTCCTAGAAACATATAAACTACCAAAATTGAAACAGGAAGAATAGAAAATTTGAACAGACCCATAACCACTAAAGAAATTGAATCAGTAACCAAAAATCTCCCAACAAACAAGAGTCCAGGGCTGGAGGGCTTTCCAGGGGAATTCTACCAAACATTTAAAGAAGAGTTAACACCTATTCTTTTGAAGCTGTTCCAAAAAATAGAAATGGAAGGAAAAAATCCAAACTCATTCTACAATGCCAGCATTACCTTTATTCCAAAACCAAACCCCCTTAAAAAGCAGAACTACAGACCAATTTCCCTGAAGAATATGGATGCAAAAATTCTCAGCAAGATACTAGCAAACCGGATCCAACAATACATTAAAATAATTATTCACCACGATCAAGTGGGATTTATTCCTAGGACGCAGAGCTGGTTCAATACCCATAAATCAATCAATGTGATACATCACATTAAAAAAGAAAGGATAAGAACCACATGATCCTCTCAATGGATGCAGAAAAAGCATTTGACAAAATATAGCATTTCTTCTTGATAAAAACCCTCAAGAAAGTAGGGGTAGAAGGAACATACCTCAAGATTATAAAAGCCATATATGAAAGACCCACAGCTAATATAATCCTCAATAGGGAAAACCTGAGAACTTTCCCCCTAAGTTCAGGAATATGACAGGGATGGTCACTCTCACCACTGTTATTCAACATAGTGTTGGAAGTTGTAGCCTCAGTAATCAGACAACACAAGGAAATGAAAGGCATCCAAATCCACAAGGAGGAAGTCAAACTTTCACTCTTCACAGACAACATGATACTCTATGTGGAAAACCCAAAAGACTCCACCAAAAAACTGCTGGAACTGATGCATGAATTCAGCAAAGTGGCAGGATATAAAATTAATGTAGAGAAATCTGTTGCATTTCTACACACCAATAATGAAGCAGTAGAAAGAGAAATAAAGGAATTGATCCCATTTACAATTGCACCAAAAAAACACATAAAATACCCAGGAGTAAACCTAACCAAAGAGGCGAAAAATCTATACACTGAAAACTATAGAAAGCTTATGAAAGAAATTGAAGAAGATACAACAATATGGAAAAACATTCCATGCTCATGGATCGGAAAACAAATATTGTTAAAATGTCAATACTACCGAAAGCAATCTACATATTCATTGCAGTCCCTATCTTATCAAAATAACATCAGCATTCTTCACAGAGCTATAACAAACAATCCTAAAATTTGTATGGAGCTAGAAAAGACCAGGAATAGCCAAAGCAATATTGAAAAAGAAAACCAAACCTGGAGGCATCATAATTCCAGACTTCAAGCTGTATTACAAAGCTGTAGTCATCAAGACATTATAGTACTGGCACAAAAACAGACACATGAATTAATGGAAAGAGTAGAGAACCCAGAAATGGACCCAGAGATGTATGGCCAACTCATCTTTGACAAAGCAGGAAATACTATCCAATGGAACAAAGATAGCCTCTTCAGCAAATGGTGCTGGGAAAACTGGACAGTGACATGCAGAATGAACCTGGACCACTTTCTTACACCTTACACAAAAATAAACTTAAAATGGATGACCTAAATGTAACACAGGAAGCCATCAGAATCCTAGAGGAGAAATCAGGCAACAATCTTTTTGACCTTGGCTGCAGCACCTTCTTACTCAACATGTCTCCAGAGGCAAGGGAAACAAAAGCAAAAATGAACTACTGGGACCTCATCAAGATAAAAAGCTTCTGCACAGTGAAGGAAACAATCAGCAAAACTAAAAGACAACAGATGGAATGGGAGAAGATATTTGCAAATGACATATCAGATAAAGGGTTGGTATCCAAAATCTGTAAAGAACTTATCAAACTCAACACCCAAAAACTAAATAATCCAGTGAAGAAATGGGCAAAAGACATGAATAGACACTTCTCCAAAGAAGACATCCAGATGGCCAACCGACACATGAAAAAATGCTCAACATCACTCATCATCAGGGAAATACAAATCAAAACCACAATGAGATACCACCTCATGCCTGTCAGAATGGCTAACATTAACAATTCAGGCAACAACAGACATTGGCAAGGATGCGGAGAAAGAGGAACCCTTTTGCACTGCTGATGGGAATGCAAACTGGTGCAGCCACTCTGGAAAACAGTATGGAGATTCCTCAAAAAATTAAGATATAGAACTACCCTATGATCCAGTAATTGCACTACTAGATATTTATCCAAAGGACACAACAGTGCTTATTTGAAGAGAAACATGCACCCCAATGTTTCTAGCAGCACTATCGACAATAGCCAAATTATGGAAAGAGCCCAATTGTCCATTGACCGATGAATAGATAAAGAAGATTGGTGTATATATATATATATATATATATATATATATATATATATATAATGGAATATTACTTGATGATCAAAAAGAATGGAATCTTGCCTTTTGCAACAACATGGATGGAACTAGAGTGTATTATGCTAAGCAAAATGAGTCAGAGAAAGACAAATATCATGATTTCCCTCATATGTGGAACTTAAGAAACAAAATAGATGAACATAGGGGAAGAGAAGCAAAAATACATAAAAACAGAGAGGGAGACAAACCATAAGAGACTTTAAATACAGAGAATAAACTGAGAGTTGCTGGTGGAGTGTTGGGTCGGGGGATGGGCTAAATGGGTTATGGGCATTAGGAGGGCACTTGTTGGGGTTAGCACTGGGTGTTCTATGTAAGTGACGAATCACTAAATTCTATTCCTTAAATCATTATTATAGTATATGTTAACTAACTTGGATTTAAATAAATAAAAAGAACAATGAAAAAAAAAAGCAAATAATAAGCCTATTGACCCAATGAAAGGAGGGACGGGGAGACTTGGACTTCAGTGAAGCGAGGCTTTAATCAATGTTATGGCAAGAGTGGGTGTCTAATGGATAGGCACACTCAGGGCAGTTATAGCAGACAATTTGTCTCTTGGCATGCAAGTCCCTCCCCTGGTTCTTCATTGGCTGAGTACTACAGAGGTTACAGCCTTTCCTGGACATCGCCTGTGCCCATGGAAGGCAAAAAGTAGTCTGACTGGAACAAATGTACATTCCCTGAGGTGACGCAGCGACTTTCAGTACGCCCTCCCTTTGTGCTTTGGTGCATGCTCATTGCAAAGCCCTTGAAAATAAGCCTGAGAAATGGAGAAGGGAAGAAGAACCAGGGAGTGAAGTGTCTAAAATAGGGGACTCCATTATGGGGGGGGGGTGTTCATATAAATTTCCAAAAGGTTGTAAACCTACTGTTAACTAGACAACACAGCTTTTATTTGGTATTTCTGAAAATGAATCATCTCCCTTACTTCTCACAATACCTCACACAATAATAACTTGGTATAGGCCGGCTTTATGTACGCTAGTGTGTACAAGTTAAGTCTAATCCAAATCCTAGGAACAATTAGTTAGCACCGAAGCACTCTAATCAGGAATCCAGACTCCAAAGGTGCTCTTAGTATTTTAGATACGGTTATGAAAATTGACACCCGAGAGTTTGTTAATTAGTATAAGGATGTTTACGAATAATTTCCATTGGCAAAATGAACACTGTTCAAGATGGATGGTTTGTAGGAAGGTTAAACATGCCCTCCAGCCATTGCATGAATAAGTTGGAGAGCAAGAGCCGAGTACAGCTGTCTTACAGAGGCCTCGGTCTCCTGCCCTCACTTGATATTAATATAGGGTCTGCCTGATTGCAAATCCTACTTGCAGTGAAGAGCACAATTTCTTTAAGCTGTCCGTGTTCAAATCAATTCCTATATACTGGCTAAATGACTGAGCATTTTACTTTTCTGTGCCTTGACTTCCTTATCTTCAAAAAAATGGGATAGTAATAACATACTTCATTGAATTGATAAGAAATTATTTGTAAAAAAAACAGTGTTTGGGGTGCATGGATGGCTCGGCTTGTTAAGCATCTGACTCTTGATTTCCACTCAGATCATGATCTCACTGTTTGTGGGATCGAGCCCCACATCGGGCTCTGTGCTGACAGTGCACAGCCTGCTTGGGATTCTCTCTCTCCCTCTCTGTCTGCCCCTCCCTCACTCATACTCTCTCTTTCTCTCAAAATACATAAACTTAAAAAAATGGACTCCGTTAAAAAAATGTTTACTGCGTGCAACACACACATAAGTACTGTATCTATTAACTATTATTATTACTTCCCTTTAATAACTTAGGCATGCATATATGCTTCCCATAGGTACAACTGAGACTAAGTTTAACCTAGAACATTTTCATACTTTATAGCATTACCTTTAGATAGGCTAATTGCTTAAAAAATATATCTTGACAGTATAAGAATTATGCTATAGATTCACTGTGGATTTTGATGCAAATTATTCAGAATGGTGTTAATTTGTTTCTTAATAAATTCTTTATCTTCTGATTTTTTATGCCACTGCATTTGATATTCATTTGGATAGACTAAATTATTTATTTTCCTAATTTTAAAATGAATGGACTCACCCAAATTGATATTTTATAATTAGTTTTTAAACAACTTTGGAGATTAAATGGAAAATGGTAGGCAAATGCCACTTTCTTTCTCTCTTTCTCTTTTTTTAAAAAAATATATTTCTTTTCTCTACTCAACAATTGAAGATACACTTTCAAAATATAATTTGCCTTCTTTGGGGTGCCTGGGTGGCTCAGTCAGTTAAGCACCAACTTTAGCTCAGATTGTGATCCCACAGTTTGTGAGTTCAAGCCCCACATCGGGCTCTATGCTGACAGTGCGAAGCCTGGAGCCTGCTTCAGATTCTGTGTCTCCCTTTCTCCCTGCCTGTCCCCTGCTCACGCTCTGTATGTGTCTCTCTCTCTCAAAAAATAAATAAAAATTTTTAAAAATTGCCTTCTTGAAACCTGTAACTTTATAAAGTTTATTTTTACTTTCATTTCTTTTGCCTAGCTTGGATGATTGGGGGCTTGAGGTTATGTGCAGTTCTCAGGACTGGGTGAATTATCTTTGTGTATTCAAGAATAATTATAACTATCTTGAAACTTTTCTTGGAACTATGAAGAAGGAAGATTTATTTCCCCACTACCCTTCTAAATTCTTGGCTGAGATACCTCCTATAATAAAAAGACAGATTAACACTGGAAAATAAGCAGAAGTTTAATAACATGTATACCTCCTGTACACATGAAAGATACCCAGGAAAACTGAGTAGCTCCCTAAAATGGCCCAAGCCACTGCCTTAAACACCATCTTCCAGTAAAGACCAAAGACTGGGGAGGGGAAAGCCAGTTATGAGAGGTTACTAGGAAAGGCACAGTAAACAAGAGTATGGTTGTTATGTTATTTTTCTAGGCAGCTAATGGAGGGTCAAAATTTTTCCCTGAGACCACAGGTCTTGATTGTTTTCAGCTCAAAATAGTCCACATGCCAAAGTGGCACATTTTGGAAAAATATTCTGAATTCCTTCATTTTCCTCAACTCCTTAAAAATATTTTTTTAACGTTTATTCATTTTTGAGAGACAGACAGAGACAGAGTATGAGTAGGAGAGGGGCAGAGAGAGAAGGAGACACAGAATCGGAAGCTGGCTCCAGACTCTGCTGATAGCACAGAGCCCGACATGGGGCTTGAACTCACAAACTGTGAGATCATGACCTGAGCCTAAGTCAGATGCTTAACTGACTGAGCCACCCAGGTGCCTCTTCCTCAACTCTTTATTAGTAAAAATTCATACTCTAACCAGTTTTTTTTTTTACCCTAGCAGAGCCAACTGCATCGTTAGGTTGGTAACACACCCTGGTTTCTTGTCCTTACTACCTAACATAGAACCAAAAAGTCTTGCAAAACCGTCCATAAGATGGTGTCCAAGTGTTTGTTTTACATTAGCTGGTGAATGAATCCATTTCCACCAATAGTTTGTGCTACTTTTCTAGGCACGTGCTACTTTTCTGGTCTTTTCTCTTGCATGGCCACCATTCCACAAAGGAACCAGGCCATCAGGGTGGATCCCAGGGCAGTGCTCTATGCCCAGGTGCCTTTTAGATTTTATTTACACCCTCTCTGTGTTCCTACGGGGTTTAGATTAAAAGATGAATCCAAATCATAGTCCCCATGCTGTTCATAATCTTTTCTCGCTGTCAAAGTCTAAATAATTTTCCATTGGTTCCAACTCAACCTAAGTGCCCTCTTGGAGGGCTCCCTAGTCTTCATGAAAATAGGATTTCAGGGGTACCTGGGTGGCTCAGTCGGTTAGGTGTCTGACTTCAGCTCAAGTCATGATCTCTTGGTTCATGGGTTTAAGCCCCACATTGGGTTCTGTGCTGACAGCTCAGAGCCTGGAGCCTGCTTCAGATTCTGTATCTCTGTCTCTCTCTGCCCTTCCCTTGTTCATGCTCTGTCTCTCTCTCTCTCTTAAAAATAAATAAACATTTAAAAAATATTTTTAAGAAAATGGGATTTCAACCAAACATGCCCAGGTATGTCCAGATTGTACTTGGCCCCAACAGGAAATCCCTACCCACTGTTCAAGAGGTACTAGCCACTATGCAAAAATATTTTCTATATTTCTATCTCCAGCCTTGAGCTCCTGTCATGTATTCAGCTGCTGCTTGTCATCTCCATACACGATCTTTCCCATCTCAGTACATTACAACTCAGTCTCCAAATTCTCAGGACAAAATCTTGGAGTCTCCCTTGATTCCTGTTTCACTCCTCACATGTATGTACTCCATTAGTAAATCTGATGGACTCATCTTTGAAGTAGATCTGGAATTCATCCACTTCTCACCACTCCCTTTTCAATCAGCCTCTCTTCACCTCCAACCTGGATTATTGCACTACCTTCCTCAGTAGTCTCCTTGCTTTCTCCTCTGCCCCTACATTATACTTTCCTGCCAGCAGTCAGAAGTATCCCTTTATAATCTAAGTCAGTTATGTCAAAACCCTCCATGACTTTGATTTGGAGTTGAGCAACTTGAAGAAATAGCCTCCACCTTGTTTCCTTTGTTTGTTTGTTTTTTGCTGGGTGATTAGCAACAGACATGTACAGCTTCTGGGGGGTTGCGGTTTAAAAGGTGGTAGCTTTCTAGAATTTCTGACAGCCAACAGTTGTGTCCTGCTGGTGGCATTTGTTACTTGACAGCAACAGTGGTGATGGTTTTCTTATCAGCCAGACCTAGGCATTGCTCTGAGAAGTTTTGCCTGCAGACTGTGTTTTCAGTGCCCTCAATCACCCTGTCAATTTCTTATAAGTGCCTTTGCTGCTTAACTTTGTCAGAATGACTTCTTTTGTTTGCAACTAAGAATCTTGACTTTTTGAGGAGAAAGAAAAAAACCTCTCAGAAGATCCCCTTTTTTTAACATTTTGGGGTACTTTCAATGTTTCATATACATATGTATGTTTTTAAAATACAGTAAAACCTTGGTTTGCGAACATAATTCATTCTGGAAACATGTTTGTAATCCAAAGCACTCATATATCAAAGCGAATTTCCCCATAAGAAATAATGGAAATGCAGATGGTTCATTCCGCAATCCAAAAATATTCATATAAAAATGATTACAATACAGGGGCGCCTGGGTGGCTCAGTCGGTTAAGCGTCTGACTTCGGCTCAGGTCACGATCTCTCGGTATGTGAGTTCGAGCCCTGCGTTGGGCTCTGTGCTGACTGCTCAGAGCCTGGAGCCTGTTTCAGATTCTGTGCCTCCCTCTCTCTCTGACCCTCCCCCGTTCATGCTCTGTCTCTCTCTGTCTCAAAAATAAATAAACGTTAAAAAAAAATTAAAAAAAAAATGATTACAATACATAATATAATATAAAATAATGAAGAAAATACAATATATATAGAAAAATAAGTTAACCTGCACTTACCTTTGAAAACCTTTGTGACTGGTGTGAGGGAGACCAGAGAGAGGAGGTTTATTGTGTAGGATGACTTTCATGATCACTAATGGAATCACTGTTATCTATTGGCTCAATGGCATCTTTTCCTGCATGGAAGCCATCGTATACACTTGCATGGATGTTGGCACAGTACAGTATTAATAAACTTTTGTCATATACTGTTTTTAGTGTAACTGGCAATAAGGCAACAGAGGAAAGGGTCTATATCTGCAGGCAGCCTGACCTAGAATGAAGCAAAGCATTCCTAAGCTTACTCTTGGATGGAAAAGCTTACTCTTGTGCTTTGAAGTGACAAAAAATACACTAATGCCAGTTGTGGGCACTTGCCAATGTTCTGAAAAATCACTGATTTCTGCCAAACACTGTGGCCTGAGACCGAGCATCCGAGCATGGGAGGCAATCACCCACAATCCTGCAGTGAGAGAGAGAGAGAGAGAGAGAGAGAGAGAGAGAAAGAGAGGGAGGGAGGGGGAGAGAGAAAAACCATTGACTCAATTGTGATCATTTGACATCTGGCGTCACTTACTACTCATATTGCAAGATATCATTCATTTAACAAGTTAAAATTTATTAGAAATATTTGCTTGTCTTGCAGAATACTTGCAGAACAAGTTACTTGCAATCCAGTGTTTTACTATATATATATATATATATATATATATATATATATATATATATATATAAAATTATATATATTCAGAGACTTATTTGTTAAATGAAGGCATAGTTTTATGCAACTTCGTATCTTGCTTATTTTTCTCTACTTAATATCATTTCATAAGTATATTTTTGGCTGTTGTAATTCTTCATAAACATTTTGAGGACTGTACAGTGTTTTCTCAAATTAATGCATTGTACTTTTATTGCTGGATATTTAGATTGTTTTCATTTTTTCTTTATTATAAATAACACTGCCATGATTATATTTATACATAAGGCCTATTCCAAATTTATTAGGATTGATTCCTAGAAATAGAATTACTGGATAATGAGGTATGAGTGTTTTTAAGATTTCAAATATGGAGTGTCCAATTACCCTCTTAGAACTTGTATTAATTTATACTTCTGACACCATCATGTGGGCACTGAGATCATATATTACCCTAAATATTGGAACAATGTATATATATGAACCTGGTTGAGCGTATTGTCTGAAAGAATCAGAGCTAGACACTAGTTAAAGCAGTAAAGGTAGATTTTATTCAGAAACTATTGCAAAAGGGGAAAAGAGGCCCCAGTATAGAACTGGGCTCAGTTCTGAAAACAATAAAGGCAGCTGGGGATTTACAGACAGGAAGCAGAGTTGGATGTGGGGGAGGCGTTAGTGGATGAAAAAATATAAAGAGCAGGCCAGACTTATCAGATGTCAAGGGTGAGAGGTGAGAAATTTGATTAGATATTGAGGGTAATCATATATCAAGGGTGAGGGAGATTTTCTCTTGCCGGGGCCAAGGGAAGGCCACTTCGTTGTAAAGATTATTTTGACCTGCAAGCAATCAAGACCATTTGCCCCTCCCTTAACAAAATAGAAGCATCTAAAATGGGGGTCTTTTCCAGAATAGAGGTTTATTAGCAGAGATAATTTGTACTTGAGTGAACCATCTGTGTGGAAGGGCAAACATCTAATTACCAAACATTTCTTCCTCCTCTTCCTTCTTCTTTTTTTTTGGGGGGGTGGTGGGTGGTGGGAATTATTTATTTATTCTAACTTTTTAAAATTCTTATTTATTTATTTACTTACTTATTATTTTTAAAATTTACACCCAAGTCCTCCTTCTTCTTATCACCTTGTGAAGTGCATTCCTTTCCTCTGAGGTCCTAGACCCCTCCCCCCTTCTCCTTAGTTCAAGGTGACAT
Source organism: Panthera tigris (assembly GCF_018350195.1). NCBI lineage: Eukaryota > Metazoa > Chordata > Mammalia > Carnivora > Felidae > Panthera > Panthera tigris. Next base: position 98,235,419 of record NC_056666.1, on the reverse strand, counting down.
AAATACCTCATTTTGCCTGACTGCTTTTGGAATTTCCATGTCTATGTGGATTCCCTTCACATACATTATTAAATTTGATTTTCTCCTGTTAGTCTGTCTCAGAGAATCTCTTAGATTCCTTTTCAAAATTTCAATTTGTTTTGAGAGAGAGAGTGAACAGGGGAGGAGCAGAGAGAGAGGGAAAGAGAGAGAATCCCAAGACACAGGGCTTGAATACATGAACCATGAGTCATGACCTGAGCTGAAACCAAGAGTCAGATGCTTAACCAACTGAACCACCCAGGTACCCCTGATTCTTAGTAAGCTAGAAAGACCTTGAAGGGGACAGAATTCTTGCTCCCCAACACTCTCAACTGACAGGACTGTTGATAAAACTGGGCTATGCTGGTCTGGCAAGGATAGGGGGTAGGGGTAAGGTTGAGGTCTAGTCAAGAGGACAGCTTAGAGGAGTCTAACCAAGTCTCATCAAGAAGAGTGTCTTGTTAATGTATGTAACTTAAGTACTTCCTGTTCTCTATCCTTTTGTACGTTAGATGTTAGTTTATCACTTCCGAACTTCAGCTTTAGCCACACAAACCTCAAGGAACAGTTTTTTCCAAAGGAAGTCACAGTGGAACTTCTAAATTTTGCCTTTGGTATAACGAGAGAGACAACATCCAAACCAATTTACAAGCACTGGAATCAATTCTGCTCAAACTTAAACAGAGTAGTCATTTTAAAAATATGGACTCAAGGGGCGCCTGGGTGGCGCAGTCGGCTAAGCGTCCGACTTCAGCCAGGTCACGATCTCGCGGTCCGTGAGTTCGAGCCCCGCGTCAGGCTCTGGGCTGATGGCTCAGAGCCTGGAGTCTGTTTCCGATTCTGTGTCTCCCTCTCTCTCTGCCCCTCCCCCGTTCATGCTCTGTCTCTCTCTGTGCCAAAAATAAATAAAAAACGTTGAAAAAAAAAAATATGGACTCAAAGGTGTTACCATGAGAATTAGTAACATGCATTTCTAAACTCTTAAGCATTGCTAAACTTGTCTTTCTATACATATTTCTAAAAACTTTCCTTAGCATGGGCATATTTCCGAGAAAAACATTACTGAAGGTTCATATTCTCTGCATTTCTTAGTTCAGTAAGAGTCCAAATATGACCTGAGTTTCAGCATAAAAATCTGCCTGGGTCTACCTTTTCTGCTTCTCTATGGAGTGATGCTGTTCTGATTTGAATAAAGCAAAAAGGAAGTTGTCACTGTGCATACCATCAAGTGGCTTCAGGGCCTCTCTGCAGGGACTCCATCAGAGAGTGCTTCACAGGCTACAGCAGTTATATTACCAGCCTCTCCGGAAACCAACAAAGATCTTTGCACAAACTGCAAATTGTGTGCAGGAAGACCAGCTCTCAGGAGGAGAGGCTGAGACAGCTAGTATGAAGTTACCATAGCAACATGCCTGCACATTCTGCCCTTTGGCTTTTATCTTGTCCAAGCCTGAGAAGCCTGATAGTCATATCCTGGACCATTTCACTTACACAAAGAAGATGGCTATCTTCCGCTAGGTCACTATGGTCCCTTCACAAGACAGAGATCCATGGTCGTGTACTTTTCATGGCGTGGCATATCATGGTCTACCATGTTCTGAGTTAATGTTTACCTCATTGTGATCCTGGAAAGTATGTCTCGTACAGCTAAATTTTTGATGAGGAAATTGAGCCTCAGTGTTAAGTAACTTGCTCAAGCTCACAGTGAGTAAATGAAAGAAGTGAATTAAATTAAGGGTTATCTCTCTTCTTTGTACCAATGACTCATACACCTTGTGCATTAGGTGGCCCGCACCACGACAATTCTCCTGTGCTTTTAATCATCTCTCCCTAGTGTTTCTAGGCTACAGGCAAAGTTTGAGAACCACTCTTTTTCACCACATAGCTTCTCTTTGTCCTAATGACATCTCATCTCTGGCAAAGTACTTAGGCTGAAGGCACTCATTCACTCTCATTTCCTGTATCTTAGGACGGTGGAGCCAAAATTCTCCTAGTTTTCTACTGCTGCTTCTGGACCATCGCTACATGAGCTTTCCTCAGTAAGATTTTCTAAGTACGTGACATTCATTTGCATTGAATTCCATTCTTACCCTCATCATCCTCAGATGCCCCCTACAATCCTTGAAGATGTGGACTGTGTGTGGTCCATAGTGGTAGTCTCTGTTTGGATATCTAACACCCTGCCCACAAACTTCTTTAGCCAACTCTACTTCATTGATTTTAACACATCACTCACATAGATGTATCAGCTAGAGCTACTCTGCTTCCAAACTCCAACTGAAATACCCTACCTCCAAATTCCTACAATCTTCTGCCTCTCACCTCTCAAGCGCTGGCACAGTCCCTGCTACTAAATCTGCTCTCTGTGCTTTTGGTGACTCTGAAGCTTCTCATCTTACTCTCTCACCCATCACCTCCCCCACCCTCTAACCTGTTTGTTCCTTTTTTCTATCTAACCTAGGTACCAATGATCAGGAATCATAAGCATGTTCACACCAGTATCTCCCATAGCCTCACTTTAGGATCTCCCTGTGAGCTTGGTCAGCCAATCCTTGACCAAAAATGTGTGTTGGTTTGATTTCTACTAAGTAGAACTACAGAAAGTAGAAAACCCGTGCTGCTGGGCATCATCAATGTTTTTTTTGTTCCTCAGCATTTTAAATCAGTTACTTTTATTATTATTATTTTTTTTTTTTGCAGTGGTTTATCCAAACCTTTCACAATCCTCAAGCCACCTACCCACCCTGGAGAGCTGCTCTCCTGTACTTTGGCTTCATTAAGCTTCTCAGCAGGCACCACATGCCAAGTTCCTCTCTGACTCAGTGTTTCTGTTCCTTTTGACTCAACTGTCATTTTCTTACTCCTTTCTTTGTCAAACTGCTACTCATCCCTTAAGGCTCAACTCAAATGTTGCCTTTTCTCTGCTGCAGTTTCTGACCTTCCTTTCCTCTGTGCTCTCTTATTCCCTTTACACACATGTCTTCCTTTTCTGCTAAATTATGAGGCGAACTGGCTGCATTATATCACCTCTTACTGTCTCTCCCTCTGCCTTAGTCCTCTCAGGCTGTTATAACAAAATACAGACTGAGTGCTTTAAACAACAAAACTTTACTGGTGGGACAAGCCACCATCTGTGTGCAGGCTGCTTCGGTTCCTGGTGAGGGCCTCTTTCCGGCTTGCCGCAGAGGAATGCCTTCTCACTCTGTCATCACATAGTGCAGAGAATGAGAGCAAGAGAGAGAATTCTGGTTTCTTCCTGTTCTTATAAAGACACTAGTCCTATCATGAGGCTCCACCTTCATGACCTCATCTAAACTTAGTTACTTCCTCAAGGCCCCTCCTTTTAATACCATCACATTGGGAGTTAGGGCTTCAATGTGTGAATCTGGAGAGGGTGCAAACATTTCGTCAGAATGCCCTCTGATTCAGAATCCTCACTTCAAATCACATTAAGTAAACAGAAGCCTGGTGGGATATTGGACAGGATGTGCTCTAGAGCTGAGGCACTTGCAAGGTCTCAGTCTTTAAATTTGTGCTGTCTAGTGTCATAGCCATTAGTCACGTGGGGCTTACTGAGCCCTTGAGATGTAGCTAGGTTAAATTGAATTGTGTTCTAAGTATAAAATACATACTGCAGTTTAAAGACTTTATGTAAAACAAAGGATGTAAAATTTCTCTTTAACATTCTTTTTTTATTAAAAAATTTTTTTAATGTTTATTTATTTTTGAGAGAGACAGAGACAGAATGCAAGTGGGTTAGCGGCAGAGAGAGAGGAAGACACAGAATCCGAAGCAGGCTCCAGACTCTGAGCTGTCAGCATAGAGCCCGACGCGGGGCTCGAACTCACGAGCTGTGAGATCATGCCCTGAGCTGAAGTCGGACGCTCAACCAACTGAGCCACCCAGGTGCCCCTCTCTTTAATATTCTTAATATTGATTGAATGTTGAAATAATATTTTGGATAATTTGGATTAATAAAGTCTGTTAGTAAAATTAATTTTGCCTGATTCTTTTTATTTTTTTTAATATACCTACAAAAATATTTAAAATAACATATGTGGCTTGCATTATATTTCTATTAATAATGTTTTAAATACTCCATGATATACAGTATGAATATAGTGACTAACACACTAACACTCCATCCTAGTGGAGTCTAGGAATACTTTCAACCAGGAACTCTGTGTATAAACCTGTACTTACAGGAATCATCCATTTTTTATAATTCTGAAATCTACATACTAAATTCAAGTTTCTTATCAATATGAGAATAGGATTAAAAGGATATTGGTGACAATGCTACCTTGCTCTATTAGAAGATACTATAGATTCTGTCCTAAAATATTCTTGTAAAACAATTAAAATATACACATCCTCATTGTGAAAATATTCACATTCAAATCAGCACAATTACAAGGTGGCAAAGGACAGCTAAAGCAATCATGAAACATACACAAAAACTTGTTTATAAATTTACACACAATTATTTCCAATTCAAATATTCCTATTCCATTATCACTAACACCTAATCCTTGCAGGAAGAGTCAACACTTTTGTAAGTGTCTTGTTAATTGTGCAATGCTGGTAACATGCTACAATACGATGCAATTGCAATATGAAATTGCAATTCTTGCAAAAGATTTAGGACTTCAGGAATTTATTCAAAAGATATTGACAAATAAAATGTTGTCTAGGGTTAAATTACTTATAACATTTGAAGGAGAACAAATGAAAAAATAATGACTATTCGTCTGTAAAAAGAGAACAATTTAAATGTCAAAGGATTGTAAGAATTCTTGAGAAAATTGATGAAGAACTCTGAAGAGCTCTGATATATCAGTATGTGTGTGGTTAACTTGTTCTGCGAGTGTTCTGCAAGACGAGGAAACATTTCTAATAAATTTTAACTTGATAAATGAGCGATGTCTTGCAATAGAGTAGTACGCGACACTGAATGTCACATGATCACAACTGAGTCATTGGTTCTTGAAATTCACTTTGATATACGAGTGCTTTCGATTACAAGCATGTTTCCAGAATGAATTATGCTCACAAACCAAGGTTTTACTGTACTTTATTTTTTAAAATGATCCTCTCTACTTTGAAAGTCTAATGTGAAGTGAAATATGCTGTTCTTTTGTACCATATAACTTTCCTGAAAAATTATGCTGATCAATTAACACTCATTTTATTCTTTTTTTTCTAAGAATTAGTCCATAGTTACAGTTCTCAGTTAAATATTTGTTAAATATGAGAAAAACAAGCTCAATTTCCAAATTTTCACTACTTTCATTTTTCAAAATAAAACTCCATTTAAATAATTTTTGCCACATTTTATTTAGAATTTTTGGTTCTCATTTAAAGTATATTTACTTTAGGGATGCCTGGGTGACTCATTTAGTTAAGCAACTGAGACATGGCTCAAGTCATGATCTCATGGTTCAAGGGATCGAGCCCTGCATCAGGTTCTGTGCTGACAGCATGGAGCCTACATGGGATTCTCTCTCTCTCTCTCTCTCTCTCTCTGCCCCTCCCCTGCTCTCTATCTCTCTCAAAATAAATAAACATTAAAAAATAAAGTATATTTCCTTTAAACAATCCTTTTCTGAAACCAGTTTATCTTTTTAAAAAAATGTTTATTAAAAAACTTCTTTTAACATTTATTTATTTTTGTGAGGCAGATAGAGACAAAGCATGAACAGGAGAGGGGCTGAGAGGGGGAGACACAGAATCTGAAGCAGGCTCCAGGCTCTGAGCTGTCAACACAGAGCCCGATGTGAACTCACAGACTGTGAGATCATGACCTGAGCCGAAGTTGGGTGCTTAACAGACTGAGCCATGTAGGTGTCCCACGAAACCAATTTATCTTAATTGTGATGGATAAACTTTAAAAATTATTATAAATACAAAAAGGATAAATATATTTTCTAAATCTATACACATACAAAAATAAATGTTAAAAGATTAATGCTGGTGTTTATGAAGTACTTACACTGTGTTGTATAATGCTGCTAGATTTAATCATGCATAAGTTAAACTTGTCACATACCTGAGCACTAGAAACTCTTAGGTATCTAAACATAACCCAAGTGTTTCAGGTAGGAATACAAGATATAAATGCTCGAAGAGATAATGTAACCAATATAATCATAGCATTGACTTAATTAATGTTTACACTATTCAAGTAGCTGTAGACTTTTAGCCTAGGTAATTTCTCAATTCTGAGAAGAAAATGATTTTGAACTTGTTCAACCCAAAGGAAATGGTGGGTTCAACAGCGGTTTTGGTGTTTCCTTTGAATGTTCTAGTTCTTAACTTTTTTTGTTGTTTTCTTTTTGCAGTTTCTTTGCTAAAGCATCTTCAGCATGTTCTGTCAGCTCTGGTTCCAGGGGCAACTATATTTTTATTTCAGGTTTTATCGGACTATTTGATTTCTTAAATATAAATACAATTTAAGAAACAAAAATGTTTTTAAAAGCTTTAATTCATAACCATTGTTGAGTAAAATATTGACCTTTGTATCTGACCCACGAGTACTGTATTTTCTTTCAATATCCTTGAAACTGGTTGACAAGCTTGTTAGTTTGCAGGCAACACACAATTTCAGACCTTTCTTGTTTTTTTGTTTTGTTTTGTTTTGTTTTTAATGGGAGGCTACTTAGATTTGTTCTTTATTCTCATGTTGGTTTTGAAGTGGACCTACTCAATGATTTGCTCATTCCAACCAAATTGTTGAATCTATTGACAAAAAGTTATTCATTGTTTGCATTTATTGTCCTTCTAATTTCTCCCCTAGGATCTCTAGTTGTATCCCTTGTTTTGTTTCTGATATTGGCAATTTTTGTTTCCTCTCTCTGCTGTATTTTGAATTTCAGTGTTTTGAGGTTGTTTTTGAAGAGAAGGATAGTTGCACAACAACTCATCCACAGTAACTTAACTACAACGGGGTATACTTTAAGAGATTTTCTTTTAACTTTATTTATTTTGAGAGAGTGAGAGAGAGAGAGAGGCAGGGAGAGGCAGAGAGAAAGAGGGAAAAAGAGAGAATCCCAAGCAGGCCCCCACTGTTAGTCACATGGGGCTTGAACTCATGAACTGCCAGACTATGACCTGAGCCCAAATCAAGAGTCAGCCACTTAAGCGACTGAGCCACCCAGATGGCTGGGATATAATTTTTCTAAAATAATAATAAGTCTGAAGGTTGGAAGTGTAGGACTGGTGCAGTAGCAACATGATGTGACTATTTCCAGCTCTTTCTATTTTCCTGTTCCGTCATCCTTAGCATGTGGATTTTCCACTCATGCTTCTTATTTCAAGGTCACAGGACTGCTGCTGCATCTATGGCTTCACTTCCACACTCCAAGTACAAAGAAGAAGGAGGAGGGGCAGGTGGTATCTGTTTCAGACTGCGGACACAATGGAGATAGCTAGTTTCTGCTTTGTGTAGGAGCCAGAAAAGTAAGTTACCTCTGGAGAAGTTATTCAGAGAGCTGCATCCTTCCTCTTTATCCCATCTTGCCAACTCCCTTTCTTAGAAACCATTCACCTGGTGATCTACCTTTATAGCCCTGCAACATGAATTGAAACACATCTTTTAATCTGGGATATTACTCAATACTACATCACAATGCACCCTCTCCGCCCACCTGCTTTGTCTAGTAATTGTGTTGTGGAACCCAAGTTCTGCCTGTTGCTCAGTACCCAAGAGCCCGTGTTGTTTGGAAAGGACTATGAGCTTTATTCAGGAAGCTGGCCACCTGGGGAGAAGGCAGACTCTGGTCCAAAAGCCAGCTCCACGGTTTCTGCCTAGCCAAGAGGGCTTTAAAGGGACTGGGTGTAGTTAATTAGGGAGGGGGTGCAGTGGCCTGTAACATTTCCTGATTCCATGTAGATTTAGTGGTGCCTCTTTACAGCTTTCAGTGCCTGGCGGTTGAGCAAGAGGTCTAATTCCTGTCCTGTGACGTGCAAGGGCTTTCTATTCTCCTTCTAGAAGATATAATAGGAGGGTTAGTAAATCAATCAGATAAAATTAAGAACACCTGTTAAAGGTCACCATGCTAGTTATAAGATCAAGGCAGCTTCAATTACTTAAAGTGTCCATTTAAATTTCTGTTTATTCCTCTGCTTTGTGGTCGATATGAATTGTTGAGAGGCTCAGTTCATATTAAATTTCTTGCTCCTTTGTGTTTTGTACGGTCTGTGCTATAAAATGCTATTCCCTGATGGGCTGATATCTAAGTTTGGGTTTATATTTGTGGGTAATCTTGTCTTTTAGCCTTTCTTGTTTTTGACAAGGCCTCAGTCACAAAGTCAAAACCCCTAAAATTGTCAATAGCAGAGAAAAACTCGTTGTAACTTATTATTCCCATGGGTGATGAGCCATGTAACTTGGGGGTCTGTTTAAGGACAATCTCAGTAAGGGTTTGTATTAGCCACACTGTATATAACTGTCCATTTAGCTGATTGCTCACCTCTTTTTCTTTTACTAGAAATTTTCTGTTAGCTGGCATTCTTTCAGAAACATATCTCCTCCCTCAGTCAAGCATTGCCATCCACAAATCAAGTTCCATCTTTCTTTTTCTTTCTGAACATAAAAACTCATCTGGTGGGGAAAAAGCTTTCAGTTTTAGAAGTAAATCATCTTTTGGGGACAGTCTTGGCCCCGGGGAGGTGGCTTCCCCTACTTACAGACAGGTTTCCAAATGTGTCATTTCCATTTAATTGGGTCACTTTGATGAGCTGCCTGTTTTTTATTCAAATGCTTTTCTGACAATGCCCAGGTTCTTACTGGAATCTTTGATCTTAAAGTTATTGGAGATCGTTATGAGTAGGCAAAGTCTCAGCCAAGGCATTCAACCCTGGAGAATGTCTATGGCTGTATTTCAAAGGGAAAGTGGTGAATAGGTGGATCAAAGATCATTAGGTCTAAAAGCACAATGTTCTTCCCTGTAGCCCTCCCCAGCCTTCTTCCAGAAGTACAATTTCCTACTGTGTCCCTCAGGGTCTGAGTTGTTAAACTCTCCTATGCCTTTCAGCTTTGACTATTCTAAGGTTCCCACGTAAAGAACCCTCTGTCACTTGCTCCATGGCAGCAGCAGCAGGTTCTCCTACTGACTCATACCCTCCTCACCAACAATGAGCTCTGGGATTCCTAACAGACTTTGTTACTGATTTGTTCCATCATGAGATCAAGCCCCATGTTGGGTTCTGCACTGAGCTTGGAGCCTGCTTGGAATTCTTTCTCCCTCTCTCTCTGCCCCTCCCCCTCCCCCCCTCTCAAATAAATAAACATACATTTTAAAAAAAAGCAAATTCCAATAATATGAGTTTTCTGTAAATCATTCATTTATGGGAAAGCAGTCTCTTACTCCTTAAATTTTGTGTTCCTGAGGGGACATGCATGGGATTTTCCATTTCATATCCTCTGGTTTAATTTCAGATTAAAATTCTGACACACTGCCAACACATACTTCTCCTAACACAAAAGATTTACATAGGGGATTTTCGTACCATAGCTCCCTGCCTTTGTGGGCTCAGATTTTCTGGGTTACATTGCAGTCTGAGCCTCTTTCTGACTGAATTTCACAGGTGTCAGATACGCATTATAGTCTGAAGTCTTTCCCTATCTACTCCTGCTCTCCTGGCCCTTTGTGTGTGTTTCTGTATTCTAATAAAACTTTATTTATAGACACTGCAATTTGAATTTTATGTAATTTTCATATATCATATTTTTTATTTTCTTAAAAACCATGTTTTAGAACAATTTTAGATTTACAGAAAAAAATATGAAGATCATACAAAGTTCCCAAAGACCTCACACCCACTTTCCCCTGTTATTAACATCTTAAGTATGTTTGACACGATTAATGAATGCATATCAACACATTTTCATTAACTAAGGTACATACTTTATTCAGATTTTCTTAGTTTTCACCTAATGCCCTATGTTCCAGGATCCTGTTCAGAATACCATATTACATTTAACAGTCATTCGTCTAAACTTAGACTCCTCTTGGTTCTGATGGTTTCTCAGGTTTTCCTTATTTTTGATGAAATAAAGAAAGTTTTGAAAGTTTTTAGGCGAACTGGTCAGTATTTTATAGAATATCCCTTAATTTGATTTGTCTGATATTTTTCTCATGATTTGACTGGGATTCTATGCTTTTGAGAAGATCACAAAGATAAAATGCCATTTTCATCATATCATATTAAAGATACATAATATTAACATGACTTATCCCTGTTGATGTCGACCTTGTGTCTGAGGGAGGGCTTATCAGGTTTCTCCACTATACTCTTTTATCCCCTCCTTCCCATAGTATATTCTTTGATACTTCAAGTTTTACAGGAATCAACTAATAAACCTCTTATACTTCAGTTTTGTCTTTTAAGTTTTTTGTTTTTATTTTTTTTTATTTTTGAGAGAGTTTAGAGAGCGAGAGAGAGCGCGAGAGAGAGAGAGAGAGCATGCATAGGTGCCCATGTGAGCAGAGGAGGGGCAGAGAGAGAAGGAGAGAGAGAATCCCAAGCAGGCTCTGTGCTGTCAGTTCCATGTGGGACTTGATCCCACCAACCATGAGATCATAACCTGAGCTGAAATAAAGGGTTGGAAGCTTAAGCAACTGAGCCACCCGTGTGCCCATAATTCTGTCTTGACGTTGGCTTCAGGAGGATCCAAAATGGCACAGTTGGTTTCAGTAGTGATCCAATGAAGCAAGTGGTAAGAAATCATGATCCCTTGCTTAGGTACTGGAACTGAGCCATTTTTTACATGGGGAAACCACTGAAGAGGTGGCTGAGTTCCTAGGAGGCCACTAGTATGCACTTTAAAGATTTTCCTAGTACTTTCCAAAAGGGACCCAGGGACATTTACTTGAATGAGTATATATTTGCAAAGGGGGAATATCCACATATTTGGGAAACTGCTGGACACATGATCTGAGCTGACACTGAACCAAAGCATTATCATGTGATTGAATCTAAGTGGAACCACAGGGCAAGAGTAAGCTACATGAGCAGATAACCTAGACCTCAATTTCACCCATCAGTTATACCAACATCCCTGTCTCAGTTCACACCTGTGACTATATTGAGAGGGGTCTTGTACCTAAAAATAAAGGTAATTTTTAAAAGTAAAATCTTAATTTATCGATCAGTTGGTCCAAGATATGGGTGCAAGCTGAAAATGGACAATGGCTGCATTACAGCCATACACAGGGAGTGGCTTTGAAAGTCAGCAGTGAGAGAAAATCTTCAGGGTAGTACATCTGACCATCCACTTTGTATGGAAACACAAGTGCCTTGAGATGAGAATCAATATGGACACATGGACAGCAGCAAATATATAGCCAGAGGTTAGGAGTTTAGAAGGAAAAGGATGGAACGGGGAGAAATAAGAAGGTCTGGGGCAGAGGCATGTGAATGGAAACAAGGGAGTGGGAATGGTGTGCAGAAATTTTTTACAGATTATTGCCCACCAGAGGCATTGAATGACCAAGTAGATGAAATAATTTATCAGTTGAGATTATCTAGACTTTGTCCTCTCCCCATGCAGAGTTAGCATGATGGGCAGACAAATGGAACGCATGGATGCCACACATTGGTCCATTTGCATGGACTTTCATTTATCAGTGTTGCTCCAAGTACCTCTGTATGTAGATTCTACCAACAACGGAGGTGAATTCTGAGTCCCTAACATGGCACTATTGTTTGAGGAGACCAACTGCCACTTGCTGGCAAGTTGACTACATTGGACTCCTTCCATCCTGGAAAAGCCAGTGGTTCATTCTCATTGAAATAGACACTTAGTATGACATCTTTCCTGGGTATAAGTGTGACTTTACTGCCCTCGAGAGTCTTAGCTAACATCATCGTGTGTGGGTTTCCTGAGTGCCACAGGAATAGAACACCATATAAGCATACAGCCTCCCATCAGAGGTCTCGCTCCAATGATGAAGTCTATCCAATCTGTTTACATTTTTTTAAATGTTTATTTTTGAGAGAGAGAGAGAGAGAGAGAGAGAGAGCTGGGGAGGGGAGGAGAGAGAGGGAGACACAGAATCTGAAGTAGGCTTCAGGCTCCGAGCTGTCAGCACAGAGCCCGACATGGGGCTCAAACTCATGAACCTGTGAGATCATGACCTGAGCTAAAATTGGACGCTTAACTGACTTAGCCACCCAGGCACCCCTATCCAATCTGTTTAATAACAGGAATATCATTAGTGTTCCTCAGATTTTAAATATTTTTAGAGATCTTGTCTAATACTGTCCGTAATCTATTTCCCTCAGTCAGGTGGTACTTTGTATTTGAGTGGGCATGTGCTTTTGGCAATTCCTTCTGCTAGGGAAGGGAAAGAAAAGGCACTGTCCAATGCCCTCCACTCTACCCCAACCTACCAATGCTGGCCAACCTGATTTCTCAGCAACATTATGTTGAATTATGTAGAAAAAGTTCATGGCTATCCTAAATAATTGCATGTCCTACCCCTTCTACAGTCGCCAAGCCCTTATGACTCCGGTTTCTTTCCCATTCCCATTCTGTATGTTGTTCCTGGTGAACATTCTTTACTCATTCTTGCTCTTCCCTAGTCTCCCTTTGTGTAGTGTCTATTACCACCCTCCCTGTAACTCATTGCTATGGGAAGTCGAGGAACCAACAATCTTTACCTTTATCTGGTTTTAAGGAATGACACACTTGATCCTGGACCAATTAAATGAAGGACTCAAGATAGCATTGGATCACTAATGTTATGTCAATGTTTATTGGTGGAGTGTAGTGAGTCTTTCACACTTTTTCAACCCTTAACTAAACCAACCCTTAACTAAACCAAGGGTAAGTATATACCACACATAATGTAGTATAGACATTTGCTGGCTATTGCCAAGGACATTTCAACAGTCTAAGTTTTACAATGTGTAATAGAATACATGGTACTTTAAGGAATGAACTGAATGCTCATTCACCACTCAAGACTATTTGGGCCAGAACATCCTGGTCAAAGTACATTCCTGAAACTCAGTGCCATGGAAATTGAATAAGAGTAATTTTCCCTGACACCCCTGGGATTCACGCTAATGATCCCTTATGTAGGGAGTCAACCTGTAACTTGTGTAATAAAGATAAAAGTAAATGTTCTAAGAACATAGGGTGTGGTTTTGGGAGAGCTGGAGATGATATCGAGAACCAAGACTTAGGAAATAAAACTTAAAAAGACACTCTATTCCTTTGACCATATAATGCTATGAAGGACCTCTATGAAGGATTTGAGTTTTAGTGCCATTACTGTTCATGCTGTTTCAGAATAATGAACATTTTAATGAAAATAACTTTATAGTAAGAATATCCTACCCATGGAATCAGTTACAGAATCCAACTCAAAATAACCTAGGAAAACTTATTGGCTAAAAAGAGGATATATTCTGGAAAAAAACCAATACATGTGAAAGGTGGGGATAAAACCAGGTATCAGGGACAACAGTCAGTCTTTCATTGCTTCTGTTTGTATCCATTCTTTCTTTCCATACAGTCTGCTAAACAGCCTCAGAGATTTACATATTAAAACTTGATGGCGCTCCTAAGCGTCTGACTTTGGCTTAGGTCATGATCTCATGGCTTGTGGGTTTGAACCCTGCATCAGGTTCTATTTGACAGTTCAGAACCTGCTTCGGATTCTGTCTCCATCTCTCTCTGCCCCTCCCCTGCTCACACTCTGTCTGTCTCTCTCAAAAATAAATAAACATTTAAAAAAGTAAAATAAATAAAAAAATAAAAACTTGAGCCACTAAGGACACTAAGAAGAACCTGTCTTGAATGTCTGTCTGGATCCCCAAACCAAAAGCAATGATTGTGCCCACCTGTGGTCAGTGGATCATCCCCAAACTAGGAAGACAGAATCATGATAACAAAATAACTATTCCCATGGTAACTTGTGGATACAAAAAGGTGATGGAAGAACGGTAGGAAAGAAACTGGGATAACAGTTTTTTAGAAAAATGAGAATTTAAGGAAATACAATAATGTATATATGCATTAATGTCTATATGCATACAATAATGTATATATGGCAAAATTGCCTCCTGTTAAGAACCACTGGCATATAGCAATCATATTCCATGAAACTACCTGGAGAATATGTTGAAGATTAAAGTTAGATGAGTAGAAGTCAGATATCAGATACATAAGTTAGTCATAGTGGGAATTGAACATGGTATCATGAAGAATTTATACTTATAAATGCATCAGAATGTCCAGAAATTAATTTGTTCTCAGTCCTAGGTTGTTAACACTTTACAAATCCAAAGTCAGTCTTCTCATTGTAAAAATGGAAGCAATACCAACTCCACAGAGTGGTTTTGATTATTAAATAAGTATGTGAAAGCACTCTGGAAGCTATGAAATGGTATACAAATATCAGAGAATACTCATAAATAACAGTCCTGTAGAGAAACAGCCCTTTTCTGTACCTAAGTTTTTTGTATTTTTTTTTCCAGGAAGCTGACTTCATAGAAATTATATATATGTAGGGTTTTTTGGTGTAATTCTCATCTTGCCCCATTTAAGAATAGGCTTTTAATATAATAAAGTTAATAAATATTGAAACTTATACCATTTGATTGATGCTATGTTAGGCATTTTTATTCAGATCATTTATTAGTACTACACATGGTAAGTAGTTAATTTATATTATTAACTTATGGGGTGCCTGGGTGGCTCAGTTGGTTAAGTGTCCAACTTCTGCTCAGGTTGTGATTTCATGGTTCATGAGTTTGAGCCCTGCTGCTTGGGATTCTCTCTCTTCCTCTCTCTCTCTCTCAAAATAAAAAAAAAATAATTTATATTACTAATTTGTGAACTTTTTTTCTTTTAATAAATATATTTTAATGTTTATTTATTTTTGAGAGAGGGACAGAGCACGAGTGAGGGAAGGGCAGAGAGAGAGGGAGACACAGAATCTGAAGCAGGCTCCAGGCTCCATGCTGTCAGCACAGAGCCCGACGTGGGGCTTGAACCCACAGACTGTGAGATCATGACCTGAGCCGAAGTCGGATGCTCAAACGACTGAGACACCCAGGTGCCGCACCAATTTGTGAACTTTTACTGTACACATTGAGTAACTACAAGTATATAACTTTTTAAATTTTATTTTATTTTACCACATAAATTTGGAAGCAGCCAGGTTGCTCAATCACAAATAATTAAACTTTTGACAATTATTGGCCTTTGGTGGCAACAAATTATATAGCCTGGAAAGAATTACAACAAGGCTTTGATGAAATAGTAAGCATTAAATAGAAATAAAAATTTGTCTCCTAACAGCATGTACAACTATCACTTAAACTATTTCAAACACATACAGTACAAATATATATAATGATATTCAATGCCTTGATATCACATGCCTTGATCATATTGATCAATATCACCACCATCATCACCACTACCAAAAATAGCTATAATAGTAATGATGAAAACAACAAAACCAAAAGTTATTAAATGGTTATCTTGAGTTGGAACAATCCTAAGCATATTACATGTATAATCTTAATACTTGAGAAACTTACTAACCTATTTAAGAAATATTTAAAACACAGAGATAGAAACATATTTAGAAAATAGGAATTCCTTCCTTTATAAGGATAACACAGTAAAACCTTAAGACCAATTAGATTAGTCAAGTCTTTTTTAGTATTTCTATCATCACATCTTTATCTGTTCTCAGTGTTCCAGAGCTTGTTTTATAATATGTACTATAAAATATATGCTTTTTTATTTGTTTCTATGTTTTTCAAACTTAAATTGTTGAATAAGAATAAGAAAATAAAACCTATTGTAGTAGTGGTTTGTACATATCCTGTTTTGTTAAAGCTTAGTGTTTTATTTCTCTCTCACCTTTTTTTTTTTTTTTTTTTTTTTTTTTTTGGTATTATACTTTTGTCCTATCATGGAGGTAAATCTTACCCTTCCCCTTCCTCCTCCTCCTCCTCCTCCTCCTCCTCCTCCTCCTCCTCCTCCCCTTCTTCTTCCTCCTCTTCCTCCTCCTCTTCCTTTTCTCTATCTTCCTCTTCCTTCACTTCCTCTTTCTCCTTTCCCTTGTCCTCCTTCTTTTTCATCTTCTCTCCCTTTATCCCCTCTTCCTTTTCCTCTACCTTTTCTGGCTCTATTTCAACTACTTCGGGGGAAAATAGCATCTCTTTCTCCAATAATGTATTTGGAAACCGAGACTGTATTATCAAAACAGTTATGACACATACTGAAAAACACAGTGTTCTCAGAAAGAAAATAAATAAGCACAGTGGGTCACACACAATTGGCCGGGGAACTTCCCATCTTGGATACCAAAATCGGTAATCTGTAAATAAAGAAGCAATTGAAAGCTGGATTTCCACACAAAGTAGTTAAACTGTCTAAGAAATAAAGGACAACAATACATACATATGGCTTGGTCACGATCTGCATTACCTAAAAAGAAAAAGAAAGTCCATAAAGACTTACATAATATTCCTTCTTTCCCTAGAAATAAGATAATTTTTCTAAAAATAATGATATCATTCTCCTAGTTGTCAAGCATCATGCTGCCATCTTTGATGTGCCTCCTCCAACCAGGAGCCCATCATAAAATATAATGTATTCTCCATTAGTAAAAGTCAGCCTCGTCTGCTAGAGAGAACATAGAAGTATAGGAATGAGAACATGTGGATTCTATTACTAATTCTGTTTCTAAATCATTGTCCCCTTATACAAATCACTTCACTTCTGTCCTCTAAAAATTTTTCTGGCTTCAACATTCTAGGCTTCTATAATATCTCTTACTTGCATCTCTCTTTTTCCCCCCACATCATTCCAAATTAATCATCTGAATCTACTCATTTTCCTCATTTAATTCTTATTTTCAGAAGCTTTCAGTTGCTCTTCCTTTCTTAGATAGGAAAGTTAATTCCATAGCCTGGCACTCATTGTTTTTGCTATCTTGCCCAATGCTATCATAATACTTTTCAGGAAATAAATTTCTTTTCCTCTGCTCACTGGGGCAGAGACAATAAGACAATCATTCCTGGATTCCATTAGGAAGGAGAGTGAGGATAAATGAGTTCTCACACAGACAGAACCCAATGGCAACCAAGAGGTTTTGTCTTGCAACTGACACTACCCTTACAAGAAAATTTAGAAATCACTCTTCAGACAACTTTAGAAATGAACTGACCTACTGGGGTTCTGTGAGGTTATTTTAGCCTTTTGTGCTTGGTCTTATTTTACTTCATAGTTTACGTAATGATTTCTATTTTAGAGCTCCTTTAAAAAAATCTTTTACCACACAGTCTATATTTTCTCTACTTTATTCCATACATGTGATCAGTTTGAGCAATGGTGTAATTAGCATGTTTCTTATTTACACTTTCCTTCATTTGTCATCACTAATCTTCATTGATTACACTCTTACTTTTGTACTTGATTGAATATTTAAATACTATTGTTTCATTTATCAGCTTTAAATAATATCTTTTGGCCCCTGGCTATAAAAGATGAAGAAATTAAGCACATTTTTCTACCTTCTCTTCTTCTCCCAAATTTTATTAATTATATCATTTGTATATTGACAAATTTATTATATTTACTTTTTAAAATAATTACAGACTTCAGATTAGTTTTAATCTTTGTCTATCAATTAAGATTCAATGTTTATGGATAGTTCTTTCAATGCAGCTTTTCTGTTTCCACTCATCTCTTCTTTCTGGTGAAAGCCATCCTCTAGGGGTTTATTGAGAAAGTTCTCATGAAGAACTATGTACCACAAGTTTCGTCATGTTCCCACAACATTTGTCTGTCTCCTTGTACTTGAATAATAGGTTTGCCTAAATTTATGTACAGCATTAAGGGCAATATAGATACAGTCATTATTCCACTATCTTTTAGCATTGACTGTTCTTGTAGAAAAGTTTGACTGCAGCCAAACTACCCCCCCCCCCCCATGAAGGATTGTTAATTGCCAAAGCAGCATTCTACCACACTGGCAGAAAGTCAACCCTGAAACCAGGCACTAACTACCTTTCTGTGAATCCCTTTCTCTGCATAGCTTCAGGTTACAGTTTGCCAATGACAGGAATGCAAGTGAAATTCGGAAGATTTAAGAGAAGTGGAGACCATTATTCTCCTGAGGTGGTTGTTACCCAGATACCTGAACAGATGTGAGATTCACAGTGGCTTCTTGGTAGGATGGGGAAAATGCTTTGCTGCCAAACACGGAGACCGTTTAGTGGGAGCTTTCTCAAAGATTCTCAAATTTTCTGGTAAGCTTTTGAGAACCGCCTGTTTTGGCGCTTCAGGCTAAGGAGGTCTTCAGTGTCTGCTTCCCTGACCTTTTAACTACAGTTTCTCTGCCTTTTCTTGGCAACTTCTGTGATCTGTGCTCTTCCAGTTTCCACCATTCATGAAAGCTCTCCATTCTATGTTAACGCTATACTGTCTGAATATTTAAAGTGGTCGTTTTCCTGATTCAACCCAGACTATTAAACTCTAATGAACTATTTTATATTTTGGTTTGGATACTTAAAAGGAGTCTTTCTTTTCCTCTAACTCACTAGGCAGTGTCTAAATGGAGACTATTTGGCATCATTTTTTCCTGGCACATAGTATGCATTTTCTTTCTTTCTTTTTTATCTATACAAGGTTGTTTTTATTTTATTTACTTATTTTAAATTGAGGTATAATTGCCCTATAACATTATGTTAGTTTCAGGTATACAACATAATGATTTAATATTTGTATTTATTGTGAAATGATCACCACAATAAATCTAGTGAACACCTGCCATCGTATGTAGTTACAAATGTTTTTTCCTTGTGATGAGAAATTTTAAGTTCTACTCTCTTAGCAACTTTCAAATATGCAATACCTTATTATTAAGTGTAGTCACTATGCTCTACATTACATTCTCATGACTTATTTATTTTATAAGTAGAAGTGGAAGTTTGTACCTTTGACCTCTTTACCCATTTTGCCCACCACTAACTTCCACCTCTGGCAACCAACCAATCTGTTCTTTATATCTATAAGCTTGTTTTTTTGTGTTTGCTTGGGTTTTTGTTTGTTTGTTTGTTTTATATGTAAGTAAGATCATAATGGTATCTTTTTCTGACATTTCACTTAGCATAAGGGTCATCCATGTTGTCACAAATGGCAAGGATTTTCATTCTTTTATATGGCTGAATAGTATTTCAGTGTGTGTGTGTGTGTGTGTGTGTGTGTGTGTGTGTGTGTATGTATCACATGTTCTTTATCCATTCATCCATCAATGGACACAAGATATGAGTTTCATATCTTGGCTATTGTAAATGCTGCTGAAATGAACATGTGGATGCATATATACATTTTATGAGTTAGTGTTTACATTTTCTTCAAATAAATACCCAGAAGTAGAATTACTGCTTTAAATCCAGAATTACTGGATCATGTGGTCTATTATCAAGTTTTTGAGGAACCTCCCCTTGTTTTCCATAATAGCTGCACCAGTTTACATTCGGTAGTAGGCATTTCAATGTTTAGATTCAAGAACTTCTATTTCTGAAATTTTTATCATTTCTTTAAATATTTGTATCTATCTATAGCTTTATTTTCTGTTCTATTATTTTTGTTCTGTTCTTTGGGGCCTCCAATTATTCACATGTTGAATCTGATTTATCAGTGCCTATTTGTAATTTTCTCTTTACAAATTTTTTAACATTTATTTATTTTTGATAGAGAGAGACAGAGCACAAGTGGGGGAGGGGCAGAGAGAGAGAGGGAGACACAGCATCCAAAGCAGGCTCCAGGCTCTGAGCTGTCAGCACAGAGCCTGATGCGGGGCTTGAACCCACAAACTGTGAGATCATGACCTGAGCCGAAGTCAATGCTTAACCGACTGAGCCACCCAGGCGCCCCTATAATTTTCTCTTTAACTTTTAAAGACCTCCATATCCCTGACTGTGTTTTTCAGCATTTTTGATTCCACATGCTGTTTTCAATTTGACTTTCAGTTATTCATTAGTATATTTGAGATGTACTAAAAATACTTTTGTTTACCTGAAATCCAAATTTAACTTGGCATCCTGTATTTAATCTGGCAACCTTCAGGCTGATCCTCCACTTGGACCCCCTCCTACCCTGCTCAAACACTGAAACCCAGACTTAACAATCTCCTATACTGTCAATTCAATAAGCACACTTTAATAAGAGGTTACACCGGGGTATCTTCTTCTTTTTGTCCCTCTTCCACTGTTTCCCCCATTCTCTTCCAATATTTCTCATTTTTCCCCCTAGGATCTTATTCTTGGCATACTGTTCTTTCTCTATGTGTTGTACCTGGGTGAGTTCTTCTGTTTTTATATTTTCAGTGTTGTCTATATGCTAATGATTCTGAAATACAGCCCTGTTCTGTACCCTAAACTTACTAGTCTTATCTACTCAGATGTTAAACAGGTATTTAAAGCTAATGATGATCAAAACCCATTATCTATTTTCCATAGCTTCCTCTCTTCATATAATTCATATCTCAATTCCACCAAACCTGATAGTTATATTTGACTCTCTTTTTTTTCTCATCACTATATCAAATTAGTCTCCAAGACTGGCTAGTTTTCCCCCATAAATATTAATCAAATTTGTCTCATTATCTCTATTTCTCTCATAAATACTCAAATAGGAACCGCATCTCGCCCCTGGACTGTAACAAAAAACTTCAAATTGATTTGCTTTCCTTAGATTTTGCATTAAAAATATTTTTTTAATTTAAAAGAATCCCTCACTTAGAAAAAAGTTGCAATACAGTACAAATAACTTTTACTTTGAACCATCTTAATGCAAGTTGCCAATATGATACCTTATCATCTTGGAATACTTAGTATTTCCTACAAACAAGGATATTCTTCTACATAACAATAACACAACCAACAAAATCAGGAAATTAACATTGTTACATTACTACATTCTAATATTTGGACCTCATTCAATTTTTTACTAGCTGTGCTAATACTGTCCTTTGTAACAAAAGATCATGTTCAAAATTGCATTGCATTTAGTTTTCATGTCTTTGTTTTCTTTCCTCTAGGACAGTGCTCCACTTTTTATTTGACATTCATGATCTTGACATTGTTCGAAGATAGCATGCTAGTTATTTTGCAGACAAATTCTCAACAAATCTGAAGTTTGGGTTTATTTGATGCTTCTCTGTGACTGGACTTGGTTTTGCATCTTTGGCAGGAGTACCACAGTAGTGATGCTGTGTTTTTCTCCTTGCATCCTCTCAGGTGGTGCAGGTTTGTTTGTTTGTTTGTTTTTGTTTTTAATTTTTCCCATTGCTGATGATGTTCACATTGGTCACTTTACTCGGGTGGTGTCTGCCAAACTGCTCTGTTGTAAAATTATTTTCCCATTAGTAATTAAGTACTTTTATGGGGAGTTACTTTGGAACTATTAATACATTGTTCCTCGTCGAACTTTTAATTTATTCATTTATTAATTTATATTAGTATGAATCATAGTTTCCTGTTGTATCCCATGAGTTCTAATCAATTACTATTATTATTTCAGTACTCTAATCATCCCAGATTTGACCACAGAGAGCCCTTTAAAGTGGATTCTGTGTCCTTGTGTGTTTGTTTTCCTATATGTCCCTGTCACTCTTTGAGCACTTACTTCTTTGTTTACAAGTATAAAAAGATGGTCTGGGTTTATCTTATATTTTCCCTGCCCCAGCCTTGGAACCTTTCTCCAGTGAGCCCTGGTTTTTTTTTTTAGTGAAGGCCTGAATTTGGAAACCAAGATCTGGGTGCTAGCTGTGCTCATTCCTTTGGGGGGGGAAGCCGTTGCTCCAAAGCCATCCCAGAGCTAGGGAATATATGCATGTAGGTACATACATATACAAATATTTACAACTATGACTATTTATATTTATTGAAATCCTTAAGTTCCAATACCTCTAGTTCCAAGTCATCACAAGACTCATGCTTGTTTTCTTCCTTTACATATTTATACTCCATCCTCTGACAGTGAGAAAACTGGTGCCCATTATCCTTAACCTATTTGTATATTTGATCAATCCCCTCAGTATATCTCCAGTCCTCGTTATTCCTTCTCCCCTCTCTTCTACATGGGTGCCCTCCTCACCCTGCTTGCACTCTTACACCCTACACCAGGCTGGTAGAGTTGCCACATTTAGCAAATATAAATATAGGATGTTGCCATT
Source organism: Panthera tigris (assembly GCF_018350195.1). Taxonomy (NCBI): domain Eukaryota; kingdom Metazoa; phylum Chordata; class Mammalia; order Carnivora; family Felidae; genus Panthera; species Panthera tigris. The sequence goes on along the minus strand of NC_056666.1, from coordinate 98,213,181 downwards.
TGCAATGTCATGAATGGAGTTCCAGAGTATTATGCTAAGTGAAATAAGTCAGTCAGAGAAAGAAAAATACCATATGACTTCTCTCATATGTGGAATTTAAGAAACAAATGAGCATGGGGCGCCTGGGTGGCTCAGTCGGTTAAGCGTCCGACTTCAGCTCAGATCACGATCTCGCGGTCCGTGAGTTCGAGCCCCGCATCAGGCTCTGGGCTGATGGCTCAGAGCCTGGAGCCTGCTTCTGCCCCTCCCCCATTCATGCTCTGTCTCTCTCTGTCTCAAAAATAAATAAACGTTAAAAAAAAAATTAAAAAAAAAAAAAGAAACAAATGAGCAAAGGGGAAAAAAAGAGAGAGGCAAAGCAAGAAACAGACACTTAATTATAGAAAACAAATTGATGGCTACCAAAAGGGAGGTGGATGAGGGGATGGGTGAAATAGGTGATGGGGATTAAGGAGGGCACTTTGGTGAGCACTGGGTGTTGTATGGAAGCATGGAATCACTATATTGTACACCTGAAACTAATATTACACTGTTAACTAACTGAAATTAAAATTTTTTGTTGTTGTTGTTTATTTCTGAGAGACAGAGTGAGATAAAGCACGAGCAGAGGAGGGGCAGAGAGAGAGGGAGACACAGAATCTGATGCAGGTTCCAGGCTCTGACTGTCAGCACAGAGCCTGATGTGGGGCTTGAAGTCACTGAGCCGAAGTTGGATGCTTAACCAACTGAGCCACCCAGGTGCCCCTAACTAACTGAAATTTAAATAAAAATTTTTAAAAATATGTAGGATGCCTAGTTGAACTCAAATTGCAGAAAATAACAAAGAAATTCTTAGGTAAGTATATCCCATGCAGTATTTGGAAGATACATATACTAAAAATATTTTTTTTGTTTACCCTGAAGTTCAAATTTAACTGGGCATCCTGTATTTAATTTGGCAACTTATAGGCTGATCCTCCACTTGGGTCCCCTCCTACCTGGCTCAGACTACGAAACCCAGCTTTGGGCTTTTCCAGTGTGTAGATTCCCTCCTTACTCTACTAGAGTTCTGACCCCTCCCATGCAGGCCACCTCACCTACATTAAAGCTTTCCTCACCTAGTTTGGACTCTGACACCTCATGTAAAATTGTCCCTAAACATGGCTGCCCCCTTACCTGTGTAGGTTTTAATACCTCTTTGTCAGGGCACTCCTATATGTGAACCCTTTCCTCATTCTGCTTGGGTTCCAACAACCAGTGCCAAACCACCCCTCTGTGGATGCAGTCTTTACCTGCTCAGTCTCTGATACTCTATGCCAGGCTTCTTACTCCCACCCCATGATGATGCTCTCTTCCACATACTTGGGCTCAGATACCACATACTAAGCTGTCTGGGTATGGGAAACCCTTCATCCTGTTGTCTCTGAAAACTCAAGCCTGACCTCATGCATGGACGGCTCACTTTCTCCAAAGGGGCTCTAACTTTCTATTCAAGGCCATACCCCTATGCAGACACTGTCCTAACCCTGCGTAGGCTGTTTTCTCATATCCACTGCACTGTGTATGAATCCCTTGTCATTCTGCTTAGGCTCTAATATGTCACATCTTGTGACCCTCTGTGTGGATGCCTCCCTTGTTCTGACCTACCTAATGGTGTTAGAATTGAATTTTTTAGAAGGAGAAAGAAAAGGGGAAGAGGAAGAGCAAGACTTTGCATCTTGAGTCAAGTGAAATAAGGGCAAAAATGTTAGGGTGGATTCATCTCAGCTGTGGCATTATGATGAAATTGTCCATTAATTCCTTTATCACAAAATCACAATGTGTCCCTTAGTGTCTGAATTTATCCCTTAGTACATTCTTCTAAGCACCATATATTCCAGGGATAGTTATATTTTATATGCTCTCATGTTTGGAAAAACTGAACGAAAAATTTAACCAAACGTATTTTCTACTTTCATCTTTTGAATATTTGGGGGGGGGGCGACTAAAGTAAAAGGCTATTAAACTACTTTACTTCTTTTCTTTTTATAAATATTTTAGAATATCCTATCCTTTAGAGCAGTCATTTTCAAACAGGCTACTATTTCAGGAATTAGCTGGGAAGTGTTTTCAGGGGAAAATTGTTCGTTCTCATTCTTTCTTTCAGACATTGTGGTATGTCTCCAAGGGCAAAAACAGGAGTAAGAGAGGGCAGAAATAGCTGTGAAGTCTAGAAAAATCTAAAGATGAACCTATTTCAACCCTCTTTTAATAATATAATAACACCCCTCTGGTCAAAAGAACAATATTAATGTGACAATGAAAAACTAGTGTTAAACACTTCATTTTTCTTATCATAGAATGTGTTATGGATTTTTTATGTTTAAGTTATTTTCTTTATCTTACTGCATAGAAAATCTGTGCATCTGTCATATCTGCTACACTGAGAACAAACTATTCCTGGTGTATAAGGCCTTCTCGACAGAGATCCTCTAGAAAAAAGCAGAAAACATTTAGTTAAAAAAAGTCTCAAATCTCATCATTTAAATAACATGGTTACCAATTTTCAGTTAGGTTATAAAAGTGATTTAACTAAGAAAATGGACTCTAGGAAGTACTGAAACTGGAAATTTCAGTAATCTTCTCCTTTTTTCCCCTAAGAAAATTGTCTCTGAATTCCCATGTCCTTGAAACAAAGTAGTATAATTTAAATGAGTTAGTTTTAATGTTGCTTTCATTTTAGTTTGTAGCAAAATTTTCCTTTCAAAATGATGTTATAGAATGTTTTATAATTAATTGCTTTCTGCTTGGTACAAATGTATTAAAAGTTCTATAGAAATGATATATTAAATTTCTGATGAGTTTGCAAAATTCTGAAATGCCTATTGTCCCAAAAACCCAGCTGCTTGGCTTACTTAGAGGTCTGCTTTAAAAATACATGAATATAGGGAGCTGTGGTAGCTCAATTGGTTAAGCATCCGGCTTCAGCTCAGGTCATGATCTCATGGTTTGTGCGTTAGAGTTCCGCATCAGGTGAGCTCCAGCCCTGCTTTGGGTGAACAGGAGCCCTGCTTCAGGTGAGTCCTACTTCACTCTCTCTTTCTTCCTCTCTCTCTCTGCCCTGGCTCACTTGCTTTCTCTCTTTCTCTCAATTAAAAAAAATGTAAATATATAAACAAGCAAATAAGTTAAAGTGGATTTAAAAAATTTGGTTTAACCCATTGTAAGGAACAGGGGGAAGAAGTGAGAAATTATTACATCAATTTCCTAGAGCTAGGTAAAAAAAGAGGCTCCAAAGTAGATACGAATTGGGAAGCTTATATGAAGGATTTAGGTTAAGAAAGAAGAAAGATAGGCAGGGAAATGATATTTTTTAGTGACCAGAGGGTCATTAATCCTGGTTATTTAAACAGGATTTTAAATTCTGTGTGTAGTTGGAAACTATAAAAACAAATGTTAGGCACATATGCCCCTGGTTTGGTCACTCTGGGCCATCTGGAAGAAGGGTGAAACCTAAGAAACACATATTCAAAAACCTGAATATCAAATTTCTGAGTCATATCTTATCAGAAGTTTTTGGTGATACCCAATAAGGTATATGATACCCATGAATGGCAAGCTTTCTAGTCCATCAAAGACATCCAGAGGTTTATAGTTATTTGCAGATCAGGTATCACTTCTCTAATGTCACTGTTCCACTATAAAACCATTTCAAGGAAGAGATGCATTTTGTTTGATCCTAGCAGAACACTAGCCTTTCAAAAATTCAAGAATTGATCTACTCACCTTTACCGACACCCTAGCCTACATTTCTTGCCCTAATCCCTTATCACTGAAATGGATGCCTCCAATACAAAAGCAGCACTTTTCCTGTCCTTAGACACAGGGACGGAGGACCCCTGCCCTTGAACCTATGCAAAATGCTACTCACTACAAAGACTGCCTTTAAAACCTGCAGCATAGGCCAATCACCCCATGATCATGTCTGATGACTATAGCCTAGAATAACTTTGGAAAGGCAAATAAATAAGTGAAATATATATAAATAAATGTATCAATCAATCAAAATAAATAAATTTACATCACGCTAGAATACAATGGGCCCTCTTTTTCAAAGATTTGAATTTCATATCACTATTTATATTATATGGCCAGAAATGCCAGACTAATACTCTCCCATGCCAATCTTCCTCTTGTTCTGAGTTTGTGAGAAGTCTAGCCTAAATCAAGTCTGAATCTATACAATTCCACAACTGCAACTGGAATTATTGGGCTGGATTAGGAGAAAACAACAGGTAAGTACCTATAACCAGCAATGTCCATTGAAATTTCACAGCTGTCCAAGCAGTACCTGAAGAAGCAGTCAAATTTCTCTATTTTTAGGTATTTGCTTTCTCTAAGTCAAGACTGAACAGTCCTCTGGGACATTTTTCAGACTGATATCTGACCATACCTTCATCTATAGGACCTGTGTCCAGGACTTAGGTAAGGACATGTTGCCTGGGTGGCCCAATGAGTAACTATACCCATGTCCAATCCTAAATCCATTAGAAGACCATTATTCAAATTTTATTTTATTTATTTCATTTTATCTTTTTAAATCTTTATTTATTTATTTGAGAGAGAGAGAGCACGAACAGGGGAGGAACAGAGAGAGAGGGAGACACAGAATCTGAAGCAGGCTCCAGGCTCTGAGCTGTCAGCACAGAGCCTGATGCTGGGCTTGAACTCGCAACTGTGAGTTCATGACCTGAGCCAAAGTCAGACGCTTAACCAATTGAGCCACCCAGGCACCCCTCAAATTTTATAATAGATCTATATTGTTTCAAAATCAACGCAATTCTGGTGGTGACAGAAACTTTCAGGTGACTCAGCTTAATTATCTCTTTATTTTTTATTTTTTTAAATGTTTATTTATTTTTGAGAGAGAGAGAGAGAAACAAAGACAGAGAGTGAGCAAGGGAGGGACAGAGAGGGAGATACAGAATCCAAAGCAGGCTCCAGGCTCTGAGCTGTCAGCACAGAGCCCAACATAGGGCTTGAACTCATGGACCCCAAGACCATGACCTGAGCCAAAGTTGGACGCTTAACTGACTGAGCCATCCAGGTGCCCCTTAAGTGTACAACTCTTGATTTCAGCTCAGGTCATGATCTCACAGTTCATGGGATTGAGCCCTGCATTGGACTTGCACTAACAGTGTGGAGCCTGTTTAGGATTCTTTCTCTCCCTCTCTCTCTGCCCCTCCCCCACTTGCATGCACAGTCTCTCTCTTTCAAAATACATATAGAAACTTAAAAAAGAAAGAAACTTTTATTGCCTTCACTAGTCCTATATCTGCCACCACTTTGTTTATGAAGGAAGTAATCCAGCTCCATGGATTGACAATTTAGCAATTACAATTTGTAGGCAAATTTTTCTCTTCCAAGTTTTCCATGTACAAAACTCATCTTGCCTAAGGATTGTCCACAGAATGATGGCAGAGTACATCAAACAGGTGTTGACTTTTCCATCTCACACAGCCAAAATAACTAGACCACCTCCAATAACTCTTTTCACTTTCACTACCTCCACGTATCATCGAGAAATACCACAACATTGGCTTCTGGTTCATACCTGGACATCTATACGTTTCCAAAGAAGACTTAAAGATCTATCCCAATTAGCTACAGAAAACTGAAATGTAGTAAGCAGCAAGGTAGGTTATCTTTTAGCAATCCTATCTGGCTCTCCTTCTGATACATCTCATATATCTGTCTTTGCTAAAACTCCATGACTATCTGGACTTATTTAAGGTCAAGAAAAGCATGAATCTTGTTGGGTATTTTTGCCTCAAATTATCCCTGTATGTGCAAAGCTACCTTACTTTATATTGCTTTCCGTAAGACTCAGTTGGTCACATCTCCTCCTTCGCTTCCACATCTTGCACCCATGGATCTAGGCACCAGAGTTAAATACCAACAAAGCTCTTTTGAGATGGATATTATTTAGCTGCACCATCCTCTAATCCTCCCCAAGATACCATCTTCCTTCTAATCATGCCTCCTTTTTAAAAAATGTTTATTTATTTTTGAGAGAGAGAAAGAGAGGGAGAGAGAGAGAGAGAGAATGAGTGGGGGAGGGGCAGAGAGAGAGGGAGTCACAGAATCTGAAGCAGGGTCCAGACTCTGAGCTGTCAGCACAGAGCCCACGCAGGGCTTGAACTCACGAACCTCGAGATCATGACCTGAGCTGAAGTTTGAAGCTTAACCACCTGAGCCACCCAGGTAACCCTGATCATGCCTCCTTATTAATTTTGGCACCTGGGTCAGTCACTATCTACCTTTTCAGCTAAAATTGTCCTTGTCCTAGAATTTGGGACACAGATGATTACAATATGCTTATAGATAATTCATCCAATAACTTGGTCTGTTACTGAATGTTTTCACCATCTCAAAACTTCCCAATACTCCATAATTGTCACTTTTGTAGCCACACTCTGGATCTTGTTATCCCCTAAAGTTACTCCCACTTCTGAACTCACTAAGTAACACATTCCATTCCCTGACTGTAGCCTCCTATTCTTCCAGTTTGCTCACTCATTTACTCCTGCTACACTTCTCCATTAAGTTCACTGGTACTCCAAGTCTATTTACTCTCCTATTTTCTCCCTATCTGTACTGTTGTCTCTTCTCCATACAGCTCAGGTCTAATTGCGTTGCATATTATTATCTGGCTAAAACTCTAAAACTCTCTTGCACTGTTTTCCTTTATGTCTACCTGACAAAACCCCAGTGTTGGAAAAAATGACAGAATCTTACTGTCCACATGCTCTATGTCTGCTTCAGAGCTGGTGGGTACCGCTGGAGAAAAATCATCACACTAGGTAGAGAATCCTTCTGTTTCTCTAGTCAGCTTCCTCCCTCATTTTCCATAATAACTATTTAAAACCTTCCCAACCCTCAAAATTCCAGCTTCATTGTCTCCCCCTTTATTCTTAGGACATGATCTGTCTGTCCTACTTCACAGTGAAACATAATAACTGTTAGCTTGGAACATAAGAAATTTTCCATCACTAAATATGACAAATATACCTATTCCCTTCTTCTTTCCTTTCTAATACAACTGAAGAACTGCCCGTCTTCCTTTCTAACGCCAGTCTCTTTAATACCATTCCATCTTCTCAGGAACTTGTATCTTTATATATACATATACATATACATATACATATACATATACATATACATATACATACATATATGCAATATATATCACATTGATAAACACAAAAGAACCATTTCTGTGGAGCAGAAGAAACTGATGCCAGCTTGGAATGAATTGAGGGCTGTTTTATTGTTATTATTTTGCTTTGTTTTCAAAGTGGGAAAGATGTGAGCCTGTTTAAATATTGACATGAAAGATCATATTTCTAAAGAATTACATTTATTATGTTTATCAATGAACTTCTTTTTAATTTGATATTTTAAAGTCCTTACTTTAATTGATCTCTTAGAATTAGAAATTTTGGACTACTACTACTACCTTCTAAAAACATTCTTTCCCCCATGCCTCCTGTGATACCATACTCTTCTGTTTTTTCTCCTGCCTGTGTGCCACTCTTAGGTTCCCCCTCCCACTTTCTCTCTCTTTAACTGCCTTTAAATGTTGGTATGGCATTCTGGAGGGCCTCTTCTCTTCTCTATCCTCTCTCACCTGGCAATCGCATTTATGCCCATGATTTCAATTACTGTATGTACTTTGGCACTCCGAATATTTGCCTATGCCACGCCTCATGAGCTTCTGACCCATATAACCACCTGCTTACTGAACATCTCAAAGTGGGTAATTCACAGCCAACTCAAATTCATTATATTCAAGATGGAATCCATCATCTTCCCTCCTTAAAAGTTCACTGTTCACCATTGCAGTTAATGGCAATATCAGTCATGCCTGAATGATAATTCTGAGAATCTTCCTTGACGATTTCCTCTCGTTACTTAATACAATGACCTACAAACCTTTTCTAAAAATGTCTCAAATACTTCTCCCATCTCAGTCGATATATCCTTTGTTGATGTTAAAGTAAATATATAAGTAAAAGTAATACATGTATAATACTTGTAAGCATATGGTGGAAAGGAGGAAGAAGAAAAGGGCAACCTTAAGGGAGAAAATGTCTCCATCCTTCACTTTCCATATGTCTCCCCAAAGGTAACTTCTGTTTAACAGCTTCTTATGATTCCTATCAGAAATAAGGGGTTTTTTTCACAAAAATTCTCAGTACTTATATATTGTGATAGATTGCTGTCAATCTAAGTATCTCTTAAAATACTAAAATAACAGTATTTTAGCTTGGCACATTAATGGCTAGCCTCATTACATTTCCCAACTTCCCTTGCAGCTCAGATGTGGTCATGTGATCAATTTTATATTCAATGGAATGGAAATAGCAGTGATGTACATCACTTCCCATCTGTGCTTTAAGAGATGGTCATGCCACCAACATATTTCTTTTCCCTTACCCTGAGCTCGAGCTAGTCCTCATCTGTGACTTGGATTCAATTTGCAGACAAAGACTCTGCCCTCAGGGAATGGTGAAGAAACAAGATGGGAGCAACCCGTGTCTCTGAATGACTAGTAGAGCACAGCTACTCACCTAACTGAAATTTCCCACTTCTCTCTGACTAAATCACTCTAGTTTCTGATCATGCTAGCTACTGTAACAAAAAGACTCAATCTTATTATTGTTCTGCATCTTAATTTTTCATCTAACAAGTGAGATTGGTACATAAAGATACCAGTAGTTTCAGAGGCTACACAATAATGTAGAGTAAATTAATTGCTCAGTCTGCTATTACTGGAGTCATTAGTTGTCTTATTGCAGTTTTATGCTATTAAAACAGGCTAGAATGGGTATCCTTGTATATATAACTTGGCCAATTTTCATGAAGATATTAATAACCTAAAATTCTAATAAGGGGATTACAAGATCAAAAGGTAAGCATATTTTAAATTTTGTAATTTTGCCAAATCCAGAAAGATTGTACCAATTTACTGTCCCCTCACGTGTTCAGAGTATCAGTTAAGCTTTTCTATCTTCTCAGATGGATGAGTGAAAAGTCATCACTCATTTTTGCTTTTACTTGAATTACTTCAATATAAGTGAGATTGAATATCTTTTCGTATGATTAATAACCATTTTTTTCCAGTAAATGACCTGTTCATATCTTCTGCACGTTGTTCTTCTGGGTTGTATCTCTTTTTTTTTGGTATGAATTCTTTGTAAATTAAGAAGATTAACTCTGCCATATATTACACAACTATATTTTCCCAGTATATTATTTTTTCTTTGGCTAGATCTATGGTATTTCTCTAGCCATAAATGAGTTTTAAATTTGTATATAATCAAATGTATGAATATTTTCTGGATTTTTATGTGCTGTTTGGTAAGGCCCCAGGCTGTTGACCAGGATCTCTCGGTTCTGGCTGGGCCCAAACTGCAGCTGTGTCTTCTCAGCACTGTGCAGCTTGTGCGATGTCTGTGCAGGCCATCAGTTTCCAAGCAACTGTTCCTACCTAATCTTCCCAGAATCTTGCCTTGAGATGTGTAGCTTAGGAATTGAAGGACCCAAAAGGAATTTTTATAGACCTTTGGGGTCCTTCTTTGCAGCCTCCTACTCTTTGGGATCCTAGTCCTAAATATGAGACATCTTAACATCAATAAACACTGGTATTTCCTTTGCCCAGAAAAAAATACATCCTTCCCTTGGCTTCTGTTTCTCTGGCTGTGGTTTGGAGAATTCTCTCAGAGAGAAAGCCAAGGCAAATAGAGGCTTCACACTAAGTTCTTTTCTATTTGCAAAGATCATAGCCCTGCACTGGTTATTTTGTAATGCCTGAAGGCAATTATCTTATATGTTTTGTCTGGTCTTTAGAGTTATTTTAATCAGGAGACTAATTCTTACACTAGCTTACATAATTTCCAAAGGCAAAGTGGGCCAAATATTTAAAAGCTAAAAAGAGGGGCGCCTGGGTGGCTCAGTCGGTTAAGCGTCCGATTTCGGCTCAGGTCACGATCTCACGGTCCGCGGGTTCGAGCCCCGCGTCGGGCTCTGGGCTGATGGCTCAGAGCCTGGAGCCTGCTTCAGATTCTGTGTTTCCCTCTCTCTCTGCCCCTCCCCCGTTCATGCTGTGTCTCTCTCTGTCTGAAAAATAAATAAACATTAAAAAAAAAATTAAAAAAAAAAAGCTAAAAAGATAAAGTATTTCTAGAAGAAAATGTGGAATAATAATACTTTGGGAAGTTGTGTCTAAGTATGACTCACACCTCAAAACCCATGAAAAAAAAGTATTGAGACATTTTTTTCCAATCACAAAATAATTCTTTTTGGAAAAAATAAATTGCATTAAAAATAAAGTAAAAAATGAAATATCAAACTGGGAAAATATTTGGAAGTGACATTATATGAAAGAGCTAATTTTCTTGCTATTTAAACACTCTTACAATTGAAAACAAAAGTCCAAGAACTGAAGAAAAAAATAGTGAATGTATAGGAACAGCCAGGTCCCAGAAAATGACATCCAAATTTTCTGAAACTTACAAAAAGGATACCTAAACTCATGTAAAATAGGTGAAAATTAAAACATACTGAACTCATAGCAGTAAATAGCAAAATGTTTGAAAATATATTATGTTAGCAAGGGAACAGAAAAATAGTCACACTCATATGTTGATATAAAAAAATGTTTTAGGAACACAGTGTGACTATGATGAATAGATAATAATACCTATCCAAATTAAAAGTACATATCCTTATCGACCTAGTAATCCCATGACTATGAAATCATATTAGTATGATATTAACTCATGTGAGAACTACATGTCTACTTGCATAATTATTGCTTGAAATAAAGCTAATAGAGTAAATATCCACCAAATGGAGAGAGCATTGTTTAAATAAACTTTTGCACAACATTAAATAAAAACAAAAGCAAACAAACAAACAAAAACACTGTAAAAATATTTTTTAAAAAACCCTGGAAACTCCTTGTGTACTCAAATGAAAAGACTTCAAGTACATATCACTAAGTTAAAAAAAAAATTAAAGAATGCCACAGAAAGTGTAGTGTGCTTCAGTTTGAGTTACAGAAACACACACATGAAGATAGATGTACTTTTGTATATGCACAGAATATATCTTTTAGGATAAAATATTGGGGAGAGTAAATGGAAACAGAAATGGAAACATTACTTTCTCCTTGGTAGCTTTGAATTTTCTATCATGATTATGTATCAAGTATTGAACATATTTTATTAAAATGACCTAAAATTACAGTCCACAGAAAGCAATGATAAAGAGGCTATATCACAAAATACAAAGGTTAAGCAAAAATTCTAATCAGAAGAAAATATATAACTGTAAATATCTTCAATATTAACAGGATTAAAGATAAAGGAATGTGTATACCTTAACAAAAATAGCAACATATAACAGCCTCTACTCCTAAAAAACACTCAGAAGATTGAATATCTCAAAATAAAATAGAAAACAACAGAATCATAAAGTATGAATAAATATGAAATCTTTTCTTGCAAAAGATCAATGAAATAGATTAACCCTCATGAGCTCCATTGAGCAAGAAAGGAAGAAAAATATTCACTATTAAGATTTCTCTACATTTACTTTTCTTGTAATTCTCTCCTCCTGCTTTTTTCCATATAGAACTTGCTCTTTAATTCCTCCCCCTTCCTTCATATATCCTAATATATTCTACCACTTTCTTTTAATTGGTGGCTTTCTTTAGCTTATAAAAATTCAACCAAAGTTATAAAAAAACAGCTTTCATCCAACTTTACACACTGACCCTATTTTTCTTCTCTTTACTGCCAAACATCTATATAAGAATAGTGTTCTAAATTGGCATTATTTTTCAAACTGCAAGTCATAAACCATTAATAGTTCATAAAATCAAATTTAGTGCTTCACAGACAATATTTTAAAATATGAAATAATTTTACTTAACTGTGAATAAAATATTATAACTTTTTTTATCATAAATAGTAAAGATAGATATTGTTCTATAGAGCTCTTCTTTCAGTGATGTACTATATTTCATAATTCTAATATACACATATTTTCATATTTTAACATCTCTGCAATTGAGATCCATGTTAACATTTATGGTGTCTCAAAATTACATCCAGGCCCTGAATATGATATGGCTGTCACTGAACATTTGTGAACTTATCTTAGCTCTTCATATACTCATCACTTCAAATGGTTATATGCATTGTTTGCACTTAATGTATTTAACCTGCTATTCAAAATGTCTAAAATGATTACAGTATGTATATCATTGAATCATAAATTATGATGTGTGTAGAAAAGCATAGAAAAAGGACCACTTCATACATAATACATAATAAAAAGAGACTGATGAGAAAGTAACTCTAAATGCTTTTTTTCTTAAATGCCAGGACAGTTCTAGTTTCTTTCTTACCTCACTAGATTCTCTTTAAACTCCTTTGACAATTCCTTTTCCTGAAGTTGAAATACTGTAATGATATAAGGCTTAGTCTTCAAGTCTCTTCCGTTCTATTTTCCATACTTACTTTCTCACAAGGTGATCTCAATGTAAAACCGACTCATTTCTGCCCCGACTCAAAACGGATCTCATGCAAAAACCGAAAATTCTGCAGTTCTTACTACTTAGAAACCTATCTTAGACCTTCATCTGACTAACTCCTTCTCATGATTCATTTACATTTCCCACATTCATTTGTTTGTGTTCTGTGTCTGAAACAGAACACTTGATCTTCCTTCCCTCAAGGTCTACTCATTGGAGAGGCTTCCCTATCTGATTTAATGGCATCACCATTCATCCAGCTGCTCAGACTGAAGGCATAGATAGCATCCTTGATTATTCTATTCTGTTCACCCCTAAAGTTAAATCAATCAGCAGGTATTATTAGCTCCAAATTCAAACTATATACTCATCTGAACTTTCCTCACCATTTCCATGTGATGGTAGGCAGAATTCATGGCACGGAAGTATAGGTGTTGGCAGTGGTAAAAGAGAGCTTTCCTCTGGGGCACTGGTTCATGTACTTCATTCTGTGGCTCTGCCACCCTCTAGAACAACTGAATCTTCTACCAGAGCAGATGACAGAAGTTCAAGAGTGGGAAGGATCATGTAGGAAAAATTTAAAGGCTAAGTCTGAAAGTGGCCAGAGCTCAGTCACGTGGTCCCACCAAATTTCTAGGGAGGCTGGGAAAAATATATTCTAGCTGTTTATGAAATAAAGAAAATGGCATGACCTGCCTGACTCTATTTCCTTACCTATTAAATAAGGAAAATTTTCTGCACTGAATACTTTTGGACACTATCATTTACCTCTTGTAGCATTAGATTCAAGTCATTTTCCTCAAGCCCAGATCTCTAACCTCCCCTATTGACCTCTTTCCCCCTCTAATATACATCATCTATGCACCAAAGCTGACTGCTTCTAAATCTGTATTCAGGCTAATTGTTTCTATGATTTCATACCTATTTTTACAACTCCTTTCTATTTAAAATATAAATATGTGCATGTATTTGGCTAATGTTGCTCCCCCCCCCCCCGCCTTTTACATATTCCCTTCCCAACAGAGAATAAGTGTTTTTAGGATAAACACCATGTAAGAAATATGGAATTCTCTTGCCTAAGTCAGTGTTTGGTGCATCTACTACAAATGTATGTTTAATTAAATAAGAGATGCTGGAGTCACCTACAGATGCAACATGTCCAAAAATAAACAAATCCTTTTTCTCCACACTACATCTTTTCCTAGACTAGTTAATAAAATTACCTATCACTTAAGCTTAAATTATCAGTGTCATCTTTGTACCCTCTAATATCTGAGTTCAAGGCTAATCTAATTAATATTTTAAAGTTTTTACTTTGTTTTATTTTATTTAGAAATATTTATATGAGTCTTATCTTTGAAACTGAAGAATAATTACTAGAAAATGGTATGTGTAAATATTGTTTCAGCTCACTTTTTCTAATACCTTATGAGGTTTTTTTTTTTAAGTTTATTTATTTATTCTGAGAGAGAGACAGTACAAGTTGGGAGGGGCAGAGAGAGAAACACACAGAATGCAAAGCAGGCTCCAGGCTCTGAGCTGTCAGCATAGAGCCCCATGTGAGCTTGAACTCATGAGCCATGAAATCATGACCTGAGCTGAAGTTGGATGCTCAACCTACTGAACAACCCAGGTGCCCCAAGAGTCAGAGGCTTAACTGGCTGAGCCACCCAAGCACCCCTATATGAGTATTTTTATAGATTAGGAACATTTTATTTTATTTTTTGGTGATTATATGCATTCCAGTTATTCTTCTCTGTTCTTTAGGAGCACCAATATATAGATTTATCTGCCCTATATATTTCCTTTCTTTTTTAATATATATTTTGACTTTTATTCTTCATCTTTGTGTTCTGAGAGAACATTTCAAGGTTGTCATTGATTTATATTTTCTCTATGGCCAAATCTGTTTTATTCTTCCATTCTGTATTAGTTTCTTGTGACTACGTTAACAGATTAGTATAAACTGGGTGTTTAAAACAACAGAAATTTATTCTCATAGTTCTGGAGGCCTGAAGTCCAAAACCAAGGTGTTGGCAGGACTGCGCTCCCTCCAAAGGTTCATGGGGAGATTTCCTTGACTCTTCCAGCGTCTGATGGCTCCAGAAGTTCCTTGGTTTATGGATATGTCACTCGAACCTCTTCTTCATGATCCCTTTGCTTCTTCTCCTTCCATGTATCTAGTGCTGAATCTGGCTTTCCCTCTCTCTTACGTGAATATATGTGATTGCATTTAGGGCCACTTGAATATTCTAGGATAAGCTCCTCCTTTCAAGATTCTTATCTTGATCACATCTTTTGCCAGATAAGACAATACTCACTCTGGCCATGTAAGTTAGTAGTGACAATTCTGTGAATTAGGACCTGGATCTACCTTTTGGGGATCCACCATTCAGCCCACTATATGTTTCAATTTTCAGTTCGGCTCTCTTATATTCATTTTTACTCAGTATTTCCTAATACTATGATGGATTGATTTTTCTACCAACTATTCTTAAGAAAGACAGCTATGACTGCCTATTTTGAGTACATATCAAATAAAACTTGAACTGAGTTTACTAATATATGTTCTAACCTAGATCCTTCACAGGGCAAACTTGCCAATATTTGCATCAACAGAAAAATGGTTGGTAGAAATTTCAAGACAAAGAAGCCTACCAGCCAGTGAGTGGAAAGAAGAGTAATCCTACCATGTAGCTTCATCTTACCACTGGAGTTATGGAATACCCCTGCATTGACCACTGTTATTAAGGTCCCCAAATACCTTCATCTTGTCAAATGAAACTGTCATCTTTCCTTCCTCATGCTTTTCATTTTTTCAGAGGCATCTCATACAGTTAACCACTTTGGTCATATTGACTCCTGTTCTTCACTTGGCTTCCAAGTACGCTTACCAGCACTGTTTTGGTTTCCCACTTATCTTGTTAGCCTCTCTTCATTCTACTTCACTATCTCCTTTGCCTAAAGTTGAAATACTGCAGTGCTCTAGGAGTTCATCCTTAAATTAAGTTTCCATATTCACTCTCTCATAAGGTGATCTCATTCAAGACTGTAACTTATTTCTACCTCAGGGCCTTTATACCAGTAGTTGCCTCTACTTGAATTCTATCCCAGTCCTTCATAGAACTTTTTACTTCTCATGATTCATTTCATTTCCCACATTTGTATTTCTACCTAATATGTCCAAACATAAAACACATTTCCTGTTCTTGCCTATCTGAGTTAATGGCATCATTATTCATCCAGCTGTTCAAACTAAAGACACAGGTATCATTTTAGATTATTGTATCCCATTTATCCCTAAAGTCAAATCCATCAACTGGTATTATTAGTTCCGCCTTCATAATATATCCAGAAACTGACCTTTCCTCTCAATTTCCATGCTATGGTAGGTAAAATTCTAAGATGGACCACGAGACCCCTTACCATTGGTGTACAAGCCTTGCATAATTCCCAGGACAGTGAATATGATAAACTTTACTTCCATTATTAATAATTTATGTTATATGGCACAATTGACCTTAAAATAGGAAAATTATCCAGGTGTGCCTGACTCAATCATTTGGGCACTTTAAAAGCAGAGAGTGTTCTTTGGCTGGTCACAGAAGAAAAGTCAGAGATTTGAACAATGGGAAGGTTTTGCTGACTTGAAGATGGTGGGAGCTTTGTGTTAAGAAATGTGGGCAGCCTCTAGAAGCTGAGAGCAACCTCTGGCTGAAAGCCAGGAAGTAAATGGGGTCCAAGTCCTACAACCACATTGAACTGAATTCTGCTAACAACTGGAATGTGCTTGAAGTAGATTCTTCCCTAGAGCTTTAGAGATAAGAACTCAGCCAAGTTCTTGATTTTGGTCTTTGAGACCCTGAGCAGAGAATCCAGCCACACTGTGCGTGAACTTACAGTCTATAGAACTGTTTGATAAAAAATGGGTGCTGTTTTAAGCCACTACATTTGTACTAATTTATTATGCAACAATAGAAAATCAATGTACATGCTAAAACCCTAATACCATAGTCTAGAGGCACCTGACTACCTCAGTCTATAGAGCGTGCGCCTAAGCCCCACACTGGGTGTAGAACTTACTTAAAAAGAAAAGAACCAATCATAGTCTATAGCCTGTCATATAGAAACAATCTTTTTTTTTTTAATGTTTATTTTTGAGAGAGAAAGCACAAGTGGGGGAGGGGCGGAGAGAGAAGGGGACAGAGGACCCGAAGCAGGCTCCGTGCTTGCTTGAACTCACAAACTGTGAGATCATGACCTGATCTGAAGTTGGACACTTAACGGACTGAACCACCCAGGCACCTGCTTTCCTCTTTGAACTCATATTTCCCTATACTCAATGCTTAACACAACAGCAAGGATAATTTTTTAAGTGTTATTTTCAAAACATAGATAAGATAATGTCACTCACGTGCTTAAGACTTTCCAATGGCTTAGCCATTACTTAGAATAAATTCCAAAATCTTTAACATGGCTTATGGTATACTATTTGGTATAGCTGTCACCTAACTTTCTACCTCAACTCCTACTTCTAAGCAGTTATTCATTTCTGAAACATGCTAAATCTTTCCCAGCTCAGAGACTCTGTGCATGCTCTTACTTCTGAAATATTCTTTAGTCATCTTTAGACCAAATGCTATTTTCTCTTGCAACTATCCTATCTGTATTCCATACTGGTTATTCCCTATCTGCTTATCTTGCTTTATGTTTTATGGCATATTTTATTATCTAATTAAATATTATCTATTTATGTGTTTACTTATTTATTGTTTGTCTTCCTTCCAAGACTAAAAACTAAATATGGTCAGCCTTTTTTGGTCTTGTTGGTAGATAGATCAGAGCCTTGTACAGAGTTGCTGAGCACATAAATGAAGACTAGTGCCCCAAAGGAATCTCTTTCTTCCCTCACGTCAGTACCCAATTCTCTGAATTTTCAATACCAATGAGTAGTTAACTTTCAAAAGTTTCTCCATGTAATAGACATCATCCTAATGCTTTCAGTCTGTAGAAATGAAAGGGAGCCTAAAAGGTTTTGTAACGACTCTACATCCTGAACTTGTTTTGCATGACTGTGTTCAAAGTCAGTAAAACTCCTCTCAGGAAGGGACTTTCTGAATCTAATTTGATTTATATCATACTTCTGTTATTTTCCCTATCCAGAGGAATACAATCAGTAATCAGTAATCAATGTTTGTTTGTTTTGTTTTGTTTTTCTTTTTGGTTTAGTCCCAGAGCATTTTATTTGGCAGAAATTCTTTCTCAATCTTAGCTTATAGCTAATTTTACTGTTTTCTTGACCTATTGATTAGGATATTTTCTCAGTTAGATATTTTAATAACACTACTTATAGTATCATCTTGACCTATAAGAAAATTTCAGAATTTCCAACAAAGCTCTTCAGAGATGAAGGCTATTTTTGAAGGTAGTTATTTCTTGTCTTAGGAAGGTATTCAAGTGTGGGATAAATAATGACATGGTAAGTCAGTGGAAAGAATTCAAGTTTCATATGGATAGATTTACTAGGAGACTTTTAAAGTACTCTTGCATCTTTGAGATATTATGATTTTTTTATATGAAGGAGACTAGCCTCAAATAATAATACAACTTGCAAAGGATGGTCAATTAAAAGTGTCTTTCAGTTACAAAACTGATGCACTCCTGAAACAACTCTTACAATATACATTTATTGTATACACAACCTAGATTATACACAATCTAGATTTATACACATCTAACCTTATTTTCCTTTGACTTTTATTACAAATATGGGAATAAACTATTTTGGAAAATAATTTAAATCCTATGCTCATTAGACTAGATATTGTGAAATAATACTAACGTTAAATTTTTTTAGTAAGTAATACTTGGCTAATTTATACATTAAATCGATATGCCCAAATATTACTTATTTCATTATAGAATTGAAAATATTTCAATATAAATCTTCAATATCTTATATTTAATTATTTTACAGTTTACAAAGACATTTAGAAGAATATATTGAAAGTTAGGAAAACCTAACCTTGAAAAATTACCAGTTTAATATTCTTTTTAAAATTTAAAGTAACTTACCCTGGCGCATAGTTGCAAATGAAAACTGCTGCATATCTAATATTTTCAACTCTTGCACACTTAGTAACAGCACAACCAACTTTGTAAGATGTGTTCCAAACAAGCTAAAATAAAGATTTCAAAGAAAACAAAATTTGATTCTAAACATTTACTCTGCCACATTATAAACAATAATATACTCAATTTACAAAGAACCTTTAACCAAGCATTTTAAGGAATATGAACTATTCTTCATTTGGATGCAGGTAGAAATTTTTTTTTAATTTAAATCCAAGTTAGTTAACATACAATGTAATAATGATTTCAGGAATAGAATTTAGTGATTCATCACTTACATATAACACCCAGTGCTCATCCCAACAAGTGCCCTCCTTAATGCCCATCACCCATTTAGCCCATCCCCCACCCATTATCCCACTAGCAACCCTCAGTTTGTTCTCTATATTTGAGTCTCTGATGGTTTGCCTCCCTCTCTGTTTTTATCTTATTTTTGCTTCCCTTCCCCTATGTTCATCTGTTTTGTTTCTTAAATTCCACATATGAGGGAAATCATATGATATTTATCTTTCACTGACTGATTTATTTTGCTTATCATAATATACTCTAATTCCATCCATGTTGTTGCAAATGGCAAAATTTCATTCTTTTTAATCACCGAGTAATATTCCATTGTATGTATATGCCATATCTTCTTTAGCCATTCATCAGTCAATGGACATTTGGGCTTTTTCCATACTTTGGCTATTGTTGATAGTTGGGATGCAGGTAGAGAATTATCACAGATTTAGGGAAGCATTTCCCAAACTGTACTTGGAGAAACCTTTAATAGGTTCTACCACTGTAAACTTAGGATAAAGAGTTTGAGAAACACTGATCCAGAATGGTTTAGAGTCAAAGGAAGGCACACATGCTGAATCAATTTTCAAACTCCTGTTGAATCTGAGAGTTCTAGGTTATGGCAGATAGGAAGAGGGAAAAGGAGGAGAAAATGTTTTGGAAGACTGGAAGTTGTGCATAGAAAGGAAAAAAAAAACAAACATCAAGATTAAAGAAGGAAAGGAAAAGCTATACAAAAGTAGAGAGTAACTGAATGCAGTCAGCATTTCTCTATTCTTTTGTTGAGGAAATTCCATTATGAAATAAAATAGAGTCTGGGCCTGCAATTTAAAACAAATGAATAAAAGAGCAGGTTTCTATAAAAGGAAAAAAAGGTCTTGAATTGGAATGACAATATGAGAACGATTAAAGATGTTCCAGAAATTCTCTGTATGACTTTAGTATTTCTAATACTTCCACACAACTTCCACATAACAAGAAAGTGTTTGGTCTCGTTAACCTCTGTGGAAGAAACAGTTTCTGGTTTCCTTTCCTTTTTATCCCCAGTCTTAGTGGTTTTAAAAGTGTGATTCTTAAAGAAATAGTGATACATTAAAAGAATAGAGAATAGAATGTCTGCACCATTTGAAATGGAGTTAAGTAGGTAAGATACAAGAAACAAAAATGTCTATGATACCAGAAATAAAGAGTAAAATATAACAGAGAAGTAGATCATGGAGTAGACATGATTAATTTACTGGGATTATTAAAATCATATTAAGGAGTCTGGCTTTGATATGAGTAAGACAATGGAGAACCACTATAACTTTCTAGAAGAAGAAAGAACAGTCAAACATCTTTTAAAACATGATTCATTTGATGGAACATAAAGACATGAGTTCAACATGTCTTAAAGTCATAAGATTTTAAGTTCTGCATAAAACATGACATCAGATTTTACTGATTAAAAAATAATAATCTCTTAAATCAGCTTGGAAGTTCATCTAATAATTTCTTGATTCCTGGTACAAATATTTATAGAAGACCAAAATAATGTTATATTGTTGTCGTGTTGAAACATCTTGTCCATGACATGTGGATAAGACAAGGTCTCTGTACTTAGTGTAGCATCATATATAAAAAGATGATTATAAATAATGTGATATGCAAAATAATAAGTGTAGAGGAAATAACAAGTAGTTTAGTATTCTTGGAGCATAAAATGTAAATGTGGATTGTTAGACAGGAGACAGGAAAATAATGCTATTAATTTGTACTTAACATGCTTTAATCAATCAGTTATACAGCAGTATGTATACTGATCTGTGCAAAATAATCAAGTCTTTTACTTATGTTTATAGGCAATAATTTAAAAATAATTTTTATTTCCTGTTTCATCCTTTTCCAGTACGTATTGCTTTTAGAAAAGTACCTTTCATTTTTGGGTATGGAGATGAGATTTACCACATTTAAAGAAATGTTTTAACTGTATGGTTCATGTAATAGATGGAATTATAGACATTTTGAAGATCTAGGAATGATTAGAATTTCGATTCTATTAGAAGTAACTTACCATTTGGGTTAATTTATAAAATTAAAAATAATAAAAACTTAGTGGTAAAGCAATTAAGGAGTCTATTGAATTAATATAAAAATTAGATACCTGTTTATAATTAGAACAGTCACTAGAGCAACTGTCATTTTCAATATGGTACCTTTTCTTCTCTTCATACCAACTTCTGATAGCAATACTTGCGGTAAATTCATTTTCGGGGCCAATCCACATATTTTCACCAATACCATTAAATTTAGGATGGGCCATGTTTAGTTCTTCTAAATGAGGATTATGCTCACGCAAACATTTTTTCCCCCATGCTCTAGCAGTCCGTGACAAAGCTACATCCCAAGTCTGAAAAAAAAATGCAAAAATCAAAGAAAACAAAATAATAATGAGCATTTTTTGTTGTTGTTGTTCTCTAAATTATTTTCCTAGAGTTCTCATATTAGATTTAAGGATACAATACTAACTTTGTGCTTATGGGTCTGGTTTGTGGAATTTCTATGGGGGAAAATGCTTTTGAGTTAATCATAAATGAAGTAACTATTTCTTGAGGGAAAGGACTACCCATATATTTGTAATTAAAAAATCAGATTTTAAGATGATGCAAATGGTTATAATACTCTTACATGTAGTCTATTCAGAATATATACTTTTAATCTCATTCCTTTTATGCATAGTAATACAATAATTTAAAATATTTATCTAAGAACTATTTATTGAATACTGAGTATATGCAAACTATTGTAATGTGAGAAATAAAATACAAAGTCTGGTATAAATTTTCTCTTCTATATTTTATAGATAAGATTTTAACACATAGTGGTACTTGGTAAATAT
Organism: Panthera tigris; assembly: GCF_018350195.1. NCBI lineage: Eukaryota > Metazoa > Chordata > Mammalia > Carnivora > Felidae > Panthera > Panthera tigris. Next base: position 98,191,330 of record NC_056666.1, on the reverse strand, counting down.
TATAAAAGAGGCAAATGTAAAGTTTTATGGATAGTCCCAGAAATGTAAGAAAATATCACAAGATACTGTTTCCTGGCTAGCCCTGGAAATATGCAGAAATGTGTAATTTTATCATTATTTAGAGACTCATTAAATTCAGCGGTTGATTAAGGACAAGAACAAAAACAGCACCCATAGATATATCAGCATAATAGTTGTAAAATCAAAATGCTTTGTACACATGTTATAGTATATCTGAAAATAAACATTTCTGAAAACTAATACTAAGATTTCCTTAGAGTTTTCTTAATTTCATAGATTATACATAAATATAGAAAATATAGAAAATAAATCATGCCTTTAGAATACTTCCCACCCCCAACATTCCTCCCCAAAGGTAACAGTTGTTAAAAAAATTGCTTATGCATACATTTCTCTATGTCTATATACATACACGTACAAACATATTCAAATATAAGATACAAGTGTGGATGTTTCAGGTAGGTATTGTGCGATTTTCTTTCTTTGCACTATTGTAATCATACTATACACAATATAACTGGCCTGAAACTTGGCAGTTTTCTTTTAGATTTTTCCATTTTAGCACAGTTTGATCCACCTGTTTTACAAACTCTACATTCTATTCTGTAGTATGGATAGCATATAATAAATGTTACCATTCCACTATTAATGGCCCTTTAGTTTTCCATTTGTAAACAATGCTCCAAGGACTATCCTCCTCCTGTCTTATTTTGCATACTGTTTACACATCACAAGCTTACTACATACCAGTCACTATTCTAAATGTGTTTTAAGTATTATTTCACTTAATTTTCACAATAATTCCACGAGTGATGTATTATTATTACTGTCTCTAATTCACAAAAGAAGTAAAACAAAAACAAAAAAAAAATTAAGTAGTTGACTTACAGCTACTTATTGCCAGTAAATTGTGGAGCCTGGATTTGAATCCAGTAAGTCTAACTCTCAACTTGAAGTTTGTAAGCATTTCGGTCATTGCTTCCCATGACCGTGTGCAAATAAGTTATAACACATTGCTGGTATTTACTTAATTTGGCACAGTCCTTTAGAATAGCAATTGCTATATATCATATAAATAAAAATATCGTATCTTTCATCTATTTATCCCTTTTCTCGAATTTGTCTAAGGAACTAACCCAGAAGGAAGAAAAGACTTATGTCTAGAGAAACAGTCCTTGTGATATCATTTATAATATATGTTGGAAGCTCCTAATTGCCTGGTAAAAGAATATTTACCCAATAAATTTTGCAGCCATTTCTAATGACAATCACGAAGACGGGAGGCAAGAGAAACAGTTGATGAGATGTAAAATAGAAATAGGAGGGGGAAAGAAGCAAGAATAACATTGTTCAGGGAAGGCAAAATTAGGGCCAGGACTAGGACGAGGTGACTGAGACATCCCCTTAGGTGAGTGCCTCTACAGATCCCAGCTCCCTGCAAAATCTTGGTAATAACTGTGTGTCACACAGTGGTTTCTATTTCTTGAGTGTAATCACTTCAAGCGTATTTTAAACCCACAGTGACGTGCAGTTCCCCGCCATCCGTAAGCCTCAGTGAAGCAGTGGCCCGGGTTTCCGAGGCCGAGCAGTGGCGTCGTGACAAGGAGGTTGTGGGCGGTTCGGACAACCGCCTTAGAGCCTCACCATGAAGCGCAAGTTAGACCCTCCGGGGGAGACGTTGCCCCGGAGCTCATTGTGGAGGTTCACGTACTCATTGATAAAATGTACTTCCTCTTCGTGAGGCAAAAGTTTCGTGTTCACACCGGAATCCGGCAGCAGTACCCAGAGTTCACACAGCCACAGCTTCAAAAGAACCCCTCCTATCCGAGGAAGCGATTGGGCGGACCGCTCGGGCGCTAAGGTCCTAGGGGCGTCCATTGTCCGCCCGCCGCAGACAGGCCAGTGCGCACGCGCCGGCCCGCCCGGGTGACCAGCCAGTCTACGTGGGCGCGCGGGCAGGCGGGTCCGCCTCTCTTGGGAGCCGGGGGAGAAACGGGGACGGAAGAGGTGCGGGGTGGAGAAGCTCGTCAGAGCTGTCTGCTGAACTAACCGAAGAGGCTTGAGTTAAATGAATGCAGGCTTTTCAGGAAACTGATGTGGCTGAATATTATCCAGAGTTGATTTCTGACACCAGATGATGTGTCATCGTTTATTAATGAGCCGTCTGCATACCGACTGGCAATTGCTGCATAATGAACACGTCGGAGGAACCTTCTAATTATGCAAGGGGAAATGAGCTTTCGTCTGTGATACAGATGAAAATGCAGTTAATCTTTTTCTTCCATTCTTGTCTGTGGAGTTGGAAGTGTAGTGCAGGACGCGCCCTTTATTTTCCTCCTGGACAAAAGTATTTCCTCTTTAAGGTGGACTTCCTCATTGAGATTTTCTCTCCGTGTTTTTGTTTTTTTTCTTTTCAAAAATTTATTTTGGGAGAGTGAGAGTGCTCGTGGGGTAGGGGCTCTTACAGAGAGGGGAGAGAGAGAGAGAATCCCAAGTCATCAATGTGCAGTCAGCAGGGAGCCCCATGGGGCTTGAACTCACAAATGGACATCATGACCTGAGCAGAACTGGAGTCAGGCGCTTAACCCACCGAGCCACCCAAGTGCCCCCCTCTCTCTGTGTTTTAATAATCTTTTGTGAGAACCACAAATTATATGGAAAAGTGGAAAGCTCAGCTTTTAGGGCATAGACTAGGAATCATCAAATTCTCATAAGGTTAAAGTACTTTCATTTCTACTCACTCGCACTGTATTGACAGCTTGGAATATCAGTATTCATCATCTCTGGCAAATTGTCTTGTTCACAGTAGTAGGTAAGAACTCATTTCTTGTTTTCATTTCTTTCTTTCAGACAGAATGGTTAGTGTCTTAGCAGATTTTGGCCGTGTCCCTTCACCTCCAAACATTTTGCTCAAGAAAATTTGCTTTGAAGAATGTAAGTTCTAGGCACCTAATAAAAGCACGTGTTTGTTTTGGGGTACACATTTGCATGTAACATATGGTGTTCAATAGCATCAAAGGGTGATATTTGAAATCGCCCACATGGAATAGAATTTTGCCACAAAGAAAGCATTTGACTGTTTGGTGAAAAAATATCTAAAAAAAGTGTGCTTTAAAAAATTATGATGTACACGATTGAAAGCAGCAGACCTCACAAGATGGTTTCATTCATGCCATTATGCTTTTAATAAATATTTAGTACCAGGCAATGTGTTAAATAGTTGAAAAAGACCCAGACTCTGCTTCCAAATAGCCTGCAGTTTAAGAGAACTAGCAAAGTGGTAACTCTTATATCATGTGATAAAAACAAAACCAAAATGCTAATGCAGCATGTATGGGACAACTAACACCCTTTTTGAAGACCATGGAATCCTTTTTCGAGAATGTGACATCAAGAAGGTGAAGCATACAGGTGACAGAGCACATTCTGAACAAAAGCAAAAAGCATGTAAATATACTAGGAGGTCTGGAAAGGCTAATAGTGTTTTCATACGACCAGAGCCTATTTTAGGGTTGAAGGTGGCCAGTAGTAAAAGATGGAATTCCTTTATTGTGTTGGTACTGTTTACGAAAATTGCTGTATTAAAGCACAAGATACATAATGCAATCTTAAATTAGGAAGAAATTTTAGACACTTTTACTCATCTCATGTATTGGACATGTGTTTTGACACATCATTAGTAGGTGATCATTATACCACTGCTTAAATAATTACACTAACGAGGAAGTCACTGTTTCTTAGGTAACCCATTCTATTGAGCTGGACACCACACTCAGTAGTAAGTATTTCTTTAGGACCTCCTATGGTGCCTGAGTCCCCGATAGGTATTAGAGCTACAAATGCTGAACAAGCCAAATATGTCATCTATCCACATGAAGTTTTAGTTAAAGGTGATACAGACAAGTCATCAAATAATTATAATGCAGAGTAGTAAATTCTATTTTTAGTTCATTTCAAAAACTCCTTTCTATGTGTCAGGCATTATTTTATTTTTGTTTTTTTTTATTGTGATAAAATAGACATTAACATAATCTTTACCATTTTAACCATTTTTAGTGTAAAATTCAGTGGCACTTACATTCACAGTGTTGTATAATTGTCACTACTGTTTTCAGAAATATCTAGCGCTATTTTAAAAGCTTGGAGAATATCAACTCGTTTAAATCATAAAAGCCTTAAGAAACTGACGCTATTATTATCTCTGTTTTACAGATGGAAAAACTCAGAAAAAGAGGTCAAGTAATTTGTCTAAAGTTCCCCAGCCAGTAAATAGTAGAGCTAGTTTTCAGACCCAAGTGACTCAAATGGAAGTACAGAGGAAGGGCACAGGAAGGCATCTAGTTTAGTTTGTGTAGAAAGAAGTTGGGTTTGAGGAGGATGTTCTGCAAATATTCAGTCTTTCAGATATGTGAATGAATTGGTCCACATCATGTATTTTATATAAGAAGTGTTTTATTTTTTTATTTTTTATTTATTTATTTTTTATTTAGTCTTCTTTTTTTATTTTTTATTTACTCTTCTATAAGAAGTATTTTAAATGCATTACATACTAAATACATTTTTTCAGAAATTATTATTCAGAATAATTTCAGAATTATTTTTCATATTTTCAGGTGGCATGTAATATTTGAGGATTATTTAATCATTGTTTAACATTCTATGTATTAAAATCACAGATTGTGATTACAATATATCAGTACTGTAGGGGCCAAGGGCACACTGCCCCAAGATGGGCCACTTGGCATGAAGACTACTGTGAATTAAAAAGCAATCAAAACCCAGTAGATTCAGGAAAAGCTGTTTACCCCTTCCCCCCCGCCCAACAACTCCCTAAAGAGAATTTAGATGGAGGACCTTCTTTAGGAAGAGTTATCACCGTAGATTACTACATTATACTGTGAACTAGGTATGGTAGACAGGGCCTGTTTTTTTTGTTTTTAGAATTTTTTTTAATGTTTATTTATTTTTGAGAGAGAGAGAGAGAGAGAGAGAGAGAGAGAGAGAGAGACAAAGTTTGAGTGGGGGAGGTGCAGGGAGAGAGGGAGACACAGAATCTGAAGCAGGCTCCAGGCTCTGAGCTGTCAGCACAGAGCCCGACGCAGGGCTGGAACTCACGGACGGGACCGTGAGATCATGACCTGAGCCGAAGTTGGACGCCCAACCAACTGAGCCATCCAGGTGTCCCAAGCAGGGCCTCTTTGATCAAAGTCCTCTATGTCCCATTGTTTCTGAAAGGCCCAGCAAACATTTATCAAGCATTTACTCTTTTCCCTTTTCCTGTGAATTGCATTCCTTCTCTTTGAGATCCCAGATCTCTATTTCTTCTTAGTTCAGAATGACATACATATCTCATTTTGCCTGACTGTCTTTGGAATTCCTATGTCTGTTTGGATACCCCATACATACATAATTAAGTTTGATTTTCACCTGTTAATCTGTTTCATATCATTTTGATTCTGAGTCTGGCTAGAAGGACCATGAATAGGAAAGGAAATCTTCCTCAACAGTACCAAAAGATGTGTTTTCTTTTCAGTTCTTACAGTTTGTGATTTTTTGAACTTTGAAATTTTGGCCTATTAATCGAGCCCTCAAAGACGTTTTAACTTTCTTAATTTTGAAAGTGGTGATATAATTTAACACATTAAATTTCTTGAAGGCACTGGAATTGTTAGAGGATGCTGACAGAATCATCTGTTTCTTTCCAAGCAATGTGAAAAATAAATTACCACTAAGATTTTACTAAAATTCTGCTGCAGATGTTCTTTTTGAGTACCCATTTATTTTTCAGTTGTGTCTAACAGAGATAATGCCTTTACTTGAAAAATATGAGCAATTTTAGGATATAGACTTTAAGCTTATCTCAGATGACTTTGGACTTAAGTTTTCACTTTCTGTACACTGTGCTTGAAATTTTAGGGAAATAATGCTCTAATTCTGTACTCGGATTTTGATAAGAACTAGCAAGTTTAAACATACATTTTTATGTACACCTAAGGAGAATGATCATGCAGTATGGCTAAAGCTATGATGTGTGTTATTTTGTTGTCTGTAAAGATGTTACTGGAAAGACACTGTTTTTACTTTACTCTTGCTCTTTCACTTTTCTGTCACCTTCACTTGATTGATCTTTTCTATAACCCAAAAATTCAAATTATGATAATGGTGTGTGAGAAGTGTTATAAGAGAAAACCAAAATGATGGTATAAATAAAATTCAACATTTGAAATGGAAAGATGGACTTTAGTTCATGAAAATCTAAATAGGGGACAACTGAGAAAGATATTTGCTAGATAAATGTCAAAAGATTAAAATCAGCAATGTGCCATTAAGGCCCATTTAAGAATCACTTAAAATTCCTAAGAAAATAAACAACACCATTGGAAAAATAGATGGAGATGAGTAGGCACTTGACAAAAACAAAACAAAACAAAAAAATGGAAACTCTAGGGGAAATATTCATGTAGCATCTATTATTTTCACATGTAGGTAAGATGTGTAAAACCAGATTCCAGGTTGAGTTTGGGTCTCAGGAATCAAAATACAGTTTGCCTCTATCTAAAAGTCAAAGCCATAAAATTGAGTATAAACCTGGTAATATTTACATTAAATTTTGACTCCTAAATTTATATAACTTTGGTATTCTTGAGGTCAATATTTATTTAGAGTGGTTAAATGTATGCAATAACTCCTAGGAATCCTTGACCAAAGGACAGCATTCCTCATGCTGTCTTAATAACTCTCAAAAAGTATATTTGTAAGTCTGAATGCAGTTAAAAAATATGTTTAAATCTACTAGTAGTTCAAGAAATGAAAACTGGGGCAGCGGGGTAGCTCAGTCAGTTAAGCGTCCGACTCTTGGTTTCAGCTCAGGTCATGGTTTTAAGGTTTGTGGGATGGAGCCCCACATTGGGGTCCACAATGATGAGCCTGCTTGGGATTCTCTTTCTCCCTCTGTCTCTGCCCTTCCCCCTCTCATGCTCTCTCACTTTCTCAAAATAAAGAAACATAAAACAAAGAAATGAAAATAGCATCTACCTCACAGGATTATTGAGAGGATTATGTAATTGTTATATGTGAAGCACTTAATGCTTGGCACATTGTAAACATTACTTACTACTAGGTATTATTATTATTAAATTAATATTATTAATAAATACTATCTCATTTTTATTTACATTGACAAGGACTAAAATTAATTTTTAACAGCATGGTGTCAGACATGTTATGCATTTTTAGTACATATTTATTAAAATATTTTTATAAGGAACAAATCTTATACGTACAACTCCACGTGACTTCCTGGTGCTTTTTGGACAGGGGGCATTGGCAGAGTGGTGCATGTCTTTCCTAAGGAGAAATGGAAATTCTACAGGGAGTGATGATTATGGGATTTGTTTATTTCTTTTGTTGCAATGTATGAACCTGGGTAGATTTAATTACAGAATATATTACCTGGTTTTAACTAAGCTAGCCATTACAAAATGGTCATATGTTTTGCTGAAAGGAAACTGTAGACTGATTATAGTTGTAAAGATACAAGCAAGCAAACAGTATCAGTTGTTTGATTATTATTATATTCCTGGCATAATCATCTCTTTAGCATTAATTAAAAAATTTTTTTTAACATTTATTCATTTTTTTCCCAATATATGAAGTTTATTGTCAAATTGGTTTCCATACAACATCCAGTGCTCATCCCAAAAGGTGCCCTTCTCAATACCCATCACCCACCCTCTCCTCCCTCCCACCCCCCATCAACCCTCAGTTTGTTCTCAGTTTTTAAGAGTCTCTTATGCTTTGGCTCTCTTCCACTCTAACCTCTTTTTTTTTTCCTTCCCCTCCCCCATGGGTTTCTGTTAAGTTTCTCAGGATCCACATAAGAGTGAAAACATATGGTATCTGTCTTTCTCTGTATGGCTTATTTCACTTAGCATCACACTCTCCAGTTGCATCCACGTTGCTACAAAGGGCCATATTTCATTCTTTCTCATTGCCACGTAGTACTCCATTGTGTATATAAACCACAGTTTCTTTATCCATTCATCAGTTGATGGACATTTAGGCTCTTTCCATAATTTGGCTATTGTTGAGAGTGCTGCTATAAACATTGGGGTACAAGTGCCCCTATGCATCAGTACTCCTGTATCCCTTGGGTAAATTCCTATCAGTGCTATTGCTGGGTCATAGGGTAGGTCTATTTTTAATTTTCTGAGGAACCTCCACACTGTTTTCCAGAGTGGCTGCACCAATTTGCATTCCCACCAACAGTGCAAGAGGGTTCCTGTTTCTCCACATCCTCTCCAGCATCTATAGTCTCCTGATTTGTTCATTTTGGCCACTCTGACTGGTGTGAGGTGATATCTGAGTGTGGTTTTGATTTGTATTTCCCTGATGAGGAGTGACGTTGAGCATCTTTTCATGTGCCTGTTGGCCATCTGGATGTCTTCTTTAGAGAAGTGTCTATTCATGATTTCTGCCCATTTCTTCACTGGGTTATTTGTTTTTCGGGTGTGGAGTTTGGTGAGCTCTTTATAGATTTTGGATACTAGCCGTTTGTCCAATATGTCATTTGCAAATATCTTTTCCCATTCCGTTGGTTGCCTTTTAGTTTTGTTGGTTGTTTCCTTTGCTGTTCAGAAGCTTTTTATCTTCATAAGGTCCCAGTAGTTCATTTTTGCTTTTAATTCCCCTGCCTTTGGGGATGTGTCAAGTAAGAAATTGCTACGGCTGAGGTCAGAGAGGTCTTTTCCTGCTTTCTCCTCTAGGGTTTTCATGGTTTCCTGTTTCACATTCAGGTCCTTTATCCATTTTGAGTTTATTTTTGTGAATGGTGTGAGAAAGTGGTCTAGTTTCAATCTTCTGCATGTTGCTGTCCAGTTCTCCCAGCACCATTTGTTAAAGAGACTTTTTTTCATTGGATGTTCTTTCCTGCTTTGTCAAAGATTAGTTGGCCATACGTTTGTGGGTCTAGTTCTGGGGTTTCTATTCTATTCCATTGGTCTATGTGTCTGTTTTTGTGCCAATACCATGCTGTCTTGATGATGACAGCTTTGTAGTAGAGGCTAAAGTCTGGGATTGTGATGCCTCCTGCTTTGGTCTTCTTCAAAATTACTTTGGCTGTTCGGGGCCTTTTGTGGTTCCATATGAATTTTAGGATTGCTTGTTCTAGTTTTGAGAAGAATGCTGGTGCAATTTTGATTGGGATTGCATTGAATGTGTGGATAGCTTTGGGTAGTATTGACATTTTGACAATATTTATTCTTCCAATCCATGAGCATGGAATGTTTTTCCATTTCTTTATATCTTCTTCAATTTCCTTCATAAGCTTTCTATAGTTTTCAGCATACAGATCTTTTACATCTTTGGTTAGATTTATTCCTTGGTATTTTATGCTTTTTGGTGCAATTGTGAATGGGATCAGTTTCTTTATTTGTCTTTCTGTTGCTTCATTATTAGTGTATAAGAATGCAACTGATTTCTGTACATTGATTTTGTATCCTGCAACTTTGCTAAATTCATGTATCAGTTCTAGCAGACTTCTGGTGGAGTCTATCGGATTTTCCATGCATAATATCATGTCATCTGCAAAAAGCAAAAGCTTGACTTCATCTTTGCCAATTTTGATGCCTTTGATTTCCTTTTGTTGTCTGATTGCTGATGCTAGAACTTCCAACACTATGTTAAACAACAGCGGTGAGAGTGGACATCCCTGTCGTGTTCCTGATCTCAGGGAAAAAGCTCTCAGTTTTTCCCCATTGAGGATGATGTTAGCTGTGGGCTTTTCATAAATGGCTTTTATGATCTTTAAGTATGTTCCTTCTATCCCGACATTCTCGAGGGTTTTTATTAAGAAATGTTGCTGAATTTTGTCAAAGGCCTTTTCTGCATCGATTGACAGGATCATATGGTTCTTATCTTTTCTTTTATTAATGTGATGTATCACATTGATTGATTTGCGAATGTTGAACCAGCCCTGCATCCCAGGAATGAATCCCACTTGATCATGGTGAATAATTCTTTTTATATGCTGTTGAATTCGATTTCCTAGTATCTTATTGAGAATTTTTGCATCCGTATTCATCAGGGATATTGGCCTGTAGTTCTCTTTTTTTACTGGGTCTCTGGTTTAGGAATCAAAGTAATACTGACTTCATAGAATGAGTCTGGAAGTTTTCCTTCCCTTTCTATTTTTTGGAATAGCTTGAGAAGGATAGGTATTATCTCTGCTTTAAACGTCTGGTAGAACTCCCCTGGGAAGCCATCTGGTCCTGGACTCTTTATTTGTTGGGATATTTTGATAACTGATTCAATTTCTTCGCTGGTTATGGGTCTGTTCAAGCTTTCTATTTCCTCCTGATTGAGTTTTGGAAGCATGTGGGTGTTTAGGAATTTGTTCATTTCTTCCAGGTTATCCAGTGTGTTGGCATATAATTTTTCATAGTATTCCCTGATAATTGCTTGTATCTCTGAGGGATTGGTTGTAATAATTCCATTTTCATTCATGATTTTATCTATTTGGGTCATCTCCCTTTTCTTTTTGAGAAGCCTGGCTAGAGGTTTATCAATTTTGTTTATTTTTTCAAAAAACCAACTCTTGGTTTCGCTGATCTGCTCTACAGTTTTTTTAGATTCTATATTGTTTATTTCTGCTCTGATCTTTATTATTTCTCTTCTTCTGCTGGGTTTAGGCTGCCTTTGCTGTTCTGCTTCTATTTCCTTTAGGTGTGCTGTTAGATTTTGTATTTGGGATTTTTCTTGTTTCTTGAGATAGGCCTGGATTGCAATGTATTTTCCTCTCAGGACTGCCTTCGCTGCATCCCAAAGCGTTTGGATTGTTGTATTTTCATTTTCGTTTGTTTCCATATATTTTTAAATTTCTTCTCTAATTGCCTGGTTGACCCATTCATTCTTTAGTAGGGTGTTCTTTAACCTCCATGCTTTTGGAGGTTTTCCAGACTTTTTCCTGTGGTTGATTTCAAGCTTCATAGCATTGTGGTCTGAAAGTATGCATGGTATGATCTCAATTCTTGTATACTATGAAGGGCTGTTTTATGACCCAGAATGTTATCTATCTTGGAGAATGTTCCATGTGCACTCGAGAAGAAAGTATATTCTGTTGCTTTGGGATGCAGAGTTCTAAATATATCTGTCAAGTCCATCTGATCCAATGTATCATTCAGGGCCCTTGTTTCTTTATTGACTGTGTGTCTAGATGATCTATCCATTTCTGTAAGTGGAGTGTTAAAGTCCCCTGCAATTACCACATTCTTATCAATAAGGTTGCTTATGTTTGTGAGTAATTGTTTTATATATTTGGGGGCTTCTGTACTTGGTGCATAGACATTTATAATTGTTAGCTCTTCCTGATGGATAGACCCTGTGATTATTATATAATGCCCTTCTTCATCTCTTGTTACAGCCTTTAATTGAAAGTCTACTTTGTCTGATATAAATATGGCTACTCCAGCTTTCTTTTGACCTCCAGTGGCATGATAAATAGTTCTCCATGCCCTCACTCTCAATCTAAAGGTGTCCTCAGGTCTAAAATGAGTCTCTTGTAGACAGCAAATAGATGGGTCTTGTTTTTTTATACATTCTGATACCCTATGTCTTTTGGTTGGCGCATTTAGTCCATTTACATTCAGTGTTATTATAGAAAGATATGGGTTTAGAGTCATTGTGATGTCCATGGGTTTCATGCTTGTAGCGATGTCTCTGGTACTTTGTCTCACAGGATCCCCTTAGGATCTATTGTAGGGCTGGTTTAGTGGTGACGAATTCCTTCAGTTTTTGTTTGTTTGGGAAGACCTTTATCTCTCCTTCTATTCTAAACGACAGACTTGCTGGATAAAGGATTCTCGGCTGCATATTTTTTTCTGTTCATCACATTAAAGATCTCCTGCCATTCCTTTCTGGCGTGCCAAGTTTCAGTAGAGAGATCGGTCACAAGTCTTATAGGTCTCCCTTTATATGTTACAGCACGTTTATCTCTAGTTGCTTTCAGAATTTTCTCTTTATCCTTGTATTTTGCCAGTTTCACTATGATATGTCATGCAGAAGATCGATTCAAGTTACGTCTGAAGGGAGTTCTCTGTGCCTCTTGGATTTCAATGCCTTTTTCCTTCCCCAGATCCAGGAAGTTCTCAGCTATTATTTCTTCAAGTACACCTTCAGCACCTTTCCCTCTCTGTTCCTCCTCTAGAATACCAATTATGCATATATTATTTCTCTTTAGTGCATCACTTAGTTCTCTAATTTTCCCCTCATACTCCTGGGTTTTTTTTCTCTCTCTTTTTCTCAACTTCTTCTTTTTCCATAATTTTATCTTCTAGTTCACCTATTCTCTCCTCTGCCTCTTCAATCCGAGCCGTAGTTGTCTCCATTGTATTTTGCAGCTCATTGATAGCATTTTTTAGCTCCTCCTGGCTGTTCCTTAGTCCCTTGATCTCTGTAGCAAGAGATTCTCTGCTGTCCTTTATACTGTTTTCAAGCCCCGTGATTAATTTTATGACTATTATTCTAAATTCACTTTCTGTTATATTGTTTAAATCATTTTTGATCAGTTCATTAGCTGTTGTTATTTCCTGGACGTTTCTGAGGGGAATTCTTCCATTTCGTCATTTTGGATAGTCCCTGGTGTGGTGCGGGATTGCAGGGCACTTCCCCTGTGCTGTCTTGAATAACTTGCCTTGGTAGGGGAGGCCGCAGTCAGACCTGATGTCTGCCCCCAGCCCACCGCTGGGGCCACAGTCAGACTGGTGTGTGCCTTCTCTTCCCCTCTCCTAGGGGCGGTATTCACTGTGGGGTGGCGTGGCCCATCTGGTCTACTTGCACACTGCCAGGCTTTTGGTGCTGGGGATCTGGCGTATTAGCTGGGGTGAATCGGCAGGGTGCACAGGGGCGGGAGGGGCAGACTCAGCTCGCTTTTCCTTTGGAGATACGCTTAGGGAGGGGCCCTGTGGCACCGGGAGGGAGTCAGACCCGCCGGAGGGATGGATCTGCAGAAGCACAGTGTTGGGTGTTTGCGAGGTGCAAGCAAGTTCCCTGGCAGGAACTGGTTCCCTTTGGGATTTTGGCTGGGGGATGGGCGAGGGAGATGGCGCTGGCGAGCGCCTTTGTTCTCCGCCAAGCTGTGCTCTGTCGTTGGGGGCTCAACAACTCTCCCTCCCGTTGTCCTCCAGCCCTCCCGTTCTCTGAGCAGAGCTGTTAGCTTATAACCTTCCAGATGTCAAGTCCCACTTGCTGTGGGAACACACTCCATCCGGCCCCTCTGCTTTTGCAAGCCAGACTCAGGGGCTCTGCTTGGCCGGCGGGCCGCCCCTCCACCCCAGCTCCCTCCCACCAGTCAGTGTAGCGCGCACCGCCTCTCTGCCCTTCCTACCCTCTTCCATGGGCCTCTCGTCTGCGCTTGCCTCTGGAGACTCCGTTCTGCTAATCCTCTGGTGGTTTTCTGGGTTATTTAGGCAGGTGTAGGTGGAATCTAAGTGATCAGCAGGATGCATGCGGTGAGCCCAGGGTCCTCCTATGCCGTCATCTTCCCAGGATCCAACATTTATTCATTTTTGAGAGACAAGAGAGAGACAGAGCACGAGGAAGAGAGGGAGACACAGAATCTGAAGCAGGCTCCAGCTCCTAGCTGTCAGCACAGAGGCCTACACGGGGCTGTAACTCACAAACTGCGAGATCATGAACTGAGCTGAAGTTGGTCGCTCAACCGACTGAGCCACCCTGGCACCCCTCTTTAGCATTAATTTTTAATTCATTATTATGTCATCCTTTTCAGGTTCAATTATTGTGTATTTTAAGATATATATTGCTTTATTATAAAAATACATATGATGCATGTAATTAAATGATACATATATACTTTTTTTTTTAAAGTAGGCTCCATGCCCAATGTGCAGCTTGAACTCATGACCCTGAGATCAAGAGTTGGATGCTCCACAAACTGAGCCACCCAGGCTCCCCAATACATTTTTACTTTGATTCAAGTTTAGGGTTGCCAACTTCCTGGTTTGTTAGGGAATTCCCTGGGTTTAGTGTGTTTTTCTGTCCTGGAGAACTCCTCAGTCTTATGCAAACCAGGACCGTTGGCCACTCCCACTCTACTATATATATATATATATATATATATTTTTTTTTTTTTTTTTCTCAGAAGGATGCATAATCAAAAAACTATAGAGACTACTGTTTAAACCATTTGTTCATGATTGTTTCCAAGGGGTAAGGATGGAATCAATCTGGCCCAACTAAGACTGATGAGTGTGATCACTTTACCTCTAAGTGATTAGCCAAATTTGTTTAAAATCAAACATAGCCTAGTAGAACAAGAGGATCCCCAGAAAAAAATACACTGTTTAAATCCTAAGTTAACTGCCTTCAATAATTTGAAAAGGCCAAACCCAGAAGAGTTTGTCTTGTAGTTGCAACTGAGTGAAATAGGAGGGTTATTTAAGGTCACAAAAGATCCTGCTCAGAGTAAAAGAACTGCTGTGATGTCAGGCCTCCCAAGATACCCTATGAAGAGTCTGTGGTTGTGATCATAAGGAATAGAAGAAACAATTCCTTGACCGAGAATTTTTTCTTCTTGCCAATGAGGGAAAGCCCCACTAAGTAAGACACCGTGTACTCCATTTACCCAGCCTCAATGTAGATAGAGAACTCTGCAAATAGAGACCCCCTTTTCTGAGAAATCACACTACTTACAAGTTCCTATAGCAGAGCCAACTTAATGTTCTGACAAATATTTCTTCAAAATCAGTGAATATGATTCTATAAAAATTCATTTTTTTATGTGTTCTGTAGAATTTAAGTTAATCTGATTTAAGGAAACAAGATTTTGGATGAATAAGGTATCTGCAGAAGTAAGGAGGTGATTATATTAAAAATCAGAGGATAGTTTTAGTTATTCATGAGAAAGTTCAATTAAAAAAATCCATGAGGGGGGTGCCTGGGTGGCTCAGTTGGTTAAGCACCTGACTCTTGATAATGGCTTAGGCCATGATCTCATGGTTCGTGGGATCTGTGCTGTCAGCACAGAGCCTGCTTGGGATTCTCTCTCTTCCTCTCTCTCTCTCTGCTCTTCCCCTGCTTACTCTCTCTCTTTCTCAAAATAAATAAACGTTTAAAAAATCCATGAAGGCAACATAATAATAATACAACAGATAGTTAAGTGTATGTGTATGTGTCAGTTTACCTTTAGTGTATTTCAAACTGCAAGTTAATTAATTATGGATTTGAATCTTAACAATGCAATAGTTAAACAAATAGCAATAGTTTACTAAAAAGATAATTATTCATTTAATAGTTTACTAAAAAGATAATTCATTTTTTTATTTGATAATTTATTTTCAAACGCATGATGTCAAATAGCAGTGTGATGGATAATTTTATGTGCCAGTGTTGTTAGACTATGGTGGCAAGTGTTTGGTGAAACACTAGTCTAGCTATTTTTATAAAGATATTTTTTAGATGTGATTAACTTTACAATCAGTTGGCTTTAAGTAAAGCAGATTACCCTCCATAATGCGAGTGGGCTGTATCCAATCAGTTGAAGGCCTTTAGAGCAAAGACTGAGATTTCCAAAAGAATGAATTCTGCTTTTAGATTGCAACATAGAAATCTGCCTAATTTCCCAGACTTCAGGCTGAAGACTGCAACAGCAACTCTTACTTGCCCTGCCAGCTTGTCCTACAGATTTCAGAATTGCTAGCTACCCCAGTTGTGTAAGCCAATTTCTTAAAACCTCCCCTCTCTCTTGGTCTCTGTCCCTGTCTCTGTCTTCCCTGTTGGTTCTGTTTTTCTGGAGAACCCTAATACAAACAGATTTGAAATATAAGATCACTTTTCTTTTTTTTTTTTAAAGAATAGCAACAATCATCCAGCTATATGGAGATTCTTAGGTATTTGGCAATATAAACAACTATTAGTCATGTTAAAAATACATTTCAAAATGGTTTTTAATACCTATAGCTGAGGAAAGTCAGTGGTTGCTTTAGCTGAGAAGAAAAAGATCTAGATAGTTTAGTCCACAGGAGTGAACAATTCAACATAACTGATTTTTAAAACCGAATTAATTGAATAATTTTTTTTTGTCTTCAGACAAAAGAAATGCTGCAATTGACTAATTCTTTGGTTTGTAGAAGTGTTGTTAACTGTATATTACAGTTGTATAGATTTAAAAAGGTATATTATTTTATACAGGACACATTTTAAAATAAAATCTTTAAGGGCTTAAAATTTAATCGATTTCCCTTTTAGTTTAATCTGTTCTCATCCATTTCCCTAACTATTGATTATGCCCATAATATGACATTATACACTATCTGATACTTTCCTTAATAACATTTTGTTTCTGAATAATGTTCATGGTATTCTTAAAGAAAACTACTGGTGTATGAGGAAAATATCTAATATCTGAAATGTTCTTTAAGTCTACTGTAACTAAAATGACAATCTAGAAAATTAGAGAATGGAACTTTTTTGGTCCAGTGTAAAATTGTAATTTTTATTTTTTATTTTTATTTTTTGTTTTCTGAATATAATTGTAAAATTGGCTTACATACAACACCCAGTGCTCATCCCAACAAGTGCCTTCCTCAATGCCCATCACCCATTTTCCCTCTTCCCCACCCCCATCCACCCTTAGTTTGTTCTTTGTATTTAATAGTCGCTTGTGGTTTGCTTCCCTCACTCTCTGTTTGTATCTTTTTTTTCCCCTTCGCTTCCCCATAGTCTTCTGTTAAGTTTCTCAAGATCCACATATAAGTGAAGCATATATCTGCCCTTCTCTGAGTGACTTATTTCACTCAGCATAATTTTTTTAAAAAAACCTTTTTTTGTTGTAACCCTTCTATACTACAATACGCTTTTGTTAAAATCAGACATTAAACTCAGATAACAGACAAAAGTGTAGAAATTTTAAGAATTAAACTGATGAGAGTTACATTTAGCCATAAACTATTCGTTTATTGTCATGTCTGAGAATTTTTCTTGTATGTAAATGATGATTAAAATAGTCTCAGAAGAACAGAAACTAGGCACAATGAATTACATGATATCTGCTGAGGTGCCTTCCCTTGTGGACTCCAATTTGGATATTCTGTCAATAAAACACAACAGTTAAAAGCTCCATTTAGTTTCAAGGGGAGGAAGTAATTGAATCAATATTGAAATAGTTTGATACGTACTTTCAGTCTTATCAAGTTCTTTATTACCTAAGATAGAAAAATATTAGAGAATTAAAGACATTCACTTGCTTTTCTGGCCTTTTAAATAAGATAATAAACTTAGGAAACTTAGTTTAGCTTTAAACTTAGTTTAACTTAAGAAAATTAAAGCTTCCTCCCCCAATCCCACAGTGGTTAAAAATCTATATGGTATCCCTGCTAGCAGTCATGTCAACAGATATTTCTAGAGCAGCTCTCATGTTGAAGGCAAAAAAGCCTAAACTCAACAAAACTATATAAAGGAGTTAACTTTACTTGTGGCACTCTGCCATGGCCTTTATTCCCTGAAAAAGAATGTAATTCTTTCATGTTGACTTTTTAGTACCCAGAGCCCTCCATTAAATATTTCATTCCTTTCTGGTGTGGTTCTTGTTCCAAAATTTGCTCTATGTCTTTCCCTCATCATTTTTTCTTTTCCCTGTCTTTAACAAGCTCCTGCATTTTTTAGGAATTCATTTGTTTATTTTTTATTCATTCATTCACTTTTTCAGTGTCTACTATGTATCGAACATAATTATAGGCTTTGGGTATAAATAGTTATCAGGAAAAAATAAAGTTTCCTTACAGAAAAGTAAGGGGAGAAAAATCTATCATCAATTTTAAAATAAATAAATAAAAATGAATAAAGTTTATCATTGCAGAGAGTGATTAGTGCTATGAAAAACACAAACTAGGTCAAATGATAGAAAATAATGAGGCCTTAACTATAATAGTAGCCAAAGTTTATTGAGAACTTCTTTAACTTGGGGACAAATCACTCACCTTCTGAGTTAAGGCATCTGACTCTAAGACCTATACATTTAGCCCTTATGCTATATCTCCTCCCGTCTCTCAAAAAGGAAGTCAGCAAAACTAAAAATTGTGTTTATATAAACACTGATCAACATAAAAGAGAAAAGGCACAAATCAAAAATCATAGGCTTTAAACAAGTGGAAACCAGAGCAAAGATGTTTCTTTCCCAATTTATCTATAGATTCAATGTAATTCCAACCAAAATTTCAAGGTCTTCTGTGGAATTGATAAGCTTATCCTAACATTAATTTGCAAGAGCAGAGGTCCAAGAAGAGCCAAGTAATTTCTGAATAATTTAGAAAAGAAACAAGTTGGGAAAACAGCTCCTACCAGACAGCAAATGTTAACATAGACTTTGAAGCTGTGTGGTGCTCTCTTGGAAACCCATTGTTAATAACTGCTGGAATCTTGGGATGTAGAAACGTATGACAGACAAAAGTCCTCATTAAGCACAACTAGAAAATCCAGATAAAGTACAACAAGAAAGTGTTTAAGAGCCTCAGAGATTTCCTAAAGCAACAAAGACTGGAGGGTCAAGATTTTAGAGCTGTAGATCCACGGAGAGATGGGCTGGTGTTATGAAAGCTGCTTTTTTCTCTGGAGCCATTTGTTCATTTGGGGCACAGGTATAGGGCTAAAAATCTGGGCTTTGCCCAGGCAGAGGTTGATGTTTGGGAAATAGAACCAGCAGAGCTTTTGTTAGTCTTGTAAGACTAGAGAGAGAAAATTGGAGAATTGAGTAGTTCAAGATCCGGGTGAAAGGTAAAGGTGGAGGAGAGGAAATGAGCCAAAGAGATGGCCATTTTGTACTCAAACTATTTGTTTAATTTGGAAGCTATGAGGGGCAGGAGGCTAAAATCCTAGGGTGAAATTCTCTGGAAAGCAAAGCAGATTTTTCAGTAATTTCAGAGTGCTAAAGCAATAAGCATTGGAATTCAGAACCCATTAGGAAAAGGCAACATTGAACACACCAGTGTCTCAGTGGAAAGTCCTAGAAGTCTACACCCTTAGAACAGGGTCAAACAGTGGAAAGCCCTAGAAGTCTACACCCGTAGAACAGGGCCAAACCCTTACATGAATTCTAAGCCGGCGTTGACTAAGTTGTGTTTGGATTAAGGTGAACAACCCCGACTCTTTCTGTTCAGCAGAGGAAAAGGAGAACTCTACATTTTTGTTTTACACATGTTGTTAGATGTTTAAAAGAAACTTAATAGGCGTATACCAAGTGTTTTTGTAATGTACTGCTGTGAAGCAAACTTCCCGAATTAAAGAGCTTAAAACAATAACAATTTGTTATTATTTCTTACAATTATCTGGATTGGCTGACTCTGGCAGGCAATTATTCTGCTCCATGTAATGTCATCGGGTCTCAAAGACATAGCTGCCTATAGCTGGAGTGCAACCGGGGTTGAAACAGAAAGATGACCTGTCCTCTTCCGAGGCTTTTCTCAGTGTGACCTCTCTAGCAGGAGGGGATGAATTTCTGGAAATGCTGGGAGCTTCCATCAGAACAAAAACCTAAGTTGCCAAGTCTCCTCTAAAGGGTAGGCCCAGAACTGGCACAACATGAAGGCCTTATTCAAGGGGAGGAGAAATAGTCTCCACTTTTTTGGGAGGAGTGGCATATGTATAAGGAGGAGAGGAATCATTATTGGCCATCTTTAAAGACAATTCACCACACCAACAAACAGAGCATATTACCAAAACCAAAAGAAAACAAAACAATCTTGGAACTAGAAACAGAACCACAGGTGATCCAGATGCTGGAGATTTCAGAAAGAGGATGGAGTATTTGAGGGTGGTGTTCATGGAGCTTAGTGTGTCAAAAGGAGGATAACAAAAAATGGTAGGGGAGAAAAGGAAGAGCCAGAACGATCATGCCTGGGCTTGTTGATCTTGGAAGACAGTCATATTTTTCTCTAATTGGAGTAAGAAGAAATTGAGGAATTTTAAGAAAAGTGATTTGGGGGTGCCTGGGTGGCTCAGTCGGTTAAGCGTCCAACTTTGGCTTGGGTCATGATCTCACGGTTCGTGGGTTCAAGCCCCACATCGGGCTCTGTGCTGACAGCTCAGAGCCCAGAGCCTGTTTCAGATTCTGTGTCTCCCTCTCTCTATGCCCCTCCCCAACTCATGTTCTGTCTCCCTCTGTCTCAAAAATAAATAAACATTAAAAAAAAATTTTTTTTAAGTGATTTGATCTCGATTTTCTGTAAAACAATTTGGAGAAGAGGAGAAGTGGAAACTACTAGTTCAGGTGAGAAATAACAGTGGCCTACATACTGGACAGGAAGGAGAAGTAAAAAAAAAAAGAGAGAGAAAGTGCCAAATTATGGAAAGAGTCCAAATGTCCATCTACTGATGAATGGATAAAGAAGATGTGGTATATGTATATACACATATATATATGTATATAAATATACATATATATATGTGTATATACACATACACACACACATATATGTATACGTATATACATATATATACATATATATATTTATATACACATATATAATGGAATATTACTCAGGGATCAAAAAGAATGAAATCTTGCCATTTGCAACAACATGGATGGAACTGGAATGTATTATGCTAAGTGAAAAAAGTCAGTCACAGAAAGGTAAATATCATATGATTTCATTCATATGTGGAACTTAAGAAACAAAACAGATGCACATAGGGGAAGGGAAGGGAAAATAAGATAAAAACAGAGAGGGAAGCAAACCATAAGAGACTCTTAAATACAGAGAACAAACTGAGGCTTGCTGGCCGGGTGTTGAGTGGGAGGTGGGATAAATGGGTGATGGGCATTGAGGAGCGCACTTTTGGGGAAGAACACTGGGTGTTAAATATGTAACGGATGAATCACTAAATACTACTCCTGAAACCATTATTACACAATACATTAACTAACTTGAATTTAAATGAAATTTGAAAGAGAAGAGCGATACGTATCACTGTTATTTTTATGCCCTTTTAATTAAAAAATATTAATTTTCAAGTAGGAGATATATAATCAATTTATGTTTTAAGCTGCTTTGAATGAAATTTAAAATTAGAGGGGCCATACTTCCGACTCATTGTTTAACTGAAGTATAATATGAATATGGAAGTATGCGTACCTCATAAATGGAAAGATTGATAAATTATTACAAAGCGAACAGATGTAGATCACCATAGCATAGGTGTAGAAAGTCATTCTTGCATCCTCTTCTACTCAACTAATTCCTCTTTCCTCTCTAAAGGTAACCATATCCTGACTCCAAATGCCAAAGATAGGTTAGTTTGGCTGATTTTTGAACTTTATATAAATGAATCATTTAATATGGATTCTTTTTGTGTCTTCTTTTGTGGCACCAAATCTTCTCTTCCTACTCTTCTCCTTCCTAATCCCCCTCCTCCTCACAATTTTCAGGTCATCTCTCTTCCTGTTTCACTCAAAATTCTTTTTCAATACAGAATATAGGCACTTATCCTTAAAAAAAATCCTCTGTTGTGAGAACCAAAAGGCTGATAATGGAAGAGAAACATAGTAGCTTTAAATCGCAATTCATTTGGACATCGGTTAATGCATTACTTCTGAATGAGCCACTATTTTAACAATAACTAATAAAAGGAGGTGATTAGAAGCAAATACAAATATACCTCAACGAATAGTTATTTTGAGTATAGTAGCAAACTGGATCATACTTATATCTTACTCCTTTCTGTCCTTTAGCTTGAAAGGAAAAATAATCAGTGAAGAAAGGAGGGATCATCTGAATTTAAATATGATAATTAGTTCATGGGATGCCTGGGTGGCTCACTAGGTTGAGCTTCTGACTTCAGCTCAGGTCATGATCTCACAGCTAGTGGTTTCAAGTCCCGCATCAGGCTCTGTGCTGACAGCTCAGAGCCTGGAGCCTGCTTTGGATTCTGTGTCTCCCTCTCTCTCTGACCCTCCCCCACTCATGCTCTGTCTGTCTCTCTCCCACTCTCTGTCTCAAAAATAAACATTAAAAAAATTTAAACATAATTTATGACAAATGATTTATATCATCATATAGCAGCAATCAAATCTTGTCAATAACTCTCTATACACTTGAGGATCCAAATTTTAAAATACAATTAATTCATGGAAACTTTGCTCTCAGAATAAAATGAATTTTTTTTTCCTTTTTGCTTACGGCAGAGCTTGTTTTCGCAGGTTTCTTCTTTTGCACACAAAGAGCAGGATACTCCTCTAGTGTAAGGGGGCCTATTTGGAAAATTTCCTCTGTAAAAAAAGAGAACCATTGGTTAGCCAAAGGGCTATTAATTTCTCTAAATTTGTGCATGAATTTATGCACGTTGTTTTGGTCACTCACTCATGAATGTTTAAAAGGAAAAATAACAATTTTTGTCCCAAGTTTATGCTCCTTTATTTTGTAAAATGAAACCATTAGAACTGTTCTTTACAGATGTCCCTAATCCACACAACAGTTATATTCTTGAATATTTTATAGAATACAAATTAGGTGTGAATCCAATATAATTATGCATGGGATAGCCACAAAGTTTTTGTAGTAAACACTGTGATTATCTCTTGATTTTATAAATAGAATAAATACAATTTAAATTGCAAGTGGAAACATGCTTTATATACAATACACTAGTTCTTACGTAGTTCGGTTTGATGAGGTACCAAAAAGATTTGCAGCTATTATGCCTGCTTTTCAGTAAGGTAAATTGTTACATTTAAGAAACCTCTTCTCCACCCCACACCCATCTCTGTATCTGTGGAAGACTTTGAAAAGTATTACGTACCTAGAGTACACAAAGAAAAACATTAATAACATGAGTAGTAGTATTCCATTAAAGAATATGCTGCAATTTATTTATTCAACTGTTGATGGACATTTGGGTTATTACAGATTTTGACTATTACAAATAAAGTTACTGTGCACACTTTGAACATTATTCTACAAGTCTTTATGTGGACCTACATTTCCTTGGATAAATACCTAGAAGTGAAATGAATAGATCATGTGCTAGGTGCATATTTAACTTTTTATGTAACTACCACACAGGTTTTACAAAGTAGTTGTAACACTATATTTTTGCCAGCAGTCTTGAGAATTCTAATTGCTTTACTTCCTTGTCTGGATTTGGATTGGCCAGTCCTTAGCCATTCTAATTGTGTAGTGGTATTCATTGTAGTTTTAATGTGTGTTTCCCTAATGATTAATGATGTTGAGAATTTTTTCTTGTGCTTATTTGCCATCTGCATTTCTTCCCTGTTAATCTTTTGTCCATTTAAAAAAAATTAAATTTTAAGTTTTCCTAATATTGAATTGTGAGAGTTCATTGCATATTCTCAATATAAGACCTTTATTATAGATGCTTTACAAACATTTTCTCCCTGAGGCATGTTTTTTCATTTTCTTACCAGTGTCTTTGAAAAACATTAATTTTAAATGTTAATTAAACCCAATTTATCAATTTGTTCTTTTATGGATCATGGCTTTGATGTGATAGCTAAAAAAAATTGGGGGCTATCTTAAGGTCACAAAGGCTTCATCTGTGTTTTCTTCCAACAGTTTTGGGTTGGAACATTTAGGTCTATGATCCGTTTTGAGTTCATTATTATAGGTTGTGTGTTGTGTAGATCTAAGTTTATTTTTGTTTTTTATATATGGATGATAAACTGTTCCAGAACCATTTGTTTAAAAATCTTTTTTACATTGCATTGTCTTTGTGCATTTTTGGAAAATTAGTTGAACATATGTGAACAACCATGTATGGGGTTTATTTCTGAACTCTACATTCTGTTCCACTGATCTATTTAATTTTACATTAATATCACAATGTTGTGATTATTCTAGCTTTAATAATTCTGAAAAACATAATGTTAGCTCTACAATTTTTTTCAGCATTGATTTGGCTATTCTAAGTCCTTTTCGTTTCCATAAGAATTTTATGATCAGTCTGTCAATTTCTACAATAAAAATCTGGAATTCTTATTGGGATTGTACTGAATTTATATGTCAATTCAGTGAAAATCGCATCTTAACAATATTGAGTCTTTTAATCCATTAATAAGGTATAATCTCTCCCATTGTTTCTTTGTTAATTTCTGTCATGAATATATTTTTTTAAATGTTTATTTATTAATTTTGAGAGAGAGCACGTACACATTGCACAACCAGGGGAGTGGGAAGAGAGAATTACAAGCAGGCTCTGTGCTCTCAGTGCAAAGCCCAGTGGGGGGGCCAATCCCACAAATGGTGAGATCATGACCTGAGCCGAAATCAAGTGGGACACTTAACCAACTGAGCCACCCAGATACCCCTGTCATGAATATTGTGTAGTTTCCAGTATATAGGTCTTTTGTATCTTCTGCCAGATTTATCCCTAGATAATTTATATTTTTGATGCAGTTATAAATGGTAGTTATTTTAATTCAATTTATGATTGTTTATTGCTAGTATATGGACATGTAATTGAGTTTTTGTATATTGATCTTATATCCTGAAAAATTGCTAAATTTACTTAATAGTTTTAGAAGAATTTTCATAGATTCCATTAGATTTTTTTTATATAGACCTATAGACCAGAAGTCAGCAAAGTATGACACATAGGCCAAATCTGGCCTGCTTTTGTGTAGTCTGCAAGCAAAGAATTTTTTTTTTTTTTTTAATTCTTAATGGGCTTTTTAAAACAAAATAAAAACAAAGATGAAGGTAACAGAATGTATATGGCATGCAAAGCCTAGCATATTTACTCTTTGGTACTTTGCGAAAAGTGTTTTACTATTGGTATAATATTATATATAGGTTTTTCACAGATGCCCTTTATTAGGTTTAGGAAGTTCCCTTCTGTTTCCAGCTTGCTGAGAGCTTTTATCAGGAATGAATGTTTGGCTTTTTCTCAATCTGTTGAGATGATCATGTGATCTTTATTTTTAGGTTGATTTCTATGGTGAATTACAGTGATGGATGTATTTAGAATGCTACATCACCCTTATATTCCTGGAATAAATTCTATTTGGACAAGGTGTATTATGCTTTTACTATATTGTTGGATTCAAATGCTAAATTTTGTTTATAATTTTGTACCTATGTTCATAAGAGATACTGCTCTGTGGTTTTCCTTGATTTCATTTATCCTTTGCAGTTTGTGTTCCTGGAGGAACTTTTCCATTTCATTCAGGTTGCTTCTTGATTAACCCTACTGTCATTTTGAAACGACCTTCTTTATTTCTGGTATTATTCTTTGCTCTATAATCCACATTATCTGTTATTAATATAGATGCTGCTGCTTTCTTTTACCTAATGTTAGCATAGTAAACCTTTTTCCATTCTTGTACTTTTAATCTATTTTTGTTTGTTTTTTGATTTATTTTAATTGTATTTATGTATGTATGTATATATTTATTTATTTATGTAAATTCCAGGTGTAGTCAACATGCAGGGTTATATTAATTTCAGATGTATAACATAGTGATTATACATATATAATGTACATTATATGTATATATTATACATATATCATACATATATGTATAATATATACATATAATACATGTATATATTATACATATATGTATAATATAGTGATTCAATAATCACTATACATTACTCAGTGTTTATCATGAAAAGTGTACTCTTTTAATTCCTTCCTATTCCCATTCCTCCACCTACTTCCCCTCTGGTAACCATTAGTATGTTCTCTGTTGTTAAGAATCTGTTTTTTTGGTTTGTCCCTTTTTTTCTTTGTTTTGTTTCTTAGATTCCATAAATGTGAAATCATATGATATTTTTCTTTCTCTGGATGACTTATTTCACTTAGCATTATACTGTCTAAATCCATCCATGTTCTTGCAAGTGGCAAGATTTTATTCTTTTTTATGGCTGAGTAATATTCCATTATATATATATGGCTTCTTTACCCATTCATCAGTTGATGGACAGCTGGGTTGCTTCCATAATTTCGCTATTGTAAATAATGCTGCAATAAACATAGGGGTACATATATATTTTTGAATTACTGTTTACATGTTCTTTGGATAAATACCCCGTAGTGGAATTACTGGATCACATGGTAATTCTGTTTTCCACAGTAGCTATAGCAGTTTGCATTCTCACCAACAGTGCATGAGGGTTCCTTTTTCTTCACATCCTCACCAATACTTGTTGTTTCATTAGTTTGTTATATTAGCCATTCTGACAGGTGTGAGGTGATACCTCATTGTGGTTTTGATTTGCATTTCCCTGATGATAAGTGATGTTGAGCATCTTTTCATATGTCTTTTGGACATGTGTATGTCTTCTTTGGAGAAATGTCTATTCATGTCTTTGACCCATTTTTATTTTTGTTAATGTTTATTTATTTTTGAGAATAAAAGAGTGCGTGCAAATGCACACACAAGCAGGGGAGGGGCAGAGGGTAGGGGGACAGTGGATCTGAAGTGGGCTCTGTGCTGACAGCAGAGAGCCTGATATGGGGCTAGAACTCTAGAACTCACAAACTATGAGATTATGACCTGACCTGAAGTTGGATGCTTAACTTACTGAGCCACTCAGGTGCCCCTGTTTGACCTACTTTTAATTGGATTATTTGTTTTTGTGTGTGTGTTGACTTGTATAAGTTCTGTATACATTTTGGATACTAATCCTTTATCACATGTCATTTCCAAATATCTTTCTCCCATTCAGTAAGTTGTCTTTTAGTTTTGTTGATTATTTCCTTAACTGAGCTGAAGCTTTTTATTTTTATATAGTTCCAATAGTTTATTTTTACTTTTGTTTCCCTTGCCTTGGGAGACATATCTAGAAAAATGTTGCTATGACCAATGTCAGAAAAATTACTGCCTATGTTCTCTTACAGGATTTTAATGGTTTCATGTCTCACATTTAGGTCCTTAATCCATATTAAGTTTATTTTTGTATATGGTGTAAGAAAGTGGTCCAGTGTAATTTTTTTTCTTTTTCTTTCTTTTTTTTTTTTTTTTGCATGTAGCTGTCCAGCTTTCTCAGCACCATTTGTTGAAGGGACTGTCTTTTTTCCATTGCATATTCTTGTCTTCTTTGTCAAAGATTAATCGACCGTATAATCATGGGTTTCTTTTGGGGCTCCCTATTCTCTTCTATTGATCTTTGTGTCTGTTTTTGTGTCAGTACCATGCTGTTTTGATTATTATAGGTTTGTAATAGATCTTGAAATCTAGGATTGTGATACTTCCATTTTTATTCTTTTTCAAGATTGCTTTGACTATTTGATATCTTCTGTGGTTCTGTACAAACTTTAGCATTATTTGTTCTACTTTTGTGAAAAATGCTACTGGTATTTTGATAGGGATTGCATTAAGCCTATAGATGCTTTGGGTAGTATAGACATTTTTAACAATACTTGTTCTTCCAATTCATGAGCATGGAATATCTTTCCATTTATTTCTGTTGTCTTCGATTTCCTTCATCAATGTTTTATAGTCTTTCACCTCCTTGGTTAAATTTATTCCTAGATATTTCATTATTTTTGGTGAAACTGTAAATTGGATTGTTTTCTTAATTTCTCTTTCTGCTACTTTATTATTAGTGTATAGAAATGCAATGAATTTCTCTACATTGATTTTGTATCCTGCAACCTTACTGAATTCATTTATCAGTTCTAGTAGTTTTTTTGGTGGAGTTTAGGGTTTTCTATATATAATATCATGACATATGCAAATAATGAAAGTTTTACTTCTTCCTTACCAATCTGGATGCCTTTTATTTCTTTTTCTTCCTGATTGCTGTGTCTATGTTGAATAAAAGTGGTGAGAGTGGACATTCTTGTCTTGTTTCTGATCTTAGGGGGAAAACTCTCCGTTTTTTACCATTGAGTATGATATTAGCTGTGGGTTTTTCATATATGGCCTTTGTTATGTTGGCGTCTGTTCCCTCTAAACCTACTTTGTTGAGGGTTTTTTATCATGAATGGATGTTGTACTTTGTCAAATGTTTTTTCTGCATCTATTGAAATGATCATATGTTTTTCATCCTTTCTCTTATTGATGTGATATATCATGTTAATTGATTTGTGAATATTGAACCACCTTTGCATCCCAGGAATAAATCTCACTTGATCATGGTGAATGATTTTTAAATGTATTGTTGGGTTTGGTTTGCTAATATTTTGTTGAGAATTTTTGCATCTGTGTTCATCAGAGATATTGTCCTACAGTACTCCTTTTTTGTGATGTCTTTATTTGGTTTTTCTATCAAGGTAGTAGCCTCATTGAATGAATTTTAAAATTTTCCTTTTTCTATTTTTTGGAATAGTTTGAGAAGACAAAGAATTACTTCTTTAAATGTTTGGGAGAATTCACCTGTGAAGTCATCTGGTTCTGAACTTTTGTTTTTTGGGGAGTTTTTTGATTACTGATTCAATTTCATTTCTGATCATCAATCTGATCAAATTTTCTACTTCTTCCTGATTCAGTTTTTGTAGGTTATATGTTTCTAGGAATTTATTCATTTCTTCTAGGTTGTCCAATTTGTTGGTATATAATTTTTCATAATATTCTCTTAGAATTTTTTATATGTCTATGGTATCATTTGTTATTTATTCTCTTTCATTTATGATTTTATTTGAGTACTGCCTCTATCTTTTTTTTTTTTTCAATGAGTCCAACTAAAGGTTTATCAATTTTGGTTATCTTTTCAAAAACCAGATTCTAGTTTCATAAATTTGTTCTATTGTGTGTCTTTCTTTCTTTCATTCTTTTTTTCTTTCTTTCCTTTTTTTTTTTAGTTTCTATTTTGTGTATTTCTGCCCTAATCTTTATTATATCTTTCCTTCTGATGTTTTGGAGTTTTTTCTTTTTCTTTTTTAAACGTTTATTTATTTATTTTGAGAGAGAAAGAGAGACTGTGAGTAGGGGAGGGGCAGAGAGAGAGGGAGAGAGTCCCAAGCAGGCTCCAAGCTCAGCACAGAGCCTGATGCGGGGCTTAATCACACAACCCTGGGATCATGACCTGAGCAGAAATCAAGAATCAGATGCTTAACCAACTGAGCTACCCATATGCCCCTGTTTCTTTTCTTTTTGAGCTCCTTTAAGTAAAGGTTAGGTTATTTATTTGAGATTTTTCTTGCTTCTTGCAGTAGGTTTGTATTATTATAAATGTCCATCTTAGAGCAGCTTTTGCTGCATCCCAAAGGTTTTGGACTGTTGTGTTTTCATTTTCATTTGTCTCCATGTATTTTTTGTATTTCCCCTTTGATTTCTTATTTGACTCATTTGTTGTTTAGTAGGATATTATTTAACCTCTGTATATTTATGTTCTTTACAGACTTTTTCTTGTGGTTGATTTCTTGTTATTTCCGTCTTTATATTTAAAGTGTGCTTTCATAGGGGTGCCTGGCTGTGTCAGTCAGTGGAGCATGTAACTCTAGATCTCAGGGTTCTGAGTTAGAACCCCACATTGGGTGTAAAGATTACTTAAAAATAAAATCTTAAAAGAAATAAAATGTGCTCCTGCAGGCAGAATATAATTGGTTCTTGAGTTCTTATCCAATCTTGCAATCTCCTCCTTTTATTTTGGGTATACCATTTACATTTGATGTGATTATTGATTCAAGTTAGGTTGAGGCTATCATTTTATTTATTCTGTTTGTCTCATCTGTTTGTTGTTCCCTTTTCCTCTTTTTCTGCCTTTCTTTGTATTAATTGAATATTTTGAAATCTAATTTTACATGCTTTGCTGGTGTCTTTGCTATAGCTGTTTGTTTTATTATTTAAGTAGTTACTTTAGGGTTTATAATATGTATCTTCTACTTAACACAGTCAAGTTAAATTATTGCATTTAATGTAGAGTAGAAGAACTTTAATATACTTCCATTTTTCTCTTTTAACCTTTGTGCTACAGTTCTCACATATTTTAATTTTATGTAGTTGTAACTCTCACAATATACTGCTGTTATCTTTAATTAAATAATTATCTTTGAAAGAGAGTTAAATAATAAGAAAAACATCCTATATATTACCCATGTGGTTACCATTTCCAATGGTTTGTTAATTTTGAAAGATTTTCAAAAGATATAAAATTTTCAGTGGACAGTTTTTTTTTTTCTTCCAGTATTTAAAGATATTGCTGTTCTGTCTCTGACATTATTTCCACTGAAAAATCTATCATCCTTATCTTTTCCTCTGTATGTAACATGTCTTAGTTGTCTGGTTGCTTTTAAAATTTTCTCTTATTAGTGGTTTTGAAATTTTTTATTTTAAGGTGAGTTGGTGTAGTTTTCTTTCTGCAGATTTGGGATTTGTTAGCCTTCTTGGGTCAGTGAGTTTATAATTTTCCTTAAGCTTGGAAAGTTTTGGGCCATATTTCTTCAAATATTTTTCTGTCCCTGTCTTTCAGGAAACCATTTCTCCCTAAACTTATCTCACAGATAACTGATGCTCTTTTTATCTTTTTTGGATTCTTTTTTCTCTGTGTATTCTATTTTGAATGGTAATAAATAAGCATTCAGTGGTTCTGCAATTTCTCTGGTATTTATAAAAATTGTACTCTGCCCCAAGTTTTAAGGGTGTGTATTTGTCATTCTTGTTTTTATTTTTAACTGAGAGAGAACCATAGAAAATACAGAAAGAGATGTACACATTTTGTACCTCTCCATAGCAATTTTTGCACATATCAGATTGGTTTTGCAAATTATATATATTTATTCTTTACCTGTGTTTTCATTTTTTTGTACATTTTGTTTTTAAAATTTTGTTTGTTAAAAGAGTTGAACTACTAACTGATTTTTATCTTCTTTCATGTTTCTATGTATTGGGATAAGAGTTCCAGAATTTCATTGTTTGGGATTCCCCTTAGGCTAATGTTCTATTTCCATTTAGATATAAAGTTATCAGCAAGGCAATTAAAAATTATGATATTCTTTTCCTAGAAAACTATGCTTTTCACTGTCATTCTCAATCATTTACTCTTCCCCAGTATGTTACACTAGATAAGCCTCTGCCACCCTATTTTGTGTTCCAAATATTTAGATATTACTGTGACAATGTATTTTGTTATCTTTTTTTTTTAAACTTTAAAGTTTCCATAATATTCACTCTCAAGTTTAATTATTTCATGACAGGTATAATTTTTTTACATAAGGTAATATTCTCTCACCACCTTCTATTTTAATGTATTTCTTTTGAGTAGTGCTATAGAGAGAGACTTCACTTATCAATTTTAGTATATGTGCTGCCGAAGTGAGCACGAGACTTCACTTATCAAAAATATACTTGTCTCTTTAGTATAAGGTTCTATTTTGGAAACAATTCTTAACATGTATTTTAATTTAAAATATTTGAATAGCAAAATAACTTACGCAGGTCCATAGTTGCATACATATATGGCAGTTTCATGGTTCCCAAGTGTAGGACACATTGTAATTGCACAACCGACTTTATATGAATTGGCCCAAACTACCTATAAGGAAAGGAATTTTAAAATAAAATATGTAAAACAACTTTATGGAAATAATGCATTATGAGAACAGGTCTAATCTTTATCATGCTATCAAAAATGAATGCATGCTATTTATTGTGTTTTTTTCCTTAATTTTTACTATTAAACAACTATTTTGTTAAGTCTGCTCTCCTGAGGCCTAACTAGTTTTTCCTCACTGTTAATTCTCATAAATCAAAAGGAGAATATAACATAAACAGTTATATTTTTTAGATGACTTATGAAATATATTTAAATTTTCTCCATGGGCATATCATACAAATGATATTAAAATCATAATATAAGGGAAAGCAATAATGAAATTTTCTTTCTTTTTATCAGAAATATTCTACTTCATTTATGATCACATTTCAAATTTTGTGGTCTTAACCATATTCTTACCTTTGTTAAGTCACAAGAGACAGACAGGGATAGAGATTAAGGACATAATGAGTTTACTGAAGAAAGATGCCTGACACAGATATGGTGAATCTTTATTTTTGTCTAGTTGCAAAGAATAGCAAAGTTATTCAAAAAGAAGAAGACTCCTATGGAAAACCAGACATGGGGAGAGAGAGAAAAAAAGTGAAGCAGATTACTATTTCTTTGTGACAATGATAGAAGGGAATTTTTCTCTATTTCCTCAATGAATTAAGGGAGAATACTGATTTCCTCCATTTGAAAAGCAAAATCCTCCAAGGAAAGTTAAAATAGATTTTGACAACATAAATGAATTTTCTGAATTCATTTATTTTATACTTCGGTTAACAAAATTTATTAACATATTTTATAAACTGATGTGTTAGTCACTATTTCCCATGGCGTAGGTGTAGCCAGAATCAACAGTTTTGCAAAATATATTTTAATGCCTCTTTGGTTGCCTGAGAAAAAGCAAAGGGTAATAAAAAGGACAGTGAACTGAGAATTAAGAAATGAGTTTTGCTTCTAACCATGTCTGTGGCTTTAGAGACTGACAGATAAATTCTAGTTTCCTACTTAATAAAATGAAATTAAGCTAGATCCAAAAGAGATCCTTTTCCTTTTGAATGTTTCAAAAAGTTAATAAGCTATACAACTGCAAGCATGTATATATTTTAGGAAACCATGTCTAAAAATTTGGTTCACGAATAAATGACAACTCCATAAAATTCTGTTTGTTTAATGTATCTAAGTTGTGATTCTGTTTTGGCTTTGGGAATGGTAAAAGTAAATATTGACTATGTGTAGGTTTAAAATGTATTGCTTTCATTAAAGGGACTAGATGTGACAATGCAAACACTGCTTGTAACTTCAGTATGAATATCTGCAATGGTAAATGCAAGAAATTTTTGGCTTATTTTGTTTAGAACATAAGCAAGATATAGTTGTTGAACCAATAGGAAGAATGCACCCATTCCTAATTACCTAAGCATATGTGTAAATTAGCCAGTGAGGAGTGAACTTCCAATTCTGGTGCAGCAATGCTAGGGGAGGAGGGTTATTTGGGAAAAGTTTCCTTTTTTCTGGAAACAAAAGAGAGAGAGTCAAAGGATTATATAAAGGTTGTAACTTGGTCTTGATGCCATATTAGGGATATTGCATTCTGCTTGTTATCAGTACACCTGACATTTGGATTCTATTCTTTCAATTTTCCCAGCAGTAGCCAAACTATATTCTTTGCAGACAACATCTATCCTGAGAAGAGTGTCCAGACTTACAGTGTCCTGTTATTGGGCAAAGGGTGAATAGAGGGGGAGCATGGAAGCTGCTAACCTCTTTGTTCAGTGCTTCTCTGATAAAAATGACTTGCTTTGAGTCATTGTATACATCTTATACAGATGAGTAAGTTTGGAGAAGACAGCCCTTTCTGTCACTCAAATGAGGCTTCATAGGAGCTCAGTGCCATTTTCAGGATTGGCTTAGCTTAAAAGTGACCTCTACTTCTCACCAAAAATTCCCACTGAAACAACCAGAATACTTGGAAAAATAACAGGAAATAATGTTTTCAAGGTACTAACATCAGGCAACTAACATCAATGGCCGCTGTGGTTTGAGAGGAAAAGATTCAGGCTGTACAATTGTTCCACATTATTGCTGTGAGTTTCCAGGTCATGGCAGGGGAAGTGGGGGGTTGAGGTGTGGGAAACCAGGAGAAGCTTGATGGATTCACACAGCTGAATTCAGCTGATTCAGAGGCAGAGCTGAAAATGTGGGAAGACCAAGGAGGCAGGAACATAGCACCGGGGTGGTAAAAATCGTATAGTGACACAACTATAGCGATCTACAAGGAGTCCTCACCATCAATTCAGCAGAGCATTAATCAGCATGCATGTGAAGAAACTACCCTAGGTCTGGGAAAGAACTACCTATAAAAACTAGAGGAAAGAATGCT
The DNA here is from genome assembly GCF_018350195.1 of Panthera tigris. Classification (NCBI taxonomy): domain Eukaryota; kingdom Metazoa; phylum Chordata; class Mammalia; order Carnivora; family Felidae; genus Panthera; species Panthera tigris. Next base: position 98,157,478 of record NC_056666.1, on the reverse strand, counting down.
AAGACTTAAACAGGGCTAGGAAGGGAGCCTATTTCTACTAGCCACACTGGAAAATATCAATTTCTGGGGCATTGGGTAGAATCTGCATAAGAGTCTTGCCTTATAGGAACCAATTTTCAGATGATGTAACTATCCCAGAAGACAGTTCAAGAATATTTATAGTTATATAAATAAATGCAGCATCCAAAAAGGCAAAATTTACAAAGTTGAAAATATAATGAAATTTCTCCAGTGGGGTAAGTAGCAGGAAAATTTGACCCATAACGAAGAGGAAAAATCAATCCATTTAAACTAACACAGAACTAACATGGATGGTAAATTAGGAAGGAAAACATTAGAATAGTGAGTATAACTGTATCCCATGTGATTAAAAAGCTAGATGAAAGATTAAACATACTAGATACAGTCATTGATGATATTAAAAGAGGAAAAAATAGTGAACTTAAGGTATAGCAATAGGACTCTTTGAAATTAATCATAGAGGGGAAATAATCAAGAGAGAAGAAAACATCAGTCAACTATGGAAAAACTTCAAGTGGTCTTCTACATGGGTAACAACTCTGAAGGGAGGAACAAGTGAGAATGGTAAATATTTGAAGAAATAATGGCAAACATTTTTCAAAATTTGATTTAAACCATAGACCTACAGTTCCCAGAAGCTTAGTAAATGGCAGCACAAAAAGCATGAAGAAAACTGCAGTGCACTATTATGAAACTGCTGGAGACCTGTAATAATGGGAAACGGTTTAAAGGCAGTCAGAGCAAAAAGACACATTAAGTACAAAAGAATAAATAAAAGATTATAGTAGATTTCTAGTTGGAAACAATGCAAGTGAGATGACAGTCTCACTTTTTAAGATTTTTAAACTCAGAAAAACAAAACAAATACACAAAAAAAATCAGTACATAGAATTCTATTCCCAGTATAAATAGCTTTCAAATAAAGGTGTATTTTTTAGATACTCAAAAGACACTTAAAAGAAAATGCTCAAAAAGTTGTCTTTTGATCGAAATGTGCATAAATAAGAACTAATCAATAAAATATCAAATATTTACCTGTGTGTAATGGCCACAAACTTTGGAACATGATAGGGTATTATAATCATAAAATGCAGTTTCATTAAACCAAGCAATAACAGCAAATCTTGGTGAAAATATGCTGAATCCACCTAGCCAGATATTTTCTCCGACATATTGAAAAGTTGGATGACATCCATAGGATTTTGATAAACAGGAGTTGTGTTTGAACTTGCACTTGTTTGCCCACGCTTTAGCAACCTGCGCTAAACCATCATCCCAAGTCTGAAAGAAAAGAATTTAAATTCAATTGTGCATGTTTGCTTGGATTAAAGTTATTCTAATGATTGTAATCAATCCAACTTCTTAAAAATTTATTTTAATAAAAAATAGATTTTTTTTGTATTATGTTTGTAGTTAGTCATTATTTTTAGTTCTGCTTCAGAAACATTTAGTACCCATTCTATGACAGTTTATCTTTGTATTTCCAATACCTCGCAGATGGCCTGGTACAGTAGAGGCACTCAACAAATGCCTCTTTTGAATGTGATTTAAATAAGCCAAGAGTTCTTGGTTTAGTAATTCAGGTCATGAAAATATATCATAAGTGAAAGATGAATACCCATTCATAGTTAAAAAGAGAAAATGCCTCTTAGATTGCTAGGAATAAAATGTTTTTAATTTGATTAAGAATATCTACCAAAACCAAAAACAAACAAAAAACTCTTCCATGGGCATCAAGATATAATGGTAAGATATTGAAAGCTTACCCCCCAAATTGGGAATGTAACAAGATGTCTCATTATTTTTATTTAAAATAATACAGGGGACAGGACACCTGGGTGGCTCAGTCGATTGAACAATCAGCTATTGATTTCAGTTCAGGTCATGATTTCGAAGTTCGTGACATCAAGCCCTTCATCAGGCTCTGAACTGACAGTGTGGAGCCTGCTTGGGATTCTCTTTCTCTTTCTCTCTGCCCCTCCCCTGCTCTTTCTCTCTCAAGATAAATAAACATTAAATTAAAAAAAATAATAAAACAAAATAATAAGGGGGTTAGGTGGTATAATAAAATATGTGAGCTATAAATACATAATAAAAAAGATATGAAATGTATCATTATTGGAATCTATTATTATTCATACATAACAAGACTGGGTTACATAGAAAATTCAAGTGAATGCACCAACAATACTGTATGAAAAAGTGAAATTATCAGTTCCAAATGCTAGGAAAATACACAAAATTGTATTTCCATATATACTTTAGAAACAAATAGCTTCAAAGATAACAAATATATAAAAATATATCCAATAAATGACATAAAAAATCTGTACACTGAAAAACTACAAAATATCACTAAGATAAATTTGTAAAGACTTAACTAAATGAATAGATATAAAATGTTTATGAACTGGGACAGTTAATATTAGAGAGGATTGGATATTGAAATTTAAAGCATTTCTAAAGAAAATCCACATAACTTTTTCTTTTTTGGTGGAAATTGATTTCAAAATTCAAAGTAAGTCTTTGAATATAGACAGTATTTTTTTAATTTAATTTTTTATTTTTTAAAATTTACATCCAAATTAGTTAGCATATAGTGCAACAATGATTTCAGGAGTAGATTCCTTAGTGTCCCTTACCCATTTAGCCCATCCCTCCTCCCCCAATCCCTCCAGTAACCCTCAGTTTGTTCTCCGTATTTATGAGTCTCTTCTGTTTTGTCCCCCTCCCTGTTTTTATATTATTTTTGTTTCCCTTCCCTTATGTTCATCTGTTTTGTCTCTTGAAGTCCTCATATGAGTGAAGTCATCTGATTTTTGTCTTCCTCTGACTGACTAATTTCACTTAACATAATACCCTCCAGTTCTATCCACGTAATTGCAAATGGCAAGATTTCATTCTTTTTGATTGCTGAGTAATACACCATTGTATAGATATACCACATCTTCTTTATCCATCCATCCATCGATGGACATTTGGGCTCTTTCCATACTTTGACTATTGTTGATAGTGCTGCTATAAACATGGGAGTGCATGTGTCCCTTTGAAACAGCACACATGTATCTTGTGGATAAATGCCTAGTAGTGCAATTGCTGGGTCGCAGGGTAGTTCTATTTTTAGTTTTTTGAGGAACCTCCATACTGTTTTCCAGAGTGGCTTCACCAGCTTGCATTCCCAGCTAAGACAGTCTTTAAAAAGTAGAACAAAGCTAGAGGACTTACTGTACCAGATATCAAGGCGTCATAAATCTACATACATACTCTATATAATTTCAATTGTCCTGAATTTGTTATTTTCATTTTATGGCTCAGAATATGGCCAATTGTGGTTAATGTTTCAAGGCACTTCCTAAGAATGTATATTATTTAGTTGTTAAGTGGAGTGTTCTTCTGTAAATGTCAATTAGATCCTAGTTGGTTAATGATATTAGGTTCTTCTACATTCTTGCTGATTTTCTGTCTGCCTGTTGAGAGAAGAGTGTTGAGATTTCCAAATATAATTGGGAACTTTTCTATTTTTCAAGTTGTATCAGTTTTCCTTCCTATATTCTAAAGGTCTGTTTTTTAGGGCATATAAAACTTTAATTAAAATTTCTTTAATGAATTGATTGTTGTATCATTATGTAATGTTGTTCTCTGGTAATTTTCTTTGCTCTGAAATCTACTTTATCTGGTATTAATAAAGCTACTCCTACTTTCTTTTTTTAAGAAAAATTTTTAATGTTTATTTATTTCTGAGAGAGAGAAAGAGAGAGAGCATGTGCGTGCACAGAGAGAGGGGAGGGGCAGAGAGAAAAAGAGACACAGAATCTGAAGCAGGCTCCAGGCTCTGAGCTGTCAGCACAGAGCCCAAAGCAGGGCTGGAACTCAGGGACCTTGAGATCATGACCTGAACCTAAGTCAGACTCTTAACCAACTAAGCCACCCAGGCGCCCCTATAAAGCCACTCATGCTTTCTTTTGATTATTATTTATATGACATGTCTTTCTCTAACCTTTTGCTTTCCACCTATCCAAATCATTATATTTGAAGTGACTTTCTTGGTTATAGCATATTGTTGGCTCACATTTTTAAAAAACCCATTCTGATAATCTGTTTTTTAGTGGATGTATTTGGACTATTTTACATTTAATGTACTTATTGATAAGTTAAAGCATAAGTTTACTATTTTATTGTTTATTTTTTATTTGGTCCCATCGTTTTTCATTCACTTGTTTCACTTTTCCTGCCTTCTTGTGAACTATTTGAACATTTTTTAGAATTCCACTTTGATTTATACATACTTCTTTTTAGTATATATATATATATATATATATATGTGTGTGTGTGTGTGTGTGTGTGTAATTTTTAGAGGTTGCTTTAGATATTACATAACTTATGTAACTTGTCACAAACTACTGGTGTCAGCATTTTACCAGTTTGAGTGAAGTATAGAAATATTACTTCCATTTAGGTTCCTTTACCACTCAGTCCACCAATACTATAACTGTCTTAAATATTTTTTCTACATGCCTTAAGAACCATATCAAACAATATTATAATTTTTGCTTCAACTGTCTAACATAATTTAGAAAACATTAAGGAAAAATGGTTTCTTACATTTACCCATACTTTTACTTTTTGCTTTTTTCTTCACTCCTGATGGTCCAAGAGTCTTGTTTCATCATTATCTTAGTGTTTGAAGAATTTCCTTAGCTATTCTTTTAGAATGGGTCTGCTTATGACAAATTATCTTAGTTCTCCTGAATCTGAAAGTGTCTTAATTTCACCTTCATTCCTGAAGTATATTCTCCCTCTGGGTAGGATTCTTGGTTGACTATTCTTTGAAATTGAAATTGAAATTGAAAATGTTGTGCCACTTCCTTTGGGCCTCCATGGATTTGGATTAGAAGTTTGATGACCTTGAAATTGTTGTTTTCCATTAGGTAATGCATTGCTTTTTTCCCACTGCTTTAAACATTTTTCCTTGTCTTAAATTTTCTAAAATTTGATTATGATGTATCTTGGCATGAACTTCTTTGAATTCATCACATTTGGGCCTCACTCAGATTTATGTCCATGTTTGTACCCAAATTTTGGAAGTTCTCAGCCATTATTTCTTAAGATGTTTTTTTCTCCCCCTCCCTATCTTTCTCTATTCCTTTTGAGACTCCAATGACACACATAGATATTTTGTTCTTGCTTTATAGATCCTTATCTGTTCACTTTTTCCCTTTGGTCCATTTTCTCTCTGTTGTTCAGATTTTGTAATTTCTATTGTTCTATCTTCAAGTTTACTGATTTTTTTTCTTTTGTCATTTTCATTCAACTGTTGCGCCCATCCAGTAGGTTTTTTTTAAGTAATCTCTACACCCAACTTGGGGTTCAAACTCATGACCCCAAGATCAAGAGTCTCATGCTCTACTGACTAAGCCAGCAGGTACCCATCCAGTGAATTTTTTATTTTGGTTATTATATTTTTCAGTTGTAAAATGTCCATTTAAATCTTCTTTATAATTTCCTTTTCTTTGCTGATACTTTCTATTTTTTCATTTGTTTTAAGCATTTTTATAATTCCTCTTTGAAGCATTTTTATGATGAGCCCTTTAAAATTCTTGTGAGACAATTCTTATGTCTGTCATCTGGGTGTTGGCGTCTGTTGTCTTTTCTTATTCATATTGAGATTTTTCTGGTTCTTGGTATGATGAGCGATTTTTCATTGTGTGCTTAACTTTTTGAATTTTACGTTATGAGACTCTAGGTTTTATTAAATCCTCCTGTTTTTGCAGGTCTTCACTAAAACTGCTCCAGTGGGGAAAAAGGGACACCACCTCTTTATCACTTGATTGGTGGGTGAAAGTCCAGACTCCCCACTCTTACTAACCCTGTAGGAGGGATACCTTGTTATTACTGGAAGGAGATGGATATCCAGGTTCCCCTTTTGCTTTTGCTGACATCATCATCCCACTGGGAGAGTAAGGGTTGCCTTTTTATTACCAGGTAGGATGAAAATCTAAGCTCCCTACTCAGCCTCCACTAGCACCATGGGGAGGTGGTTATGAGGGGCACTTCATTACTTCTGTGTGGTAGTGAAAGTCCAGGTTCCATAATTGGCCTCTTCAGATACCATCCTGGCTGGGAGGGAAGGGGCACCATATTATTGCCGCATGAGGGCGAGAAGCCTCCTCTGACACAACACTGGTAGAGAGGAGGTGGGAGGGGTCCCTTACTAGCATAGGTCAAGGATGATAGTCTAGGCTCTCCACTTAGCCTTTGCTAAAAAAGATAGGAGGATTGTTGCTTCCCCTCCCCATCCCCATATTTGTCCAAAGTTGGATGGTTATCAAAGAAAAGAAAAAAGAAACATTTCTTCCTGACTAGGTTGCCCTTTTTCTTTGTCAAGAGAGAGCAGACTTTTCTTGAGGCTTTTATTTTCTGTATCCATTGGCATTTCTGGGATTTAGGCTTCTGTCATATCTAGTCCAATATATACAGGAGTCAAAGAGGAAATACACGGAGCTCACTTTGTGTCATTTCTTGAGTCTGGAGTCTCTGGCTACTTTGCTTTTTTATCTCTCCAACTTTAAGAGTCTTCTAGGGGCACCTGGGTGGCTCAGTCGGTTAAGCATCCAACTTCAGCTCAGGTCATGATCTTGTGGTTTGTGGGTTTGAGCCCCACATCGGACTCTGTGCTGAGAGCTCAGAGCCTGGAGCCTGCTTCGGATTCTGTGTCTCCCTCTTCCTCTGCCCCTCCCCCACTCACAGTCTCTCTCTCTCTCTCTGTCTCTCTCTCTCTCTCAAAAATAAAGATTTAAAAACATTAAAAAATATCTCATATATATGTCATATATATAATATGAGGTTTTTATCTATATTTAATGGGAAGGATAGTCCACATGGATATACTCCATCTTGTCGGTAAGATGATTTCTTAAGTTTTTTGCTCATTGTATGTTCCATTCCTATCTCCATAATTCCAAAAAGGCATTCCAAGTAGGTAGACAGACATTCTGTAATTCTTTGCCTCAAGATTTTTGGCATGCCAGAAAGCTTAAGTAGCTAAAATAAAGGGGTGCCTTGATGGCTCAGTGAGTTAAGACTCCAACTCTTGATGTGGGCTCAGGACATGACCTCACAGTTCCTGGGACTGAGCCCTGCATCAGCCTCTGCACTGACAGTGTGGAGTCTGCTTGGGGTTCTCTCTCTCCCCCTCCCTCTCTTTCTACCCCTCTCCAGCACTCCTTCCGCTCAAAATAAATAAATAAACTTAAAAACAAAAAAGGAGGTAAAATTAAAGGCTACTGCCAGCATTACAATCACAGCCTTGAGTATACATCAAGATTTCAGACGGTAGCGTGGTGGCCTCTGGAAAGTAGAATATCCAACATGGTTCTCCCAGCCTCCATCAGTATTTCTGTGTCATTGGACTGTGTTGGGTGCATGTCCAAACCCGGAAGGGTAATGATATTGGCATCTCAATGGTGACTAGTTTGGAAGGATAATAATGATTATTGACTTGATTACTTAAGATGATTCACCTATCTTTTGGAACAAAGACCCCAGGTTTTTTGCTTTTTGTTTTTTGTATAACAATAGGGGGAAAGGAGTCCCCAGAATGTTTAAGATCACATTTTTAATCCCCTTGTCAATGTGAGGACTAAACATTACAATTAGGGTAATTTAATGGTAATAAATGAATGACATTTCATTTTAATTTTAAGATTGTAGATTTAAATTCATACTACTAATTTCATTGGTTAACTTTCTACATTTTTTGACACTTTAATCACTCATATTCCTTCAAACTACAAAAATTGTTACATGAAAGTTTGTTTACAGTAGCCAAGAGAGACTTCAGCAGCTCTCAGAGGACAGATCATAATTTACTCTTCTGAAAAAATGACTAGACTGAGTGATGAGTTCTCATATACCACCCTTCACCAAAAATTATACATACTTGAAAGAGGTAAGATACCACAAGGACAGAGCCTCTATTTTTCTCACAGCCACTATAAGACAGATGTAATTACAGAATCAAACAAACAATAAATCGGCAATAGCAAACAAATGTTTTCAAGCCACGCCTTCTCACTTATATTCCTTGCTAGAAACCAATTCATTCCTTTTCCAAGATATTTCAGTTTAGCTATAAACTCTGGAAAGCTTTATCTCCGCTTATGCGTGTGAAAATCCTTGTCTTTTGCCTGAATCATTGAGAGGTTTCTCTATTTTAAAAGAAAAGGAAAAAAAAAAGAAAGAAAAGACCAGCTTAAATCTGGTATATATTTTTAAAGAAAATATATTAGTTAAAACATAGTTCTAATGTAGAATAACTTGTGTCAAGTCATCCCCTACCCAAGGTATGGTACAAGTGAAAATTATTCTATCATTCTAATTAAGACCTAGTCTTAATATACAAATGATTTGGGATGAGGACTGGGTGTTGTATGGAAAATAATTTGACAATAAATTATATTTAAAAAAATACATATATATATATCTATATATATACACACACACAAATGGTGAACACAACATCTTTGAAAGAACAGGAATTAATATCTGATGGCAAAGGAATTATATCCATTAAAAACATGTATTGCAAGTCAGTTCAAACATGCATAGTATGTGTATAAATTATAATTATCTAGGTATATGTATAACTGCAAAAATCTAGTTGCATTTTGGAATTCTCAGGAACTCTTTGAAGCCCATTTTTCCCCCTGATTGAACAGCATAATTAAAAATCTTTCTTGGGGCGCCTGGGTGGCTCAGTCGGTTAAGCGTCCGACTTCAGCCAGGGTCACAATCTCGCGGTCCTTGAGTTCAAGCCCCGCGTCAGGCTCTGGGCTGATGGCTCGGAGCCTGGAGCCTGCTTCCGATTCTGTGTCTCCCTCTCTCTCTGCCCCTCCCCCGTTCATGCTCTGTCTCTCTCTGTCTCAAAAATAAATAATAAACGTTAAAAAAAATTTAAAAAAATCTTTCTAAAAAATATTTTAAAAGGGGCGCCTGGGTGGCTCAGTCAGTTAAGCGTCAGACTTCGGTTCAGGTCATGATCTCATGGTCCCTGAGTTCCAGCCCCACATTGGGCTCTGTGCTGACAGCTCGGAACCTGGAGCCTGCTTCAGATTCTGTGTTTCCCTCTCTCTCTGCCCCTCTCCCTTCATGCTCTGTCTCTGTCTCAGAAATAAATAAACATTAAAAAAAATTAAAAAAAATATTTTAATGACACCTTAGATCTGGTAATGCTTTCACCTAAAACTAAATTGCTATTAAGTCTCTAGTTCTATGGGAAAAATTCTATCAATATTCTGCCTTAACTTGTAAATAGAAGACTTTGACATGATTGTAGACATAAATTTTAAAAAGCCCAATCACCTGTTTTCTGCCTAGCCTAAACTCCAGTACACTCTGCAAGCTCTCCTGACCACAAGCCCTCATATTATGAAGTCCATCCATATCACAGAAGCTCCTCTACACAAGGAAGAATAAGAAAACCTACTAAGAGATTCTTCCAAATATAAACTAAAAACAAAGAGAATTATAATAATTTCATATGGAGAGTTCCCACACTATCTTTTTAAAAATATTCTTATATAAACATGATGCTTCTACTAGTGCTATGGCAAGAAACAGTATATTGTGCATAGAGTTGAGGGTGGGAGAATGCCTGGATGTTGCAGTGTGCTACTGAAGAATTTATGCTATATATGGATGATATAAAAAAGAATGATACTGAGTAATACAAATAGTATAACAGTCAATGTTCAAAATTCCTGAAAGGATTATAAGAAATGATGCCCATAACAAAAATAATACTTTATAAAATCAGATTTATTGAGGTATAATTGATATGATAGAACTTTACATATTTTATGTGTACAGTTTGATGAGTTTGGACATATGCAAACACCTACGATAGCATCACCATAATCTGGGTAAAAGACATAACCAACACCTCCCAGAGTTTCCTTGTGTCCTTTTGATGTTGTTTGTTTGTTTTTGTGGTAAGAATATTTAACACGAGAGTTACCTTCTTCACAAATTTTGAAGTGCCCCATACTATATTGCTAACTATAGACACTATGCTATATGGCAGATTTCTAGAACGTATTCAACTAACATAACTGAAACTTTATACCCTTTGAATAACAATTCCCCAATACCTCAAGCACCTCACCCCCAACCCCAGCATTGTCAGCATAGAGCCCAACGTGGGGCTCAAACCCACGAACGATGAGATCATGACTTGAGTCTCAAATCAAGAGTCAGACGCTTAACTGACTAAGCCACCCAGGCACCCCAGGACTTTCCTTTTTTATGGCTGAATAATATCCCATTGCATGTATATACCACATTTTCCTTTTCCATTCATCTATTGATGGACCCTTGGGTTGTTTCTATATCTTGGCTATTGTGAATAGTACCACAGTGATCATGGAAGTGCAGATATCTCTTCAAGATCTTGATTTCAATTTTTTGGACATACACCCAGAAGTGGGATTTCTGGATCTTGGGGTAGCTCTACTATAATTTATTAAGCAATCTTCATACTGTTTTCCAGAACTGCAGCACAATTTTATATGCCCACTAACCATGTACAGTGTTTCCAATTTCTTTACAACCTCACAAACACTTATCTTAAATTTTATTTGTGTTATTACTAGTTGCCTCTAGGATAAAGACCTGCAATTAATAAGAAATGCAATTAATAAGATCTGCAATTAATAAGAACAGTGGTCTGAATATAAATGCCATATTAATTCAACAAAAAAAAGGGAAGAAATGAGAAAAAAATAACCTCTTACTTTATAATAGCAAGAGAATCAATAGATAGTTATTCTTCACATTGGTAAAGCAATTATCCAATGAATGACTTTGGGATCTCTGGTAATATTGCAGGTCAATGAGCTAACCAGGGTAAGGGTCCCAGCAAGGGACCCAGGGTCTTGTCTCAGCAAGAGAGGTTGAATCCAATTCACCTTCTCTCCAACTTGTGCCACTAAGGAATTAAATTGTTAAGCCACTAAAATTTCAGGGTCTATTTTATAGGACAGCCTAGACTAGCTTCATAAAACTTACTACTCAAAGTAGAGTGAAGCCATAATAAAAATCTAAACTTAAACCACCCTGAGACCTAAGTAGGAAGGATTCCTGCTGTGGGCCCAGATTTTATAGGACATCACATATTACACACACACACACACACACACACACACACACACAGGGTATTATAAAATGAAAGATTCTTCTCATTCTAACCTTAGCACATGTTCAGTGTGACCCACGACACCGACATGTTTTTAAAACAAAAGGCATTTATATGTGAATGGTAAAATAGTTTGTGAATATTGTTGCTGATGATGTAAGAGACAGACACTGCTTCAGAGTCCAGGGAAGATTTTAACTATGTTAACTCTTAGGTAAGAGAAAAGATCAACTTGTCAAATCTTTTAAAGCAACATGAAAGCAGTGGATTCTTACATAATATAATATTGTTTAGCAGAACTACTGAAGATCTATTTCCTTCCTTCTCTCTTCATATTCCCATTTTTGGGGTAAGGAAGACATTTTTCAATAGTAACAATTTCCATCACTGTTAAGTAGGGGTAAATGTAGATCTGTATGTTACCTAAGTGAAGCATGACATCAGTTCTTTACATTGGCCACTAGATGGACATGATCACCAGAATGGTGAATTTTATATTTATACAAATATACAAGACTTAAATTTTCCAAAAAAAATTTCAATACTTAAAATCGTTATTCACCCATTAGACTTTGCCTTTTAATTTTAATAGTTTTGATTATTTCAGAAGTAAAAATTTAGTTACTGATTATATAAATGAAAATGAGCAAAATTATTCTGATTAAATCCAAATCTGAGCAAGGTAGGTGAAATCCCTGAAACCATACATTCTTTACTAAATAAAGATTGAATTACTGAGCAAACAATGAGATTGTATGTAGGTTTCCATTTTTATTCTTCCTTTAGCCCACAAATGTTGGTGGTAAGATTGCCTGAACCGTGTGGGGAATTTAACAGTTAGCTGGCAAGCAGTGAGGAAACTTATGTCAGAGGCAGGAATAACAGCAATCCATGTGATTCAGGGCCAAAACATCTGAAAAAATGTGATCTATAACACAGAATCATGAGTCCACTGAGCTTGAAGCTCTAAGCAGAGATTGGAAAACAAAATAGTGGTTGTTGGTTGCGGTATGGGTTCAACACGATATTTTAAGAGTAAAAAACTGGCCAGCTTGGAGAAAGAAATGAAAGCTAGAGTCAAGAAATGTGGGGCTTTTGAGGCATGGAAAAGAACTGCTTCTATATAGCATATAATAAGATATGAGATCTTAAAAAGACTTTGAGAGACTAATGTCATAAAACTTTCGTGCGATTAGGGCAAAGAGGAGATGAAGAATGTGACTCCAAGGATATCTTCTTAAGTGATTAAAAGGTCCTTAGCAAATTAACAGTTGAGGATGTACCCATTTCCCCAAAAGTCATATTTCAGGATAACTGGCATTAAGGTGAACAAGAAAAGCACCAAAGTGAGAAAACAAAGAAAGACTTGAAAATTTCTCCAATTGGTACTTTAAGTGTGGGTATTGGTATTTGGAATTGATTGGGGGCATATAGCTGAAAGACCTTCAGATTTTTTGAGACAGATGTATTCCCAAAGATATTGTAAACTTGTTACGAAAAAAGCCTATGAATAACTTGGATCTTAAACTTCCATGGGCAGAAAGCAATCTGAGAAGGTTATTGAAGGGGCTGACCTATGCCAGCCGACCATGTCTCCTCCCCTTGAGTAACAGGACTCCGACCCTTCCCCAGCCAATCAGCCAAGGCCACGACCCTTCCCCAGCCAATCGACTGAGGCCACAGCCATTACCTCACCAACTGCCCCTAGACCCCTATAAAACCTTTGTGCTTTTGAAACTCGCTCTCTCTCCCCGGTATCTCACCGCTGTGTCGGTGCAGGTAAGAGATTGAGCTCGAGCTAGCTCCAATAAAGGCTCTTTTGCTTTTGCATCGGACTCGGCTCCCTGGTGGTCTTTGGGGATCACGAATTCTGGGCATAACGGTTATGCCCAGATGGTATATTTCCCAATGCCCAATTCATTTTGGCCAAGGAGGATGGTGAATAAGGAAGAACATTTTAGAGGGAGAAGATAAGATACCACAGAAAACAATGGACAAGGGAACTCCTACTTCCTTAATCAAAAAAACTTTTCTGACCTCCAGTATATTAGGTATGAATACTGTCTACTATCTAAAGATTTCATAATCATTCTGAACCAACAATTGCTGTGTGGTTCCTATTCTTCCACTTTCTCAGTAGAAGTGTTTGTTACGGTTATCTTGTCTTGTGTTGCCTTTGAATATTGTTTCTGTGGAGGACAGATAGAGGCACTAGGCCAAGAGTGTTCACAACTGACTTTGTTGGGTTGTTGCATTCTACTCAGAGATATTAGATTCAGATTCAGTAACTAAACAGGATATTGGGCTTATCCTTTGGAGGAGGACTTGAACTTATTCTGTTTATGGGATGGAAGGAATAAGTAAATATCTGATGACCATAAAAGCAGTCTGTGCTAGTGATAGTTAATGCAAGCATGCTAGGGTCATCAGACTAATTCTGGCCAGAGGGACCTGAGTGGGAATGACATATATCACCTCCAGGTCTGATTATAAAAATACATGTACAGCCCTCTAGCTTTCTCAATGGTGACTCTGAAAAACATATGTTGGCATGATGGAACCAAAATAAAATCAGCCCATGGCACTGCACGAAGAAGTGATGTGGAGAGTGGTCCAACCAGTATTGGACTTTGTGTGAGTGAGATACTAAACCTATATTGTTTAAAGAATTATGCTAAGTGAAACGAGCCAGACAATGAAAAAACAAATACTGTATGATCTTACTTACATGTGGAATCTAAAAAAACAAACTCATACATACAGAGAATAGATTGGTGGTTTATGGATATGGGGGGGGTGAAATTGGTGAAGGAGGTCAAAAGGTGAAAACTTCCAGTTTTAAGGTAAATAAGTTCTGGGGGATGTACAGTAAAGCATGACGATGTGACTATATGCAACCATACTGCATTGTATATTTGAAGTGGCTAAGCTATTAGATCCTAAACATTCTCATTACAAGAAAAAGAAATTGTAACTATGTGAGGTGATGGACATTAACTCAATTTGTGGTAATCATTTCACAATATACATATACTGAATCATGTTGTATACTTAAATACAGTGTCATGTCAATAAAAAAATGGGGAAAAAAAACACCTGTGAGCTTTCAGGTTTCATTTGTTAACACAATAGTCTATCATTTCCTGATAAATATAGAAATTGATATGAGAAATGAGGTACTTAGTTTTCCTTGATGATTCAGTAGTGGAAGACTGGAGAAACTCCTATTAAAGTCCCAGCCAATAGTTAGCACTTCTGCTTCTGCCCAAGATGGAATAACAGGACTAGATTTACTTTCCCACTTGAAACAATAAAAATAAAATATATGAAACAACAGGTGTCGGCACACATAACATCAAGCAAAGAAAGACCAGTGCTCCCTGACAGGGAGACCGATAAGCTAAACTTCAGCCTACTGCCTTGAGAGAATTTTCAGGCTATAAAGGAGTACCAGGTAAGAGAGACTTGCATAGAGAGAGAACTCCAAAGATGTTCAGAGGGTTCTGCTTGGATATTTGGCAGAGTAGTGATTAGCACATGCATATGAGGAACTTACCCAAGACCAGGGAATGAATCACTCAAAAAGATAAGGGAAATATTACCTAATGCTCACCCAGTCCTGGGAATAGTGCCTTTTTTCACTAGCCAGACTGGAAAAACCTCATAATCTTGGGAATTATGTAGAGTACTCAGAAGGATCTTGGCTTAATTGTGGGGGATATTTATCCTAGTCTAAACTACGGCTTTTGTGCAGCCCAACAAATCTTAAAAACGAGTCTAAAATGGATCAAAATGCCAAGTAACATGAATGCATGCCAGGAAAAAAATCCAGAATATTTATAGAAATACAAAAATAACCATCACCCAACAAGGTAAAATTAGCAATATCTGGTACCTGATAAGAAATTATCTGCATAGAGAGATGCAAGAAAATATAGGCCAAAATGAGCAGAAAAATCAATCAATGGAAATCCAAACAGAACTGACACAAATGTTAAAGTTAGTAGAAAAAGCAAGAATGAGAAAAAAAAATAATGAAAAGAACATCAGTGAACTCAGTGGGAAACTTCAAATGGTATAATGTACGTGTAATTGGAGCCTCTAATATTTTAATAGATAATGCATAAAATTTTTCTGTTTTAATTAAAATCTGCGGATACAAAAAGTTCAATGAACCCTAGGAAACATGAACAATGTGACACTAGGGCACATCAAATTGCTCAAAACCAAGGATGAAGAGAAATTCTTAAAATCAGCCAAAGGAAGAATACATATGATGTATATGGGAACCAAGAGAATGATCCAGCAGATTTCTCATCACAAATAATGTGAAAGAAGATAGAAGACGGTGCAGCAACATCTTTAAAGTTAAGCTTAGAATCCTACACACAATGATAATATCTAGCAAAAATTAAGGAGATCGAAAGTTGTCAAAAGATGCAAACTTCCGGTTATAAGATAAGTAAGTACTATCCATATAATGTACAACATGATTGATGAGGAGAACAAAGGCAAAAGAAATGTAGCTAAATTTAAATTACCTTACAACTTGCAGCCCATCAACAAATACTTGAGACAGAGCAGGACTTTCCTCTAAGAACTCACAATTGTATTAATATTAATGCTTTGCCAGAGGCAAGAAACAATTTTAGCTTGACAATAGCCAGATCTCCAGGATCCCGGAAATCTTTAACATATGAAAATCCTTTTGGAAAGTTCCTTAGTCTTTACCACCGACCCCCCCAACCCTCCCAACTTAGATGTATATAATCAATTGCCTTTACAATCCTAGCCCTGCTCTTTCTGCCCATGGGTCCTGTCCCCGTGCTTTAATAGAAACACGTTTTTGCACTGAAAACGTCTCAAGAATTCTTTCTTCACTATTTGCTCCTGGCCCACATCACATCACGATGACTATAGCTAACACTGCTGTATGATACATAGGAAAGTTAAGAGAGTAAATCCTATGAGTTCTCATCACAAGGAGAAATTTTTATCCTTTCTTCTTCTTTTTTTAAAATTATTTTTAATGTTTATTTATTTTTGAGAGAGAGAGAGGGAGAGACGGAGGAGACAGAGTGCGAGCTGGGGAGGAGCAGAGAGAAAGGGAGACACAGAATCCGAGGCAGGCTCCGGGCTCTGAGCTGTCTGCACCGAGCCCAATGCGGAGCTCCAACCCAAGAACCATGAGATCATGACCTATGTCAAAGTCAGATGCTTAACTGACTGCACCACCCAAGCGCCCCTTCTTTTTATAAACTGTATCTGTATGAGAAAATGGACATTAGCTGAACCTATTGTGTCATTCATTTCACAATATATGTAAAGCAAACCCTCATGCTGTATGCCTTAAGTTTATACTGTGATGTATGCCAATTATTTCTCATTCGACTGGAAAAAATATACAGTTAATGCAATCGCCTAATAGAGAAAAATATAAGGAGAAATAAAGCTTTTTTATAACATAAAAAGCTGATACAATTAAAAACCAACAGACTGAAGCATAAGAAATGTTTATGTCCC
Organism: Panthera tigris; assembly: GCF_018350195.1. Taxonomy (NCBI): domain Eukaryota; kingdom Metazoa; phylum Chordata; class Mammalia; order Carnivora; family Felidae; genus Panthera; species Panthera tigris. The sequence goes on along the minus strand of NC_056666.1, from coordinate 98,140,743 downwards.
TTAAGCAGAAGGAAAATGATACCAAGTGGAAATATGGATCTAAACAACGAAATGAGGGGCACCTGGGTGGCTCAGTCGATTGAGCGTCCGACTTCGGCTCAGGTCATGATCTCGAGGTTTGTGAGTTCGAGCCCTGCGTCAGACTCTGTGCTGACAGCTCAGAGCCTTGAGCCTGCTTTGGGTTCTGTATCTCCCTCTCTCTCTCTCCCTCCCCGCCCCTGCTCACACTCTGCTTTCTCTCTCTCTCAAAAATAAATAAACATTAAAAAAAAATTTCTTAAACAAAGAAATAAAGAGTACCAGAAAATGTAAAGGGTTAAATAACAAAAACATTTACATGTTTACAAACTCAAACATAAAACAAGGTAAATGCAAAGAAGGCTGGTTTCCATTCAGGTCTTCTCCACCCTATTCCTTTCTTCCCTCTTGCCTTCAGCTAGCTATTTAAATTTAAACTAATTTTATGTATATCTTTTTATTATTTCCTTTGGAAACCAAAGCATATATATGTGTGTGTTTATACAGAATGCACATATATGTAAACATATACACACATACATAAATACCATCTTAATGAAATAAGATAGTCCTTAAAAAAATACATTCAAATAAGTGTGGAGGAAATACTGTATAGAAAATCCATGTCATTGACCACCCTAACGTATTAGAGATTAAAGTACATATTACATATTAAAATATTTTAATAGTTCTGTATTAAAGAGATCAGTTTATTGTTGTTTAATCCAGTCCAGTATTTCCCAAACCTATTTGAAACCTCTTCCCCCTCAAAAAATTCTTTCCCATGTAGCAGAATAGTGCAGTTTTAAATTGTGCTATTTGCTGAATGTGATCTTATAATACTTCCATTTTATGTACTTATTTAAAAAATTTTTTTAAATGTTTATTTACTTTTGAGAGAGAGAGAGAGAGAGGGAGAGGCATGAGCAAGGGGAGGGGCAGAGAGAGAGGGAGACATAGAATCCACAGCAGGCTCAAGACTCTGAGCTGTCAGCACAGAGCCCACCGTGGGGCTTGTACCCACGGACCGCGAGACCATGACCAGAGAAGTTGGCAGCTTAATCGACTGAGCCACCCAGGTGCCCCATTTCCATTTTATTTTCTGTTGGATAGAAAGGAACAAAGCTGGAATAGATATGTTTTACAACGTAGCTATACCTGCATAGTATATAGGCAAAACTATGCTGTCAACATTTATATTCATAGTTTCATAATGACATCTACATGCAAGAAAATTTATAGTCAGACATTCGTTTAAAAACTGTAAATTCTATGAATTATTTTAATAATCCAATGTTCTTGATGCTCATTCTTCAACAGAGTACTCTTTTTGCCTTAATGTCTATATGATGAAGGTCTACAAAAGACACCATCAGTTCAATGTTTTTGGAATTAAACTTCACATTCTATTTTTCATGGAAATGACAATCTGATATTGCTCAAATGCTGATTTCATTATTCACATCCTTGTAGAACATTTCTTAAAGATGAATACTACACACGTAGTGCTGTTTCATCCTTGAGTTCATAATAAGAGATCAAGAGAATCTCGATCCCTGTGTTCTTTCTTTTATCCGTAGTATCTCAGTTATGCAGTTTGGGGAGTGCTAGCCAAAATAAGGGGACGGGGTGGGGAAACCTGTGCGAAGTTGCGGAAGTACGTCTATTAAGCCTTAGCGATGAAGACCAAGCAACTCCCAAACACCATCCTTCCTGACTCCCCACCCTTCATCCTCCACCCCTACCCTCCATTCCCCTATCCTCCCTACCCCCCAATCCTTCCTCACCCCCCCCCCCCCCCACTAAAGGGAGCTAAGTCTGGGCAAGATACAGGTTTAAGTTTTCCCTTCTCGTCCACGCCTATCACCCCCCTGAAGGATGATAGCCCGGCCAAGGTGTGATTCTTAAGTGCACGCTGAAAGTCCAGACTGAATTCATACAAATGGCTGCATCATATTTATCTGCCAGTTACCTTAGGATGAACCAGAGAAATAAGATCCCAACCCGGGGTTCTTTCTCACCATGTGTTTCATGTCGGCCGCGGAGGGCCAGACTTTGCCGCGCATGTCGTTGTGCGCCTTGACGCTGCTGTCTTTAAAATTCGTGTCTGTGATGGAGGGAACTTTGGCAGACGATTTACTGGCTACCAGACAGAGACCTAGCGTCCATAAGCAACTCAGTTTCTTCCTCAGAACCATAGCGGAATGCACAAGACGCTCTGACTGCGTGGACCAGTAACGGCTCGGCCAGCCAGTCCTCCGCGGCCCGGTGGGGACCACTCTCCGGGCTGGCTCCATCCTCCTGCACAAGCTCGAGCTCAGCGCGGGGATGCTCGGCTGGTTGGCCCCCCCAGAGGGCTGCGCCAGAACCCGAGGCAGGACAGGCAGCAGGTAGCACGCGTCAAAGCGCTGCGCTACAGGAGAAAGCCTTGGGTGGCCCTCTGGTGCGTGGTTTTAACCATCCAGGACGCTGTCTTAACCATCCAGGACGCTGTCTGAGGACCCAATCCAGAATCACTGGGGAGAGCTCCTGAACTGCAATCCAGATTGCAACACGTTGGCGACACGGTGTTATGTAAAAAGACAACCCGTATTAGATGCTGACAGTGGACGAGGCCGGCACAAAACCCTATAGATTAGTTACATAGCCTCGGTTTTCATATGTAGCTTTTTTTATACTGTTTTAAATTAACTGCAGTGTCATTCTGCCCATATCTCCAGAAACTGGTAATAAGTCAAGAATGGGCATTTTGTGTACTCCACATAGTATGATCCTAAATTATTACTTGGTCAAACATTTAATAATTCAATAATTTGCCTTTGTTTTCTCATTTGGAGACTGACCACCTAGAAAGATAAAGATAGAGAGGTGTGGCTAAGTAGTTCCTCTTGACAAAATCTTACATTCTTGATATTTGAGTTTGAAACAGAAGTAAACTTCAGATAAAGGACCACTTTAGTTGGCATGCTAAAGTCTAAGACAGAATACATTTGGTTGCTTATTTTACCTATATTGCAATATAAATCAACTTCATTTGGCTTACTATTTTAAATCCATTATATCAGTTGTTATTCAATAATAAACCAGCATTTTTTGGTGACACTAAGTGACATTTTCAAGTATTTCTGTGTTCAAATAAATATCTTTATTTGATGATTTGAGGTTGTGTACAGTGTCATTTAATTCAAGTAAATACATATTTATATCTACTGACTATTCTAGTCAATAAATCTTGCCACTAAAAAAATCTTTGATGCAACTAGTTACCATTAAAAAAAATTTTTTTTTAAATGTTTATTTGAGAGAGGCAGAGCATGAGCAGGGAGGAGCAGAGAGAGAGACAGAGACACAGAATCCAAAGCAGGATGTAGGCTCTGAGCTGTCAGCAAAGGGTCCCACTCGGGGCTCAAACTCAGGAGCTGTGAGTTCATGACCTGAGCCGAAGATGGATGCTTAACTGACTGAGCCACCCAAGTGCCCAGTAACCATTTTTAATAAGTAAAAAGTAGGGGTGCCTGGGTGGCTCAGTCGGTAGAGTGACTTTGGCTTGGGTCATGGTCTTGCGGTTCGTGGGTTCATATGCCACATTGGGCTCACTGCTGTCAGCACAGAGTTGCTTTGAATCCTCTGTCCCCTTCTCTCTATGCCTCCCTGCTTGCACTCTCTCTCTCTCTCTTTCTCTGAAAAATAAATAAACTTTTTTTTTTTAAGTAAAAAGTAAAACATTACGGGGTGCCTGGCTGGCTCAGTCAATGGATCTCAGGGTCGTGAGTTCAAGCCCCATATTGGGTGTAGAGATTACTTAAAAATAAAATCTTAAAAAAAGCAGAAAATTAAATTATAAAATGGGGAAAAATACAAGGATCCTAATGGAAATTCTACCTAGCAGGAGAGACAATATTTCTCATCTGTCTCTGCTGATGGAGAATTGCAATATATGTGACTAGCATTACTTACACAGTCCAAACTGAACTTCTTACATCCCACACTCTAAAACGGGTCCTTCCACAATCTTCCCTATCACAGTTAATGACGGTTTTATCCTTCTGACGGCTCAGGCCCCAAACTTTGGAGGTTTGGGTCCCTTGACAAATTCTGTTGTCTTTGTCTGTATATTTTCAGAACTTGACTACCATTCAGCATTTGAAAGGGCACTCCTTGATTTCATGGATAATTGCAATGGCTTCCTGGTGGACCTTCCTGCTCCTGCTACCTAACCTCCCATGGTTTATTCTCCAGATAGCAGTCAGAGTGATTGTATATAGTCTTGAGCATACTTAAGTACTTTCAGTGTCTACTGTGTTCTAAGCACTCTTCCTGGTGTTTGGGCTTACAACACAGGAAACAAAACAAAGCAATCTGTTTTTTTGGCATTCTAGTGAAGGGACACAGGGAATAAATGGTGAGCATAATAAATTCTATGATTAAGAAAAACACCCTGATGATATGTATAGAAAAAATATAAATCAGGCTAAAGAATTTGGGAGCACTGGGGTGGAGGTGAGGGTGGCACGTTTGATTTCAAATAGAGCGATCAGTGTGGATGTCTTTGAGAAGGTGACTTTTGAGCAAATACTTGAAGGGGATGCAAGAGGGAAGTGTGTGGCTACTGGAGGAAGAGCGTTCAAGGAAGGAATTTAAGTACAGGGTAGAACTATAATACTTGGCAAAAATCATGTGGAAGATGGGAGAGCTCAGTGGTTATAGTTGAATTATTCTAAAGTCCTTGTATTCCTGGAAGAAGGGTAGAAATACGGGGTGATTTTGACTTTATTAAGTGATACATACATGTTAAACATTAAAAAAAAAAAAAAACTATTAAAAAAAAAAAAAGAATACCAGACCTGTAGAGGGAAAACAATTTTCTCAGCATTTCTAGGACTTCATTCTATTGTCTCTATGTATATTTATCTTCCTATTCCAATATTTAAATACTAAGTCTCAACACAGCATCCAAAGTGATCCTACTAATATAAGTCAGATCACTCTGTTCAAAACCTTCCAACTGATGGCTTCCCATGGCACTCAAAGCAAAATCCTCACCAGCTATCCTCACAGATGAGGGAGCATAAGGCAAGCTGACGTCCCACAATCCCACCACCAACTCCCCCCCCACCTTCCCCAAGTGGGAAATGTGGGACATTCCTCAGGTACTCCTGGATGCCCAAGAACCAAAGAAAAGGAAAAACCAACAGAGCTGATAGAGATCATGTTCATGTAGCACAGGAGTCCCCATCAGTTTACAAATATCTTAGTAAATTATAAGAAAAAGGCAATCTTATCAATAGCCTAGCCTCCAGAAACCTATAGACTCAGTTTCCTGGAGCTCTAACATCACCCACCGCACCCATCACAACTCCCCTTGATGTGGGGAACAAGGGCAAAAAGGAAATGGTTGAAAAATAAAATTTCTTTATAACCTGCAGCCCATTGACAAATACTTGAGATAGGCAGAGTATAACATTTCTCCAGGAACTCCTTATTATCTTATTGTTCATGGTTTGCTAGAGAAAACAAAACAAAACAAAACACTTAAGCTTGACAATAGCTAGGCTTCCAGTATCTTTTGAGTCCTCTTTAGTGTATGAATGTCCTTTTGGAAACTTCTCCTTGCCTTCACCTCTCCCAAGTCCCAAGTATATAATCAGTCACTCCTCACAACCTCAGTCCAGCTCTTTCTGCTCACTGGTCCTGTCTCGGTGCTTTAATAAAATCAAGATGGGGCGCCTGGGTGGCTCAGTCGGTTGAGTGTCCGACTTCAGCTCAGGTCACGATCTCGCAGTTTGTGAGTTTGAGCCCCACGTCAGGCTCTGTGCTGACAGCTCAGAGCCTAGAGCCTGCTTCAGATTCTGTGTCTCTCCATCTCTCGGCCCCTCCCCTGCTCATGCTCTGTGTCTCTCTGTCTCTCAATAATAAATAAACGTTAAAAAAAAATAAATAATAACTTAAAAAAAATAAAATCAAGAATTCCTTCTTGGCTTGGGCTCCAGACCCCACCACTCCAAAACCACATCACTCACTGTAGCCTTCAAGGCCCTAAACAAGGAGACCCTTTTATGATCTCACCTCCAGCTTCTGTTCCCTTCCTTTTCACTCCTCTGATACTTGGGCCCCCTTGTTATTCCTTAAAAGAGCGGAAGGAACTGATGCCTCAGGGCACTTGCTCATTTCTTTTGCCTAGAACCCTTTCCCCCAGAAAGCTACATGACTTGTTTATAACCTCTTTCAAGTATTTTCTCAAATTTCATCTTTTCAAAATACCTCACAGTGGTATTTTACATTACCCATCCTACACCTATCACTTCCTATTGTTTTTTTTCTGCCTTTATTTCCCCATAACCCTTATCCTCATATCATATGTAACTTACTTATTTACATTATCACTTCTCCCCTCAATTGAATGTAAGCCCCATAAGGCCGGGATTGCTTATTAGTATTATTTTTACTACTGTATCCCCAGCATCTCAACAGAGTTCCATATTCATTGAACAAATTAATAAATGAATCCTTTAAGATTCCAATCATTAGTTCCTTTTATGAACTACTCCAATTAGAAGGAATTGTCTGTCATTAAATTACCTCATGATCCTATATCTTATTACTTTCTCTTTTCCCCTATTAGTCAGGGTTACCAGAGAAACAGAACTAATAGACATATATTCCCACCCACTCCCTTTTACACACACATGTACACCCATAGATTTTAAAGAAATTGGCTCATACAATTGTGGGGGCTGAAAAGCCTAAAATCTTTAAGGCAAGCTGACAAGCTGAAGATTCAGATAAGAGTTGATGTTGGAGTCTTGAGTCTGAAGGTTAGAAACTCAGGCAGAATTTCTACTCAGGCAGAATTTCTATGTTGCACTCTGGAAGCAGAGTGCTCTGGGAACCTTCTTTTAGGTACTTATGGAGGCTTCACCACAGAGGCATGATTGATGAACTCCTTGGACTTGGATGATTAATTCCACTGGTAGCCCCAGTCCCCTCTTAGGAGGCCTGAGGGTGGGACGGAAACTTCCAACTCTAATCACATGGTCGGCTTCATTGGCAACTGCCCTCCATTCTTAGGTGCTTTCCAAGAGTCACGTCATCACCATAACAAAAGAAGTTTCCTTGTACTCACCATTTAAGAAAATTCCAAGGGTTTTAGGAACTCTGCCAGAAACCTGGAGGAAGATCAAATATATATTTCTTACCATAAATCATAGTATCACAGCCTCCCCTCTTTTCAAAACCCTCTAATGACTTCCTGTCACATTTATAAAATCCAAATTCCTAGGTTTGGTTCAAAAGGCACTACATAATCTGACCATGGCTAATCTCTGCCCCCTATTCTACATTCTCCACTGGCTCCCTTGGCTTCAGCCACATCTATCAGCTTGGCAAGGATGCTCTACCCACTAGCATTTTGCACTTGCTGTTACTTTTGTCTGCAAAATTCCCCTCAATGAAGCTATACATGATCCTACAACTTCTATCTATCAGTGTTTATCCCAGTGTTTATCAGTGTTTATATTTTTCTTTATCACATTAATTGCTACCTGCGATGATAGTCTTTATTTAATGTTTATCGCCTCAGATTTTAACCTTCACTGAAACAGTGGTTTTATTTGCTTTATTTCTCTATATCTATAGCACCTAGAGCAGCTACTGAACCCATATGCCCTCAATAAATGTTAATTGACTGAATTAATGAGGAAATGAGCACTCCTTAACTTTCTAATAATGTATACAATTTTAAGCTAACTATCTTATTCATCATATACATACTAGAGGCTCAATAAGTATTTTAAACTCAATATAAAAGGCAATACTAGGTTGGCTTATAGATTTTACTTTTTCTAACACTGAATGTATTTGCAAATAGTAGGTGTTCAGTGGTTGTTTGCTGACCTTCAAATGCAGGTTACTTTGGATCTGTCAATAACATAGTATAACATATGGTTAACATAGTATAACATATGGTTAATGTAGTATTGTTTTGTGTATAAGGAAATTAACTGGCTGTGATAGCAACAGAACTTTTGTGAGGAACTGTTTTGAAAATTGGCAAAAAAGTACAATTTATATGTAGGGGCCAAAGGCAGGCCACCCCAAAATGTGCAACTTTGTTATATTGATTATTTTAAATAAAAGTTACTTAAGTAGTCAATGCAAGAGAGCACTCTGACCTGCTCCCTGCTTTGTCTCCACTAAGCAAGAAATAAACCTCCCATGTGAAAGGTACTGTTCCTATACAAGGATGTAAGGTGACATCCTTATCCCCAGAGAAGAAATTAAGAGCCTAGAAGGGTATATAAACAACCCTTGTTACTTTTTATTAATTTACTACCCCAGAGCAATCTGTTTAGAATAATTTACTAAACTCCCCAAATTCAGTTTTCTTTGTTCTTTGTTTTGTCAATTCTTCAGATTTATTGTCTCTTTGCACCCAAAAATATAAAAACTGCCTGCTTTGGTCATTTCTTTAGGTCAGTTTTATTATTGGACCCCTCCGTGGGCATACCTTGCTTGGAACGCGACAAATCTCTCAAACCAGAACTTTCCTTTTATTGATGAAGGGTTAATGCCCATAGACATTGTGTGCAGAGCAAAAAATAAATGAAAATTTCCTGATTCCTAGTTTTGTTCCCTTACTCCATTGCATCGGTATTTTAATTTATATCTCTCTATATCCAAATATCTATGTACCTGTATGTATGTATCTCTCTATAATACTATATTGCGTCTTGTCTTTTTAAATAATTGCAAGTTCTGGGACGCCTGCGAGGCTCAGTCCTTAAGCGCCGACTTTGGCTCAGGTCATGATCTCTCTCGGTTCGTGAGTTCCAACCCCATGTCAGGCTCTGTGCTTGCAAGCTCAGAGCCTGGAGCCTACTTCAGATTCAGTGTCTTCCTCTCTCTCTGCCCCTCCCCTGCTCATGCTCTGTCGCTGTCTCTCTCAAATAAACATTTAAAAAACATTTTTAAATAAAAAAATAAATAATTGCAAGTTCCTTGACAGCGGGCATTATAACATAATTTTTCCCCCTCATAATATCTCTCTAGGATCTAAACTCCTGGCAGAGGCTGTATAAAATTTGTTAAAGAGAACTCACTTAAAAGAATTATATACAACACCCGTGGTGGATCCCGGCTGGGCTTTGGTCCCGTCTCTGCGCCTGAGAAGCCCATATATAAGTGAATCCTCTTCCACTTCCCCGCCGGGATTTAGAGGCACCCTGGAACTAGTCCCCGGATGAGACTCGGAGGCCCCCCGCAGGATTTCAGCAGCTCGCTTCGGCAAGTACCTCCGCGGGGTCGCTTGCTTCGCTGGCCGGGTTGGCCGAGGAAGTACCCCACTCAGTATAGGGCAAGAGGTGGCGTGGAAGGAGCAAGGGATTTGGGCCGATCATCTTTTCCTTGTATTTGAGAAAGGGTCTGGAGGCCCAGCAAGGGGACGCCAGTTGCTAGGCAACCTGCAGACGCGGGCCTGGGCTTGGCGGAGTCTACTGGGGGCTGTGCCTTTCCAGCTTGTCTCAGCTGTCTCAAGGGAGTTCTCGATGGAATCGCCCCATTGATACATACCTTTGCCATCCTTCCCACTCAGGACCTGCTCTTTACCTAGCTTGTTGGGTCAATTCAGGTTGGCTGTCGTTGGCTGGTGTCACACCCCAGTCCTTGAATCTCCGATAGGAAGAGGGCGGAGCATTAGTTCAGGTACTTGGCGTTAATGCATAATCTTAACCTTTGTGTGTGTGTTGTGGGGGGGGGGGGAGGGGTGTACCGACAATTACTGTTTGAATTTAAGAATGACGCCAGGTTCATTCAGATACTTGGGTCTCTTATCACCTGGGCTCCAAGATAAACTTGGTCCTCACTTGCATGGAGATTAAATACTAAATCTTTTCATCTTTTTCTTCTCTCCTTGATTATGGGATGGATTTGACCAATTTATTCTTCGCCTTCCATTATGTTCTGATTTGGTAGAAGCAAATTATAGTCACTAATATCACTAACCAAGAGGGAAATGGTGATAATTGCAATTGGAAATAATTATCCTTGAGAAATGAGAAGAGTGGGAGGTGAGTTCTGTTCTTTTTGGTAGCACTAAAGATAATGTGGTAAGACTTGGATCTGTTTGTTAACAACATTCATGACGTGCCAGCTATAATATCTCTTGACTTGGGGCAGTCCGGATGGAGACAGAGCCATTCAGAAGTACTTTTCCCTGCTTCCCGCCACCTCTCCTCCCCAACATACCCCAACTGAGTATTCCCGTCCGACATGGACAGACTTTGGTGTGCATTCCAAAGATCGGCTCACAGGCCATTTATTTGAAATTCTTTTGCCACCAGGTTTAGGTTTCTGGTGTTCTTGAGTCTCTAGCTAATTCTCCTCTCTTTCTTCTCACCTGTACCACCAGCAAGGGGGTAGTGTTAGAAAGAGATCTGAAGCTGGTATAAATTCATGCTCAGTAATAACTGGCAAATAACTTGGCAAAGTAAAATCCCCCTTTTTTGGGTCACTGATTCCTCAGTTTGGAAATCAGAAGATTGAGTTATTTCATCTCTGCAGGCCTGTCCAAATCTTAAGATTCTTTGACAGAGGTGTCAGGAGCCTGACTGTTCCAATTCTGTAGATCCTGGAGTGTTCCCTGTATGATGGCACTGCCCTTTCCTACTCCTGTGATATCTGAATGAACCGTTTGTATGCTGCCAAGGTCTGAAATAACGCACATGTGAACTGACTGAATTCACCTATTCGGCAAATAGTTATTAAGTTCCTACTGTTTTCTAGGCTTTCTGCTAAGTGCTGAGATACAAGGTGAGCAAAACCATAGTCCTTGCCTTTGTGAGGATTACAGTATAGCGTGAAAAATAATTACCATTTGTGCTTTGAACACCATATCTATTGTTTGAAGAACAGTATATGTAGCATGTGATCATGTCATTTATGTGCCGAGAAGGGAAACTAAGAATATGTTTAAAGTGTGAACAGGTATTTGACTATACATTAATTTATTGACTAAATTAATATTTATTATGTATCTGCTATATTAAGGACATGAAATCCAGCTTCATGGTCTTGACAGTTTATTAGAGACACGAAAAGAGTTAATTACAGTCAAAACTAATGAGTGTTAAGCCTAGGGAAATACAGGGAGTAGGAAGTCCTGGAAAGAAGATTTAAATTTTGTTGTTTTTGTTATTTGCAAATGAATTATGGCGATGTAACGTGACCTGTAGTGATTTGAAATGGCTGTAATGGTTTCTCAGGTATAGGTAATTGTGTGGTTGGTGTGTGAAGAAAATCACTTAGCTGATTGCTCAGCTTCTCTGTTTTAACTTGGATTTGTTGGTTGCCAATCATCATGGCAAATACAACACCTTTTGTGATGTGGTTAAAAGCAAACAACAGCCTTCTTTCCCCCCACCAAAGCAATAACAACTTTAAGAAAGTTGCTTACTCGTGAAAGATAGCTCAGGAAAAAAAAAGCCAAATTATTATCAAATCCAATATTGTGATCTTTTCCGAATATGTCTGCTGTTGGTTAATAAGTCTTCCTGATTTTACTCTTAACAGTAGAAATCTAGCCTTAGGTCATGGGATCCTAGGGGAGGGGACTATGGAAATGGGGTAAAAGGAACCATATAGCTAAATTAGTGAAGAACTGGGATATCTCAGTAAGAGGATTTCATTGCACTAAAACTACATTTTAATAATAATAATGATGGCTACCACGAATTGAATATGTTCCATATACATAGGAAGATGAGAAATGTGGTAACATTAAACGCATTTTACAAATTAGACATATTGGCTCGGAAAGGTTAAATTCTTACCCAAGCTTACATTATGGGAAAGTATGAAAAAAATGAGGATTTTAATATCAGTCTATATAACTCTATGCTGGCACTATGCCATGCCATCTTTCCTTAAAAATTAAATTACTATTAAAATAAATCCCAGTCTAATAATAGAAAAAGAAAGTATGAATTGTTAAACAACATATCCTCAGTATGATTAAGGTTGAAGTGTGAAATAAAATATTCAAAATTTGGGTGACTGAGGATTTTGGTTTTGTACAACTTTGCAAGTTGAGGATTTTCAATATTTTCTTACATGCGTTTTACCTGTCACCTCATAATTACTAATTGGACCATCCGCTCTGTTTTATTCTTTGTATTGAAGAATACTGTTTGCATAACAAGATTTTTCATTAGCTTACTCTGGCAAAGTCAGAACTCCTAAAGGTTTAGGAAAAGAGTAAAGAAAATAAATTTATACCACTTTGTGGTAGAGAAGTACAAGCATTGGTTTTCTATCACTACCGTGAAAAATTCCCACAAACTTAGTGGTTTGAAACAACATAAATTAACTTATTATTTATTATTTATTTTATAGTTCTGGAGATCAGAAGTGCAAAATGAGTCCTACAGGGCTAACATTAAGATGTCAGCAGGGCTGGCTCCTCCTGGAGGCTCCAGGGGAAAATTCGTTCCTTGCCTCTTCTGACTTGTGGAGACTGCTCATGACCTCTCCCTCCACTTTCAAAGCCAGCTATATAGCATCTTCATTCCTCTCTGACCTGTGCTGTCTTTCTTACATCTTCTGTTTCATACTCTGATTATTCTGCTCCCTCTTATAAGGACCCTGATGATTACATTGGGCCCTGCAGATAATCCAGGATAATTTTCACACCTCTAAATCCTTTTACATAATCACATCTGAAAAGTCCTCCTTGTTGTATAGGGTAAACATATTCACAGGGCCCACTGATTAGGGCATGGACATCTTTGGGGGAACACTATTCGGACTAGCATTTGCCCCACATAATGTAATCACCCACAAAAAGTTGATTTGAGTGAAAGAAGTAAGAATGATTAACCACATGACTTCTTTCCATGTAGTAGTAGTATGCAATTTGCATGGCTTGTTTAAAATTAGAGTAAGAATGACCGTTTTGTATGTTTTTACCCTTTTCAAAGTATACTGCAGGATAAATACGTGAACTTGAATGGATTTAGAGGTTAAAGGAGTTGCTTCTTCTCCTACGAGTCAAACTCAGCCATTTTCTGGAAGAAAGCTGCTGCAAGTATGTGTGCTATATAGTTTTCCTCTTGTGGGATGATTCATTAAATAATTGCCCGATTATTCATTAAATGATTTGTTAAATTCATTAAAGGATTTATTAAATCATTGGCCATTTTCTTCATGTTTTTTAATGACTACTTATACTTACAAACATTTAGGATCCATATTTTCTAGATTTGAAGAAGTGAGTGGCCAGGATTGAAGATAATCAATTAAAAACTTGGTCATTGCTTGAATTAGTTTTATTTGTAAAAATCAAGCTTATTATTATGGTTTTCATATTATTATCTTAAAAATTATCTGTGTGTATCTGTAGAAAATGTAAGAAATAAGAATAGTAGAAAGAAGAAGAGAGTATCAGTATACATTTTGTGTTAGGTAAGAAGAGAATCTGGGCTTCTATTAAGACCTTTATTCTTTGTAAACCTTCATAATATCACCCTTGTGTATATAAATCATTAATTAAGCACAAATTTACAGCTACTTTTCCCTTGTTTCCATCACAGAATTGGGTAAATATAAATTTTAGTTTAGAAATACATACAAGTGATGTATATTTATATTTCTTTATTCTTATTATTCTAAATATTGAATGCCTACTGCTTGTCCAGACACCATGATAAATGTTTCATTAACTTAAATCACTTAATTCTTACAACACACCTTTGAGGTAGGTATTATTATTAACCTACTTTTAGAAGTGGAAGGACTGTGGGTCCTCGAGATTAAGTGACTTGCCAAGATTTTGAACTCCAGTTCTGACTTCAAGATCTGTGCTTTTTACTCAGATATCATTACAAACACCAACAGCTGGGAAATATGTGTAGGAGATAAGAATACAAAAACTTGTTCAGCCCCACTGATAATCAGGGGAATGAAAATTAGCATCATGATATACTTTTATGCCTCTATTAAATTAGAGGAAAAATGTAATATTGAAATACTCAGACTTAGAATCGGTGCATTCTTAACTGGTACCATGAGGGAAAGTGGGTGGGGAGATGGCTTAAACAGGTGATGGGGATTGAGGAGAGCACTTTTGATGAGCACATAGTGATGTATAAAAAAAACCTGACCAAAACATCAATGATAATTCACAGTATTAACTGATTATCATTTATATTAATTGATTTCAATTTACATTGTAATAGTGACATTAGAAAAATTAGTGTATAGAGTTTTGAAAATACAAAAGTTTCTTTATTAATATTGACTCATGCTGCTGTCTTTAAATCTGCTTTGTTAACTTTTTGGCTTTTGAAATAATTAGAAAAGCAGGATATTACATAGAAATCATCACCTTGGGGTGCCTGGGTGGCTCAGTCGGTTAAGCGGCCGACTTCGGCTCAGGTCATGATCTCGTGGTCTGTGAGTTCGAGCCCCACGTCAGGCTCTGTGCTGACAGCTCAGAGCCTGGAGCCTGTTTCAGATTCTGTGTCTCCCTCTCTCTGCCCCTCCCCCGTTCATGCTCTGTCTCTCTCTGTCTCAAAAATAAATAAACGTTAAAAAAAAAAATCCCTGGAATCTATTCTATGGAAATAATCTGAAATATAAAAAAACTCAGATGAAAACAAAGGTATTTTTTAAAAGTGTGTGTTTTTTTAATAATGAAAAAATACTGGAAAAGTATGTAGCAATTGAGAAATACTAGATGAACATGACTTTAAGGAGTAACATGGAAGTTGCTTAAAATAAAAGGGGAAAAAGACAGTATGCAAGTCATTACAAATTTGTCTAAATCTATAGAGTTCACACTAAGAGTGAGCTCTAATGTAATGGATTTTGAGTGATAATGATTTGTGAATGTTGGTTTATCAATTGTAACAAATGTACCTCTCTGGTGAGGGATATTAATAATGGGGAAGGCTATGCATATGTGTGGTCAGTAGGGTCTTTTGGTGTTATGAGCACCCTGTTTCAATTTCAACACCTTCAACTAGCAATGCTCTGACGCAGTTGGGTGACCTACAATTCAACTCAGTTTTGACACTATCAACCCAGAGATAGCATCAGGTTCCACAGGTTAAGGGTTCAGTTTTAAAGACTGCACACCTTCTCCAACTTCAAACAAGCCCAGGTTGTTACCTGTGCTTCTGGCTACAGGCTGGAGTTGATACTCAGATACTGGTACTTCTGACCGACAAGCTATGTAAGTCAGAGGTTCCTACAGCTTCCTCCTTGAGTTTGATTAATTTGCTAGAGTGGCTCACAGAACTCAGAGAAACATTTTATTTACTAGATTACCAGTTTATTATAAAAATATATAACTCAGGAATAGCCAGAGAGAAGAGATGGGTATGGCAAGGTATGGGAGAAGGGGCAGGAAGCTTCCATGTCCTCTCTAGGCATGCCACTCTCTCAACCTCCACGTGTTCACCAACCCAGAAGCTCTCTGAATGCAGTCTTTTTGGGATTTTATGGAGGTTTCATTACATAGGCAAGGTTGATTAAATCATTGGCCGTTGGTGATTAATTAAACTTCTAGCCCTCTTCTCCACTCCCTGGAGGTCAGGAGGTGAGAGTGAAAGTCCAACCCTCCAATCACAGGGTAGGCTTTATTGGCAACCAGCCATCAAGTTTAGGAGCTTTCCAAAAGCAACCTCATTAACATAACAAAATACATTTATTTCTCTTAACTTTGAGAAAACTCCAAAGATTTTGGGAGCTGTAGCCCAGGAACTGGACAAGACCAAATGTATATGAGAAATCTGTTTTGGTCATATGAATGTCCAAATGTATATTTCTTACAAATCATAATATCACAGGGGATATACAGGAAATATCTGTATCTTCCACTCAATTTTGCTATGAACCTAAAACTCCTAAAAAATAAAGTCTATTTTAAAAAAAAGGGCAGGATATAGCCAGCTAGGGGTCCCTGGGTGGCTCAGTCAGTTGAGCCTCCAACTTGATTTTGGCTCAGGTCATGATCTTCTGGTTTGTGGCTTCAGGCCCTGTGTCAGGCTGTGCATTGACAGTGCTAAGCCTACTTGAGATTCTTTCTCTCCCTCTCTTTCTCAAAATAAATAAATAAACTTAGAAAAAAGTAAATAAAGGGCCAGCTAGTAATTTTGGCTTTATTGGCTGTTGTCTCTGTTGCAATCACTTAACTCTGCTGATGTAATGAAACAATTCATAAATAAATCAATGTGGTTGTGGTTCAATAAAAGTTTATTTATAAAACAGAGCTGGACCATAGTTTGCCAACTCCTGGCCCAGGGATTTATAAGCTATAATTTACCTTCATTTCTGGATTGGCTAGCAAAATTTTGTTGGAATTAGACAAGAAAGGTAACTGCCATTGTAAAATAGGCCTATGACTTTAAAAGACTGTCTTTAAGTCAAAACACTTTCTGGGGTCTATTAAAACACCTTCTCGGGGGGAGGGAGGGAGGAGGGACGGTGGGGAGGCACCTGTGTGCCCCAGTTGGTTAAGTGCCCAAGTCTTAATTTCGGCTCAGGTCATACTCTCAGGTTTCTGAGATCCAACCCTGCATTGGGCTCTGTGCTGACAGTGCAGAGCCTGCTTGGGATTCTCTTTCTCCTCTCTCTGTCCCTCCCCTGCTATTGTGCACTCTTCCTCTTTCTCAAAATAAGTAAATAAACATTAAAAAAAAATAAAAGGCTTTCTGGGGGATAATGATGGTGATAATTATGACAACTACAGTTATATTCTGTTTAGATTTTCTTCCTAAGTTTAGATGATATCACGATGTTTTCCAAGTACAATTAAGACAATCTTTGATATGCGATAGAGGTGTGCTGCTACTTTAAGCTATGATGTATGTGTTACAGACAATTGACCTTTAACTCGTTTGAACTGCATGGGTACATTTATATGCAGATTTTTTTCAATAAATACAATGTGTTTTCTATTCTGTATGATTTTCTTAATAACATTTTCTGTAGCTAACTTTATTGTAAGAATGTAGCGTATAGTACATATAAGATAAAATATGTGTCAATTGACTTTATATTCCTAGTCAACAGTAGGCTAGTAGTAGTTAACTTTTTGAGGAGTCAAAAGTTATACATGCATTTTTGACTGTATGGGGGGAGGTGGTTAGTACCTTTAACCCCAGCATTGCTCAAGGGTCAACTATTTTATATATATATATATATTTTTTTTCTAATTAACTGATTATTTTGTGATTTTATATTTCTGCATTTTAACTTTTTATTAATATAGTATTTAAAACAATGCCGTATTAATAAAGTTTATACTGAATTGAATTTGTGTTCTCTTTGATCAATTAGAGTGATGAAGCTCAGTCTTACATGTAATTTCTTCTTTTTTTTTTAATTTATTTATTTTGAGAGAGAGAGAAAGAGTGTGAGGGAGGGGCAGAGAGAGACAGGGATGGAGAAAATCCCAAGCAGGCTCCGTGCTGTCAGTGCAGAACATGATGCGAGGCTCAAACCTGTGAACTGTGAGATCATGACCTGAGCCAAAATCAAAAGCTGGATGCTTAACAGACTGAGCCACCCAGGCGCCCCTTGAATGTAATTTCTATACTTCTTGTCAGTATCACAAAAATGACCAGTTAGATAACATTTAAGAAGTAAGCTAGAAGTGTTGATGAATTGTTTGCTGCACTTATTAACTTGAATTTCTCTATGACTCATATGTATTTCTTATTCCATGGTGGCTGAGCTCACCACCATGAGCTCACCACTCAGTTTATCATGAGTAAATTTCATGTCTTTGCACAATTTTTTGGAAATAAAATTGAACATCTACAAATGTATACATGTATGTATTTGTCTCTTCTTTGCTTAAATCCTGCAGTTTTCACATTACCTTTAGGACAAGGTCCAAGTGCTTTGACTTGTATTATGGAACAGTTCTGGCCACCATCTCCTTGCTCTGGATTTCAGCCCTGTCTAGCTGCTAACTCTTGCCTGTGGGCTAGTGCAGGATGAGTTGTTTCCTGACTAAAGCAATATTCTCCCTTCTGCCTTTATCTGGCTAACTGCTACTTATCCTTCAGAGTTCCATTTCAAGGTTCCTTTTTTTTGTTTTTGAAAAAACGTCCTCAGTTTCCTAGACTTGTTGGGTACACATGCTATATGTAGTTGCTCTGTCATAGCACGTGTTTTTCCGCATTATTGTTTGTTTGAATGAATGTCTTCCCCAGTAGACAGGGCGCCATGAGGGTAAAGATTGTCTGTGTTGCTTATCATCCTATTTCTGTGTCTCAAGCATAGTAAGGAGAGCCTTAATAAATATTTCTTCTATGAAGTTTACTGAGAAAATAATAATCAGTTTTACTGAATTGACTCATTGCTTATCTTTTAAAGTATAAATAAAGGGTGTATACATACTGATTTTTTCTTTTAATTAAAGCAAGGACAGACTTCCAAATCACGGGCAATCCAGAATCCTTGCCTACCTGTGTAAGTCACATTTCTTCACATTTGAGCTATTTAATGGGCGAACATATATAATACGTTAACAAATAAAAAAAATAAAGCAAAATTTTATATGTAGCTGTGATTGTGAATTGCAAAAAAATTGATATTCATGTAGATGGCTTGAAAATTGCTATGCCAGAATGGAAGCAAGATGATAGGATTGAGGGTGATACTTGTCTTGTTTTTTATTTTCTTTAATATTACATTTTCCTGAAAAAGTTAAACTATTGTTTTATTTAGAAAATTGAGCTAAGTGAATTTATTAAAGAAATGTATGAAATTTTGAATTTTAAAACTAGGATAGTCAAAATGAATTTAATGAAAAGTATCTGTGACCTTAACCTTATCTTGAGAAATATGACAATTTTGTCAATCTTATTTAAATGATTTTAGTTTTGGACGGACTACATTAATTCATGTTTTATATTGTACATTTTTGCCTTTTAAAATTTGGAAGGTTATTATTTTTATATTTTTTCAAGTATTTTAGACTACAGGACTTATTAGATAATAGAAGTTAAAACCCTAGTAATTTGTTAGGCTGAACCGTATGAAATTAATAAGTATCAGCAATTTCATGTGGTTCTACGTAACAGATACCTCTATACTCATCTAGACAAAGAATAGAGGTAGGTGCAAGCCTTAGATAAATATATTCAGTGTGTACTGACAATCAATCCCATTTATGCTAAATGTTTAACAGCTGGTTTTCTGAAAGTGTACTATAAGTTTATTTAAAATTTTACTTGTTAATCATACATAAACTTAAGTATTTTTTAAGTTGGTTATACATTTTACTCCTAAGGAAGATATATAGTAGGCAATTTACAAATACTAATAAATATATAAACTCTCTTTTGGAAATTCCATGTAGCCAATTGATTCTCACGGAATGCTTTTTGTTTTTTGCTGAATTCTTGTATCTGCAGCTGACGAACCATTAGTTCAATTTATGAACATTGGTTGATATTTTCATTTATTGTAAAGTGATGTGAGTGATTTATTTGTTGACTTAAGTAATAGTTTCAAATTCTGGTACAATATTTCCTCAGTTTTTTGTTATTTGCAATGTGCCAATTACAGATACGATACACTTTTTAAGTTTAATCTGTACCATTAATGTTTTCTTCACTACTGTTTTAAGTCTCAGAAATCAACAAAATAATAAATCAAGTCCTGATTCATAGCATTTGCCAATGTCCATGTCAATCATCCTGCTGTGGCTGATTTCAAGCTATGTGTAATATTACTGAACCCAGACTTGGAAAGAGATGCACACCATTATACTACCACACAAATACCATAGGTGTAAATAACTTCTAGAACATAGATAATAGTGAAGCACAGTAAAGCCATTAAGAAGTGATGACTTCAAGTATTTATGACCTTTGTTTTTAATATAGCTTATTTAATTAGAAGTTTATATAATTTTATGTTTAATAATGCTTTGTTAACAACTAGCTCAAAAACTACTGAACCTTTATGTAACACAAGCCTCTCACAGCTCGTAGATGCAGCACACCATTGGCTTTAGTGTACCTTTTTATATAAGATGCAGCATGTATGACTTGCAACTATTAAAGCCTCATTTTAAAAAGTAATGGGATGCATAGATTATTTCTTTCAGGGTTCCACGACTTGATTTGGGAAGCCTTGTTGACTCTGATGAGGAGGTAATTTTTACTTGGTATCTACTATAAAAAACATTTGAACACAATATTGCATAGAGCTCATAATAAATGTTACTTAATTTTATTTTAGGATGGCTTTTCATATATCCCACTTAGTACTGCGCATATTCATTTTAACCCACCAGTTTCATAGAACCAGGACTGATCTTCAGCTGGGAAACAAAGTATATGCTTCCTGGTACTTATGACCACAGTCCATCCTGAGCAGTTCCACTTGCTTTGGTTGCTCAGTGATGCTGTACCAGCGAAATATTTTAAATATGACCTCTGTTTAGCATGTAGATCATAATGATCTGTTTCTTAAGCATAAATGTTAAGGTAAATGATAAACCTGTGTATGTTAATAAGGAAAATTAATGATTATTTTCATTTTTTTCTTTTTTTTTTCTGGTGGATAACATGCTTTTTACTTTTACATCTAGGAGCAAGACATAATACCTGAAAACTTACTAGGACCAACAAGCAAATATAAACTAAAATATCAGCAATATAAAACTGAAATGAAAGAGGGATATAAACAGTACAGTCAGAGAAATGCAGAAAATCCAAAACCAGGTGTCACGCAACAGTCTCCAAGAAACAAGGTAGATGACAAGGTATTGTATGAGACTTCATGAAGTTCTGATGTAATTAAAAAAAAAAAAAAGAAACTCCATGTATCAGAGGAATCTTTTTGTCTTGTATGTCTTGCTGTTAGTCACAGTAAGTATAGTAGCTAGCATTTGTTTTTGTGTTCTAGGGACTATTTGAAGTGCTTTGCTTGCATTAACTAGTTTATTCTTAAGAACTACTCTAAGGGTTTATTATTTATCATTTTCAAATGTGAAAACTCTAGCCAGATGACCTAGTCATCTTTTCTCTGTTAGAAGTTTTCATTATTTTGGGATTGGAAATAAGACCATATCACAAAGCTGTTTTTGATGTAGCTATCCTGAACTCTCTGTCTCACAGTCTAAATTAAAATTGTTTTTAATTATTTATTTTGTGAGAGAGAGAGAGAGACAGACAGACAGACAGACCACGAGATGGAGAGGGGCAGAGAGAGAGGGAGACACAGAATCTGAAGCAGCCTCCAGGCTCTGAGTTCTCACACAGAGCCTGACGCGGGGCTCGAACTCATGAACTGGGAGGTCATGACCTGAGCTGAAGTTGGACGCTTTAACCGACTGAGCCACCCAGATGCCCCTCACAGTCTAAATTTTAAAGTTGAAAAGTGATTATAGATGTGACAGTGACCCTATTTTATTCTAAAACTGTCATCACTCCGTGATTTTCTTCTGCGTCATGTTGGGAGATGTTTTTTTAACATCATGAATTACTAAAGTTATGCTTTTATTTAATATTAATTAGATGTAAATTCACCATTCATGACTATGAGAGCAAACTAACCATAATATATTTAATGGCTTTTCATAAGCATATTGGAAAGGTCAACCTTGAATTGTGGAAAGAAAGGTTTAGAAACATTGTTTATAACACTACTAGCCATAAAAGAGATAATAGTTGGATGTAATAGTTAACTTTTTGTAAGAATATTGTATTTTCAGGGAAGTTTGATGGTTGTATCAGCTTAACATTTTTTATAGGTAAAAAGAATTGATTAATTTATGAGTAGGTATGGCATATCATCTATCCATGTAGGAACTATCTTGAACTAACTACTACATCACATGGTGTTTAGTGGAAAGAGTAACAAAAGTTATGGGATTATTTTGTCTCTATTAGGTTAAGACACATATCCCAGATCCAAACAGATGTATACAAATGTAATAATCTAATGTCTATAATCATAGGCAGGATAATTTCACAGCCCTGTAGCATCCGGCCATGTATTTGTAAGTTTTACCATGTAATATTTAGATCACTGTAATAATGTTGGGGAAATAGACTGAAGATATCTAAAAGCTCATGCTCTATTTGCTGCAGCAAAGTAGTTTAAAATATTTTTAAGCAAAGCTTTGATTTCCTTGAACATGTGTTCAGATGAGGGCATTTGTTTATTTTTGGTTAAGAGAGGAACCAATATTTCTTGCAAAGCTTCCCATATGTTTGGTAAACACTTATACTATGAATAAAGAATTTTATAGAAGCCAGCATATGCATATTTTCTTTTGGAAAAAAATTCTGTTTTGCTTTGATTTTTAAAATCTACATATAAATGTATATAATTATTATTTCATGTGTTCTTGATAGTCTTGCAAAAAGACCTGGTTTCTATACATAATAATTTTGTACTTAAGGGTTCGAACAACTTATTCAATATTTTTTTAGATTTTTGCCATTACGAAAATCAAAATTGCTGTATACATGGGCTTTTAGTAAAACTGTTTACAATTACATTAATTAACATTGGAATAGTAATCTCTGGAAATAGAAGGGCTCTCTGATATCAGAAATGTAAGCCTCTTGATAAAGTAGGGAACAACATGTAAATTGATTCTTTTTACTGATTAAAAAGAAAAAGCTAAAGTTAGACTTATTTAGGACCTAGGACAATAACTAAAGGTCATAATCACCCATTAGTCAAACTGATATTATCAGTCAACAGATAATTAATTAAACAGTAAGATAAAAGTTCCCCTCTGCTTGTTTAATGGCAGATTTCCTTTGTTGAGTTTCCTTACATTTAGTGTAAAAAGCTGATGAATTGTCCTTATTGTCAAATTATTTCCCAAAATGTGAACTTATATTTTAAATAATGAAATATCTTTAAATAATGCGTGAAAATCATTAAACTTCAATTTTATAGAAACAGTAATTAAGTCAGTAAATAAAACAAATATTTTTGCCCTTACAGAATATATTCTCATAATGGAAGGACTTAGCAAGAAAAAAATATTAGTGAATGAATGAATCAATCAACCCATCTAGCCTGACAGATGGTGATAAATGCTATGGATGGAGGGGAACTGGCAAGACCAAGGTTCAAGGTTGGGATTGCAACTTGTACAGGATCACCAGGGAAGATCTTTCCCATAGGTAGCATTTCAGCACACGACTGGTGCACAAGAGGTGATGCACAAGCCACTCAGAATAAACTCTGAGTGTCAGGAAGCAGGAGGGAGCATAGAGTGTTCAAGAAATATCAAGGAGGATGGGGCACCTGGGTGGCTCAGTTGGTTAAGCCTTTGATTCTTGATTTTGGCTCAGGTCATGATCTCCCAGTTTGTGGGTTTGAGCCACGAGTTAGGTTCTGTGCTGACAGCACGGAGCCTGCTTGTGATTCTCTCTCACTCTCTCTCTCTCCTCTCTCTGCCTCTTCCCATGCTGGCTCTCTCTATCAAAATAAATAAATAAACACTAAAAAAAGAAGAAATACCAAGGAGGATGGTGTGGTCAGAGGAGAAGGAGGAAGGGAGAGATGAGGAGAGAGTTAAGGGAGGGTGGGGAGGCAGATCTGTGAGGCCTTGTAGACCACATAAGAACTTTGCCTTTTACTCTGAGGCAGAAAGCGCCTTTGCTGTGTTGAGGATGGGTTTTGCGAAGAATGGGGCAAAGCTGGAAGCGGAAAGATATTTGTGGCGTCTGTCACAATAAGCCATACAAGAGATGAGGACAATGGCAGCAGATTGGATAAGAAGTGGTCATGATGAGAAACCAGATTCTGGATAGATTTTGAATAATTGAGAATATTTGCTGAGAATATTTGTTGATGGTTTGGTTGCAGGCTTAGGAGAAAGAGATGATGAAGGATGCCTCTAAAATTTTGGGCCTGAACAATTGGAAGGGGAGGGAAGACCACCAGGAAGTCTGGTCTGGGGAGGTTAAATTTGACATACCAAGGGGGAAATGTCACCCTTTCCCTTTTGTAAAAGGATAAAAATAAGCTGAAACAAAATAAATAAAAATCTTTTGAAAGTTTCTTTCAATCTAAACTTAGTGCAGACCTTTGCTTATACTTGAACATAATCTGTTAATTTAATCAGCTTAATTTACCTTATATAATGCTAAAGATCTTTTTTGATGCCTGTTAAAATAAATCACTATGCAGGAAAAACAAATATATTAGCAGGTAAATAAATAAAATTATAAAGTATCCTCACAAGTTGGTTTCCCAATAGTTAATACTTATACAAAATGTGTTATTCATTTGTTGAGTAAATATCGAGTGTTCACAATGTGTGGTCCTGTTCAGGCATCAGGGATACTGCAATAGAAAAGACCGTTCCACCCTAATGGAATGTCTAGCAGGAGAGGCAGGCAGTAATTCACAAACAAATGTATAAGATTTCATGTAGTAATCAAAGGTCATGAAGACAGAGTAGAGTATGAACATGGAGTGTGACCTTTCGAGAAGGATCGAAAGTGAGAACAAACCCTGGAGGAAAAACTCTTGAAATCTATTATGTTTTTGGCAACTGCTATCCCACTGGGACATTTTTGTTGTTGTTGTTAAGGGAATATAAGTACATCTTATACTCAGAGAAAAATTTAGTGTTTATCTTTAGGATCCCAGAGAATCCTTTACCTTAAAGGATAAACCCCATCTCTTAGTACTTCTGAATTTCATTGTATGAAGGAGTGGACATTGCCCATTTTTACTAACTTTACAAAGACTCAAATGGACCATAATAGTTATAATAGTTGCTACTTTGTATCTAATGCTGACTCTATATCAGATACTTTAATAGGAGTTGGGCATTTAAACTGTGTGTGTGTGTGTGTGTGTGTGTGTGTGTGTGTGTGTGTGTAGTAGTTACTATTATTAATTCCCATTGCCATGAGTAAGCCAAGGCACAGAGAGGTCATCTAGCTAGAAGGTGGAAGAACTGGATTCAAATAGGCAATCTGATTGTCAGAGATTGTACCGTTAACTGCTACACAAATAACTATTGACATGTTCAGAGGTGATTTAATACTCTATTTTGTTAAAAACAAATATGCTAAGTATGTGAGCTGAGTACAAACTCTCATGAGTTTATTTATTGCTTTCACTTGCAGTGTGTACAAGGTGAAGCAGCCATCATCGATGGTCTTACAACTCTGGATAGGAAAGCCCTCTTACAGCAGGGTTATGCAGACATCCCGTACAATGCACCGTGGTGTATGAGGAAGTCTGATGCCGTAAGTTACCGGTATTTTTATTTACTTGTTAACCCATTAAGTTCATTTGCCCTCCAAGATTTTCCAGACTTAAAACTGAATAAGTAATTGCAACAATTGAATTTGGACTGAGGTGGATGTTCACTAATGAGTAAATCGAGTCCTCATTTTTACCAATGGTTGCTGTTTGGTATATTTGCCGTGGAAAAATAGTCTTGAATCTCTAAGAGTTTGTAAAAATTTAGTTCATGCTATTAAAAATGTTAATTGGCTGCTGTTTTTGTCAGTGGGTTTAATTTAGCATCACCCCTGCCTCCAAAGTAACCTAGTTTTTTGAAAGTGATAAGCAAATAAGACTAGAGAAATTCCAGCACGTTAAGGAAAAGGGCAGGAATCAAGTAATTTTTTTTTTTAAGGAAAAGGGAAGCAAAGCTCTAGATTCTCAATATTAACTCTAAATTGCATCTTTTATAAAATCAATTGGATTGTTGGATGAGGATCGCTTAGGGCAGATCTGATACAAATAGATAATGACACTTCTATAGTGTCCTGGGGTAATCAGACCAAGCTGCTTGAAGCTGGAGTCCACTGGCCAGCCCAGACACCCCCAGGTGATTAATATCTTAGACATATTAGTAATGAATTGATGAAATACCAGTGTGTGGTGGTTCCAAAGTTGGGAAAATTCTGGCTTAAATAACCTAAATATAATAAAACATTACAGTTTTAGCCAGTTACATTATCATTATCATTGACGGAAGTCAATATATATTTTATTGGAATTACAATCATCCAGAATTAGTATGTTCTGAATTGACAACAATGTGTAATCAGTCTCCGGACTATGTACTGATTTTCTGTGGATGACCAAGTTACTACCTTGCTGTAGTTCTTTTACTAAAACAACATAAACATTATTTTATATGCCTATTATTATTGAGATATTTATGTTTAATAGAATAAGGAATCTTACCAGGATTATCCTAAAATTAAAAAAACCTACTTTATAAGACAAAACAGTATCCCAGATGAGGCTTACTTTGATATGTTCCTGAAGTTACACTTGAAATGAGTATTACTGATACTTAAGGCCTATTGAGTGTTCTTGATTTCATCCAAAGCCATCTGGGTGTTAGTGGATTTCTTTTACTCACAATCATTTTAATTCACTAAATTCAGCATCACGTACATTTTACTTCATTGTGATAGCAGGCATTTATCATCCCCCCCACACCCGCCCAAGGAAATATTTGTGTGAGTACACTTTGAATGTGTTTGAAATTAGTACTGATTTATTTTTAATTTTTTTAAATGTTTATTTATTTTTGAGACAAAGGGAGACAGAGCGCGCGTGGAGGAGGGGCAGAGAGAGAGGGAGACACAGAATCTGAAACAGGCTCCAGGCTCTAAACTGGATGGGCTCAGAGCCCGATGTGGGGCTTGAACCCATGAACCGTGAGATCACGAACTGAGCCGAAGTCGGATACTTAACTGACTGAGCCACCCAGGCGCCCCAATACTGATTTATTTTTAAAATGTAGGTGGAAACATTTTAATTTTTAACCACTTAATTCAACAACAGAAGCAGTGAGCCTGTGTGGTTTTTATATCCATCTCTTTTAGTTTGCTAGTCAGTTTTCAACATTATCAGATCCTTTGAATCAGTGTGGCTTCTGCTTCTGATCTGCTTTTTGTTTACACAGACCTCTAAATCAGTGTGCCTGAGGGTGATTCTAACCTTTCCTACAATAAGCCTCCATAAATGTCAACACTCAAGGTGGGCTTTCTGCATGGGCTTTCTACTCATTAATCTCACCTCTTTTGCTTGCTTCTGAGTTTTACACCTCTGTTCTGGCTGACCTTTTCTGTATATAATTTCATGTTTCAGTCAGTGTTCACTTTCTTCCCCCTTAGACATAAAACATGCTTTGCTGTACCTGTAAGTTACCACAAGTTTTCTAACTTTTTAATTGCTGTTTGACACTGATTACTAAACAAGTCATTATAAATTGTCATGAGCTTAGATAACACCAGATGCAGTCATGTTAAATGACATGAACTTTATATGGGGCGTATTTGGATGTGTAAACTGTATCTTAAGTTCTACCAAACCAAAAAAAAAAAAAAAAAAAAAAGATGAAATTCAACTATAGACTAATATTTAAATAGTTGTGCCCAAATTCCCAGTTTTCTTAGTAGTTTCTATGATATGCCTTTAGTCATCCTTATTTGAATTTTGCCTTAGTTTCAAATGGAGCATTCTCCCTAAGGTTACAAAGCCTTTATCTAAGGAATGTTATTGTACTTGATTCCATTTACTAGAGTGATCAAGGGAGATGACAGTAATTTACAGTGTAAAAATAGAACAAGCTTTATTTTGACTCCTTAATTTTTTTAACTTCTTTTATTTACTCTTGAAAAGAAACATTTTAGTGAATATAGTCACATTATAACCTAATTGGAATTGAATGATTACTAATCTTTCAATTTCATATAACCTAAAATATAGTAAAAATATTTTCAAATGAGTTGGAAGAGCAAAAAATAGTGTGAAGATAGTTTAATCAAACCAGCAATTGAGTAATGGATTATATGCATAGAAAATATTATTATCCTTTTAATGATGGAAGGCTTTTTAAAAATATTTATTTTTAGATTTTTGATATAAAGTTGAATGATTCCAATTCAGTTTTAGCTTCATATCTACTACTTACAGTTTTAGAACAAACTCTTTTTGTGTCAGGGTTGGTATTCTTGGAGCAGGTTAAAGTGCCTTTTACAGGACATCTGTCAAGGATAGGGATATAATAATGTCTTCCTCCTTTATTCTAGCTCCATGAAATTCGGAGGCTGTGCATGGAAAACTCTGATGATTTCTACAGAAATTTAAGTGTATCACTTTTTAGGAAATAAATGGTATTTTTAGATTAAATAATTAGGATTCTTTTATTAGTGATGGATATAGTAATCTATATTTAAGAAGGAATTTGGAAATTTAACATATATTTTGGATTCTTGTCTTAACTATAGTATTGTTCTATTTTATGGACAATGAAATTAAAAAAAAAATTCTCTTCTTAGGAAATTGTGGCTGCAGAGAAGAAGAAACAGACTGTTGCAGAGCAAGTGATGATAGACCACTTATCTAGGTGGGTGAGAGTTAGTAATGAGTAATATAAATCCATTCAGAAAGTTTTCATTAATTTTTTTTATTGTTAGTCAATCAGCAAGTGGCTATCTCAGAGGCTCTCAAACTTTCTCTGTTCACTGCACTCATAGTGTTTTAGTGATTTTGTTTTTCATAGCATTCCTAAGTCAGTAGAAATACCCAACAGTTCTATTTTTAAGTATT
Source organism: Panthera tigris (assembly GCF_018350195.1). NCBI lineage: Eukaryota > Metazoa > Chordata > Mammalia > Carnivora > Felidae > Panthera > Panthera tigris. Next base: position 98,112,147 of record NC_056666.1, on the reverse strand, counting down.
TTTATCTAAATAACTTAAGTATTTACTTCATTACACCTTAATGGCCATTTGAAAAAATAATACACATGAATTGAAAGAAAAAATATTTTTATTTCATTCTCAAATAGCCTCAATTACTTGTTTGCACCTTTTGGGACACTGCCCAATCCCTCAAACCGTAGAAATGTGTAGGATACTGTCACCTTCACTTTTGACTGCACATGGCACTTACTATTTATCACAGCAACTGTAGAAGACCCTGCTTTGCAACGTTTTGACATCATTGTAACATGATCTCTTGTTCAAACTGTGAATTACCTTGAGCTAGTAGTTCAGGTAGCATCCAACAAATATCAAGTATCACTGTTTCCCTCAAAAATTAAAAATATCTCACGTAGTCCCTATGAATTTTCTGTGGCACCCTAGAGTGACTTGGTGCACAGTTTGGAAACTGTGGGACTGTTAGAAATTTTAAACTTAATCTCCAGTTTCATAACTCTTAGAAAACTGTGTAAAGGTTAAATACCTGCTGTTTCAAATTGCAGGATAATACATAAATATGGCAGGATTTCAGAAAAGGCGGAATAATCTAGGATGCCTTCAAGAAAGAACTAAGACTTTTGGTTAGCTTAAAAAAATGTTTTTTTATGTTTATTTATTTTTGAGAGAGAGAGAGAGAGAGAGACTTATGATTAGCTTTGAAAAAAAGTATCGCTTGTATAGATGGCAGAGAGAAAGGTATTTTTACGTGCATGTTTTTCAGTAACTTGTTTTGAAATAATTATTCTTTTTTAAATGTTTTTTTTTTTTAACGTTTATTTGTTTTTGGGACAGAGAGAGACAGAGCATGAACGGGGGAGGGGCAGAGAGAGAGGGAGATACAGAATCGGAAGCAGGCTCCAGGCTCTGAGCCATCAACCCAGAGCCCGACGCGGGGCTCGAACTCACGGACCGCGAGATCGTGACCTGAGCTGAAGTCGGCCGCTCAACCGACTGAGCCACCCAGGCGCCCCTATTAATTATTCTTATAGGCTTCAAGGCACCTCCTTCACTTATCTCTTGAACTCACTTTGTCAGTGTTTTCACCCTCACTGTGCCACCACATCTCCTCATAAGATAACGAGTGGCATCCATGTTGTTCCACTAATGGCGATCTCTCGGTTCTCCTTTATTTGACCCAGCAACGTCTTTCTCCACTGGAAACTTTCTCCTTTTTTGAAATACGTTTCTCTTTCCCATTTGGCTTCCTACACACGACACTTGGCTAGTTTTCCTCCTCCCTTCTGCTCCTTCTCAGTCTTTTCCCCTGGTTCCTTTTCATCACCCCTGCCTTTATATGTGGGAGTACACTGGGCTCCATTCTTGGACTTTTTCTACATGTAGTTCCCAAGTGATCTCATCCAGTATCATGCCTTTAAAAACCGTTTATATGCTGATGCTTCCCTAATCTAAGGCTCCAGTGGAACATTTGCCAATCTGGGGAAGTTCTTTTCCTTCCCTTTCCCCATGACCAAATCCTCTTTAATTTTCCTCCAAGGCAGCTCCATTCTTCAGGTTATTTAGACCTAAAATCTTGGTGATGCTTTTGATGCCTCTCTTTTTCTCAAATCCTATACTCAGTTTGTCAGCAATCACTCACACTTCCACCCTCACAATAAATTTACTCCTTCTTCTGCCATCATCCCTGCTCACACTGTCATCTTCTTTCTCCTGGATTATTTTAGTCACTTTCTAACTACACTCATCGTGTCTCCATTTGCCCCTTGTTGGTCTATTCTTAACCCAGGAGCCAGAGTAAGTCTATTAAAAAGCAAGCCAGATCAAACCTTCCAGTAATTTTCCACATCAGAGTAATATCTATGTATTGATTACATATCAACACAAAACCTAGTAGCTTGAAACAATAATTAATGTTTATTTATTTATTTATTTATTTATTGAGAGTTCAAGCAAGTGGGGGAAGGGCAGAGAGAGAGGAGACAGAGGATCCGAAGGGGTCTCTGCCTGACAGCAGAGAGCCTGAAGGGAGGCTCGAACTCACGAACTGTGAGATCATGACCTAAGCCCAAGTCGGACGCTTAACTGACTAAGCCACCCAGGCGCCCCCTAAGACAATAATTAATTAGAGCTTATGTATCTTCAGATTAACTGTCCAAGCTAGGCTTGGCCAAGTGGTTCTTACTTTTTACTTACTTTGGCCAGTTACATATGAATAAAAACATTGGTCTCAGTTCAGAGCTTAGGACTTAGGAAGCCTTATGTGTTCCCACTTGGCCTTTTTGTGCTTTCACTATATTTATGAGAACACAGCTTGGCCCACCCACTGGTCTTAAGAAGAACGTGACTCTGCCAATGCACCTGGGCCACTTAGCCAAGATTATCCTAGACAAGCACATCCACAAACAACCCACACTTACATAAGTTAGTTTAGTTGAGATCAGCAGAGCCATCCAGCTCTATATAATGGCCAAAGCAAGTCAAATGGCTAAGCCCAAAGCTAAAGGGGAAGAAAGTACAGTACACCTATAATGAGGCCATGGCAAGGATATGGATCAGGTGTGCTAAAAAATTGTCAATAATATAGTTTACCCAAGCCCTACATGATTTGCCCATCATTAGACCTTGGATCACTTTTCCTGCTTCTCTCCCTCTCTTATCTATTCTGTTCCAGCCACTCAGCTTCCTCCCTGCTCTCAAACATACCATAAGGTTCACTCCTGTCTTAGGTACCTTGCATTTATCTTCCCTTCTGCTTGGAATGCTTTTCCCCCAGAAATCCATATTGTTGCTTACTTACTTTGCTTCACATCTTTATTCAGAAGTCATCAACACAATGTCTATTTGTTGAAAGAATAATAAGAGAGAGACATGGGGGCGCCTGTGTGGTTCAGTAGGTTAAGCATCTTTTTTTTTAAGGTTTATTTGTTTTTGAGAGAGCATGAATAAGGGAGGGACAGAGAGAGAGGGGGACAGAGGATCTGAAGTGGGATCCATGCTGACAGCAGTAAGCCCAATGTGGGACTTGAACTCATAAACCACGAGATCACGACCTGAGTTGAAGCCAGATGTTGGGCCACCCAGGCACCCCAAGCATCTGACTCTTGATTTCAGCTCAGGTCATGATCTCATGGTTTGTGGGCTTGACGCCCAAGTTGGGCTCTGTGCTGGCAGCACAGAACCTGCTTGAGATTCTCTGTCTCCCTCCCTCTCTGCTCCTCCTCCTGCTTGTGCGTTCTCTCTCTCTCTCTCTCTCTCTCAAAATAAATAAATAAACATTAAAAAAATTAAAGAGAGACACGAAGCTCTGCGTTTTCTCAAAAATTTCAGTGTATTTTTAGATAATATTTATGGAAAAAGATTGATAGGAGTGATTGTTTTTTTATGGCTAGTAGTTTTTAATTATTAAATTTATTCATTCAGTATCTGGCAAATATATAATTGTAAGTTTGCATTGGTAGTTGAGCTTTTCTAGCTGCTTACACATATGTGAATGCTAGAGTCATGCGTTATCACACTGAATTGTCAGACTTTGTATTTTCTGTGTAGGGCTGTGATCAGTGATCCAGAACAAAACTTAACCTCCGAGAGACAAGAAAGCATTCATATCGTTCCAGATTCAAAGATGGCACCTCTTCGATTTAGGAAAAGAACGCTACATGAAACTAAGTAAGAAGACTTCACTGATATCGAATGAGGATATAGTATGTTATAAATGAATTTTTAAAAATATACTTTTGTGTCTAACTGAAAAGACCTTTTTATTGGCTTATTTTTGCTTTTTTCTATATAAAAGGAAGTGGAATTTTTGGAGTTCAGATCTCGGTTCTGCCAATTTAGGGTATTGGGGTATACTTTGCCCTCTAGGGTTTTTATTAGTAACTTAGGAATGACAGCTACAACCTTAGGAGATAATATATGTGACAATATACAATATAGTAACTGAGACATTTGTATGTGCTGAATCTCATTGATATAATGTATTCAAAGTTAGTATTATTTAAATGTTTATTATTATTATTATTATTATTATTGCCATTTTGCTTTTTACGTTGTAGCTTATGAAATCTTTGGGCTTTCACAGTTTTGGGGTGCAGTCCACTTAAATTTGTCAACAACTTCACTGGCAGGTGATGGCTCGCTTCAGCATCAATAGACACAAAATCCACTAGTTTCTGCAGCAATGCTTTCATATTTTCAGACTGCTGGACATGCCAAGAAGTACTTCTTTAGAACTGTTCTCTTTTGTTTCATTCTTATTTTCTGGAAGGGTGTTTCCATACCTTAAATACTCAAAGGTATTGTGTGTTAATTGCCTATGGCTGCTGTGACAGATTACCACACACAGTATTTTAAAGCAACACAAATTCATCCTCTTACAGTTCTGGAGGTCAGAAGCCTAAAAGCAAGGTGTTGACGGGGCTGCATTCCTTCTGGAGGCTTCAGGGGAGAATCCATTTCCTTGTCTCTCTCAGCTTCTAGAGGCTGCCTTTATTCCTTGGCTAATGGCCCCTTCCTCCATGCTCAAAGCCAGCAATGGCTGCTCGTCTTTCTTGTTTTTTATCACTCTGACACTGCTCTTCTGTAGTCACAGTATCCCTCTGCTTTCCTCTCATGAAGACACTTGTGATTGCATTGAATCCAGCTGGGTAATTTCAGATAATCTCCTCATCTCAGTGTCTGGAGTCACACATGCAAAGTCCCTTTTATCATATCATGTAATTGTAACATATTTACATGTTCTGAGGTACAGGGTGTGAACAACTCTGGAGGGTCATTATTCAGCTAACACATCTAAACTCCTCTTTGTGTTTTTAGAGTTTATTTATTTATTTTGAGGTGGGGGGGAGGCACAAGTGGCGGGGTGGAGGAGGGGAGAGAATTCCAAGCAGGCTCCACACTGTGGGCACAGAGCCCGACTCCAGGCTTGAACCCACGAACTGTGAGATCATGAGCTAAGCTGAAATCAAGGGTCGGATGCTTAACCAACTGAGCCACCCAGGTGCCCCTAAATGTTTCTTTTTCTGAAGTAAACTTTTATTGAAATAAAGTATATGTCCACAAAATGTACGCAGTTTAAGTGTACAGCAAAGGAATTTCCACAAAGTGAACAATACTCAGGTCCCAAGTTCCTACATCAAGAAATAGAACATTACGAACATCCCAGAAACTCCCCTTGCCTGCCTATCCCCTTCCCCTACCATAACAGGGTAACTTCTCTGTCCTGATATCATAGATGGTAACTGCCTTATTATAAACTTACTGAAGTCACAAAATTTAGACACTATGTATCTGGCTTCTTTTTGCTCAACATGTTTATGAGTCAACATGTTATGAGTTGTTATTTGTTTTTGTCTTTTATTCTCACTGTACAGTATTTCATTGTATATAAATGTGCCACGGTTTATTTACTCACGATGTTGATGGACATTTGGCTGTTTCAGAGTGGTGCTTCCATGAACTTTGGTGTATGCCTTTTGGTGAACAGACGCCCTCGTTTCTGCTCAGTACATACTTAGAAGTGGAATTGCTGGACCATTTAGTATGCATTTGTTCAGCTCTAAAAAATAACGCCGAATAGTTTTTCAGAGTGGTGGCTGCAGTTAGCACTCCCACCTGTAGCAGTAAGAGGATTCTAGTTCACCACATCTTTGCTGGTGTTCAGTATTGTCAATGTCTTTCATCTTAGTTCTTATGGGTGTGTTATCAGTATCCCCTTATATGAAACAGATATCCTCTTACATGAATCTTCCCTTCGAGTCTGTTGGGTTATCTTCTTTGCATTGATCTGTGGAACTTAATTTATATATTCTTGGTACAAGTCCTTTTTCAGTTATATTTGTTGGACAGATCTTTTCTTCCTCTATGGTCACCTTTTCATTTTCTTGATCAACTCTTTTGCTGAATAGGAGTTTACTAATTTTGATGTAGACCAGTTTGCCGATCTTTCCACTTATTGTTAGTGCCCTATGTATCTTTAGGAAATCTCTACCTATCACAAACTCATTGTCCCTCTAACTCATAATGCTGCTTATGTCCTAATATATCAAATTATTATAAATGCATGGTTGGTGTCTAGGCTTTTCCTTTAGTCTCATCTCCCTATTGTGTATTTCTGCACCAATATCATCCTGTCTTAATTGGTATTGCTTTCTTTTAGAGTAATTAGAAAAAAACCTTCAATATTGGCTTGATATACTATGCCCTTTCCTCTTCTATATAAATTTTATTTTACTTATTTTTTAATTTAGTTTGTTAATGTTTATTATTGAAGAGAGAAACAGAGAAAGAGCATGAACAGGTGAGGGACAGAGAGAGGGAGACACAGAATCTGAAGCAGGCTCCAGGCTCCGAGCTGTCAGCACAGAGCCTGACTTGACTTGGGGCTTGACTTCATGAACCATGAGATCGTGACCTGAGCCAAAGTCGGATGCTTACCCAACTGAGCCACCCAGGCACCCCTTGTCAATATAAATTTTAGATTGAGCCTCCTTCAGTGAAAAATACTATAGTGGTATTAGTTAGAATTACTGAATTCATGGATTTCGTCCTCCCGCATTCATTCTTCCTGGAGAAGGAGAAGAGGATTTTGCTTCAGAGTTGGAAGTGGGAATAGCAGGTATAGGGCTGCCCTTCCTCTTCTCTTTTCCTTGGGAGCCAGCTGCCTGCAGAAGCTGCTCAAGGCGTTACATTTTGCAGGGTCCCTACCCACTGGGAATGAGTGGGTTAGTCATATAATATAGTTAGTAATATAATTAGTAATATAGTTAGTAATATAGTATATAGTAATAGTATATAGTGTATAGTAATAGTATATAGTAATATAGTATATAGTTAGTAATATAATAAAATACATATTTTAATCTTCATCTGCCTGATTCTTATTTTGTATTGGTTAAGAACTTGGGTAGAAGTGTTTGGTACTACTTACTGGATACTTAAAACCTTAGCATAGAACTTTCCATTTATAATGTAAATGTTTTATTCTTTTATCTTTTCACGGAGACTCTAGACTCTAAGCTGCTGTTACTTCAACCTATCACTGTTAAATTGAATTCTGTTCATCTTTGAGAAGCAATCTAATATAATGGTTATGAGCAAGGTTGGGCTCTGTCATGCAGTAATCATATGACTCTGTAAAATTTATTTGTAAGATGGGATAATAGTACTTCATGAAGTTATTGCAAGCATTGAATGGACCAATGCACATTTAAGTGATTTTACTAGTGACTGATGTCTAGGAAGTTCTCAATAAATAGTAGCTGTTATTGCTGTTTTTTTCTCAGCATTTAGAATTTTTTTAGGCATGTAGTGAGCATTCAATATGCACATTAATACTAATGGATTAAGTTGAATCGAGATGACCAATTTTTCATGGCTCCATCCTGTGTCCACAGACTCCTTTGGTCCATAGGCTCTTGTGTGTATCCTGTTTACCTTTCATAGAGACTTAGATTTTATTGAAGTATTACTTTTCAAGATCCCAATGACTCATATACTCACTTACTATTTACATTATTGCAGTTTCATTACACCTGCAGTTTCATTGGAGTGCCAAAAAATTATTTAGGAAGGAGAGTAAAGACACATGACCAATTTTTCAGATTTCTTAATATAAAGGAGATTACTAGTAACAGGGTTCCAAAGTGTGGATATTTGGGTTTTATTTCATATTATTAAACAAAATTTGAGGACTAGCAATCTTCGTGAGGTCATTTTGTGCTTCATGAAGGCCATAAGATTAAATAAGCAGCCTGGGGTCTTACAGCTAGACCTCTCGCAAGGCTGGAGCCTCTTCCAGCATCCTTTTCCATTATTCTGTTATGTTGGTAAGGAATGTTTTCAGCTGCCTGTGACTGAAAACTTGACGGATGGTGACTTAAACAAGTCAGGATTTATTTTTCTCACATAACCAGTTGCCTGGAGGTAGTGGTTGGTTTTAGGCCAGTGGCTCAGTGATGACGCACGCAGCTCTGGGCTGGCTTTCTGGAGATCTTATTGGCCTTTCTGACATGCTTGCCTGATGGCTGGCATCTTTTCCCTGCCACATTCACAGGCAGGAACTGTTCCTATGCCACACTCTGTCACCAGGGTAAAAGAAAGTCTTTCCTGGAAGTTATTGGCAGGACTTTGTCCCTTAGTCACCTCTAATGGAAAAAAACTAAAAAAGCAAATTATATGGTTGGAGGGAGGCATAGAACAGGGTTAGAAATGGCTGCAGGTAAGACCAGTTACAAATGTGCTGTTTACTTGTGTAGCACTTTGATACTATACATTCAAATAGAAGTCATTCATGTGTTATACACTGCATCTCAGGGTTATTTCCTCCGAGTCGGCTTCAGTGAGCACTCAAAACGCGGGGGGGTTATAACTTCATCTTCATTCTGTGCGTTTCAAAATATCAACGTTACTTTTTCTCGTACTTCGTCATTTACATCAAGTGTAGTGTAAGTAACTTTAAAATAATTATTGACCAGTGTATTTCTTAACAGGATAAGAACCCATTCTACATTAACTGAAAACATGCTTTCCCACAAAGTACAGTTTGATGGTAGGATCATATCAAGGTAATTGTGATTTTATTAAACTTCTAATTCTATAATTGTAAAAAATAGTCTCTTCAAATAGAAATAAGAATAATGAGATTGGTTAGTTTTGTCACATTTAAATAAAAAATGTGAATGTAGAATGAACATTTTAGGTAATATATATTAGTATGTTGCAAAAATTATAGGAACTAGGAACCTACAAATAAGACATTTTAATTAGAAGTTATTTAAAAAGTGATTTTAAAATGTCTTTCGAAAAGAAACTTAGAAGTGAATTTTTTGATAATATATACTACTAGTAGAAAATGGTAGACCATTTAAAAATTAACCTTTATGTAAGCTGCTTTATTTGATTTTCCTTTCATGGTTTAAATCACTAGTAGATTATTGATAGATACAGGAAAGTGAGAAGAAAGATGATTCTCACATATGTTATCTCTGTCTTATAAACTTCCAATCATACAAAATGCTGATGTTCTTTGTGTATATTAAAGGTGAAGTGTGTTTTTAAAAGTTATCATGTTTGTTGAGTGATTTTTAAACTTTCTTTTTTCGTTAAAATTTTTTTTCTAATGTTTATTTTTGGGAGAGAGACAAAGACAGAGACAGAGATAGAGACAGAGCATGAGCAAGGAAGGGAGGGCAGAGAGAGAGAGAGAGAGAGACAGAATCCGAAGCAGGCTCCAGACTCTGAGCTGTTAGCACAGAGCCCGAGGTGGGGCTCAAACTCACAAACCATGAGATCGTGACCTGAGCCAAAGTTGGATGCTTAACTGACTGAGCCACCCAGGAGCCCCTTAAACTTTCTATTAATGGCAAAGATGAAAATGTCTATCCTTGAGTGGCTTCTTGCAAGGTCAACATTTAAAAAATTTTTTTCACTTTATCTTAAAATTCTATGTCAAAATAGTAAATTGTAATATATCTATATTCATATCAGTGTAAGGTAAAGCTTTTTCTCCATCCAAATCTTACTTAAACTGACACTTCAGCAAGCCAGGTCGTTTCCCCTGTAGCTGTCCATAATGCTTGCTCATTGGCACACATTCAAGAGAGTAATGCTATTCTTTGACATACACAATTCTGGTTTATTATTTAATTTGAAAATTAACCTATTTGAAAATCTTTAATATTATTCTATTTTTCTAGAAATGGACGTGATGCTTGCAGAGAGCTGATTGGGTTCTTTTTTACTCATGACCAGTCCCTAACAATTTATGAATATCGGCAATTTGGGAAAAATAGGTATGCCATAAAACATTGTTACAACTCTCAAGATGATGACTTCTGAGAGAATCTGACTAACTTTACACTTTTGTCATTTAACTTCTAGAACAAATGTGCTTCCTTTTATTCAAAAAAACATTTATAGTCATCAGTGTGGACGAAGAAAAGGAAAACAATACCAACTTGGTGATTTTTATATTGTAAGTTAAGTATGTATGTATGCCAGTGTTTTAATACCAGATGTTGAATTTTGTAGGATCCTGTGGGGGTGGAGGAACAGGGTTTCTAGTTTTCAATTTATTACCTCTACTCTTTACAGGGCAGGGGCATTTGTGTGAGTGGCTAACGGTTGCTCTTTCCCCAGGAGGTTCTGCCTCTCAGGTCCAGATCCCGGTGGCCTGAATGTAAGCATAGCATTTATTCCCCATAACACTCTACCATTCCCCACAAATCTGAGATATAAGTTTGGGAGAGCTTGTCTCTTGGTACTTTTAAGGCCTTCAAGGCTGTGCCACTAGGTATGTGGCTACTTCAGTAGTACCAGGAGTAATGCTTCTCATAATTGCAGGCTTATCTCCTGAAGATGCATGTTTTTCTCCGTATAGAGGGATACTTGGCCTCTGGAGCTGTCATATATCTGATAGTTAGCTTATCCTCCTTGTGATTTCCCCACCTCACACAACTACTGACTTATGGTGTATAACAAGGATTCCCTAGAATGGGTTGGTCTTCAGTAATATTACAATTTGTATAGTGCTCTTAAATGTTGTTTTATATTTATTTTTGTTTTTAAAGTAAGCTCTACGCTCAACGTGGGGCTTGAACTCATGACCCTGGGATCAAGAGTCACGTGCTCTGTGGACTGAGACAGCCAGGAGCCCCTAGTGCTCTTAAATTTTAAATTACTATGTTTATATTATCTCAAATGTAGCACTATCTACAGTGACCATCCAGGTAACACATATATACTCATAGGATAAACATTGGAGATAGAACAGTGAATAAGTTAAGTCAGTTTCCTACTTTCATGGAGCTTACACTCTAATGGGAAATACAGTCAAAAAGGAGGGCTGGATAGGAGGGGCAATGATTCAGTTTTGTTGGGTCAAAAGAGGCTTCCTGGAAAAAGCGCCATCCAACATTGACGTAGAAAAGGAATTAGCTAGGCTGGGATAAGTAGATAGGAGAGGAAAGGCTTCCAGGTGGAGGATACAGCTCGTGCAAAGAACAAAAGCATGAAAGAACTTTTTTGGAGAACCGGAAGTAGTTAGCTGGCTGAACTTTAGTTCAAGTTAAGAGTTGGCAAGAGAGGAGTCAGAGCTTATTAACAGTAGACTTATATTAAAGAGTTATCTAAAATGTATTGGGGAGTCATTGAAAGATGATAGGTGGATGGAACAAGGGGAGCTGACATTATCTGGTTTGTGATTTAGATCTTTCTAGTTACAATATGGGGAATGGATTGAAGACTAGTAGAAAGAACCAGATTGGACTGAATAATATTAATTAGGAAGGAGGTAACGGCAACCCGAATTAGGCAAGTGGCTGTGTCTCTGAAGCTAATTAGAAAAAAATTTTAAAGTCTTCAGGAGGCAGAATCAATAAGATGTTGTGACTAGTTACATGAGGAGTTGGGGTGAGGAAAAACTTTACATCTTAAACTTGGATTAAATAAATACACTAGACATAATGTCAGTCTAGCCTGCTTCTTGAGATCTAGAGAACATCAACTCCAAATCCCATTTCACAACCTGCAGACAGAATGTTTCACGTCTATCCCCAAATTAAAGTTACCTCTTGCTTTGAGCTGCTGCTTTAATGATTTAGTGTAGTTTATGATTTATTCTCACTATCCCTGTTCTGTATTACTTGAACCAGATGTGGAACTCTGCTGCCTTTTATGATTTCTAAGAAACAAATGGGGTGGAGAGGAGAAGGAAGAAAGAGAAAAGAAAGCAGGGAGGGAGAGAGAGGAACAGAGGAATGAAGGAAGGAAAGTAGGAAAGAAAAAGGGGAGGGAAAGAACGAAGGGAGCGTCTGGGTGGCTCAGTTGGTTGAGCGTCTGACTTCGGCTCAGGTCATGATCTCGGGGTCTGTGAGTTCAAGCCCCGCATTGGGCTCTGTGCTGACAGTTCAGAGCCCGGAGCCTGCTTCGGATTCTGTGTCTCCTCTCTCTCTCTCTCTCTCTCTCTCTCTCTCTTTCTGCCCCTCCCCCGCTCATGCTCATCTCTCTGTCAGAAATAAACATTAAAAAAATTTATATATATATACACGTATACATATGTGTATGTATTACATACATATATATGTGTGTATGTATATATATATACACATATATGTGTACATACATATATATGTATATATAATATATATGTATGTATATATATTATATATACATATATATATATATAATCCTTAGTGTGGCAGACATTTTGAAGGGCATAATAGAGGGAGGTTTATTTTGCATCAGTGTAAGCAACTTACAATAGACATTTTTATTAAAACTATGTCCCTTAAACATTTCTCATGATAGAAGTCCTCCTGTCCATTTTCTGACTGCTTCCACCTCTTGCTCTTCCCATAGTCTTCCATTTCTGTATGCAGGGATATTAGGCTTAATTTCCTTTTTTGCGAGGGTGGGGGCAGGTCTTGTCTTTTGTGGGGGTGGGGGCAGGAACCTTCCAGGTGTTATCCTGGAACTTACCTTTTCACTTTTGTATGCCCCATCAAGGTCTTTTCCCAGACACTCCCTAAAGGAAATTTTAGTGCCCTGTGGTAAGATAATACTCATATAAACATGTACGTGTGCCCACAGACACGCATGCATAAAAGTGCACCCACATACGTTAACTCACAATCATGCTTTGGATGCTCTGACTTAGAACACGTACAAGTATGTGCACACACATATGTATGTATACGTGTGCTTATAGGCATTATTGTGCTACACGTATCATATAGTCTCTTTCATTGCTTCATATAATCATTTCAAGGGAATTTATATACATTTTAAAGAATGGAGAAAATACTATAATTATAAGTTTTTAAAGTCAATACTCCAGGAAAAAGGAAAGAAATCTCTCCCCTTATTTTCAAGAGAGATAATTAAGCCCCTTATTTTAATGTTTGTCCATATTCGACCATATTTATTTGAGCAGCTCAGAGATCAAAATAATAATTTTCTAAGTTTGGATTAGAGATTTTTGATAGGAATTTTTTCACCAAAGCCTTGCTGCTCCAGTTAGGTTACAATTAGTTTTAAATTTATGTGGTGTTTGTTCCAAAAGACCAGGTGAGAGAGGGTGATGGATCCATTGTAGTTCATCAATTTGCAGTACATCTTTCTGTGAATCAGTAGTTGTATTTCTAAACTTAAGGATGCCATAATTAAATAACTGTCCTTTCTTCTTCTGACTCTTATAGAAAGTTGGAGTTCTTTTTTCACATCGATTGTTAAATCTAAGATTGTTCTAATTGAGAGATTGAGAAATTATTTCCTTAATTTCCAATATTATTAGCTGGAGCCTGTGTGGTTTCGAAATATTCTCTAAATATACTTTTTTTATAGTATAAAAGTATACCATGTATCATATAATCAGAATTGAATATTTAAAATTAGTATTAGTGTGTTTTACTTCTCATATACTTCCTAGCTTTAAATAATTCATCTGCTGGGGCATGTGAGTGTCAGTTGAGTGTCTGACTTTGGCTCCAGTCATGATCTCATGGCTTGTGAGTTCCAGCCCCATGTCGGGCTCTGTGCTGACAGCTCAGAGCCTGGAGCCTGCTTAGGATTCTGTGTCTCCCTTTCTCAGCCCTTCCCTGGCTTGTGTTCTGTTTCTCTGTCTCTCTCTCAAATATAAATAAACATTAAAAATCTTAAAAATTAATAAATAATTCATCTATTAATTTCTTTAGGGAGCAAACTTGACATTTTTGAGTTCTGATCATCCCAGACTTCCAGAAAGCATAAAAGAAAACACATTACTTATACTTCGAATCACTAATATTGATCAGATAGCTTTGGATTCTCTCAAGTAAGTAAAATATGCACTTGTCATTTTGAAAGTAAGTGAAAACACTATTTTTTATGATCTTAAAATGATATTCTGTTCTAAAGCATTTTGACTTTAGTTAAGGTTTATATTTTCGAAAAACAAAGCATAGATATATTTGACTCCTTTATGTGCTATATTGTACTCAAATACACTTTATGTGTGGGAATAGTTAAATAAAGATAAAAAATGTCCCATTTTCTGTTAAAGGTATTTTATTAATTTGCCTGTGTTATATCACCTTTATTTTACCAAATGCCACCAAAGTTATCAATTTTAAAAGGTAGGCTACAGTACCATATTATAATGTTTCCCACATTTTTAGTGTAATGCTTTTTTTTTTTTAGCACTTGCTTATAGTATTCATGGATTGATGGTATACGTAATGAAAAAAAAAGTGCTATGAATCAAAAAGTGCTTTTAAATGAATTTGAGTTTTTTAAATCACAGAATATTTATTATGTAAAACATACATCTTAAACAGATTTTATTTTAGAGAGAGAGAGACAGAGAGGATCTTAAGCAGGCCCCACACTCAGCACAGAGCCCAACTTGGGGCTCAATCCCATGATCCTGGGATCATGACCTGAACCGAAATCAAGAGTTGGACACTCAGCCAACAAAGCCACCCAGGGGCCCCCACACATATATTACTTATATATATTTTATAATATATATGTATGAACATGTCAATTGCAATATATATTATTTATATATGCTTTATAATATATATTCTGATTTAAAAGAATTAAAATTCATTTAAAAACATGTTTTGATGCAAAGTATTGTGTATAAATAACATGTTTTATATATATTCATATTTATATATAAGTAATATATATAAATAAAATGTAAAATGTGTATAATCAGAATATATAATAAAATATATATTTTTAAATCACAGAATATACATGTATATACGCTGTTCTTGCTGAGTGTTTCTTCGTGCTATATGCATACCAGAATGACAATAATGGTGTACTGTGTGTGTGTTAGAGGACACATCCCATAAATTGGCTAAAGGAAGTCTGTTTCTTTGTTATGTGCTGTATTGCTCAAATGCATGCAATTTTTTTTGCTTTTTAAAATAATGTTTTTACATTTTGTACTTTGAAAGTTAAAACTGATTTTACATTTTATAGTTTTAATAATTTTAAAAGAACATTGAAATAGCTACAAAATGAATATAATGTTTAAAGGTAGTTCTTGGAAGGTTTAAGGATTTTAGCTCTTGATTTAGCATATTCAGTCTTCTGGGGATTAAAGCAGCAAGCAGAGGTGGGACTTGACTAATCTCTAAGCACTCTTCCAACTCTGAGAGTTTCTTTGAGTCTGGAACAGGAAAGGGCTTAGAGTTTCCATACTCAAAATTGCAAAAGAATACATTTTTATCATCGTGAACATGTCAATTGCAGAACTGATTCTGTGGCACATGAGGATATAACCAGTCAAGAAGCCAATGATAGGCTTGTCTTAAAGGCCATTCAAGGTATGTATCATTACCATAGTCTCAAGTCTTCAACCATTCTCTTTGCAAGCAATATTTTCCAGACATTTCTTAGTTTTATAACAAAGGCACTTGATTTATATTTCTTATTTGCCTATTTTGCTTATATTTTATGATATATTATTTAAAAATATTTTTAAGATTTCTTCTATTTTAAAGATTCTGTTTAATTGAATAATATTATATGAATTATGATCTTAAGAATTTTATTTTATTTTATTTTTTTATTTTAGAGAGAGAGCACACATGAGCAGGGGAATGGGGCAGTGGTGGGGGGCGGGGGACAGAGATAGAGAGAGAGAGAATCCCAACATGAATCTCATTCCCAGTGTAGCATTTTTTCTTTTACAAGAGGCTATTATAAATCTCTTTAGGTTATCATCTAATGCATAGGACAAGTATTATATTACAAAAATCACTTATATTTTATTCATTTCATGGATAAAACCCATACTATCTAGTACTTTCTATAATTCTTTTGTTGACCATTAGCATGATAGATGGTTCTTCATCCCCTTGTTTTCAATCTGAAGGTGCCTTTAGGTCTCAAGTGGGTCTCTTATAAACAGCATATAGATGGATCTTGTTTTCTTATCCATTCTGTTACCCTTTGTCTTTTGATTGGAGCATTGAGTCCATTGACATTTAGAGTGAGTACTGAAAGATATGAGTTTATTGCCATTATGAAGCTTGTAGAGTTGGAGTTTCTGGTGGTGTTCTCTGGTCCTTTCTAATCTTTTGTTGTTTTTGGTATTTATTTATTTATATATATATTTTTTCATCTTTTATCCCCTCAGAGAGCCCCCCTTAAAATTTCTTGCAGGGCTGGTTTAGTGGTCACAAACTCCTTTAATTTTTGTTTGTCTGGGAACCTTTTTATCTCTCCTTCTATTTTGAATGACAGCCTTGCTGGATAAAGAATTGTTGGTTGCATATTTTTCTGATTCAGCACATTGAATATATCCTGCCACTCCTTTCTGGCCTGCCAAGTTTCTGTGCATAGGTCTGTTGCAAACCTGATTTGCCTTCCCTTATATGTTAGGGACTTTTTTTTCCCTTGCTGCTTTCATGATTCTCTTCTTGCCTGAGTATTTTGTGAATTTGACTATGATAAGCCTTGTTGATGGTCGGTTTTTGTTGAATCTAATGAGGGTCCTCTGTGCTTCCTGGATTTTGATGTCTGTGTCTTTCCCCAGGTTAGGAAAGTTTTCCATTGTGATTTGCTCACATAACCCTTCTACCCCTATTTCTCTCTCTTCCTCTTCTGGGACCCCTATGATTCTGATGTTGTTCCTTTTAATGAGTCACTGATTTCTCTAATTCTTAAATCGTGCTCTTTTGCCTTAATCTCCCTCTTTTTTTCTGCTTTGCTATTCTCTATAAGTTCGTCCTCTATATCGCTGATTCTCTGTTCTGCCTCATCCATCCTTGCCGCCGCTGCATCCATCCATGATTGCAGCTCAGTTATCGCATTTTTAATTTCCTTCTGGCTATTTTTTACTTCTTTTATCTCTGCAGAAAGGGATTCTAATCTATTTTCCACTCCAGCTAGTATTCTTATTATTGTGATTCTAACTTCTGGTTCAGACATCTTGCTTGTATCTGTGTTGGTTAAATCCCTGGCTGTCGTTTCTTCATGCTCTTTCTTTTGGGGTGAATTCCTTCATTTTGTCATTTTAAAGGGAGAAAAGGAATTAATGAGGTAGAAAAATTGAAATAAAAAAATTAAAATGAAAAAGTATTAAAATTAAAAAATTAAAACCACAGACACACAAGTAGAATAGATGATGCTAGATCCTAGGTGTGTTTTGGTCTGGGTGTTGAAAGAGGTTTTGACAGGTTAGAGAAAAAAAAGGGGAGGAAAAAAAAAAGGAAATCGTTTGAGAATTTGAAAAAATGAATACACTGAAGTATACTAAAATGAGATGATGGGGGTAAAATAGAATTTGAAAAAATATACACAAAAGTGAAGAATATAGTAGAAAAAATTAAAGAAAAATATTTTTAATAAAAATTAAAAATGAATGAATTTTTTCATTTTCTGTATTTAAGAAAAAGAAATGAAAAAGACAAAAAAGATAAAAAAAAGAAAAAAGTCATTTGAAAATTTGAAAAAGTGAATACACTATAGTAGACTAAAATAAAATGATGGAAGTAATATAGAATTTGAAAAAATTTACATAAAAGCAAAAAAAATAGTAATAAAAATTAAATAAAAATATTTTTAAAAGAAATTGAAAGTAAAAATGAAGGTTTTCTCCTTCTGCATTCAAGAAAAAGAAAAGAAACAAAAAAGAGAAAAAGGAGAAAGAAAGAAAAAAAGTAAATTGTTAGAAAATTTGAAAAGGTGAATACACTGAAGTAGACTAAAATAAAATGATGGAAGTAAAGTAGAATTTGGAAAAATTTACACAAAAGTAAAAAATATAGTAATAAAAATTAAAGATATTTTTAATAAAAATTGAAAATAAAAATCATTTTTTTCTCTTTCTGTATTCAAGAAAAAAAAGTGTAAAAGAGAAAAATAAAAAAGAAAAAGAAAATTGAATAGATGAGCCTGCTAACAGATTGAAGTAGGACTGAAATTGCTTCGTTTTCCCCTAGAAGTCAGTCTGTGTAGCTCTTTATACTCCATAAATTAAGCTGGTGGTGAGACTTGTTTTCTTGAAGAGTGAAGTTGGCCCAGTTGGGCGGGGCTCAGTGTAACAGCTCTACTCTCCACTAGATGGCACTGCTAGCCTACTGGGGTGGATTGTTGCAGAGCTCGTAGGTGTGTATGCGCATGTGCATGCATGGAACCAGTGAAAATGGTATACTACCCAGCTACCCAGTTTGTTCTCAGGGATCAGCAATTGCTCACTCGTCCTCAGTCTTCAGCTTTCATCCACTCCCTGCTTTTTCACTCTCTGTGACCAGGCCCCAGGCAGTACCTCTCTCCCAAGTTTTGTCTCAGATGTGGCTGTTTTCCCCAGCCCCTTACTTCCAAAGGACTGCAACTTTGACGTGTTCCGCCCCTCCGCGGGAGGGTCTCATTGAGCAATGGCCAAATGCCGGCTGCACCAGGAACGCCTGCCAGACCCTGCTGCTGCCGGTGCCCCGAGACTGAGGCTAGGTGCCAGCCCACCCCAGAAAAAGTTTGCGAGATAGTGTTGCAGCAGCTTTTCAGGGATTATGGAAAATCACAACACCCGTCTGGCACCAGGCTTCACCCTTAATGACCTTGTTCTAGCAACAGCGAATGTGGCTGTTCTCTGGGGTCTGCTGGGACCAGGTGGCTTCAACAGTCTCTACCAAATGTCCTGGCAGCAGTGGAACTGCTTTTCCCCATGTGGCCTGAGATCCTCCTGGACCCCACTCTGCTCCTGGGGATTCGCCCTTCCCACCAGAGCACTGCCAGGTATCGAGCTGTGGAGTTGCAGCCTTTGTGCTCCCCTTGTTTACAGTCTTAATGGAATTTAAACCCTCTCCTTTCTCCTTTCTCCCTTTTTAGTTTAGTCCCTGCGTCTGTTTCCAACTTTCCACTTTCTCTCCAGCTGCTTTGGGGAGGGGTGCTTTTCCCATATTCTTCCCCCGCCCCAGTCTCTATCCTCTCTCTGCCCGCAAAAGTGGTTCTCTACCTTTCACGACTTCTTGCTCCCCAAGTTCAGCTCTCTGTGCTGTGTACCTGCTGAATTCTGTGGTTTAGGTTGTGCAGATTGTTGTGTTAATCCTCTAGTCAGTTTTCTGTGTGTGTAGGATGGTTTAGTGTTGGTCTGGCTGTATTTCATGGACACGAGACACACAAAAAGCTTCCATGCTGTTCCGCCATCCCTGCTCCTCTCCCCTAGTACTTTCTATAATTCTTATATTTGGTGTGCCTGGGTGACTCGGTTGAGCCCGGTTGGGTGTCCGACTCTTGATTTTGGCTCAGGTCATCATCCCAGGGCTGTGGGTTTGAGCCCTGCTCCAGGCTCTGTGCTGACAGTATGGAGACTGCTTGGGATTCTCTCTTTCCTTTTCTCTCTGCCCCTCCCCTGCTTGCTCTCACTCTCTCCCAAAATAAATAAATAAACATTTAAAAAAGGTGGTCTGGGATTGGTGCTTGAACTGTCCAATATTCTTCATGTTATTGTTAGTAAATTATTTTCTCTGTTCCGTCATGGTCAGTACAATATTTGTCACTGCTGAATCCAGTGACGTGTGTTCTTTATTGTGTTCAATAACTGCTCTAGTAACGTTAACTATGTTTTCTTAAGTAATGATGGCACAAACTGTGTTAAATGTAATCACTGACCCACAAAGAGAATTTTAAGAGCTTGAGAATATAACGTAAACATTCCTAGAAGAAAGGGCTACTTTAAATGTGTAAGTATAAGATAACATTCCAAAGCCTTGATGCTATTTAATATGTAAATTATCCTTTGATGATTTCAAACTATTTTAGAAATGTTGAACACGTGGTTTTGGAGCGACTGGCCTGGCATCAATTTTATCATTATGGGAAAGAGGAAAGAGATTAAAGATGTGGGATCATTAGATGAAGAGGAAGCCTGGAAAGTAAAAACTAAGATTTTATTTGTAACACTTGGATTATTTTCATCCTGATAAAGTGACCCATTATTTTTGTATATTTAAAATACAGCACTCCACCACACAGTGGTGCTAAAGTTCTAGTATATTTACATGTGATTTTGTATATAACACTCTACTAAAAGCATTCTATTTTCCAAACTCTTGCCAGTCACACACACCATCTAGTTGCATAAGCACATCCCTTGTATCACTTACATCAGCTTTAATTCTCCTACAAGAGAGACAATTGTAATTTGATACATTTGTACATTGGACCAGTTGGTTTCCATCTCTCTTCTTCCTGAACAGATGCGCTAAAGGAACAGCTACACAAAAGAGGTGTTCGTATTTTGACTGGATTGGGGAAATACCTCCAACAACTGGACAAGGAAGGAACTGGACTTTTAGCTAAGGCAGATTTTAAGCAAGCTCTAAAAGCATTTCACTTAGAAGTGTCCGAAAATGTACGTGCTGCAATGAGTAACATGGTATTCTTAAGTGGTATTATTCATTTTTCTAGTGAGATTTTTAGTAGCTCATGTGTCTCTTTCTTTGTGCCTCGTAATCAGTGTTAGCCATCAAGCGACAAGTCCTGTTGATTTTTTAAAATTTCAATATTCATTCCTCCCTCCTACATTTAACAAGAGCCTAATAAGAAGGCATTGTTCTCAGCTCCGAGAACACATACTCTGTACTCTTAAGGTCTTCATAATCAAAGGAAAAGAAATATAAATAGATTACAAAACACTTTATGTGTTAAGTGGAGAATGCTTTCAGAACACATGGGATATTTTCCAAGCCAGCTTATGGGGAAGGGGAGGGAAGATCATAGGACTCCTGCAGGAGGGTATAGCTGAGCTGTCTTTTGAAGGATGAGGAAGAACTAAACAGACAAGAGGGGAGGAGGAGTGTGGATCAGACAGCGAGACCACAAAAGGAGAAGCACATATAAAGGCATGAAGGGGAAAGGGAGTATAGCCTGTTCTAGGAATGGCAGAAGGTCACCCTCACACCTCCTACCCTGACCAGAGCCATTACACATCCTGTTCTCTATGCTGGGGGCAATCTCCCACTAGACCTTTGCATGGCTGGATTTTCCATCATTCAGGCTTTCTCTACTGGGAGCGCTACGCTGATAGCCCTGCCTAAAGGAGTGCCCCATCTGATCTCCAGTCCTCTCTATACCATTTCCTATTTTATTTTCTTCATATTACTTTACAAGTATTCTCTGGCTTTTCTGGCAAGTAGGGTATAAGTTCCATCTGGGAAGACACCAAGGTGCTTCTGGTTTCCTGCTGTAACACCTCAAGTAGAACCCTGCATATGCAAGTGCTGAGTAAACAGGCGATGCATTAGTTTACATGGGTAGATATATGAATGGAAGGAAAAGAGAAGAATGGAGAGAAATAAGCCTAGCATGGTTCTATTACATTAAAGCCTTTCATGCCATACTAAGTTTCATTTTATTCTAACAGCGAATTTGAAACACGTCTACCTCAAGGGTTTTGGATAAGGGATTCTCTTGCGTTGCTCTCTTGCTTCAAACGGTCTTGTCACAAGGCGTAGTATATTTTGTGGAGGGAACACTGGAAATTGAATTTATGAGGTATAGATTCAAGTTCTGGCCTTACTACTTCAACTGTGTGATTTTGAATTGGTCTTTTAGCTTTTCTAATTGACAGGCTTTGCCTGGACAATCCACAGATACTACCTCTAGTCAGAGTTGCTTTAAACCTCAGATGAGAAAATTTCATGGGAACATGCTTTATTTTTATTATTTTTTAAGTTTATTTATTTTGAGAGACAGAGAGAGTGATTGGGAGAGGGGTAGAGAGAGAGAGGGTGACAGAGAATCTCAAGCAGGCTCCTCGCTGCCAGCACAGAGCCAGATGTGGGACCTCAACCCACGAAACCGTGAGGTCATGACCTGCGCTGAACCATGAGTCAGATGCTTAACAGACTGAGCCACCCATCAGGTGCTCCGTCAGGCTTATTTTTAAACTTAACAGTACATTTTACAGATACTTAAAGTCAGTCGTGTACTGGGCATTATGACAGACAAATTAGGAGTAGTTGAAAAGTGGTGGGGGGCAGAGCATCTTAAGATGGAGTTTTCTTATTAGAATTTTAGTTGAAAAAATTAGGAGGAAGTGGAAGGGAATTTTTTTTGAGTACCTATTTGTCAATCACCTTGCTAGATACCCTATTTACATTCTCACTTAAAGCTAACAACTTGACTGAAACATTTAAAGTATATTTACCTTAGTTTAAGAAAACCTCATGCTGTAATTTCTTTGTTGTTAGGAATTCTGTGAATAGAATATTCTACTAAGTTGTGCATTTCCAAAGGAATAAGTGGCAATGGTAAAATGAACCAACTGACATAAGGTTTGACTCAAAATAACACCTTTCAGTGTGAGTTATGGAATAATATTGGAGCCATTCGAATCTTCTGTACTTTGAAACATGAAGACTAGAAATACTGTGAGTGGTCCTGATGCTTTTGAAGCATTGCAGAACCTGAAGTGACTACATTAAACATATCCAGTGTTCAAATTCAAGTAAATGGTAAACATTTTTGTATAGAAAGGAATTGAACTGAAAATATAAATTTGTGACATTGCCACTCCTAAATGGTCCTTAACTTACAGAACTGTTTACCATAGAGTCCCTTTAAATAGCTTTCTTAGTGCCTTTGTAAGCTTTCTTAGTGCTTTTGTTTGGGTTTATATATAACTTTTTCAAAGTTTTAAATGAAGTCTGTTACCTTGTCTGGGGCTAAAGTAGTAACAAAATACTATTGAGATGAGTTTTGTTGTGGTCATATACAATTTCAAGGTGAAACAACGGTATCTGTGTGAATATTTTTAGGATTTTGAACCTGCATGGCAAATTCTGAATGGCAATGACAGTGGCAAGGTTGATTACGGAGAATTCAAACGTGCCATTATTGGTGAAATGAATGAGTACAGGAAATCATTTGTTCGAAAGGTAACTTTGTTAAGTAATCTTTTAAATAGTTACTTTTAATAAGGTGTTGGTCTCATTTAAAAAAATTAATGTTTATTTATATTTGAGAGAGAGAGAGAGAGAGAGAGAGAGAGAGAGAGAGAGCGCAAGTGGGGGAGGGGCAGAGAGCAAGGGAGACAGAATCTGAAGCAGGCTCCAAGCTCTGAAATGTCAGCACAGAGTCCCGATGTGGGGCTCGAACTCATGAGTCATGAGATCATGACCTGAGTCAGACTCTCATTCGACTGAGCCACCCAGGTGCCGCAGGGCTCATTATTTTAAAACGTCATTGAATTACTATTGAACAAATTTGTTTATGTATGTATATATGTATGTATGTGTTTATGTATTTACTTATTTAGAGTGCATGCAAGCAGGGGAGGGGCAGAGAGAGAATAAGGGAGAATCCCAAGCAAACTCTGTGCTGACAGCACAGAGCCTGACTCAGGGCTCAATCCTGTGAACCATGAGATCATGACCTGAGCCTAAATCAAGAGTCAACCCTTAACTGACTGAGCTACCCAGAAGTCCCACCATTGAACATGTTTTAAATCCCTTTACCTGTCATTTGTTTTGGGTTTAGTAAAATACAAGCAAATACATACATATACAAATCTACCAGGATAAAGCAAAATAATTTATACATATGTTTTAGGAACAGATTTTGTTTTATTAAAAAAATTTGTTTTAACATTTATTTAGTTTTGAGAGACAGAGAGAAACAGAGTGTGATTGGGGAGAGGCAGAGAGAGAGGGAGACACAGAATCTGAAGCAGGGTCCAGGCCCTGAGCTGTCAGCACAGAGCCCGATGCAGGGCTCGAACTCATGGACCACATCAGATGCTTAACTGACTGACCCACCCAGGCACCCCAGGAACAGATTTTAAAAGGAAATTAAAATCTGAAATCAAATTTTGGTTCACAGACTACTAGTTCCATAAATTGCTGGCTCCATAAATGACTAGTTATATGACTATCTATTATTAAATATCTTTGAGCCTTAGTTTTGTCTCATAGGGTTGGTGATTAAACATGTAAAATCTTAGCATTGTGGCTATTCCAGTGTCAAGGCTCAATACATGTTATCTTAGGATGATGACTGGTTTTATAATCTCTGGTTTTATAATATGTTTCTCTGGTTTTATAATATGCATGTTAGCTGTTCAAATGAAGATTAAAATGACTGTGTTAAATTGGAATTAAAAACAGGACCCCTGAGGTGCTTGGGTGGCTCAGTCATTTAAATGTCTGACTCTTGATTTCAGCTCAGGTCATGGTCCCATGATTCGTGGGATCGAGCCCCACATTGGGTTCCCTGCTTCCAGTGTGGAGCCTGCTTGAGATCCTGTCTCTCTCTGCCCCTTCCCTGCTCACACACCCTCCCTTTCAAAATAAATAAATAAATAAATAAATAAATAAATAAATAAATAAAACTTTAAAAAACAAAACAAAACAGAAACTCCGATTTTTATAGGAAACTATGTATTACTTAGGTTCTTGTAGCCATTTTTGGAGCATATTTTGAGCAATGTAGTTTGTTTTTCTTTTGCATATGTACCTATTAGAAAATGTAGATATATCTAATATTGGAAACAAAGCTATTGTGTACAGAAAAGTATAAACAATTACATCAGGCATAAATCTGAAATAGAAAATATCAAAATCTTTATCTTTACTGGCTAAAAGACACATTAAAAACTTTATGTTAAATGAATTCAGCACATAATATTTATAAATGTGCATTTATTTGTACTTTACATGTCCTGGTGAGAGGTTTGAATATCAGGAATAGAAATCGGAGGGTTGTCTCTTTCATAAATCTTGATTCTGGGAATAGAGGACAAAAATAGAGTTATAAAGTACTATACTAATTTGCCAGGGCTACCATAACAAATACCCCAGGCTGTGTGACTTAAATAACAGAAATTTATTATCTTGCTCTTCTGGAGGCTAGGAGTCCAAGATCAAGGTGTCAGCAGGTTTGGTCTCTCCTGAGGCCTCTCTCCTTGACTTGTGATTTGCTGTCTTCTCTTTATGTGCTCAAATCCTCAGTCTGGTTGTCTGTGTCCTAATCTCCTCTTCTTATACTGGACACCAGTTATACTGGATTAGGGCCCACCCTAGTGATTTCATTTTAACTTAATTACTTCTTTAAAGGCCCCATCTCCAAATAGCAGTCACATTCTGAGGTACAGCGTGGGTTAGGGCTTCAACACATGAATTGGGGTAGGACATAGTTCAGCCCATTACAGGTGCCATATTTCTGTGAATAGATTATTATGAATAAACAAACTTGATTCCAGTTTCGACTCTTTTGCAAATGTGGGCTGTTGTTTTGAGTTGGTTTTGTGTTTCTATATACCCACTCCTCCATAAAATATTTTTTATTTTATGATGCTAAAAATTGTATTGAGTTAGAGGAGCAATAAAACAACTGGCATATCAAAAGGTAGTGTTAAATTTTAGGAAATAGAATAACACAGGCCATTTATTTATTTATTTAAAAAAAATTTTTTTAAAGTTTATTTATTTTTGAGACAGAGAGAGAGCATGAACGGGGAAGGGACAGAGAGAGAGGGAGACACAGAACCGGAAGCAGGCTCCAGGCTCTGAGCTGTCAGCCCAGAGCCGGACGCGGGGCTCGAACTCATGGACCGCGAGATCGTGTCCTGAGCCGAAGTTGGACGCTTAACCGACTGAGCCACCCAGGCGCCCCAACACAGGCCATTTAAAAAGTATTGCAATTTCTCATTGATTTTAGTGATGAATATTTACATGATCACTTTTTGAATCAAAGTAATTTGTCTTGGCCATTTATCAGTTTCCTGTAAATTCTAGAGCAGGAAGTTACCAGAAAGGTCTTTTACTCAACTCTAAAGTGTGAGAGGAAAGCCAGTGCAACAGAGGTAAGGTTACTTTTTCAAGGTCAGGGTTCCAGGAAGTGGTAGAAATAATACTCCAGCGTAGGTTACCTAACATCTTGTTCTAATATCTTCCTGGATTCATGACGCTTTCGTCATATACCAGTTTAGTACTTTTAAACTGGCTTGTTTAGAGATCATAAATAACCTTCAGAATAGGGAGTTAGATTCTCATGTCTAATGAGTTTATAGAAAAAAAAAATAACATCTCTCTTTATTTAGGTCTTTATGAAACTGGATTTCAACAAAACTGGCTGTGTGCCTATTATAGACATAAGAAAATGTTATTGTGCAAAGAAGCATCCTCAAGTAATTTCAGGTAATTATTATGAATCAAAATGCATTACATTTCTAAAATGTTAGTTAATAAAAGTAATATGTTTAAATCATATTAACTTACAGTGTGGACTTGAGGCTATTAAGGGAGGAAATAAACAATTATTTTTTAAACCAGAAACATAAGAGTCATTTGGCCTTCCTTTAAAAATTCATAGGTCTATTGTCTTCTTATTTTTTTCTCTGATATTCATAAACTGAGATTGAACTTTTATTTCTTACTGAGGAGATGGCGAGGAATCTGAGTTGGAACAGAATAGATTTAGAGGACAGATAATTACATGTGCAAGTTCTCTGAGTTGGTTTTACTGTATGTGCTTACACTTGAAGATTTAAGGCAGAAAGTGAACGTCTTTCTCTAGGAATGGAGGTATACATGTAATGAGCATACATACGTTTGTCAAAATTTGAGCATCTAGAAAATACATGCGTACATCCAGGTGGTCCCCAACTTCGGATGGTTCAACTTAACGGTATTCTGACTTCATGATAGTGTGAAAACATTAACTGTTTAGTAGAAACTACTTCAAATTTTGGATTTTGATCTCTTCCCCTGGCTAACGCCGGGCGGTACGGTACTCTCTGCGGCTGTCGTGCGGGGGCGACAAGCTGTAGCTCCCAGTCAGCCGTGCGATTGGGAGGGTCAGCAACCCACACGCTTCCAGCCATTCGCTATCAGTACAGTATTCAGTCAATTACATGAGATATTCAACTAGATTATAAAATAGGCATCAGGTGATTTTACCCAGCTGTAGGCTAATGTAAGTGTTCTGAGCACGTGTAAAGTAGGCTAGGCCAAGCTATGGTGTTCAGTAGATTAGGTGAATTAAATGCATTTTCAGCTTAGGACCGTTTCAATTTACAACTGATTGGTTTATCAGACATAACTTTATCATAAGTCAAGGAACATCTGTAATTTTAGAGATGTATTGCCTACTATATTTCTTCAGACTTTAATTTTTACATAATTGATTTATAAATGAATTCTTATTATAATGAAAGCATTTGGCCATAGTAACTCTCCTCTTTTCATTATACTTTCCTCTATAGAGGTAACAGTTATTGTCATTTAATATATATACATTTCAATCCTTACTCCATGAATTTTGTATGAATATGTATATGTACTATAAAGATCTAATACTTCTTGAAGATTTTTCTTTCTTTTTTTTTTTTAACATGAAAGGTACACTAAACACATTGCTATGTAATTTATTTTTTATGCTCCAAAATACCTTTTGGAGCTCTTTCCATATTAATCCCATTGATCCACCTTATTTTTATTTGTTGTATATTACTCTTTGTAAAAATCAATATACTACAATTTACCTACCTATCTAGTCTCCTGTTGGTAGACTTTTAATTTCTAAACAATGAAGAAGTGAATAGGCATATTTGTGACTCCATAGGCTCATTTTCTGCTGTTTCCACGGTGGAGGGGGTAATTTTATGACTTAGGATATCTGCATTTCAAATGTTAATGGATACTTTCAAATTGCATTGTAAGATGGCTATACCATTGCATTGTAAGATGGCTATATTGCCATTAGATGGAGAATTCAGTTACACTCCTACCATGCTAACACCACAAATTTTTGCCTATCTGATAGACTAAAAATAATTTTATTTTCATTTTCCTGGCTACTTGGAAGGCTAAACACATTTTTGTATATTTTTTGACCACTTATAATTTATATTTTATGAATAGTTTCTTTCTAATTTATAATTTTGATCATCTACTATTAAGTACTATAGAATACTATTATTCTAGAATTTTCCTTTTTCTAATATTAAAAGAATTTCTAATAATCTGTTTCAGGTCAAAATAGTTTAATGTGCTTATCAGTGACTTTAAATGAACTGCAGTTGCCATAAGAAAATTTCTAGCATTATTTAATTGGATTTAGCGTATCTTTTCCTTTAAACCTTTGTCATTCTCTGCTTTTCTCCTTTAATTAGTCTTACTAAATATAAGAACAAGATAGTTTACTTATTTCAGAATTAGGTGATTTCAACACCCTATATTGTGTTTCTCTTTATTTTCTCCCCTCTAATAATCTTAATTAAGTAGCTTTAGTTTTGTTAGATATCACGGAATTGTTGGTGAGGGTTTTGTTTTTGTTTTTGGGTAAGCCTTTGTTAATTTAAGAAATTCCATACCTCGTCTTTGCATTCTCATTAAGGAAGATCTAGCAAGGCATAAAAAGCCTTAAAAAGAGGAAAACTCATTACTGTTTTTTAAAAAAGAGAAACAAAAACCTTTATTGTTGTCTATCATTACAAATTATAATATATTTACATACCCATCTCTGGAATATAGATTGTTTACAATTTATAATTCATTTAAATTAAGGCTTTTGTAGCACAATCTAACTGTAGAAAATACTTTTTTTTACTTTGCATAAATAACTTATTAGAAAAAGCTATTTTCAGCTTTAATAGAAATAAGATATTTCAAATATATTTCTTGTGAAGATAATAGAACTTAACATTGTTCATTAAAATACTTGATGGTCTCTAAGAGGAGAGAAAGAAGTTAGTTACAAGTGATAAAAGCTATGTACTTCCTAGGTGGGAGTACAGAGGAAGTATAAAATTCTTGAGTATTTGAAACACAGATTTAAATAAAAAATGCTAAGATGCATAGCTGGCTCCATTGGCTAAACATCTGATTCTTGATTTTGGCTCAGGTCGTGATCTCATGGTCTTGTGTTTGAGCTCCGCTTTGGGCTCTGTGCTGACAGCACAGAGCCTGCTTGGGATTCTTTCTCTCCCCCTCTCTCTCTGCCCCTCCCCTGCTCACACTCTCTCTCTCAAAATAAATAAAAACTTATAAAATAAAAAAAAATAATGTTTTTATTTAAAAAAGTGTTAAAACTCATTTATCCTAAAGTACGGATGGTAAACAAAGGAAGAAATCTCTACTGCCAACAGGTATATATGTTTTATATACATCAGATCTTGATTAATTTTAATCCTTGACTAACATTCAATCACAAATTCAATTTATTGTTTTATATTACCATTTCTGCAGAACATACTTATTCAGTCGTTGTTCATTCAGCCTGTGTTTAAAATAAAATAATCACTTGTTCTGTATTTCTCATGCATGTTTTTAGTTTTTATTTTTAAATATTTATTTATTTTTATTTCTTTATTTTTGACAGAGGCAGAGAGAGAGAGGGAGAGAGAGAGAGAGAGAGAGAGGGAGAATGAGGGAGGGGCAGAGAGAAAGGGAGACAGAATCCCAAAGAGGCTGTGTGTTGTCACCAGAGTCTGATGGGAATCTAAGACTCACTAGCTGTGAGATCATGACCTGAGCCGAAACCGAGTCAGATGCTCTGCCGACAGAGCCACCCAGGCGCCCCTCGCACGCATGTTTTTAAAAGACAGCAAACATTTTATCCAAAGCATTCTTTCAGTTTGAAAGGCACTTTACGATGAATTATTACCGAGTCCATTAGAGACCTCTGGTGTTTGAAAAAGATCCAACTCTTGCCTAATTTTGCCCACCTCATTAGACAAGGTGGTATTCCCATTTAAGTGTGTTATTTTGAAATGCGACATGACTTCAGAATGATTTAGAGGGTCACATAGATTTCTCTGACCCTTTTTTGCCTTTATATATATGGGCGTCTATTTTCTTTGAGTATTACCTGACCGCCTTCTATAGCTTACTTCCATCTTATTATTACTTCCTCTTATTAAAAACTTAATGAATGTCTTTTTTCCTGTTCGGTGCTGGGATCCTGGGAGTAGATCTGCGTGAGGAGGGTAGTGGCTGAGATGGTTCCTTCCCTTTAACTGACCACAATACAATCCGAGCTACTTATTTAAATAGCTTATTGTTCTCTTTATGAATTAAACAAAGCAAATGAATTAAAAGACTGAATCAGATATTTTATGTTCTCTCTTAAAATGACAAACTAAAAAATTATAATTTGTTTACATTTTGTCATTCTTAATAGCATCTTCCTATAGAATGAGATTAATCATATTTAACATAACCTAGTGGAAATAACCTACTTAATTGCAGAGTTTAAAATAGGGTGATTTAATCCAGTGAAAGTTCTTCCAGCAAAGATTTTCATAGGCCTCTGAATCCTATGTTCGTAGTAATATTTTCTAGCTGCAATTATGAGTAACTGATTCATAAAATAACTAATGCCTGAATATAAGGATATTTCTCATACGTTGCATTACTGCGTTAACAGCCTATAAATCTTGGAAATTGTTTTCTTCTTTCCTTATTTCTAATGGAAATAAAGCTGAGTCCTCTAAAATATTAAGAAATAGAAGAATGTCTACGTTAGTGACTCTTATTTTGCCTATATGTATTACATTGTACCAGAGGCTTAAAAGAGGCCTCAAATGTGTACTAAACTCATCACCATTAAATTCTGATTCATGCAAGAAAATGTTTAAATAAATTGGAGGGAAGTTTGACATAGATTTCAAATTGTGGAAGAGATTTCATAAGGTGATTAAGTATTTCTTTATCATCATCAGTCACTTTACTAGTCTTCTAAGGAGAATGTTTCACAGTCAGTACTATTTTACAGGCCATTCCACAGAGGAAGAAATCAAATTATCTTTTCTAGAAACACTAAAAGATGCCTGCAGCAAGTCTGATGAAGTGTCGTATGGTGAATTTGAAGATTACTATGAAGGTCTAAGTATAGGGATAGTAAATGATGAAGATTTTGTTAATATCTTACGTACCCCATGGGGGATTTAGTTTTTCAAAATGAACGTGTCTTCAGCACGAAGCATTTTAAAGGAGAGAATGAAGTGATTGTAAAATACAGTCAAACACTGGAATATATTTTTCTAGGACTTTTTTTTTTCCTCAAAAAGATTGAGTCTGAAAAGAGAAATCAGAAAGGTAGATGAAGTTATATGTATGTTCATGTGCATGTATGAGTGTCTCTAAGTTTGTAAAGTCCTGTCATTTTGATTTATTACTTATCTTGAATAGATTTTAAAGGTCATTTTTAAGTAGGCTTCATAGGAAAGTTATGTCTTCATGAAACTATATGGGAGCATGTATATGGTAACTGCGTTACACATACATTTTTTTTTTTGCTACCTGTTCCCCAAAATATGATTGCCAACACTCTCAATCTGATAGACTGGAATTGGGCCCAAAGCCTATAAGACTTCAAATAGTTCAGCTTGTTTCAAACATGAAAATGTTAAAGGAATTAACGGATATGCAAGGGAGATTTTCCCTGTGGGGTGATTGTAGATGTTTTCCATAAGATAAATTATTAGAATGATGGAGGCTTACCCCTAAAATGCTTATGTAAACACTGACCTGTCTTGTGAATTCTTCTAAATTATGTGCTGGTTTTGTTTTGTTTTGTTTTGTTTTGTTGGTCCAGTTGAGCACAGTGTAATTATTTGAGAGATCAGCTCTGTTCGTTCTTTTATTCTATTTTTAACTGCAATCCTTCTTACCTACACAGAATTACTAGTTAGCTAGAAACAGTGTAAAATGGGAGGGGGAATGTTTTCTGAGATTTTTAAGTAAAGATCTCAAAAAGTGCATTATCACATGTATGGACTAAGGGATAATTTTCTAATTCTTAACAAAATGTAAAAGGATGTTTGTGTCCTAAAATGAATGTATGTTATTCTAAACCTCCTTTTGTTATACTAAAACAACTGAAACATTTTCTTCTCAATAGATATTATTTAATGATTAAATATGTTGTAATTATCCTTTCTAAATTTTCCTTCACTTCTCCTCACTTCTGCTTGGAAATACAGAGAGAAGAGAAAACTCAGTTGTTTCCAAGTTCATACTTTTAAATGTTATATATTATGATAACATAAATTAGAAAAGAATGGTGTTGAGTAAAATAAGTTGTAGAATATGACTTTTGGCATATAACTTTATTCATCTATGCCATTGGCAACATTATCAGTTGTGTGATATGTGGGAACACAGTACATTCAAAGTAGTACTTTTTCGAGTAGGTACTAAAACTCACCACTAAAATATCAGAACATTTTAGTGCTATTTTCACTAGCTAAATTCTTTATTCCTTTGAATTCACCCCCGCCATTAGGTTATTGTAATTAAAACAATATGCTGGAAGACATTTTAGCAGAAATAAGTCTATAGTAAGTATAGTAACTCGATAGTAACACCATTTCTGAATCACATTCTTATTCTTAGAAAAATGTATCCAACTATAGTCATTTTAAAACCTACAAATTGTTCTCATATTAAAATGACTAATTCTGTGGGTGCTCAATATGCATGTACTGTTTTTCATTGATAATTTTTTATTCATAACAAATCTATTCTTAACATTGTTGGGTCATCTTGTGAATATAATCACAAAATGTATTGTGTAGGCTGTCATATTGGGAAAAAAGGGAAGATTCTTCTGGGATTTAACATGTTAATGTCACATCTTACTCTTAATAAACCATCACGCTCTTAATATAAGTACTGATATGTGTTTGTTTGCAAGAAGTTTGTCTATATAGGAGTTTAGGAATAGTTAATTTCTTATTACTTTCCACTGTTATTTCAATGTAGAGTTAAGGAATACGTATTCAATATGTTATCTGTATATTTTGTTAAATTATAATTCTTGGCCCAATAAATCATTCTGCATTTGCCTTACTGTCTGCATTGTTCTCTGATTTCGGTGTAATAAAATCTATTATTTAGTATTCAGTCTAATAGGAGAGCTTTTAATTACATGGTTATATTTTCAAACATGGACAATATAATAACTGGCTTTTAAAATTCTTAACAGTCTTCAAGAGTCTAAAATATTTCTTGATTAACTTTAAAATATTAAATATGAAATTATATGTTATGGTGATGTTACATACATTTTATATCAAGTGTATTCCATCATTCTCTAGATCTTTAAAAGGTCTTTACTTGTTTGTGGTAAAGAGCTGCTTTCCCAATAGCTATACTGTTTATTGAAGTCTATATATTCATTTTAGTGTCTCTACTCTTATTAATAAAGTTTTACAGAGTTTTTGGGAAAACTCACATTTTTTTAGGAAAAAAAAAGGAGTACTGTATTTTAGTTAGGAAGGAATATACATTAGAATGCTGGAGTAACTAGAGTATAATACAGGTAAAAGTGTATGTTCCTGTTTTAAATGTTTTACTATATGAACATATGTTCTTAACGAACCAGTGACTCTGCACAGGTAAATTGACTTAGAACAATCCATAGTGTTGCCACATCTATAAGACACATTTTATTAATTACTTTGAATTTCCAGTCAAAGTTGTAAGTTACTTCAGGAGAGAACTGTATACAATAGGCTGTGCTTACCTCCCAGTATTTAGCATGCGTATATATGTGAGATTATGGTTTATAGTCCTTGCATAAATAAAACATGTACTGTGATAAACTGTAGTCGCCACTCAGTTGCCCAGCAAGGACAAAAATCTACAGTGAAAGTGCTTGAAAAAGTAGGAGGAACCGAACCTGTATAACAAGCCACGCAAGAGAAGAGCAAAGAGAATTCAGTGTGTTGACGGGGAAGTGTTGTATCTGATAATGAGGAAAAGCTCCTGTTATAGCCTTCCATTTTTATTTTATGGTTCTACAAACTTCTTAGGAGAACATTTTTTTGGATGTCTTCCTAGGATAAAGAATAAGTGCCTCATCGTGGAGCCACTGTTCATTTGATCATGACCTCATTCTGTCAGTCATGTATAATATGGTTGACCCTTAAACGACAGAGGTTAGGGATGCTGATCCCCTGTGCAGTCGAAAATCCACCTATAACTTTTAACTCCCCCAAAACTTAACTACTAATAACTTACTGTTGACCAGAACCCCTTACCGATAACATAGTCAACTAATACATATTTTGTATATTATATGTATTGTATACTGCATTATTACAGTAAAGTAAGCTAGAGAAAATAAAATGTTATTAAAATCATTTTCAGTACTGGGCCCCCTGGGTGGCTCAGTTGGTTGAGTGTCAGACTTTGGCTCAGGTCATGAGTTCGAACCCTGTGTCTGGCTAGCTGCTGTCAGGGCAGAGCCTGCTTCGGATCCTCTGTCCCCCTCTCTCTGCCCCTTCTCTGCTTGTGCTCTCTCTCTCTCAAAAATAAATAAACATTAAAAATATATAAACCATAAGAGACTCTTAAAAACTGAGAATAAACAGGGTTGATGGGGGGTGGGTGATGAGTCTTGAGGAGGGCACCTGTTGGGATGAGCACTGGGTGTTGTATGGAAACCAATTTGACAATAAATTTCATATTAAAAAATATATATATAAAATAAAATTGTTTTCAGTACTGTAACCAAAAAAAAAAAAAAATCTGCGTGTAAGTGGACCTGCACAGAACAAGCCCATATTGTTCAAGGATCAACTATACTTACTGTGTAGCACTATTCTGTTCAATTGCCCAAGGCTCTCAGTGTAGATTTTTCTCACACTTTGTGTATCTACTTGGTCTCAAGTCCTTGGGTTTCTTACTTTTGAATCCATCCCTTTCACTATTCTCAGTGCCTATTCCTTTGCTTAAGCTCTTACCACTTTACATGTGTATTACCCCCACATCAATTCTGCTTCCTCTCTGTTCCTACTTTAACCCATCTACACATTGCTTCTAGAATTATCTTTCTCAAATGTACTTTGTTTCAATGATTAAAGTTCTTCCATGGTATCCTACACCTTTAAGAGAAGTTCAAACTCCTCACCTTATGACAGACAACCTAAATAATCTATAGTCTCCCCAAGCTGATCTCCCTCTCCACAGTTCATTCTCTTTGTTCCCCCAGCCATTCTAAGCTACTTACAGTTTTTAAACAGGATTATGAGGTTTTAATTTTTTTTAAATGTTTATTTTGAGAGGAAGAGAGAGAGAACACAACTGGGGAAGGGCAGAGAGAGGGAGAGAGAAGGAATCCAAGCAGGCTCCATACTGTCAGTAGAGCCCGACGTGGGCTCGAACCCACAAACCATGAGATCATGACCTGAGCTGAAACCAAGAGTCAGATGTTTCACTGACCGAGCCACCCAGGTGCCCCTGGATTATGAGGTTTTAAACCTCTGTGCCTTCAGTACTGCTCTGATACTTTTGTCTAACATTGTTTCCTCCATTAGCGCATCTAAATCAACTGCTACTGTTTTCTAATACTACCTCAAGAACCATCACTTCTGGAAAACTAAAGCCAAGAAACTCTGGAGTCTGATATACTTGCCGTTCTTTGGATCCTATTGGCATTGGATAAATGAAGCATCTATCACTTCATACTATAGTTATTAGTTGGCTTATGTTGTATTGTATTGTATTGTAAGCTTCTTGAGTATAAGAACCATATCTTATTTCACTTTATAACCCTGGTATCTAATGGAAAGTCTCTTGAGGTGTGGTAGATATTAAATCAAAATTTGCTAAGTGAATACATGTGTGATTTAAAGCAACAATTGTTATGGTTCTTACATTTGAACACTTTTGCATTAAAACACTGTAGCATAGGGATGCCTGGGAGGCTCAGTCTGTTAAACGTCCGACTTCAGCTCAGGTCATGATCTCGCGGTTCGTCGGTTCGAGCCCTCCATCTGTGCTGACGGCTCAGAGCCTGGAGCCTGCTTCAGGTTTTGTGTCTCCCTGTCTGTGTCCCTCGCTCTCTCTTCAAAAAGCAAAT
Organism: Panthera tigris; assembly: GCF_018350195.1. NCBI lineage: Eukaryota > Metazoa > Chordata > Mammalia > Carnivora > Felidae > Panthera > Panthera tigris. The sequence continues at coordinate 98,076,360 of NC_056666.1, read as the reverse complement.
AAACATTAAAAAAGTTAAAAAATTAAATGCCCCTAGTTCATGCTTGATATAACACAGGTATAAACTAGACACAGTGGAGCATGGAAGAACTGTGTCCTATCAGGGGAGTAATAATAATAATTCATCCCTCTGAAGTCATGATTTATTAAGGTATTATTGAGATGGCATTTCAGGTGTTCTATAAAAAACTGAAATGGTTAAGATTTTGGAGATTTGATTGAATAAATTATAGAAATGTATTACTGGATACACATTTTAAGATTTCTTCAACCTGTGTAAGCTAATTTGTATAGTTTTTGGATTTCTAAGCAAGGCAATGTTATTTGTAAGGGTTTGAATAAAATTATTTATCTGGTGATGAATTTTATGCAAGGAGAAAACAGCCATGGTTTCTGTTGTGTTTAAGTATTGCTTTTATCAAGTTAGAATGGGATTTCTGAATATGGCTGAAATTTAGATACAAATGAAAAGATTCTCACCTTTGCAACTGTATGCTGAGTTTCCTGGGATTTTCAGATGATTAGAAAGCCAATATGGAACAGGTGACTGCCATTCAAGGAAATCATTATGTGTCACTTATGAAAGTTGTACACTTATCCAGTAGTTGAAGAGATTCATATAGAAAAACTTAAAAAATATATGATGTCAAGGAAAAGTAATTTTGATGATGTATTTGGATATGACCATTACATCAAGAAAAAAACATGTACTTTAATAATATTTTAATATAAATGATGTGGAAAGGACACAACCCTTGAAGTCACTGAATATTGATTTCAAAGTTGAGCTCTGATACAAATTAGGTATGACTTTGGGAAGCTACTTAATGTCACTGAGTCTTTACTGAAGGACTCACTATAGGTATAAATATGGATATACTTAAGAGATGTAGATGTGACTATATCTCTAGGTATAGTGCTTAATACAATCTAGCAGACACATGTAACTCAGTATACATTTATTTCTTTTGTATTTTTTTGCCTGAAATAAAAAATTAATGAAGAATTTTCTTTATTTTTCTGATTAATCCCAAATGGCAATCATATGAACCATTCTTTTTTTTTTATTTTTTAATAAAGCTTATTTATTTGTTTTAAGAGAGAGAAAAAATAAGAGAGAGAGAGAGAGAGTGAGCAGGGGAGGGGCAGAGAGAGAGGGAGAGAGAATCCCAAGCAGGCTCTGCACTGTCAGCTCAGAGCCTGGCACAGGGCTTGAACTCACAAACCACAAGATCATGACCTGCAGAAATCAAGAGTCAGACACCTAACCGACTGAGCCACCCAGATGCCCCAGAATTATTCTTTAAAAGAGAGATGAATTCTCTTCTTTCATCAGAGCCCATGAAGGAAAATCAAAATCTTGTATTAAAGCTATCAATTCTTTTCTTACGAAGTATGTAGTAAGGTGACAGTTTGAAAGAGTGATTAGTAACAAAATTTATTGTTACTGAAATTAATTGGAAGATGATACATGTGGAAGATGAATTTTCTATCTATAGAGATGTTAGGCAACATTCCTAACATCTTCGGCGTGTACCCTAAGGCAGTCAATTGTCTTTTGCATCCAGTAAGAGATTGTGTTTTCTGCAGATGGCTGGGACAGTATCTCATCCCATAAAGTGTTCTTACCTAGTGAGCTTAACCTCACACCCAGAGGTGGGGTGTGTGTCTTCTCTAGTTGGATATGTACTTGTTACTTGATTGTAACAATAGATTGTGGCGGAAGTGATGCTGTGTGACTTCTCAGACTAGGCAAGAAAAAGCCACAAAGTGTCTTCACTGCTTGTTGCAAGATTTGACCACCAAGTAAGAAGTCAGACTATATGAGACTGCCAGATTGGAGCCATTGTATGAGGTGCTCTGGTCTCCCAGCTGATAGTATCAATTGTCTACCATGGGCGTGAGTCATCTTGGGTTGATTGCAGCCCCAACCAACCTCTCACCATATTCACTTGACAGACCCCAAGTAAGAACCACCTAGATGAGCTTTTCTACATTCTGTTTATTTTTAATTTCAGGTTTATTGAAGTATAATTGACCCATAACTCTGTGAGCAAAATAAAATGGTTGCTTTAGGCTGCGAAGTTCTGGGGTTATTTTTTGTACAAAAATAGTAAGCACAACAAATCCTTAATTAGAATTTGAATAAAACAAAGATATTAAAAACATTTTGCTAACTAATCAGGGATTTAATTAATATGGCCCATGGTTTATAAAATTCTTTTGAGACATTAAAAAAGAAAATAGGCATGATACGTCTATATGAATGAGTGATACATAGAATCCAAAGTTATACTTTATTAAAGATAAATGAAATTGAACTATAATATAAAGTCATAGCTTTGCAGAACATATTTTACCTCTGCAACAGTTACTCATTATATTATATTAGTTCTGGCAGTTAGTGAGTTTATCACTGTCTTAGATTAAGTATCATATAATTCTGTTGATGAAAAAAATTTGTCCATTTCCCCTGTTTCACCAATGACTCTAATAAATATGGCAAGATAATTTGTAGAGAGAATAATTTATGTTTGGTTCTTATTGCTATAAGATGCAGAAAAAATTCAGATCCTGAGTTGAGTTCTTATCATTTCTGCTTCCAACTCTGGGACAGTAAAAACAAAAGCTTGCCTGTTTTCTTAGAATGAGGCTCGAGGGATCATTTATTCTCACCTATCTTTGAGTAGTGTGTGTGTGTGTGTGTGTGTGTGTGTGTGTGTGTGTGTTAAAAGGGAGTTTGTTTAAGTAGACTACAACTGTAATGGACATAGGCCCACCTGAAGTGGAAAAAGGGACTTTTGAGAGCTTCTAGTGAGACAGAGAAGCGAGGGGTATTGCTTAGACCCCCTCGTAGAATAAGGTCTGCTTTCTGTCCTCAAGAAGCTTTATAGGCCCCAGAAACTGCAGATGAAGAAGCCAGTGACTGCTAAGTATGATGTGATTGGCAGCATGGACAGATATGGAAATTATATTCTAGATGAGTGTGTGTGTGTGTGTGTGTGTGTGTGTGTGTGCATGCAGATATGTATTTGCACATATGCTAGAAAAATAAGGGAAGAGACAGGAAAGAGGACACTTGCATAAGTTGTAATGGAGTTACTTCCCTAAGACAACGAAGGCTGGAAGGCAGATGTAGGGTAAGATTTTGATGCACTTCCTACTTACGTTTCCTTTCGTATTTCAGTGTCATTCAGAAGGTATCATTCTAGTTCTGAAATTTCTTATAAACAATTCAAAACACACTTTCAGGTTTCATCTGTAATGCCAGAAATTTTAGAACTCCTTTTACTCACCATAGCATTATTTATCCTCTGTACCACTTTGCCACTCACATTCGTTTATATCAACCATTACCTGCCTTGAGAGGGCAATTGCCACTTTTAATTGTTCGTCACTAAGTTCCCATAGTCTAGTATAGCCTCCGGCTTTGCATCTGATGCATAAATACACAATAAATATCTGTCAGCTGACATAAATCCATAAAATTGTATCTGCCTCAGCAATCCCAATATGTTTGGATCATTAGTATATCAGATGTTTTATGCTTTTTATGTTTTTCTTTCTCTCCTGTCACATTCTTTAGGACTGCTATATGAAAAACTGATGTTTTTTTAACGTGCAATTTTGTTCCAGAAATTATTGGAGTTATTTACAATCCACGCCAACTTCTTTCCTTCGGGGTGTTTGTATTTTACCCCTTTAAGTGGCCATTCTCTAATCTCCCCATTATTTACACATCACTAAAATAAGTAATTTGTAAGACATCTGAAGATGTTACTTCGAATTTTCCTGCAATCCTTTGTTAGTAGTGTTCTAAGTACCACACTCTATTGTTCTCTGAAGAACGATGTATGAGTGGAAGGGATGTTGGAAATTGGCATCTCTTAGAATAGGAGTGTACCAGTCTCGGATCACACACTTTCTCTTTCAGACTCTGACGGTGTCACCCCACTGTCTGATAGTCTGAAGCACTCTTGACTTTGGTTTCCTGATAGTAAGTTGTTTACTGCTTTTGGAGTTCAGAGAATTCTTTACTTACTTTTTCTTGAAATTTAAGCCTATTTTAGGACATATCACAGTATTCAGCTTGCTCATCTGATACTGGGCATATTTTCTGATTTTTCACTTATCTTTGTATTTTTTTTTTAATTTCAGAATTTTTATGTTGAATATTTATATTCAATTTTTATATTTTATATGTTGATTACCAATTTTGCTGTATTATTCAGGTGTTGTTTTCATATATTTTAAAGTTAAATTTCAGTGGTGTAATATCCATGTCTATATTCTCTTATATTAAATTAATGTGATTCCCCATTTTTTTGAATCTCTATCTTCTGTCTTATAAATGGCATATTTATACATCATTATATCCTAAATATCTTTTTTTTTCTTAATGGAGTGAGATTAATGTCTCCCCATTTTCCTCTGTTACCTTCAAGATCCCCCCACCCCCAACCTCCAGGTAGGACCCAGCAATTATATTTCCTGAGACATCTGTTCCTCAGAACTCAGTAAGAAGAAGTTATCTTATAGAAAAACAGAAACAAAGAATATGTGATATGCATGTATGTGTGTTTGCACATACATACACCCCAGAAACAATTATTTTGTACGGTCCCTGTTTCACTATTATTTTCCAATTAGATGATCGAATTCTCATTTCTGCATTAAGAGTCTCACTGGTGTTCCTTATGGTTGGCTAATTCTGAAGCTAGAGATAGACTCTGATCTTAATTGAAAGTATTTAGCCTGATTGCTTTTTATCCTTAAGCAAGTCTGTAGTTCTTCTCCTTTGTTTTTTCCTTCAACAAATACATATTGAGTACTTCCTATATGTCAGGTGCTGAGCCAAGCACTAGAGAATGCAAACGTGAATGACAGACTCATTACGTTCATGTGACTCTTTGTCTAATGTGGGAAACAATCATATTATAAAAAGGTAAGCTGGGCGCCTGGGTGGCTCAGTCAGTTAAGCGACCAACTTGGGTCGTGATCTTGCAGTCTGGGGGTTCAAGACCCGCCTTGGGCTCTGTGTGGACAGCTCAGAGCCCGGAGAATGCTTCAGATTCTGTGTCTCCCTCTCTCTCTGCCCCTTCCTGGCTCATTCTCTGTTTCTCAAAAACGAACAAACAAACATTGAAAAAAAAGAAAAGCCAAATTATAAAATATAAACAACTATGGAAGTCCCAGCAATGTGATGGTGGTGGCTAATCATAGGAAAATGCTCATGGAGTTAGCTAGTGGATATCAGAGACAAAGATGGGAGAAGTGTGGAGGAGAAAGGCATTCTAGACTCACTGAGCATGAGCAAATGTTCAGAAGTAAGGGACAGCATAGTATGTGCTGTGCTCTGCGCATGTGTGTTTCTGTACTCTTGTGAGTGCATGCACGTGCATGTTCGTGTACCGCTTTGTCTTTGCTGGAATTTGACTGGTCCTATAAGGAATGGCAGAAACCCGGAGGTATTGGTAGGAGCAGGTTCTGGGAGCCTTGTATGCCATGAGAAGGGACTTGGATTTTATTCTGAAGGTGAGTGGTCCTTAATCTTTTGACAGTGTTCCCCTTTGAGAATCTGTTGACAGCCCTGGAACCCCTCCAGAACAGTGAGGAGAGACTTGAACATGTTCCTAAGTTTAAGGGCTTCAAGATGGTTTATATCTTTTGCTCCAAATGCAAGCAAGTGACAAAAAATTAAATGAGCTACTCAATGAAGTTATTTTTTGTATGGATTTAAAATAAAGGATAAAATGAAAACTCTAAACAAATAAAGGATAAAATGAAAATTCTAAACAACAACAATAACACCGTGTGGGAAAAGATTGTAAAAGACAGTGTGATTGGTTAGGGGTAGAGGTAGAAATACTGTTAACGTTTGTTAAAAATTATAGTTAAGTATTCATGCCAAAATTTTAGCGGAAATCACCAGAAAGAATAAAAATGCAATCTTCAGCTTTGAAATCATCACAGAGGGGTACCTGGGTGGCTTAGTTGGTTGAGCGTCCTGATTTTGGCTCAGGACATGGTCTCCCCGTTCATGAGTTCAAGCCCTGCATCAGGCTCTGTGCTGATGGTATGGAGCCTACTTGGGATTCTCTCTCTCTCCCTCTTGCTCTGCCCCTCCCATACACACACACACACACACACACACACACACACACTGTCTCTATTTCTCTCTCCCCTCTCTCTCTCTCCCTTACAATAAATAAATAAATAAACTTAAAGAAAATAAATCATCATAGAAAAAAAAGAAATATAAAAATATTTATCAAACAGAAGATAGGTAGGGAAGGAATCTATGAAAAACTGTGGCTAAACAGAAACCACAAAATAAGATTTAGTAAAATCCTAATACAATATCAGTAACTGTAATAAATACAATTAGGCTAATTTCATCAGGCAGATTTTATCATATTGAATAAAAATTTTAGCCACATGCTACTTATAAGGATACCCAAATTAAATAATTAATTACCTAAATTAAAACCATATCAAAATGGATGAGGAAATATATACCATTCAAAAAATGATCAAAAGAAAGATGAAAAAGCTAAATTAATACCAGACAAAATTGAATGTAAGGCAAAACACACTTGTGAAGATAAATCAAGGGTACTACTTAAGAATAATAAAAAGAAGGTAAAAGGGAAAGAGATTTAAAAAACAGGAGATACTGATGGAGTAGTAGGTCGTTTGGGAGAAGATGGGGTCAAGAATACACACGGATGAACATTCAGATTTTTTTGAAAAAGGGTGGGGATGGTTGGGAATGGGTGTATTCCAACTGTTGGCCTTTCCTGGCTGTGGTTGGAAAAATGGGGTTAGACATGGGAAGTGCATTCTCACTTATGTCCAGTGGTTAGTAGCCACCCACCTATTCCACAGACATTCATCTCACTCTAAAGCTTTCCCAAGCTACTCGGCAGGTCTTGAAAGTGGTATTTCATTCATATGCTCCTATTCTACCAGCTGCATTAAACTGTGCTTGTTTTCTGAGGTTCGGGGATAAGGTCCTAATGTTAGTATTGAATCAACTACCTACTGTCAGGAGCATGTGGTTCATATTTTTCTTTTTGGGTTTGCTGAAAGCAAGTCTCGGAACTGCAGCTACATAATAAGCAAGAGGAGGCTGATTATTCGACAAACGATCACTGCACTTATTTTGGCAAAACTACAAAACATCAGCCAAGATGGCTCCTGCCAGTGGGGGAAGCTTTCCTCTCCTGCATTCTACACCCACTTCTTCTCACCAGATAAGGGTTCTGTCAGTGGTCTAGACCCCTTCTACAAAAGGCAGCCACAGAAGAGAGTTAAGAGGCTGGTACACACATATTAGAGTGACAAATGAACGTTATGTCAGATTTAAGTCTGGGGAGAAAACAAAGCCTGTTACTTAACATGACTCCTAGGCATTTAGTCATTGAACAGTACAAGCATAACGTAGGACATCTCCTCTGAATGCTAGCAAGCATAGTGTGAAGTCAGCTCTTGGGGAGATTTCAGGCATCAGAGTAAATCCAGATTGGCTTCTGTCATTTGCTATACTGTTTGAATCCACATGATAGTTGATAGTGTCTTGGTCAAGGATGATATCACTGAATTGGGATGATAGCTGCTAGGAGGCTCAAATTCTGATTATTCTTTGAAGGTGGAGCCAGAAGTCTATTCTAATGTTACATTTGTTATATGGCATTACATATTGCCCCCAAACCATATGTATACCTATGATGTTGTCCAATGTTTTAGAAATATCAAGTTAACTATGGAGCCCTTCAAGTAAAACTTAGTAGGCTGACCATCTTTGTCCAGCAGTTCTCCCTCCAAATTTTTCATTAAAATATCAGTGAAGAATAGTGGATGAAAGATTTTTTTTAAGTTTAGACAACAAACTTACGGAGGAAATTTAATGGTTTTAGCAGACCATAAAAAAGGGGAATCCAAATGCCTATAAGAGGAGGAGTACCTGTAAGAATTGATCTAATTTCCCTTTCAGAATGCTTAGAACATGGAGTGAGGTATGATTAGCAACAGGAATGGTTGAAAATCTATATACAAATTGGTTGAATTTCCCTGGTCCCTTACACTTTCTGAGCAGTCAGAAAACTACCCCACCCACATGCATCATAGGTAATAGCATGCTTAGTCTGGAGAAACTGAGCCCAAGGAGCCTCTGAGTTCAGAGACAACAGGCACACAGGATAAGGTGTGTGTGTGTGTGTGTGTGTGTGTGTGTGTGTGTGTGTAGGGAGTAAGAGTGGTAAGATAATGCAAAAATCTACATGCTGAAATGCAAGACCAGCAGGCTGCTTCTCCTGTCTAGCTCCTAGAATCCCAGACAACCAGGTTAATACCCTCCACCCATCAACACAAACCCATGCACTTCTTCCAGTCAGCTTCTCACTTTTACATATGAAAGGACAGCCAACAATCAGTGGACATTCAAGAAAAGACAATTTTTGGGGCGCCTGGGTGGCTCAGTCGGTTAAGCATCCGACTTCGGCTCAGGTCATGATCTCGCGGTCTGTGGGTTCGAGCCCCGCGTCGGGCTCTGTGCTGACAGCTCAGAGCCTGGAGCCTGTTTCAGATTCTGTGTCTCCCTCTTTCTCTGACCCTCCCCTGTTCATGCTCTCTCTCTCTCTCTCTCTGTCTCAAAAATAAATAAATGTTAAAAAAAAATTTTTTAAAAAGACAATTTAAGAGAGACAAAAAACAAACAGGAAAACGCAACTTGCACAATAACAAAGACCATCAGTGGAACAGAAGAAACCAAATAAAGTATAGTTAATACCATCAAGGGTGTGAGAAAAGATAGTCTGCCTATGAAACAAGAATGGGGTCCTATAATGAAAGAAAAATTCAGAGGGCAATTTTTAACTTTGGAAATTAACAAATGATGAACAAAAAGAGGTTTTCTTTGGCCTCCACCACTGGCGTGGCATGGCTCCAGAGGGGCTGGGGACATACAACCCCAGAGTCTGCAGGAGGAGATGTTGCCAGCAGGCAGGTTGGCATGGGCAGGGGCATGATGCTGGGGCTGTGAGGTTGAGAGGAGATGTTAGTGCCAGTGGAGAGTCGGATGCCTTTTGGGGGCACTGCTAAACTGGTGGGTACCTGACCCAGGGAAGAGTCTGTCCGGTCCCTCTGTGCTCAGCCATCTCTAGGCCAGATGCAGCATCTCCTACCTAGTTTGAAGGATCTGGGGGCATAGATCTTTGGCAGTCTGGAATAAGTCTAGCTATCTGAGCTATTGAAAATCTCCCTGGAGTAAGAACAGAAATTGCAACCACAAAAAAAAAGGGCCAAGCTTGATGAAGGTTACCCTTGAGAACAATAACATTTTGTGTTGGAGACAGGAAAATGTAAAGACCTAAGGGATTTAACCAACATTTTGGGGGAATCTTGCACATAAACTTTCATCCTGGCTACCAATATTTTGGACAGATCCTTGGCTTTTACGACAAGGAGACCTAAGATTTGCCTCACATTGGAGTCTGTTGTGTTTGCTGGTTGCCGGCATAGTTGAACAAGAATGCATTTCTTCCACTCCTGAAGTAATCCAAATTAGTCAGTGTAAATGCACTGGTTCTGACAGAAAATGAAGGGAAAATATAATTCTGGAAAAAATTCAGAACTATGAAATGGAACAGGCTGCTGTCTTGAACTTTGTTCTACTTGTATAAGAACATTATACTTCATATTTCAGAAAGGAAGGAAATACCGAGCCTTGGTAACCTGGAAGCTCAGCTGAAAGCTTACAATTTTCAACTAGTCTTTTCAAAAGCAAAGCCATCTGTGTGAGCTTTGTACCTCCTCAGTCTGGAAGTACAAACGTAAGTCAGCAAATTATCACGAATATTCCTGCTTGTTATAAAGCATTTGAAGATTAATGGCACTGAGTTCTTTTATTGAAGGGAAGTAGTTTCTAAGCGTCTAGCTGAATATTTTCTCTCAAATGTTACAAGAAGTTGGTTTGGGGTGTTTCTCGGTGCAGAGCCCAGACCTCCAAGACAGCAGCTAGGGTATTTCTGAGTTGTAAACAACACTGGTGGATAGCCACCTTGATGAAAGTGAGGACTCTGAAGAGGTGGGTTCTAACGAATGAAGTCTCAGCAGCTCTGTCTCCATTGCAGTGATCAAAGATGCACTGTCGTTTTCAACTTGAAAGTGGCACAGTTTCCGTGCTTTCTGTTTTAGAAATCTAATTGTACTGTGTCAGAATTTAAAGTATGTATATAGTTTATAAGCAATAAATGGAGGACTGGGTAGTTTTTCATTCAGCCCTCGTCGAAGCAGGAATACACAGACTAGAACGCTGTCGTCTATAATTATTCAGAGCAGATCTGGTCTATTTTCATATTCTAAACTATCAAATGGGTTAGGGCCTCTCAAACAATTGAAAATAACTTAAATATAGGCACTATGTTTTTCACTTTAAATAAAAATGATCTTTAGCTACATGTTAATACGATAATACATTTTGTGAGAAAGGATGTAGGAAGTGAAAGGAGAGAGCATTTGTTTTCTTGATGAAGTATGAAGTAAGAGGCAGAAATCTGCTGAGAATAAAACAGAGTCCAGTCTGAGAGGGAAAGAGGTTTCAGGGGAGCAAGTTCTGAATGGGTTTTGAGGGGAATGTTGAAGGGAACTAATCAGAACAAGTAAAGTCCTGAAATGATACAGAGGTCCTAGCCAATGTTGGAAACCATGAATTCAGTAGTGCAAGATCAAAGAAAGAACCAGGGTTTTTTATCTAGCATTACCAAGTTCCAAAATGCAGAAACCAAAAAAGGGTAACTCACTGCTCTAGGATTTGGGTTTGCAGGTTGCTGGTGATGAGGAACTTCAGATGAACAACCTTGTCAGTGAGAAAAGAAGGTAGACTAGGATGAAATCAACAAATAAAAAAAAAGGGGGTGGAATCCAGGGCCTGGAGGGTTTGTTGTGATTCCTGTGCATATTTGGTGGGAAGGATAGTATATAAGAGGTGAAAAATCAAGAATTTGTTGACAATGAATGGAATGTAGAACTTCGAAGTTTCAAGTTACCTCTTCAAGGCATGTACCTTAATTTTTTTTTTAATTTTTTTTAACGTTTATTTATTTTTGAGACAGAGAGAGACAGAGCATGAACAGGGGAGGGGCAGAGAGAAAGGGAGACACAGAATCTGAAACAGGCTCCAGGCTCTGAGCTGTCAGCACAGAGCCCGACGCGGGGCTTGAACTCACAGACCATGAGATCATGACCTGAACCGAAGTCGGACGCTTAACCGACCAAGCCACCCAGGCGCCCCTGTACCTTAATTTTTTAAAATGTTTTTTAAATTTATTTTTGAGAGAGAGAGAGAGAGAGAGAGAGAGAGATTGAGCATGAGCAGGGGAGGGGCAGAGAGAGGGAGACACAGAATCTGAAGCAGGCTAGCTCCAGGCTCTGAGCTTTTTGCACAGAGCCTGATGCGGGGTTCTAACCCACGGACCACGAGATAAGGCATGTCCCTTAGAAAAGGGCTACAGTGCAGAGGGGAAAAGGGTAAGGCAAAAGAAGTCTAGGGCATTTGAAATTAAGATGTGAATTTTTTTGTCTATGTAAACTCTGAAATCACCTAGAATTGTGGTACAAGTATGGCAGAGAAAGACTATGAACCAGCTCTGAAAGTCTACATTGAAAAAAGTGACCTTAACAAGCACAATATAAGATAAATTGTTTTAAATGAAGATAGATTTTTATTGGAAGATGAAAATGTAAAGGTCAGGAAGCAGAATTAGGGGGTTGGGGGAACGTCACCTCTACAATCTCTCGATATACACACTTTCCTGTGGACCTGGAGAAAAGAATAGCTTCCGGGCTTACGTGAGTACTGAAAGTCATAATTAATCAAGGCCTATCTTCCTTTAGCATCAATTTCCATGGTTGATAAACAATTTCATACATTTTGGATTCATACAAACTCAGATACAATTGGAAGTAAGTAGGATGCAAAATTTATGTACATGTTAATGATAACACAAACATGTCAAAGAAATCTACACTTGGGAAATGCTGCTTTGGGCTAGTACTCTGGTTCCTTTGGAAGACTTTCTTTCTCCTATCGTCTGTATGAAGAACTTTGAAGAGGTCCTGAAAGAAAGGTTGGGATGCAGGACAGTTCATTATCCACAGGAAAGAGTCTTGCTCTGCAACGGATAAGGTGGCGGGGGGTGAGGGTGGGTGAGGGGGTGGGGGAGTGGTTGGGGTTGTTCAACAGAGAAAAAGATTAGAAAGAGAAATCTGAAAACAGTAACGGTCAAGTGCCCTGACATAGAAAAGAGGAAGTGTGGGATGTTAACAATTTTCAGTCATTAAAACAGGAATGAGGATCATTCAAAGGTCATCAACCTCAGAGATTTCCTATTCTAGATTCTGCACTCATCATGTTTGTGCAGGAAGTACTGTACCCTGCCTGTCTCTGGGAAGCACTGAGTACCATGTGTGAGGAGATTCTCAGCAAGCATCAAGAGTTCTGATTAAATCCAAGGCTTTTCCACGTGCTGGGAGCAGTGAGGGGTTGTTAGTCCGTTCACCGCAACCCTCCAGGTAGCTCATAATTCACTCAAACAGTGACAAGATGACTTACTTTATGGCTCAGCAACTCTTTCTTCCAGGTCAGAGACAACCAGTGAAGACCCCAAAACAGTATTTTACTTTTTCCCTATTTGGTTTCCACGATGCTTGTCTCTCCGACCTCTTGACAACAGTAAATACTTGCGAACTGCTGAACAATGTTGAGTGCCTCAGCAAACTTAACTTTTAAGTCACCAGATGTTTTGGTCTTCCGTCCTAATTATTTTGTTAGAACTGTTTTTAAAAATCTTCATTTATTTATTTATTTAGAGAGAGATAGTGGAGGAGGGGCAGAGAGAGAGAGAGAGAGAGAGAGAGAGAGAAGGAGAGAGGAAGCCCGACTCAGGACTTGATCCCACGAACCGTGAGATCATGACCTGAGCCAAAATCAAGTCAGATGCTTAACTGACTGAGCCACGCAAGTGCCCCAAGAAGTAATTACCTTCATCAACAAATGTAGCAACACCAGCTTCCCCTCCCCCCCCCCACATAGAGCTTTTCTCCCTCAGAGAGATGTCTGAAAATGCATCTGAGTAGACATACCCTAGAATCTTTGAAGCTCGTTTCCTCTACTGCCAAAATAAAATGATTCTGTTATTTTGAAATTATACAGCACTTTTCACCCAGAAAGCTTTGTGAAGAAATACTTCCTTCTTCAAATGTTATTGGATATTGAATTACAGTCTCTGTTTTCCCTGTCAGTGAAAGTGATCACATTATCTTCAGACCAACTAATATCATGACTTATTAATAATCGTGTAGCAGTAATTTGGTCTGGTATGGCTATGAACAGTGAAATAAAGGAAACGTTTTATGAGAAATTCTGGAATTTAAAGAATTACGTTTTTTATGTAGCCTGAAAGACAGGCAATCATTTCCAGAAGAACTGAATGCCAGCCAGTTGGAAAAGACCGAGTTTGGAGCAATTGAAAAAGGAATTTTTCTAAAAAGACAGGCAAGTGGCCTCAGGAAAGGAGGCTTGCTAAAATGTACTGGGTACAGGCAGATAATAATAGGAATTGCCAAATTGGGTTTTTGAGGATATTGAGATGAGGCTTAACTTGGAATTATTGAGTTTCAATCTAGCAGGAAAGAACAGAGTAACACCTGGGGCTGTTCTCAGTGGTTTGCTAGCGTGGGTGGGGGGTGGGGGTGGTGGTAATAACAAAGTAATACTAACTCTGGGATGAATTGTTTAATTTTTACTTTTAAGAAATACTGTTCTCTTCTAGGTACAATAAAACAGCTATATCTACTAAACAAAATCTGAATTTATTCAATCATTTAAGCATCAAATGATTTACTGAATTTTTTAAAAAGATGGCTTCACTTGTCTTAGACAACTTCACAACTGTTGAGAGGGGATGGGGGTTGTGGTGGATACTCAAAGATGACATGACTTAGTCTGAAAAAGAACATTTGTGACATAAGAACTAGGACAACGGTACAGGTGGATGATAAAAAACGTGACTTGGTTTGAGCACATGCAGGGTGCCTGGTGAAGAACCCCAGAAGCATTTTGGAAGGAAAAGGATTTTGCAAGGGATTGGTCCTAAATTATGAAATATGGAGAAAAATTAAAAAAGAGGTGAAATTTGAATTGGTACGGAACAAACTTTGTGGTAGGTAGAATAATGGATCCGCAAAGATGTTCAAATCCTCATCCCAGAATCTGTGATTATTACATGGCAAGGAGAAATTAGGGTTGAGGATGGGATTAAGGTGCTAAATCAGCTATTCCAGGAAATTATTCTGGATTATCCAGGTGGGTTCAGTATAATCACAAGAGTCATCAAGGAAGAAGGAGATAGAAAAAAAAGAACCAGAGAAATGGCATCATAAAAAAAGGCAACCATCCATTGCAGGCTTTCTCACTAGAACAAGTAAGCAATGCAGCCCTACTAACTACTGGCACCTTGATTTTAGCCCAGTGAGACTCCTTTCAGACGTCTGTCCTCCAGAACTGTAAGATGATAAATTCATATTGTTTTAAGCCAATTAATAGTGATTTGTTACAACAACAATAGGAAACTAATACAGATGTGAATTTATGAGAACTGATATGATTGATAAAGGAAAGAAAAGAGCCAAACAAATATATGAAATTTTTTTTTTAGCTTAAGTGGTCAATTGGGATAACAATGCATTCAGAGAAGATGGCAGTAATTGGCAATCAGAGATGATTTTGGTGGGAAGATGATGAAATTCAACTGATTTATTTTGAGTTTGAGGTAATAGAATGATATGAAAGCATCAATATCCAGATGAAAAAATAGATTTGGATTTGGAAATTGACAATATGGAGAAACTATGAGAATAAAGGATTAATCTAAAAAGTGTTTTAGGCAAAAACAGAATGGTTTAGCTTTTGGCGATTTTCAGGTTTAGGGGTAGATTAAAATGAAAAAGATAAAATAATAGAGCCATCAGAGAAGCAGATGGGGAATCGGTAAAGGACAGAGATGAATTCGCAGAGAGTTTGAGGTATGAAATTAGAGTTTTGTAAACATCTGCTGAATGAATAAAATAGAAGTATCTTAGAAAGTAGACAAAGGCTCAGACTGATGTGTTAAAAGTGGCTTTGCTAGTCAAGAGTGATAAAACTCTTGACAGTTATAAAAGTATAAAACTACTTTTATACATTATTATGTACTTGGTAACTGACCAGGTTATTATATATTCCAAAAACACAGATTGGCATTTAGGTCCTGAAAAGTATCACCTAATAGTAGCATATGTGAATGCTTGTTTCACTGTGGACTTGCCCATGCTGAATGTTAAAATTTGAGCAGGATCTCAAGTGCGGCGACTAAATTGAGGTATATTCTTTGGTACGTTATTAGTCAATGTATGACAAGTGTTTATTTTTATAGTTTTATGCCCTTCATCTTCCTATATGATCTCATTCCCATATGCTTTTTCTTGATTTTGTGCTTACTTTATATCCTGTCAATCCACACTCTCCATAAAGGTGTCAATGTGAAATATACAGTATTGTTGCATGTAATGCATACACATTTGTATATGTGTTGCATTATATTTCTTACTTTTTTCACTCAACCTATATAGAACTGGAAAAATTTTTGCATGAATTTATTGGAATTATCCTTTTCAGTAACCCCCTAAGTTATCTAGTCTTCTGTTGACTGATATCTGGAATGCTTCCAACTTTTTACTACTATTGTACTTCAAATGAGCAGTTTTATCTATGCCTTTTTGTGTACCTCAGCAAGGGTTTCACTGGAATTTTTTTTCTTTTTGTGGGATATATGCATACCCTTATTTGATAACTAGTCAATAGAATTTACTTCCAAAATGAGTGCCACGGATGCCTTCTAATGCATCGGGGTTTTTTTCCCTGCATCTGCATCAATACTTGACATTATTTGAACTTTTTCGAATATGATGATAATACAACGTATATCATTATTATTTTTATGTGTACTTCTATGATTACTACTGCTATTGGTCTCTCTCTCAATATGTTTGTGTGTGTATATATATATATATGTATATATATACATATATATATATATTTATATTTATATTTATATTTATATTTATATTTATATTTATATGGTGTTTTTGTGTATAAACCGCCCATTCATATAATTTCCCAATTCTTTCTGGTTTCCCCATTTCTTGATAACTTATAATACTTCTTTGTGTATTATAGATCTTAATCCTTTGTCAGTTTTAGATGTTGCAAATACCTCCTTACTTCTAACTTCGTTTGAGAGGCCCTTGTTTGAGAAAATCTTTACCTTTGATGTAACACTATACACAATTTGCTTTCATATTATTAATGCCTTTTGTTCTTATTTAAAAATAATTCTCCATAGAGAGATAAAAGATATTAGAATACACTTCCCACTAACGTTGTTGTTTTTCTTTTCACAATATCCTTCAATCCTGGAGCTTATTTCTGTGACATATGGTCATAACCTCATTGTGCTTTTCATACTGCGAACCAATTATTTCAACTACAGAGTCCATACTTCATCCACTATATGCTATGTTAGTCTTTTATCTTTTCACATCTTATGTTACTATTTAGACCTTTGGTCAACGATTCAAATTTAAGTTTACTGTTTTAACTCTAGAAATGTTGAGAATTTCTCTTTGTGTTCAATGCTTTTAAATATTTCTGTACTGCATATAAATATGTACTGCTTTATATTTTCTGCCCTGCTCTGTACTCCATGAGGCTTCTCAACTGAGGGTATGCATCTTTATTTAGTTATAAAAAAATGATGACTGTTATGTTTTCACTTCTTTCCTCTCCATTTTCTTTGTTTCTTTTTTTTTTTTAATGTTTATTTATTTTGAGAGAGAGAGCATGAGCAGGAAAGGGGCAGAGAGAGAGGGAGAGAGAGAATCCCAAGCAGGCTCTGGAGCTGTCAGTGCAGAACCTGACACAGGGCTCAATTACCTGAACTGTGAGATCATGACCTGAGCTGAAATACCAAGAATTGGATGCTTAACTGGCTGGCCACCCAGCCGCCCCCATTTTCTTTTTATTTTTCTCTTTCTGGGATTTCTATCAGATAGAAATGGATACTTTAACCTTTAGTTTTTGCATCTTATAACTTCATTTTTATAGAGTTAGGGTTAAGTTTTGTACAAGCACATAAAAGCCTATGTCATTCATTTCAATAGCCATGTAATACACTACAATATTATTATGAATAATTTTTTGATGGATATTTAGGTTTCCAATTTTTACTACCACAACAAATAAATCATTCTACTGTGTCTATTTTGGTGCTCATCTATGCATAGTTCTTTTGGATTGTTTTTTAGAAGTAGAACTGCTGAGTCAATGGAGATGAACGATTTTATTTTGATAGACTGTCAACTTGTTTTCCAGAATGGTTTCTGCAATTTGTACTCCCACTAAGAGTGTACAAAAGTACTATTCCTCATTTCTATGCCAAGGCTTGATGTAATCACTGTAATTCTTGTCAAACATATGAAAAATAATTCCTTTTTATTTTGCATTTTCCTTATAACTAATCAGGTTGAACATATTTTTGTATATATTTATGTAGATATTTGTGATTATCCATTGTGACTTACATCCTGTCCATTATTTCCATTATTTTTATTGTTTTTTTTTAATTGACTTTAGGAACTCTGTGTGTGTATGTGAGTGTATGTGTGTGTGTGTGTGTGTGTGTGTGTGTATTTTAGATAGTAATCTTGGCCAGTAATATAGTAATATATGGTGCAAAATTTTCCCCAGAACCTTGCTGAAATTTTAGCTTTATTTATGATTTATTTTGTTTTAGGGAGTCTTTAGTTTCTAAGAAATAGAATCTGTCAGTTTCTTTTCTTTGGATTTGTGTTTCACTTAGAAAACATCTCTACCAATATTAACTTACAATTTCTTCTACTGCTTTTGTAATATTAATTAACCTGGAATTTACACACACACACACACACACACACACACACACACACACGGAGATCTATTTTTCTTCAATGTGCAAACCCAATTTTTCAAATACTAGTAACTGAATAGTCCACATTTTCATTTTTGTTTACAATGCTGTCTTCACCACAAACTAAATTAAAGTATATACATGGATCTGTTTACAGAGACTCTTTGTAATATCTTTTAACTTCTCTGTTATTCATGTCTTTCATCACTAATTTTATTTTTTAAAAAGCTATAGCTCTATTTTCCATAGCATCTAGCTATATTTTCCATAGCATCCTTAGTTTGTTCTTTTCATGAACTTTAGAATTAGGTGGTTTTTTTGTTTGTTTGTTAATTTCTTTGATCATTGATTGAGGTTATATTAAAATATAGATTATTTAATTGTTCTTCTATTGCTCATGACCCATCTTTTCCTTTTCCAGCTCTTCTTTCAGTCTGTCAGTAAACGTTTATAATTTATTTTTGTATCCCACTCTTGATTTTTATAAGTTTTTAAGTCATAATCCTTGGTTATTTGTATTTTCAAATTTTCTGATTCTTTAGAAACATTTGATAATTTTCCAAATTTTGTTAGATAGTTAAGATTTTGAACCATTCATAGGTTGCAATTATTTTCAATTTGTTTTGTTTTTTTCTTTTTGAACTATTTCTCTTCAGTGAAGTTTTCATAACATTTTTAAATTGAGCTATAACTTACCAACAGTTAAATGCACAGATATTAAGAGTACTATTCAATCAATTGGAAAATATATAAATTCACGTGACCAACATTATAATTGTTGTTTAGTTCAGTAACATCATCAGAGAAAGTCCCTTTCTACTCCTTTCTGGTTGATCACCTCTCCCTTGCTTCATGCCAACCACCATTGTTCTGATTTCTATCACTATAAATTAGTTTTCTATGTTCTAGAAATACATGTAAATAGTCACACTATATTTACCCTGCCTATATCTGCTCTGCATGGTGTCTGACTCCATTCACTCACATGGTATCTCTGAAGTTATTCTTTGGTTTTGTGTATATCAGTAGTTTGTTCCTTTTTATTACTGAGTAATATTTTGTTGAATATACTAAAATTTGATAATATATTTGGATTGTTTTTCAACTTTTGGCTACTATGATTAATTGGCTCTAATAAGTTTTTGTTAAAGATTTTTAGGGAACATATTGGAATTGAATTTTTTTAATGTAGGAAGAATTTTAACTAATCAATAGAATCAACTAATAAATTACAGAGATGAAGGAATTAGCCAACAAAGATATTACAATAGCTATTTTAATTATGAGCCATATGAATAAGAAGGCAGAGAAAAACACGATCATGAGAAGGAGAGAGTTCAATGATATAAGAAGACTCAAATTGAAATTTTTGAGGTAAAAAATACCGTATCTGAGATGAAAAATAAAGTAGATCATACTATAGACTGAATGTCTGTGTGCCTCACAAATCATATGTTGAAATCTAATCCTCAATGTAGTGGTGTTCGGAGGTGGGCATTTAGAGGGTGAGTAAGTCATGAAAGTAGAACCTTCATGAATGAAATTTGTGCTCTTATAAAAGAGGTTCCAGAGAGCCTTTTTGCCCCTTTTACCATGCGAGGACACAAAGAGAAGATGACCATCTATGAACTGGAAAGTGTGCCCTCACTAGATATCAAATCTTCTTGTGTCTCGAACTTGGAATTCCCAGCCTTCAGAACTGTGAGAAATAAATATCTGGTTTTTAAGTCACTCAGTCTTTGACACTTTTGTTATATCAACCTGAAAAGACTGAGACAGCATTCACATTAAATTAGATCCAGCAGCAAAAAAGACCAATGAACTTAAACACAAGCTGTAGAAACTATACAAAATTATGTACAGACACAAAAAATGAGGGAAGAAATAAACAGAGCATCAATGACCCGTTGGATAATAACAGGCAGTCTAACATGCACACAATTGTCATCTCAAAAGGAAAAAAGAGAGAGAAGAGATGAGAGAAAATCAGTTGAAGAAATAATAATAAATAATTTTTAGGTTTGGAGGAAACTATAAGTCTACAGACCCAAGAATCTCAATAAATTTTAAGCAGAGTAAACCTTATGAAAATCACTCTAAGGCACATCTTAATCAAATTGTTGAAAACCAATGGTAAGGAGAAAATCTCAAAAGTATCTAAAAGAAGTAAAGACAGATGACTTCACTATGGTAAAACTTAGATAAATATAATATTTGTGATTAGTAGTATTCAATTGACTTAACACATTTAATATAGAGTATAATAAAATTATGGAATATGAACCCCCACTTTTGAAGCACTTTACCATTAATGTTTCATAAAATTGTCATTAAATTACCGAGGGAATATAACAGTAGTGAAAAATATGTATCAAAAATTAATATTGGAAAAGAATGTGGATCTTGCTTCTAAGATTTGAGGAGTTTACAGGCTATAGAAAAGGAGACAATGTATTGGGGAAGCTATGTTATCCTTTAACTCACTGCATATAAAACTGTAGCCTAATTCAGGAAGAACTGAAAAAACCATTACTGTTACCTAATTTTGAATGGCAAGAGCTGGATAAGAGTGTGGGTGCACAGCAGTTGGTAAGAAGCATAACTTGATCCTAATTAAGTCTACCACCAGAAATTTCCTGGATGTCAGGGTTTGTGCAGTGGAGGGAGCCTGCTGTACAGATTATTCTCATATTACACTTTTAGCTAAATCAGGGAGACAGCTGAGGGTAGTTCCCAGTGAGAGCTGTCAAGCCAATGAGAATAATTTTATAGAAAGCATTGGGACAACTGCATAATTACAGACAAGAAAATCTTCAGCAAAGAAGAGAAAACCCATGCTTAACTGCATCCAAGTGCAATGTCCTTGATCATTAACTTTCCAAAGTAAAATTATAACAAATGTAAGTTTTTCTCTTGCTTTTGTGACTTACATAGGACCCTTTCAATTTCTTACAACCCATCTCAACCCCACAATTTTTCAGACATAAGCTTCCCTCTCTAAGGTTAAGTAAACCAAAAGGTTGACCAATGTATTTATTGAATGTTTTACTCTGGGGAAGTAAAACAAATGCCCACCTATAAAACAAACTTACTATAAGAAATTAAAGAAACTTTAAAAAAACCCATAATCTGTAAATGTGTTAAAATTTAAGAAAACCAGAGTAGAACATCATTAAAAATCCAAGAAAGATACTTAGAGATTAAAAATATGACTGCTGGATTTTGAAAATGCAATTAAGGTTAAAAAATTTAAAAAAAACCCTGGGTATTGGATTGTATTAATTCACTGACAATTCACTGACAAGTGAATTAATACTTTTATCCTCCAAAATTAAACAGAAAAGAATGCAACGATAATTGGGACAATAAGATTACATGAGAACACAGATGATGAAGTTTAAACTGCCAATTCTTTTCTATGTGTCTGCAGCAACAGGATGTTTTAAGATAATGTCTCAGTGTTTCACAATTTAAGTGATGACAGGTACATTGAAACTTCCAAAACTGAGACACACAGAGAAAAAGAATGACAAAAGGCGACCATAATATTCAAGATTGTGGGGTAACTTCAAAAGATATAACAAACATATAATTGGAATACAATAAAGAGAAGAAAGAAAACAGAGCTGAAGGAATATTTGCAATAATAATATCTGAGAACTTTTCAAAATTAATGACAAACATCACAGATCCAAGAAGTTCATAGAACACAAAGAAGGGTAAATACCAAAAATCCACACCCAGGCATATCATATTTAAACTGCAAAAAACCAAAACAAAGAGAAAATCATGAAAATAGAGGGGATGATGAGGGAATCTTACTATAGATCAATAATTTTTTGGTAAGAATTATGGCTGATTTCTTGTCAGACCTATGCAGGCAAGAGTGATATATATTAACAAGAGGGCCAAAGAAGACATACTTTACTCATATCTACCTCCCCTCCAACGACAATAATTTGGCATGCATCCATAGACAAAAGAGCCTTTGTGGGAGCTTTGAGAATCCAGTTAAGATGTGAAACCTTGCTGCAATCTAAAACCAGGAGGAGCTGTTTTGAGAATGAAGGCTCACAGCTAGGCGGCTGACTCACCGATAGTCCCAACCACAGATCGGAAGCAGCTCCATAAACCCTGAGGATGCGACTACTGTCCCACTTGGCTTTGGTTCTATTACCCGCACCACATGTCAAGGGACCTTGGAGGAATCACACTCACTTGTATGTTGTGTAACAGGCATACAGAACTCAGTGCTGACAGTGGACCCTGAGGTGGTCTGTAAACCAGCTCCAGCCTCTCTTGGCCACACCTGGAAGGCTGTAAATTCTAAAAGGGTTCTGTAACTGGGCTCTGGCCTATCCCAGCCACAGTCCACAAATAGTCAGGCTGACACCAGGGACCCAACAAGATATATATTTGTACCTCTGAGTATCCTGAAAGGGCCTTATATAGGGCTCCAGTTCCTCATAGTCACAGTCTTCCTGCAGACCTAAAATGGTAGGATCTCAGCAGGAGATATGTCCATCTGCACCACCAGGGATCCTGAAAGTGCCCTTTATTGGACTCCAGTCTCCTCCCACAATCGATGAGTAGGTCTGCTGGCAAAGGGAGTGGGCAGGGGAAATTCCCAGGAGATCTACAATTTGCCTGACAAGGAATTCTAAATAATTACCTTAAAGAAGCTCAATGAAATATAAGACAGATAAACGATGAAAAAAATTATGGATAACAATGCATTAACAAAGTGAGAGTTTTAATTATAAAATAGAAACCATAAAAAAGAACCAGACAAAAATCCAAGAGCTAAGGAATACAATGATAAAACTGAAAAAAAAAAAAAAAATCAGTAGAGAGTTTCAAAAACAGACTTGATCATGTGGAAGAAACAATCAGTGAACTCAAAGACAGATCATTAGACATTAGCCAGTTAGAGGAACAAAAAGCAAAAAGAGCAAAGAAGAATGAAAAAAGTGTACATGAATTATGGGAACATTATAAACATTATAAACATGGCAATCCCAAAGAGAGAAAAGAGGCAGAAAGATTATTTAAAGAAATAACAGCTGAAAACTTGCCAAATTAAGGGAGAAATATGGACATCCAAGTACAGAAGTTCAAAGGATCCTAAACAAGATCCCCCCAAAGAGGATCACTCTGAAACACACATAATCAAAATATTAAAAGTCAAAGACAAGGAAAAGATTTGGAAAGTAGCAAGAGAAAAAGAGCAATCATATACAAGGGAACCCCTAGAAAGCTATCTTTCTGCATTGATTTCTGTACAGAAACTTTGTAGGTCAAGAGATGGAGGGATCCTAGAATGGAATGCAGAATGTGAAAAAGATCTGTCTGTGCTACCAGTGTATGAAACAATCTCATTGAAGAGGGTGGAGGCAAACCTTTTGACCTAAGTAGATGAGTGGAATCTATAGCACCAAAGGAAAGCAAACTTTGAGTAAACATTGTGCTCTGTTCCAGCAGTAACACTGTTTCCCATGTGTATGAGTTAACAATTCTGAAACTACTGTAGGTGTATACTGGATTAAACAATTGAGTAAGTAAATAAGACAATGGGAGCCAGGCTTCTCAGTGATGGATTTAGAGGCTGCAGACAATCAAGGCTAAAATAATTCATGTGGTAATAATGGATTAGACTCGGAGACTTCAGTGTGAACTCATGTCTAGCTTAATATAGTACTGATGTTCACATATAGAAATGTTTATAGATATGTGCATATATATAGGCTAATATATATACATGTATTTCCTTATTCTGTCAGATGAGGGAGCCTAGAAGCAATGACCCCCAAGTAGCAATGAACACCTAGATCTCGGTTTCAAATAGCATTTTCCGTTCAAAGAAAAAGGCCTTTTTTGGGGAAGTGGCTGGTTCCAGCGTTAGGTCAGGGAATATTAAAAATGAGCTCAGAATATCTTATAGTATCAAAGAGTACCACAAAAAGTAAGGAAGCAAGGAAGTGTTCAAAAGCAAGGCAAAACAAAACAAAACAAACTCCCAAATCCCAATGATCAATACTGGTTCATTAACTGTGACGAGTGTACCATAATAAGGTATGATGTTATTAACAATGGAAGCTGGGTGTGGGTGAATGGAAACTCTTTACCACCTTCTCATTTTTTCTGTGTATCTAAAACTATTCTAAACTAAAATGTTTATTTAAAAAGTCTGTGCTGGGAGTAATTTTTTTTTTCTTTTCTTCCCTCACAGTAAAATGTTTTCTTTGATTTGTAATTCTATCGTGCATGTCATTTATACAGTAGCCTAAAATAGAAAAGCCACCAAGATAGACTCTTACTAATGTAGTTTGTTACTGAATATACCCAAGAGAAAAAGATCAATGGGAGACAGAATGTCCTTGCGATATTCCAGTCAGAGACCCTGAAGAAAACCACAAAATTCTTGGAAAAATTTCCTATAGGGAGAGTACAGAGAACCTCAGGAACCAGCTGGGAGTGGGGCTGTGAGTTTGCCCTTTTAGGCAAGTACAAAGGTGATTCTTCTTCATACTAAAGATAATGGATCACTGTTTTATCATGTGATGTGCTACTGGACACATAATATATACTGTTTCTCTAGACCCTCTTTAATCTCTATCCCTGGGAAATAGTCATTTAATCCAAGATTGCTATTCAATCTAACTGAACCATGACCAGCTCATATTTCTCCAATTTTCTTAGAGATTTCTATAAAAGACCTTGCCTGTACCCACAAACAGCCTTACAAAGAACTTATGACCAATAAATATCCCTGACCCGAACACTTGCGGTGTAGAGATGAACAAAATAAACCTGCTCCTCATCCTGATAGAGATTACAGTCTGGTGAGAAAGACAAATATTAAGTAAATAATTATCCAGACAATGAATCGATTGTAAAGGTGAAAAATGCTACGAAAGACTAAGGATATAACAGGAGAATCTGTCCAATATTTGTGTTTCTAGGTGGAGAGGGGTCAGGAAAGGAATCCATAATGAAATGGTGTTGAACCTGAGACATGAGGGATGAATTGGGTTGGCCGGATCAAAGCTGTGGAGATGAAGGAAGTGTCGATCAAGAGAATGAGAGGTTTACAGGCAGAGGGAATAGCATGTACAGTAGGTCTCTGTGGGAAAATCCATTGCATGATACCGCTATAGAGACATCAAGATTTGAGAATTAGATTATCCATTCAACCAAAGTTGATCAGATTTTTATTATGTGCCAGGTGTTTGGATGAAAGGGGGCCCTCTGTGGTTGGAACACACATAGCATGGAGAGAAGGAAAAATATACTAGTATTAAGTCTCTTAAAACTTCATTTCACAAAATTCAAAAATTATACCACTATAATCTTTGTAGAAGTGTTCTTCAGACAAGATAGTCCCTTGGATTTTTCACTCTATTTTCTGCCTTTTTGAATATTAGAGACATTAGGTTCTCTCCAGACTTGTAGTAGCTCATGTATTCACCAGAATTTCCCAAAAATTAATCCATCATATATCCTTCAGCCAACTCACTGGCAAGTTATTTTACCATTTTTGCAATAATTCACCTGGTCGAAGACAACTGGCCTCATTTTGAGATGTAACTGTGTCTCTTTAAATATATTATGTTCTGGCTTTCAACGCCCTCTTTTTGGTGTGTTCACTCTACTCTCTATAGTTATTCATCCTGCAGGAGAATACAAATACAAAATAGTTAAGTGTCATTTTCTTCCTCATAATACATCAACATTTCCTCAAGCTGCCCCATTGCCGGTTTCTGCTCCAAAAAGTGGTCTTTTAATATCTTTATAACTTTAAATGCATTGTGTGCAAGAATTCCTCAGAACATCTTTTTTAGAAAAATGTTTATTTATTTTTGGGAGAGTGCAAGCAGAGGAGGGGCAGAGAGAGGGGGGCAGAAGATCCGAAGCAGGCTCAGTGCTGACAGGCCGACAGCAGAAAACCTGATGTGGGACTCAAACTCAGGAACTGTGAAATCATGACCTGAGCCGAAGTAGGGCACTCAACGGACTGAGCCACCCAGATGCCCCTCCTGAAAACATTCTCAAGTACAACTATTTTGTCAGTTTCACAAATTTGTCTCTTTAAATCAAGTGTACCAGAAAGATTCCTTTGTGGAAATATCAATTTTACTGTTTCTGCCCCCATATTCTTCCTCATCAGAATCTCTTCCATAATGATGTCAGCAGAATTACATTTTTGGGAGCATTTTGAAAACTTTTGAGGTCTTTCTTCTTAGGTTCCGACTGCCTGAATCCATTTTCACTTTGTTCTCAAAGTAATAAAAAATACTTCCATCTAAAAACATGAAGAATGTTGGTTGAAAGTCCTGGAATTTTCTTTTGTTGTTATTTTAAAGGTAGCATTGTTTCTTGTCTTCAAGGTTCTTGTCACTTTTACTTTACTAACCAGTCTTTCCTTCTTGGTCATTATTAAGTTCAGAGTAGCAATTTCCCATGTTGCTCCCACAACAGTTTAAGAGGTAAAACTGTCAGTAGAAACAATCTAGTCACTAACTATATTGATAGTCCAGGCTCTCCTCTCAGTTTAGTAGCCTGAGAGCATTTTCTTTTTGTAGCCACTTGGGTAGAAGTATTATGGCTGTTAACTTAGCTATAGTTCAGCACCATAACTCATATTGTATTCTATGAAAAAAAGTTCTGGAACAAAAATGAGTTGTTGATACTACAGTCCACAAAGTTCTACATGATTCTGTTTTCCTCTTCAACTTCAACTCATATTGATACCCTGCTCACACACCTTCAGACATGATCTAATAACACAGCAAGATTTTTTTTCCTTAGGATGTTTGTTTATTTACTTCCCTCCGCCTGTGCACTGTTTTCCCAACACTCTGCACAAGGATTTCCTTCTGAATCTTTTAAGTTTCAGCTTACCATTTTCATTTCTATAACAATCTATTGTTTATTTCCTCACACCTTTTATTATAACCTAAACTTGTAATACTTATTTATGTGTGTTTACTGTATTATACCAGTGAAAAAGTAAATGCTAAGAGGTAGGAAACTTTTGTGTCTTTTCATTATGATATACTCATGTATACATGTGCTCACCATAGGTATACATATGTATAAATCCTCGATAAGTAATTGTTAGAAAAGGCAAATAAAAGATATCCTGAAATGTTAAGTTCTTTGCAAAAATGAATTAGATAAAATTGTTGAGCAGTTCTCTGTTGTACTTAATTACTGAATCAGAACAAGCAATTCATACTTCTTTTGAATAATTTTTAGCAAAAGGTCATAGAGAAGTGATTTCGGCAATGGCAGGCAAAGTAACAGAGACCACCTAGATCATCTAGAAAAGCAGACAAAATTGCTAGAAGAAACAGGAAATTAGCAAGGTGGTGAAGAATTATGAAGCAAAGATTCAGGAATAAAGAGAAACTCAGAGAAGTGGTCATGACATTTGGGCAACAGTTCACAGTGGGGAAACATCTGCCAGTTCTAAGACAAGGGTCTCAGAGAGGGAGAGCTGAACAAGGCTTTAGTCTTGTAGGACTATAGGAAAATTTGGTATCAGAATTTAATGGAAGGAATAGCACTGGCAAATCTCCCACCTTTAGGTTAGAATTTGAAAGGCTACATCCTAGAATAAGGTTGAACCAGAAGTAGAAAAGCCCTTCAAGAAATCAACTTTTTTTAATTCCTACCAAGGGATCTAAGTAATCCATGATAATTAGCTTTTCTGACTGCATAGGTCTCACAAAAATTTATTTAACAATACATAATTGTTTAATAGATGAATTAAAAGTATCCTAAAATATTTGCTTTTTTTTCAAAATGAGCTCAATAAAATAGCTGAACATTTCTTTGTAAAATTTTTAAGTTACTCAAAAATATGTGTAAACTTAGCAAAAGATCAAAGAGCAGTAACAGAAAAGGTAGCAAAAGTAATTCCACTCTTGGGGAAGTTAATGTCACCATAGGCTTCAGATTATTTCCATAACATTTCATATATGATGTTTACATATATGATTCCAGTGAAAAATGGAGTAGTTCATGAAAGCAATCACCAGGATGTAAAACCAAGAAGAACAGAAGCACCTGGATGGCTCAGTCAGTTAAGTGTCCAGGGCTCAAATTCACAAACCATGAGATCATGACCTGCTTGGAATTCTCTCTCTCTCCCCTTCTCTTCCTGCCCTCCCCCCACCTCTCAAAATAAATAAATAAACTTAAAAAAATATTTTTCCTATTTTTCCTTCTATTAACTTCTAGTTAAAAAATCACTTTACTGTTATTTAGTGGTTACCTAGGAGATTATAATATACATCTTTGATGTGTTTAAGTGTAATGTAAATTAGTAACTTTTTAACCGTAAAGCAAACAACATTAAAAGACATTAGAACATGTAAATTCTATATATCTCTATGTTTTATGGTATTTTTATTTTGTTTTTAATTTTATATGCAGTTTAGAAAGCACATGATATTATTATTAGCTTATAAAATCAATATTCACTTGGCTTTCGTCACATATTTATCTTTCTCATTGCTCTGTATTTACTTCCCTCTTCTCATGTTTCCATCTGGGATCAATCTACTTTCATCCAAATGACTTCCTTTATTATTTCTTTCAGGTGAATCTGCTATTGACAAATTCTCTCACGTGTGTATGTATCTATGTGTGAAAATATAGTTGTTTCATTTTTGAGAATATTTTTGCTATAGAATTCTAGGTTGGAAGTAATTTTCTTTCAATACTCTGAAGTTGTTATATTTTATTTTTTATAATATTCATTGTTTCTATTTATAACTCAGATTTTGGTCTTATTGTGACTCATTTGATGATATCATGCCTCTTTTTGGCTACAACTAAATATTTTCTTTGTCTCTACTCTTTGGCAGTTTTACTCTGATGTGCCAAGGTGTGTGTGTGTGTGTGTGTGTGTGTGTGTAGTGAATGTGTATATGTATAAATGAAATTAAATAAATATTTAATTAGTGAGTTAAATTCATCAATAATAAAATGAATATAAGGTAATACAGCAATAATAAAGTATTTTACTTCTATCTTCATAGAGAGGATAAATTATGCTTCTTACATACCACATTCTAAGGCTAAAAATGTGAAATACATTCTAGACAGCCTTTCATAAAATATTGAAAAATAAATATTTGAAAAATAAAAAATGACTGCTCCATATCTTGAAAATGTGAACAACCAGAACATACACCAGCTATCCTAGATATTAGAAAAAATCTTAATGTTCTTATATGCTAAATGAGAGTTGCTTCTTTTTTCTAGAAGTAAAATGTTCAACCTTTGAGGTCTCTTATCTCTTTGTAGGGTAGCAAATGTGTAGTGGACATGTTATGGTATCATTCAGCAAATTGTATTTCCAGTTGTCCTTTATGGCCAGAGTTTCTTTATTCTATTTTCATTACAAGTATTTTTGCTCCAATATAGTAATTTTATCTTCACAGGAAGAGATTCAAGATTTTTATTTTGCTAGCCTGAGAGTGGAGCTTCTGGGTACTCTTTCTTAATGGGTTATGCAAGTTACCAGCCTTGTCTATGCTTTTTTAGTTCAGCAATGGCACAAAGATATTTCTGTATTGCTTTTTTTCACGGTGTAATAGATTCTAGTAAGATTCCCATGAGTTAGATTCTGTGGAAACATTTTCCTTACTAAGAAAAAATGCATGTGAAATTAACTTGCTTCTAAATCCTACTGGAAGTGATGAAACTTGATGTTTAATGATGTTCCCTTGCGATTTGGACTGCACATTTCTAAGACTGGGACAAGACTACAATTAAGTTTCTAGTTTCCCTTACTGCCCAGAGGGAGAGTTCATCGGAGCCAATCCAGGCATTGCTTTCTAATAATTTCTTTTGCATCCACTATGACAACACAACACATTTTACTCTCATTGAAGTCAGAACTTTCATCCTATGTCTAACAAAAATTCCCAAGTTTACAATTTCATTTGGTATTCTGTTGTTCAGATGAGAAATGAGAGCTTAGGATATTTTTTGAATGAATAAAAAATGCAGAAGCTTTTGTTTTTACTGGACATTTTTCCTCTGTCCTCCATCTATTGCTACTGTTACTCAGGGCATGGAAGTAAAACATAAGATGATGGCTTGGTGATGATTGACACGGTTCATAGAAGGGTTGAGGGTATTTTAAGGCTGGCAATTCTGCTCTCTGGTCTTAACTTTTTAAAGCCTGGATTCTAACTTATTTCTTCTGTTTAAAACTATACATTCTCTAGACCCCTAGGTGAAAAACAAGAAAAAAAAGATACATAAAAATAAGATTGTGAATAACTTTGCTTTCCATAGAATTCTCAGATTTAGGAGAGAGAAAATATCCGGAAAAAAAAAAAAACTGAGCCATAAGTAGTTGCAGTATCTTAGCATATGTAAAGGAGAGTTCTTTGCTTCCTTTTGATGTCTCCACTGCAAACCGCCGCCCCCCCCCCCCCATTTCATTAAGAAAAGTGGTTTGCCTCCTGGATTCTGGTGACTGATGCAGGAAATAACCAAGTCAGGACAGTCACTATGCAATGATGAGTCAGCAGAGACTTGAATGACATAAAGAGCAATCCAGGAAAAGATCCATGAGAATAGCAATTCAGGCAAAGGAAACAGTAAGTGCAATGGTTCCAAGGCAGGAACTAGCTTAATACATTAGGGACTAGAAATAAAACTGCTCATTGGAGCTTAGGGTTATATTTGCAGCATCATAGGATTCCTTGTGGTTTCTACCAAGATCTATTGGATCTATTGGTTTTGAAGAAGCTCTGAGCTTCAAGAAGCAAGTGTCTGACTCCCCTGGCCTGCTGTAATGAGGAAACTAAGAGGAGATATCCCATAGAAAGATCCTAAAGCTATGTAAGTGGCAAATTCTCAGTCAGCCTCAGCTGATTCAGCCCATAGCCATTTGAGTCTTTCCATCTGATGCCACAGATATGATGGAACTAAGGACGAGCCATCTTTGCCATACTCTGCCTAAATACCTGACCGACAGAACTGTTAAAAGATAGTAATGATAATAATATGGCTCTGGTTTTAAGCCACAAAGTTTTGGAACAGTTTATGAGACAGCAATGGTTAGAACAGAATTTGGTTCTAGAAGTAGAGGGCCGCTATAATAAAAACCCAGAGTATCTGCCATTGGCTTTGGGACACAGCGGTAGACTAGAGCTGAAAGAACCTCAAATAGACTGTTAGTAAGAAGCTGGAAATACCTTGGGGGAGACTGTTGGCAAGTGCTTGGAGGAAAGTGAGGAAACTATTATTGCAGGAAAAAAAGAGAATCTTGTTATGCAGTGGCAGAAAGTTTGACAATATTGTTGTCTATTGTTGCATGAAAAATACAAAGGGAACCCAATGAACTCATGAATCTGGCAGAGGAGATTTTTAGGCAGAATGTACAAAGTAACAGGTAGCTTCTTTTTGCTGCCTGTAATAAAATATGAGAAGAAGAGATGCACCAAAGAAGAAATCTCTGAGTTTTTTAGCATAGTTTAGAGAAATCTTATAAATTTGAAAATAAAACTCTTTTCTCAATCCCTCCTAGCGAAAGAATATCAAGTAAGAAATCAAATTCAGATGGGCCTATAAGATTTTTGTTAAAATCTTGAAAAGGTATAGTTGGTGTGCCTCACAGACACTTTCACGTGGATAAAAGGCATCTAACAAGTGTAAGGGCATGCCTCATAGACCTTCTCTGTTAAAACAAGGGAACTCTGAAGTCCTCTGTGGGTTTTGTATCACAGCAGCCTTACAGAGGACCCACGGTTTAGATGGACTCTGAGAAAAGATTTCGGAATTTATCTTTTGTTTAATGGAGTATATCATTTGATACATGAAGCAACTAAAGGAATGAAATTATCTCGGACTGAAAGGGGCAGAGAAAGTTCAAAATGAAGCAAGGCTTTTGGACTCTAACCTACTTCAGATAAGAACCAGGCTGAGAAGCTTCCTTCTATTTAGGAAGACTTTTTCTTCTTATTTTTAAACTATAGATGACTAATATTAGAACAGGGTATTAACTGAAAAATATTTCACTAAGTTAATTTAGAAATTAAGAGGACATTGATCTATAAACCCCCTAATACCCATCAAAAACCTTTTAGCTTTGCAAACTTATTGGATATCACGGGTTTTGTAATTATCCAAGGAAATACCACCTTTAGAATTCTTAAGAAAAGGAAGCAGAGATGAAAGCATTAGAATTACATTGTGCATGAATCAGATTGAAACCTCTGGAATCCAATAAAATAAGAATCCAATACCTAAAATTCTAGTTATAGGAACTTGGAGTCATAAAGAACAATTTCTTCCACATTGCCTGCAATATTCAACAAAATTCAACACAAATATTATTGAAAAAGACAATTTTTGCAGGCAATACACCTTGTTTCAATATTACTCCAATAACTAGGAGCTTGATTTCAGGCAATTAAAGTAACTTCTCTCTATGTGCATGCCCTTACCTATAAAATGCAAATGATCATAGTACATATACTAAAGCACTGTTGTGAGAATTAAATGGAAGAATACAGGGAAATCATTTAGCACAGAACCTGGAAGACGGTAGGTACAAATGATAATAACCAGGATCACCAGTTGCAGTATAATCTCCACTCTAATTATTTTATCATCATCACCATCTTCTTCATTATTATCGTCATCGAGCATCGGAAACCAGACACTAAATTGGACATTGGGGGATAAAACTATGGCCAAAACAGACTTGATTCCAATTCTTATGGTCTAGAATGGGAGAAAAACAGTTGAACAAGTGATTAAAATTCTGGTTTCTTAGTGTTCTGATGGTGGAAATAAAGAGCGCTATGTGCACACACAGAATACTGAGTGCATACAGTACCATGTATCTTAGTGCATCAAGGAAACCCTTGAGAAAGTAATCATGTTTAAACCGAGATTTGAAGGTTGAGTAGCAGTTAACATGTGAGGAGGGCTCAGAGGGTTCCAGAAAACAAAACAAACAAAACAAAACAAAACAAAACAACAAAAACAGCATGTGGGAATGTCCCCAGCCAGTTTAAGGAAGAGAAAGCATTGGGAAGAAAAGCCCCAGGTGAGATGAACAGGGACATTTGAAGGAATTTGGATTCACTGTAAGTGCAAGAGATAGCCATTGAGAGGTAATCAATCAAAACAGCACGGACATCTTAAATACCTTTATTCTCCGGAAGACCATTTGGACTGCGGCATGCAGAATAGATTTTGTGACATCATACTGACGACAGGGAGCTCTGTTACAGAGCTGTGGATACTTTGCAGGGTAAGAGACGTTGACTGCTTGGACAATTAAGAATGGAAGAAGGTGAACAGACTTGAAAGATGCTTAGGAGAAGGAACTTTCTGAACTTGGTAACAGAGTTGATTTTGGATATGAGATAGAAAAAGGAGTGAGTCACAAATGTTTTCCAAATGTTTAGCTTGGGCATATTGTTGTCACTCAAAGATTTCAGGAAGAGTTGGAGAAGGCTCAATTGGGGATTGAAGTGGTGGGTGATGAGTTTAGTTCTAGGCATTCTGTTTGCTCTGTCTTTGGAACAGTTTAGTTAGAGTCTTCACATACGCTGTTTAACTTGCTTCTACTACCCAATATATACATTTGGTCTTTGCCTAAAAGGGGTTAAAACAACCTATTGAAATGATTAGTAGTAAAAGCAGGGAGTATTGTGTTTAGGATTAGGGAGGAATGTGTATTGTGAGTTTTCCTTTGGCTTACATTTCATTAATAAATTGTATCACCCATCAGAGTAATGAAATGAAATCAACCAATGCTGCTCTTAAATCAATTTAGCTAAATGTTCAAATTTAATTCTGGCAATAAAAGGGTTCAAGACACTCAGAGAATACTGGATTTTTAAAAAAGATTATGTATTTAAATATAGCATTGAAATAGACGTTTTCTCCTAACAGAAATTCAAAAAGTGTTTTATATCTCTTGAAAACAATTAATTGTGTGTTTTGGTGTGTGGTTTAACATTTTAAGAGGTTGATTTTATCAAGGTAATCCATATTGTAGTTTTATATTATTTTTTTATTTCTGTCCCCCCAATTGCATGATATTCTGTGCTATCCCATAGTTCTATTTCTTTAAAAAGTAAATAAAAATAAAATTGAAAAGTAGGTTTCTGTGGTCTGGTTAAAGGAGATGAATTTCAATAATGTTTTCCTCTGTCTGTATCCTCTTTAGAACTGATCCTTTGCCCTGACTGTTATTTTTACTTCCCTCAATTCCGTTTGAAACCTGCATACAGTAGCTTTTCAGAAGCCTGCTCTTCTACCTGTCTAGATGTTTTCCTAATAATGAAGCTAAACTGGTGTGCCTATACCTGCTTTAGTTTTATTGCTAGTCTCTTTCAGCTTAATTTATTTCCTGGGGAGATCAACCTGATTATTTCCAATCTTTCACAGTACAATATTTGTGACTCCTGGTTTCCATTCTTCTCCTTTTGTATCAAAGAAATACAAACAGAGTCCTCTTCAAATATCTACTGTTTTGATTATGTTTTTATCATACACTGTTTATTTAACAGAAGGAGGAGATACCGCTCTGAGATCTTTTGATAATGAGTTTTCAATTCACTAAACAATTGGTATCTTTCAAGTTTATTAATTTTTTTGGTCATGTCTAAATTCTATTTCCTATTCAAATCATGGTTCTACATATATTCAAATCATGGCTCTGCCATTTACTCTCTGGGACACAGCCATTGGAATTAAACACCTGTGGGTTTGAATGTTACCAGCTGTCTCTTATTAGCTGTGTGATATTGGGCAAGTTATTGTAAAATTTCAGAGTCTTAGTCTCATTAGTATAATTCTGGTAAAATCAGAGGCTGAGGATCAAATGAGTTATATCTAAAACTGTTGGCATTTTATTTTATACTTGGGTACTTAAGAAAGTTTTGACTATTGCAATTACTAACAATTCTTTTTCCCGAATCACTCTAACAATCTCTTGCCTAATATGAAGAACATGAGTATTTCAACACTTGCTTGTTAGGCTTACTGTAATGAATAATAAAATAATATGTATCTATAGCTTATCTTTTAATAAATGGTAGCTCTCTTCCTGTCCCATCCCTCCTTGATATATTCTGCAGATGCAATGTTCAGCTAATGTCATATTTTTTATAAACATTCACTTCAATATAGCTTCCCATGGACATTTCCTGAAGCATAGAATGCTTTTAAAAAACATAGATTTCCAATTGCAGAAATTGGTGCAGAACAAATGAACTGAATCAGAATCTCAGGGTGGAGACTTTTGCATTTTAAAAAGCTTCTCAGGGGAGTCTGATGCACTTCAAAGCATAGAGCTCTCCTGAGGCTGGGGAGTTACAAAGAAAATTTAGAGAGTGAATCTATAAATGTATATAATGTTGTAGAGTAAGTCATACAAGTATGAAATAATTAGCAATAGAAGGCAGGAAAGTACTAAAAATACAGATTATAAAATTTTAATGAAATGTCTTATCTAGCATCCGTGACCTATTGAGGAATAGGAACATTAGAAAGTAAAGTGCACTTTATTGATATCTGCCAAAAATTTAACACTTAGTGGTAGAGCAGTCATTCTAGGAAAAAACTACTGCATCTTACCCCCTATGTAAGTTACAATGACTTCAAGTAGTGTGTATCTATCTATTATCATCTATCTACCTATCTATCATCTATCTAATCTATCATTATCATCTATCTATTATCATAATCTATTAAAATTAATGGCTGGTGAAGAGGACTATGGCCCAGAATTTTTTGCAACAAGAAGGCTATTTTCAACTCTTGCTTTTAATGTTCATCAGTCAACATCATCCTATATTCGTGGAAAATTTTTCCCTTCCTTCAATGTAAAATGCCTTTTCTCAGCACTCTTGCACATTAATTTTCTAAGTATACAGTAAGCTCAAATTGGCTAACTGTCTATGTTGTTATGCTGGTTATTTATGCAAAGATTCTGGCTCTTGACAAGCAATGCAAAAATATATAAATATTTCTTGCAAATCAAATGACCAAGTTGTAAAATTAGTAATCCATGAATTCTTCAAATGTACATCCATCTTATCATAATTGTCACAAATAACTATTCTGGGTAGTAAAAAAAAATTGTGTGTTGCATAAAATAGGTCATTAAAAGGTGGTCTATATATATATATATATATATATATATATATATATATATATTTGTTTATTTATTTATTTTGAGAGAGAGAGCAAAAGCAGGGGAGGGACAGAGAGAAAGGGAGACAAAGAATCCCAAGCAGGTTCCATGCTGTCAGCACAGAGCCCGACCTGGGGCTTGAACTCACGAACTGTGAGATCGTGACCGGAGCCAAAATCAAGAGTTAGATGCTTAACTGACTAAGCCTCCCAGGCACTCCAGTACATATATTTTTAAGTTAAAATAATTTGAGGAGGATGCAGACTTATTGCAAAAATTCTAGCATTTTGGTTTCATTACATCTCTATGGAATTATCTGGTATTTGAGCTAGTTTTGACCTCAGTACAAAGCAGGATGGTACAACAGATAGGGGTTAGGATTGCCGTCAGAGAATATGGTTATTGTCCTGCTTCTGTCAGTCATTAACTATGTTATTTGGTGTGAAATTTCTTTATTTGGCAATAAAAGTTACTATACATAGATGCTTAAAATGTGCAACTTTCTTAAGTATTTATTGGCCTTATATCATTTAATCCTCATATTAACTATAGTGTCATCGTCCCCATTCTATAGAAGAACAAATTGAGGTTCAAGGAGCTGTGCGATTTTATCTAGTGAGTAACACTCAGAAGATGAACTCCATTTTACCTGCCTCCATAGCTTGTGGAATTAACCACTGCGAAATATTGCCTCTCAAAAATGTATGAAATGAGGAAAATATATATCATATATTGATTTTCTTTTAGAATTCACAATATATGATATAAATGTTGTTGTTAAGAGGGCAGGTAAGTAAGCTCATATATATATATTTTTTTACTTTTCAGATAAAAGGAGCTTAGAGGAGGATGAATCAGTTTGGTAAATAAACAATGCCAAAACCTAATAGCCTAGCAACAGTGTTTTTGAAGCTCATAAGTTTGTGGGTCAGTGCCTTTGGGCTAAGTTCAGCTGGACAGTTCTTCTGGACACATGCATAAGAGCAAGGCAGTTCTGCTTCTAGGAATTAGCTGTGAATCATCTAGGGGCAGAGATAAGAAGTTTTAGCTGTCGAGGGGCATTTTATTTCTTTTAGGTATTCATTTCTTTTAAATCCTTGCTCTATTATATCTTCTGACTTGTTTCCTAATGGTGGTTCTCTTTGTATCAGAGGTGTGTGCTTACGTGCTCACATATGTGTGTGTGTGTGTGTGTGAGAGAGAGAGAGAGAGAGAGAGAGAGAGAGAGAGAGACAGAGAGAGAGACTGATATTTATGCCTTTCATCATCAAGCAGGCCAGCTAAGGTTTATTCTCATAGCACTAGGGTCAGGTTCCAAAAAAGAGAGAGGGCAGAAGTATGCAAGACCTTTTGAAACCAAGGCTTTAAACTGGTACATCACTCCCACTTCATTCTGTTGGCCAAGGCAAGCTACAAAGCCATTACAGATTCAGGGGCTGGAGAAACAGACTTGATGGGAGCAGATGCAAAGCCACATTACAAGGGGGCATATCTACAGGGCGGGGTGGGAAATTGTGGCCATTTCTTAATCTGCAGAGGCATTTTGCTCATGAATATATTGCTTTTTGAAGGTGACTAATATTTTTAAAATTCTTACAGTGAACTTTATAAGAGTTAATTTGTTCAAGAGTTAAACTTTTACAAGTATGTCATTGTGACAGTCACAGTGTGGCTTAATGAGATCAAGCCACATTTCTGGTGGTGATGCAGTGCTGTTTCCATAGCCTTCTGTGATGCTGACTCAAGGATATAAAGAAAGCAGCATTTCAGTTGCTTCTCCACCAGGGGTAATGTCCATATGGTCTTTTAAATCCTTGCTCTACACAGACCAACAAAGGAAACCACAACTGTTTTTTCCATCTCAGTTTTCCATTGCCATCTTTCAAAGATTTGCTTTCTTTTCACTTTTATCTCTCTTTTACAGAAGCATCAGGGAGTTAGTTAGCTGGAGGGGTTTTCTGTTCTCTCCTGTCTTATATAATAAAGATTGAATATTTGTTTTAGGATCTTCGCCTCTTATATTGACCAGAAAAAAAAAATAAAAGACACTGTATTTCATTCACTGCTTTATCTATCAATTCATTGATATGCATATCTCGTCCTTTTATCTTTCCGTATTTCTTATTTTCAAA
Organism: Panthera tigris; assembly: GCF_018350195.1. Lineage (NCBI taxonomy): Eukaryota > Metazoa > Chordata > Mammalia > Carnivora > Felidae > Panthera > Panthera tigris. The sequence continues at coordinate 98,038,001 of NC_056666.1, read as the reverse complement.
CTTATCTGAACTGTTCTTGAATTTCACATCTAATCCTTTATGAATCACAAGAAAAGTGTGAATTCTTCTAAAAGATGATCCTCTTGTCAATGTGATTATTTCTAGATAGTTTATATAAACTTAGACTCAAATTGATTCATTAGACCTTTGTTTTCTCATTTCCCCTCCATGATTCCTTTGCATCATCCTCCCCCCTTTCCTTTGGTTTCTCTATAGATCCCTCAAAATACAAATTTAATATTATCAAGCTGAAGGCTTTCATTATTGATTTCTGCCATCTATATGAGTTATATTTCTGGAAGTCTTGTAATTTAATGTGAATATTTCCTCCATTTTAATTAGAAGGAGTAATTTATGTAAAACATTTTGCACATAGTAAGATCCCAGTAAATGTTATCTATTATTATAAATGGTTCTGCTACTACACTTACTATTGCTAATTTATTTTAAAGCAAACCATATGCCTTTTTCTCCCTATTGAATTTACATTAAACTATATAAGGAACCATCTAGACAATATGAGAACACATGTTATAATTAGAATATAATTTTTCTTTGGAAATTTCCTGGCAACTGAAATTTACTACCACTGTTATTTTAAGAAATGCCTCAATCATTGATAATAGTGCTAAACTACAATCACTTCTTCAGCATTTAAGCTTTATACTTTTGAGTGTGAGTGTGTGTTAGTAAAGCAAATTTAAGTTGTCACAAGGCTGGGTCCATATAGCCATTCCTTAGGTTATTACTACACTTTTACTGTCATACTATTAGTAAATTTCTTACAAATGTATCCATGCCATATTTTCTTATATTAGTTTAGACATTGATGACCTTTCAGACTTCTTTTAATTCTTTACTTTGTTTAGTCATCTACTATCATAAAATATAGGTGTTTTCTTAAGGAACTATTTATATTTAACTGCCTATCTTGCAGTCCTGTATATTGTGAAAACTTTTTTATTAGTAACCCGTAACTCTTATACTTTCGAAATCACAGTGTCAATATCAGTATCTGTTTTTTGAGAGAGACTTCCTCCTACGTACAACCCAGTGTTTTACCTACTCCATGGCCTTCAATACTTTTAAGCTATACCTGTGGAATAGAGTCTCTCTCTCTCAATATACACACGGACACAGAAACACACACTCTGGTGGTATGAACTGATATGTGTTGAATTGTATCCCAGCACTACCCCCTTCAGAAAGAAAGAAAGAAAGAAAGAAAGAAAGAAAGAAAGAAAGAAAACGAAAGAAGGAAGGAAAGAAAGAAAGAAAAAGGGAAAGAAAGAAAGAAAGATAGATGTTGGAGTCCTAGTTTCCAGTACTTGAGAATGTGATCTTATTTTGGAGATAGGTCTCTAATGGTGAAGCCATTAAGGTGGGCCCTATTGCATTATGATAAGTGTTATTATATACAAGGGATATTTGGACAGACTCAGACTTGCATAACAGGGAGAATGATGTGAAGAGACACAGGGATAAGATGGCCATCTGCAAACCAAAGAGAGAGGCCTGGAATAAGTCCAATCCTCAGAGCCCTCAGAAAGAACCAACCTAGGCCACACCTTAATTTCTACCTTCTATGTCCAGTGCTTGGAGGTAATATTTCTACTGTTTAAACAGTCCAGTTTGTGGTACTTTGTTATGGCAGCCCTAGCAAACTATACAAGGCCCAATAAAATTTGAGAGAGGAATTGAGCAATTAGATAATTCCTTTGGTACTTGGATATCTGTAGCTCGCCTCTGTAGCTTCTGATAGAGAACCCTGAATTTTCACTTGCTAGAGCATTATGTTCCTGGAATAAACTTTTTAAACTTGTTTTGTTTTATATAACCATGATGTGGTGACTGGAGACCTACATTTGACTGGAAAGAGCAAGCCAGAGCCATGTGTAAGACTCGAGAAACAAGACTCACTTGTCACCTGTAAGTAGACCTCTCTCTCCTCTCAGCTGTCATTAAGGGGGAAAAAAAAATGGAATTGGTCTTAGAGATGCTCTGTCACTTGTTGGGAGGGGTGGGGCAGTGGGAAGAGAAAGGGTGTGGAGCGTGGGGTGTAAATAAGGCAGGCAGAAGCTCCAGAGAGGGTGGGGATAGAGCTTCACGGAAGAAAAATATATGAACCTGGTTGGTACAAGAGAGATTCCCCAGACCCACCCACCCACCCACCCACCCTTTCCCGAGCTCTGTGCTCTGGCGCTGGTGGTTGACGGCGAGTGGTGCGGAAGGGACCGCTCTAGCGGCGGCTGCTTGCGGGGGAGAAACAAAACCTGCAGGTCCAGGTCGGAGCCGGGGGACTTCCCCAGCAAGTGGGCGAGCTCTCCCGACCTGCGGTCAGCTCCGCCGCGGCCACGGCCAGCCGCGGTGCCCGCTCCCGGCGGGGTCGCGGAGCGCCGACTGGACCCGCCCCGAGCTCCATGGTTTGCCCAGCCCTGCGCGATGGTGACTCTGGGCGCCGAGGCTGGCGCGGGGCGAGCCCGCAGCTCGCAGAATGAAGGCGGGGAGCGCGGCCGGCGGCCGGCGGGGGCTGGCTCCGCGACCCCAGCGCCCGGAGGAGCGGCCCAACCACCTGAACCCGGAAAACGCCAACAAGTAGTTTCTCATTGGAGCAGGGCTGCTCGGCTGGGTGTCAGGACTCAGTCCGGCTGCCCGGAGAAGCTCGTCCACTCGGAAACCAAAGCAGAACCACTTTTCTGTCGGTCTCGTTAAGGTATCTGGGGGCGGCAGGGGAAGGGGGTGATCTGCCGGGAAGGGCAAGCTGACCCTGCAGGCAGGCATCCCCCCCACATTCCGCAATAGGAATGTGGAGGTGAAGCCCTGGGGAGAGGTGGCTGGGAGACTGGAAACCGGGACGCTGTCAGCTCAGGGATCCAGGGGGTGTGCCTCCAGCGGCTTTTCCCAGGGCCTCGCCCCTCCTAGAAAGCAAGCCCCCACCCTCCATCCCCCAGGCGTTTGTTTTTCTTGGGAAGGGGGGATGGGGTGGGATGCGTTGATCACTCGTATTCTCAAAAAATGTATCCTAGTTAGTGGTTTCCTTTCCCAAGTAATAATAATATTAACAACAACAACAACAACAACAACAACAATAATGTGAAAAGGAAATTGGATCAGGAAATTAGTCACAGGTCTCCTTGGTGAAAGGCAACAGCAGGGAGATTTTTGTGCTTTGACTTCTGCGTTCAGTCTTTGTGCCTGGTCCGTGAGGGAGAGTGGAGGTGAACCGGGAACAGGGCACGCAAAGGGTGCCCTGAGTGCCGGGGCGCTGCGAGCCGTCCAGAGTCCCGAGGGTACGCGCGCAGTGGGGGGCTCCCCGCCCCTTCCGGGGGCTCTCACCCAGCACCACCAAGTTGTCTCCGTGGAGGAAACTCGTTGCCTAAGAGAACTGCCTCCAGGCCAGGGGGGGCGCGGAGAGGGTCTAGGAGAGCGGAAGAGAGGGGCCAGGGCAGGGGGAGAGAAAGGGGGCAAGAGAGGAGGGGTCTGGAGAGAGAGGAGGGATGGGGGTTAGGACCTAGGAGCCGGTTATTTGTGAGAGGGGAGGGAAGTGAAGTGTGAAAAGACGAAGTAGGAGAGATCAGAGCAAGGGGAGAAAGGTGGGAGGCCGGGAAGAAGGTGTCCTGGAAGGTCAGGGAAGCTTAGACCACCTCAGTTTTCTGGAAGCCCGGGGAACGTGTGCTGCTAGAGGCGGGGACAGAGCTGGGCGCGCGTTTCCTCCTGGGAGGGTCCTTTGCCCCTCGCCCGTCTCCAGCCCTGCCTCCTGGGACTCGCGCTGGGAGTGGGGGTGGGGGTCACGGCGCGGCTCTGACGGCCGAGATCTTTAACTTGGCGCTGTGTTCGCCTCCCCCCCAGTCATGTCTGAGCCACAGAGATGGGCAAGATCGAGAACAACGAGAGGGTGATCCTCAATGTCGGGGGCACCCGACACGAGACCTACCGCAGCACCCTCAAGACCCTGCCTGGGACGCGCCTGGCCCTGCTCGCCGCCTCCGAGCCCCCGGGCGACTGCCTGACGGCGGCGGGCGACAAGCTGCAGCCGTCGCCCCCTTCGCTGTCGCCGCCGCCGCGACCGCCCCCACTGTCTCCCGGGCCGGGCGGCTGCTTTGAGGGCGGCGCGGGCAACTGCAGCCCCCGCGGCGGCGGCCGCGAGTTCTTCTTCGACCGGCACCCGGGCGTCTTTGCCTACGTGCTCAACTACTACCGCACCGGCAAGCTGCACTGCCCCGCCGACGTGTGCGGGCCGCTCTTCGAGGAGGAGCTGGCCTTCTGGGGCATCGACGAGACGGACGTGGAGCCCTGCTGCTGGATGACCTACCGGCAGCACCGCGACGCCGAGGAGGCGCTCGACATCTTCGAGACCCCCGACCTCATCGGCGGCGACCCCGGCGACGACGAAGACCTGGCGGCCAAGAGGCTGGGCATCGAGGACGCCGCGGGCCTGGGGGGCCCCGACGGCAAGTCTGGCCGCTGGAGGAGGCTGCAGCCCCGCATGTGGGCCCTTTTCGAGGACCCCTACTCGTCCAGAGCCGCCAGGGTAAGGCCAGAACCGCCCCCTTCCCTCTGCTCCAGCGCCTTCCCAACTCTCGGTTCTCTTCCACCAAGGGCCCCTGGGGTGCGGGAGGGGGTGGGAGGGAGAAGGGAACCTGGGCTCCCTAAGGATGAGATTAGCAGCCCGTCTGGTGCTAGGTAAACTCCGGGACCCTGGCCGCCATCCTCCCCGCCCCCTCCATCCTCCACCTCTCCTCAACTCAAACAGATTTACTCTAGCAGATGGGAACTGAAGGGCAAAGGTCGACCTCTCGGTGCAAGTCTGTCCGGAACCTTGTCCTGAAACTGGTGTCGCGCTTCACCTTGAGGGTTTTGTTTTGTTTTGTTTTGTTTTTCCTGACTCTTTTGTTCCAACTTTTTCGTTAATTTGGATGTTTCTTCAGGCCTTCTGGTCATCACGACTTGACATTTTCAGTAACGAAGGCCTGACACTCCACATCTGACCCACTCAGAGCAGTGGCTCCAATTAGGGATCTAATCTGAAGACAGAGAAGGGAAAATGGAATATACCTGTGTGGCTGGGTGGGGAGAGGGTGTGCCAGCGGGGTCACTTTGTGAAGAGACTCTCCTGAGTGCTATTTGGGCCTGTCTCCTTCCAAGGGGGAAGAAAGCTGAATTGTTTGTCCCAGTGAGTTGAGCAGGGACCCCACCTGCACGTTGAAATTGGGAGCTGGTCGTTTTCCCCTTGGGCTGTATCTGTGTTTCTTACAGATTGACTCTGAATTGGTCACTTGGTGATGCTAGGTTAGTCCAATTGTCTAAATCTGGGTAATTTAGGTTGTGGCAAACTTTATTTTACTCTTCAGATTGTGAGTCCATCCTCAATTTTTTTCTTTTCAGTTTCTAGCTTGAATGACAGTTTAAATTTAGTCCTTGAGACTCCCAATTAATTTTTCAGAATCCCAAGAAGGGACTATAAAAGTAACCAATACTGGTTTCTCCAGTTTAAAGGGAATAAAAGAAATATAAATAACCAAAAAATTATACAGTATGTGAATGTTTTTTAATTATACATGAGCACAGAGTACTGTATTTAGTTAAATCTTTGCAACTGCGTGTGTCTGGTTTGCTTCTGACACTGGGAAAAAATACCCCCAAGGCAGCTTCACTATGGCTCCATCCTCATTATTGTCTTTTTCTGTATGTCACAAGTCTCTGCATCTGAGATATTGTGCAGCTGCCTATCTGATAACTTGTCAGAAGATGTGCTTCTGATACCACTGTAGAAGTCTGAGGATGTGTTTTGTTTTCAGTTTGAAATAGAATATGAATGAGACAATTTTAAGCATTGCTCCTCTGTTGGATCTGGCATTTAAATGCATACATAGATTTTAGTGTTTGAATATGGAATTAATAACTTCAACTCTGAACTCTTCCTGTTAAGACCATTCTATAAATTCAACAAGAGTTGGATTTCAAAACAAAAACAAAAACAAGTGCATATTTACTTAAATTAAATCAAAGACTCATGACCATTACATCTGTGGTTGTTTTTTTTTTTTGTTGTTTTTTTTGTTTTTTTGTTTTTTATTCCAGCTGAGTGCCACAGTACTCTTTCCACTTGGTGGCTAAAAAGATAATCTGAATTTGTTTTTAGGCTCATCATGTGATTTTTTTTTTTTCCAGATTGCACGCTATAAAAAAAGACAGAATGTTTTATTATCTTTCCTCATGATAATATAATAGATTTCATTGTGGCCTAGATTACATAGCAAAAACTTTAAGTTGGTGTTTCATTTTTATTATTGCTATGGAAATTGATTTTATTGATTATTGATCAAAGGGTAGACTATTAACTTGAAAATAGTTTTAAAAAAATGTTCCTAAGATTTCATTGTAACAGTAGTAGGGTTTGACATGTATCCATTTTAGGTGAGGAAAGAACACAGATGTATTAGAGATTAACACAAGGTCAAAGAGCCATTAGAAGTAGAATCAGGTGAGAATCACAGATCTGGAAAATTTCCTTGAGGTCACTTCATGAAGACCCTTTATTTTATAGATGAGGAAAATGAAGACTGCAGATGCTAAGTGATGGCCAAGGTCATACAGCAAGTTAATAGCAGATCCAAAATTATGCTGGAGGTCTCATGACGTCTTCCCCAGGCCCTTTTTACCATAACCACTGATTATAACTGACTGGTTTATGAAATCTGCAGATCATGTTGCTCTTGAGATTTAATGCAGGATAAGACGCTTACTAGAATTCTAACTTTGAAAGGTCATCTATGACCTTCGGTAGAGGTCTTTGGTAGAGGTTTTACCCTGCACCACCCACCATTAGAGTCAAAATACGGGATTTGAATTAACTTCTTGAACCTGTTTGAACTTCGCATTTTTATTGACCATTTGATATGTGATGTTTTGCTATCTTTCAGATTGGCTAATATTTGTGGGGCTTGTCTTCAGGGAAATCCCTTTTCAAGTTATTGGGGGTTGCCTAAAAAGAGTAATCAGAAGTCACCATTTTACTGAAATGTGATTTAATATTTTTATATGAACATTTTTAGTTCAGATGATGGACTGACTTAATGTTATCTGACTAGTTTGATAAATAATATTACATTGGGAGGTCAACAGGATGAAATTAATATTTTGCATGGACATGATTCTAGGAGACATAAGTCAATTATCAAGTGGTTTGCTTCAGCTGTGGTCTTACTTCCACAAGTCTCATTCTTAGTAGAAGTTAAGTATTTAACTTTTATAAACCCTCTTTACTTTTTTTACATTAGTTCATCTTTTATTGATATACTTGAGATGAACAATTTTAACTGGCTGAATTCCTATTTCAATTTGTTATACCTGTCATCAATGTCTTTATCTTTTCCCAATATTGAGGAGATTGGCTCAATTATATAACAGATATGTTTTATTTCTAACTTTTATGAACTAAAGAGCCAGAATGAAACCACAGTGATAGGAACTGGATAGATAATTAGCTGAATTTTGTAACATTGTATTCTTGCTTTTTGTTTTGGTTGGCATTTCTCCCTCCTCTATTGCTTTAAATTTATGATGTAAATACATATTCAAAAGGTCAAAATTGTTCAGGTTAACTTGGTAAAAAAGTTTATATTTTATACTTAAATGAATTTGTAAGAATAGTATTCCAAATAGAAATTTATAAGAAATCAAATATAAGTGGTCATGGAAACCTGTTCTGAAAAAAAATGAGATCAGGAAATAAAAGGAGAAATTATTCTGTTGATGCCATTGGGTGAAATTTACAAATAGCAAAAATCAAGGATGCATAGATGTATTTGTGAAAATGTTTTGCATTGTATATTTCCCAATTTAATATCTAAGTTTAAGAGAAATGAAGGTTGTATGTGCTTTCTTCTGAAAACATTATATCGTAGGTAAGTGGACAGGTGCCAGGCCGAAATTCTTTGATTGAACTTCTGAATTTTTTAGAAGTGAAAAAAAAATAAGGTAAGGTCAACATACCAGAATCAAAATATTTTAAATAATTTGTTCCCAATATTAAGGAGCTGAAAGCAGTTATGTTTCTCCTCGCTCTTCCTCGGTCACTTGTTTATCTTTGGTTAGGTGATAGGGAATTTTGTTTTTCTTTTACCTTTAAAGAGCATAGAAAGAATAACTGCCATGGAACCACATTTAAGATGTTGGCTTTTTGGTCTTTGGGTCCAGATCATTTTATGTATGTTCTCCGGCCTTTATCATTATGTGCAGATCATCCTGAATCATCCATGGGCTATGATAGAGAATCAATCATTTGTTAGATTTTGAAAATACTCATTTTATTAGTAATTTTAAATTAGTTTATTTCCACAGAATTATTAAAATATACTCCTTGAAACTATTAAAAGTTAAATTTCAATATATAGAATTGGATTCAGAATTGTACATATTTAATTTACTTTTTATGGATTATTTTTTCCTCTTCCTCAAACCACAGATAAAATAGGAAAGAAGTGATCTAAATAACTGTTTGCCAGATTTGAGTGTAACGCTTAAGTTAAAAAATTATAATAAGGAATGGACTATTTGAGTCACATATTAAGATTAAAGAAAAAAGTATTAATATTTCTTTTGTAAGTATTGCTGAAGTTTAAAGTATTATTGGCCAAATATAGCTTGTTCATAAAAAATTATTGTCAGTTATTAGAATTTTTAGAATATTTACTCAGTGAGTATTGGTTATGCAGTCACTCAACTATGTCAGTTATCAGAATACATGGAGAAGATATAGTCTTTTGCCCTCAATAAGCTCAACACTCTATTTATAATAAAACATTTTCTAAAAACATTATCTATTAAATTAAGAAATGCAAAAAAATTCCAGGGATATTATAGATAAATTTTCTTCAAAAAAAAATGGAAATATTGCCTGACACATTCAGGAAGACATTCTATTTAGAAATGGTGGTGTTAAGGTATTGTTAGTCTTTATTTTATGATGAAAGTGTTATCTTGGTTTTCCTGTTTTTACAATGATTTATAGGCTCTGTCTTTGTAATATTATTGGACAATGTGATGAAGGCTGTACTTATACAAAACAACCAAATTATTTAGGGTCCTCATCTCCTTTCCATTTTAATTAAAAGTCATGGCCAACTATATGACAATACTAATCCAAACTTCAGACCCCTGAAAAAAGTGTGCTGAAATGTTTGGTGTTTTTGCATTTGCCCATATAAACATGTAAGTGTCCTTTGACTCTTTCCAGGCCGCTAACAGTAGAGCTCACAAAGTAATTAACTTTATACTTCTATTCTGAGTATTGGATAGTTCAGAGAGTAACTAATTCAATACATCATTAAAACAATCAAATAAGTTCTTCCTTCTTGAAATCATTGTTGCACTATATGCTAACTAACCTGGATGTGAATTAAAAAAAAAAGAATCAAGTAAGTTCAATAGAAAATTATATTTTCAGTTGTGTATTTGATCACAAACTAGGTGATTTAATTCACTGCTGAGTATTAGGCATGCCAAAGGTGAATGTAGTTGGAAAGATTAGGTATGACTTTATTCTGTGATATTTTGCTAAAAGCTCATTTGTAGACTTGAGTTGACAAAACTAATGCAAGTCAAAGAAATTCTTCTTCTCTATTGAGAGCGTTATTTTCAAAGCAGCTGAACACAAGGAATGTGTAGCCTTATATAGAAACATGCTGGTCAACCTTTCCCATTTGACAATGTATATCATTATCATTTATTTTCGCTACTACAAAAAATGCACTTTCAGGCCTCATATTTTTTGAACTTCCGAGTCATATCCTTTTATTATGGCAACCTTTAAAAACATGTCTAAATGAAATAGTAAAGGGCACTAAAGGACTGATGAAAGATAAGCACAGATCTCCAGAAGGAAATATGTAGCAGCAACATAGTGTAAACAATAACCATCAATATATTATACAAACTTAATCCACTTCTTTTTGAAATATGAAGGACTCTTTTTCAGTATGAAGGACATAATTTCAGACTCTTTTTCAAAAAGCAATCTCTCTCATATAAATATATATGAATAGATAGCACTGCTTTTACTTATAGGTTGAAGGGTGGTCATTAATTTTAATATCATATAGTCAATGTTTTCACAGAAAGTGACTAAAATGTGGGTATTTAGGTGGAGGAGAGAGTAGGAGGAGAGAATATATGGAAGCAGTATTGGAAAACTGCCTGGGTGGGATATATGAGACCCACACACTAAACTAGATTTCACAACCAGTGGTGTGACCTTGGAGAATTTACTTCATCTTCTTGAGTCTTGCTTTCCTTTGACTTATTCTGGAAAAAAGAAAATGACACATTGGGCTAGCTAGTGTCCAAACTTCTTTCCAGCTTTTAGATTTTGAGGTTTGGAGGAAAAATAAGATACTGATTGCTAAAAACCCTGGGGAGAGGGCGGGGGAGAAACAAAATGTCTGCCCTCATTGTGATTGTACTCTAAGGACCATTACACTAATGAGGTAAACCAGTATTGATTTTTTTCTTGTTTGTTTTTTTCACACTTATAACTTTCTGCCCTTTTTTTTTCCCTACAGCTGTTGGGTAGCTGCTGCTCTGGTTACCATAGAAACAGGTTAGCTCCTAGCTTCCTGTTCCCATTGAAAACAGCTTTCCCTCAACCACATATTGATCTCAGGAAATCATTTTGCTGTGGCTCAGTCATGAAACCCATAAAGATGATTGGCTCCGTCATTTCCTAAATCTGAGATTCAGTGCAGGTGTATATCCATCCACCACAAGGATAACTGATTAGATAATCTCCGTTTTATTTCCATTTGAAAAGTGTCTTGTCAAAGACACCATCCTTTTCCCTTTCCTGTATCTTATACAGAAGGAAAAGTCTTATTCACTTGAGGATTTACAGATATGCCTAACACACATTTAAGTGTTTACAAAATAATGTCAAATTATTGAATTCTAATATCTTTCATAACTCCTTTTATTAGAATAAACATAGAGAATAGAATGCTGTCTAACATACTTAAAATAAATTTATATTTTAATGTACCCATTAATGAAGAATATTTAAAGGTAAATACATATGTATTATATAGTGTTCTATATTTCTCTTTTGGGAAAATAGTTTTTCTATTTCAAGATATACATGTTTACATAAAAAGAGGATAGATTCATTGTCGTTAACATAGATGCGTACTCAGGGGATAGGTTTATAAAATTTTTATATGTTTAAGCAATGAAAGAATTTTGTAGGAATATGGCTTAAAGTTTTGATTTGAGAATATTTGTGTGTGCGTGTGTGTATGTATTATATGTATATATATCCAAAATATATGCTCTTTAAGTGAGATTGATTACTGTTATATATGACAGACTTCTGGTATTCATTAGACATAGAATCGGAAGGACACTGGTGATCACTTGGCACAATTGCCTCAATTCATGGAAGAGGCAGCTCACTTGTTCATAGCTATGGTTAGCTTGCGACAGTAGCAAGGCTAGAATTTAGACCTTCTGATTTATCCCATTCAATCTCAGTTGCTTAGTCTGCACTGTGTTTAACGTTAGATGTGCAATCTTTAGCTCTTAGGAAGCAGCAAGCATGTTAAGAATAGCATGGGTAGGGTCTGCCCTTTCCCTATTCTGTTGCTTAGTCATAGCGGGGAAATTGTTACTGTTTTATGTATTCACTTTATTTCCAGACTCCCCTCCAGGTACAGCCTTCCATTGCTGCCTCTCTAAGTTCTACATCTTACTGCTCTACTACCTTTAAGGCCTCAAAACTAACCTGCTTATGCATTTACCTCCTATTATTTCCCTTTATCCCTTTGTGTGTGTGTGCCTTTTATAATATGTTTCTCTACTCTTACTTGATTTATTGCCTTGGGAATCTATCAGCGTGAACCTAGTTCACTCTGTTAGTAATGGTTAATATATTTTATAGAGCATTGTGTTCTCACATGTAATTAACCAGATTATAGTGGTTTTACACAAGATAACGGGTGAGTCAGTGGAGTGAAAGGTTTGGAGCTCTTGTTAAGATCTGCAGATGAGATTGGATGTTGTTGTCAGGTCAGTAAATACAGGGCAGAAAAACTTTTCCTTTAGCCTTTCTTCAGTGGACAGTTTGTCAAAGGTGGTGCTTACCAGACTGTGATGAAATGTAAAACAGCATTAAAATTTGGAGGTGTTTGAGAGAATGTATTTTACAGGAACCAAAACAGAAGAAGTTGGGCCAAAGTGTCGCTGGTGGTATTGGGAAAAAGACACTCTAAATAATTTATGCAGTCACTTGACTGACCTTTTCCTTTGAAAGTTCATAATACTAAGGACATCTTTGTAATCTGACATTTCCTTAGTGTTCCATGTATCAAGAAAATTCTATGTAGACGCCTCAGTAATGTCTTCTTTACTTTCTGTTTGAAGACCCTGGTGATTTGCTATCAGATCCTAGAGTTTTGCTATTCTTTACGTATCTTACAACATTGCTGACATCTTTGAAAATTGAAGCAAAGGTCAATATAGCCTTTCTTGGCTGGTGTTCTGTGATTTCGCCTCAGCAATGGAAGGTGTTCTCTCATTTGAGATGTCTCTATAGAGAGTTCCAGAGATGAAAATAAGCCACCTTTTGGTCTTACTTTACACCAATACTTTGTCCAGAATTTTTAAGTTGTTCACTAAATGATAAAATACAAATACATTTTTAAAATAGTGATTATAAGTAATTTTGTCGATATATCCAAATAATATTGTTAATTCTAAATTTAAGACAACATGTTTAAGCAAAAACTGTTTGAACCAGAATAAAGTTATTTGTTGAGTGGTTTGTCAGATTGGGTTCAATGAAAACAGCAGAAATTATTCAGAATTTACGTTAAATTTGTGTCTGTGTTTGCAAATTATACAACAGAAATTCAAATATAGGGTTACTTAATTTGATATTTTTATGTTTATTGATTTACGGTAAAATGCTATTTGCTAAAAGTGAATATTGTGTAATAATTGTATTGGAGACAGTAACAAAGTAAACATAGCAAGAATAAACTTCCTTACTATTATAGTTTGATTTATCATCTGAATTGCCTTGCTTCTCTCTTGAGGTAAGCAATGAGAAGGCCATTATAAAGGTTTCTAAAATATCTTTAATAAAACTTGTATTTCATATAAATTGAGTAGGAAGTGGAGAGAATAGAGCCTTAGCTGGCCCTTTTTTTGTGCAAACAGAATGTAAGCTGCAAATATTTTTTTTAAGCTATTGGAATTTTATGATCGGGCCTGGTGAACCTATCACAGTCATATAGAAGTTGAAGGACTGTTATATCTTTATCATGATTGAGAAATATTTTGAGCTTATGCTTAATTTCCGGGTTCATAAGGTGTTGATGGTGCTTTGATATTTAGAGTACACTGCCAGAGGTATAAAATTCAAGAAAGTTAATGAAATCAAGCATATTTTAATTCACTAATAGTCTTCAACGACATTCAAAATTGATTAGTTTCAATGCAAAAACAGGGTTGTTTAACTGAGTGACTGAGTGTGCTGTTCAATTCAATTTGTAATGTGCAGTCTGAGTTCTTTAGTTTTTTTTTTTTTTTTTTTTACTGTACTGAGTATTGGTTTTCAAAATCTGTTCATTCTTCTATTTATTTATCAATCATTGATTTAATTCATCTGACTTCTCTATCTTAGATAGTTTCTTGGTAACATTATTTCTGAGTAGTTGACTTTCAGTTCAGCGTTTGGTTTCTTTACCAACAACCTTTTGTGTTTCCTCTCCCTTAGCTTGTATTGATTGGCTTATGAAATAACATGTTGTCATCGGGTGTTATTACATTTCTCTCTAGCTAAACAAACTGGACAAGCACCAAAGACAAAAGCTTTAAAATGCTTTCGAATCTCTTAGCTGACAATTATTGAGCTTCAACTATTGGCCAGGACTAGTTTGTACTGAGTAAGCAAGAAGGGCTAAAGTTTGACATTTCCTTTTAAGACACTTGTATTCTGTTGAAAAAGAAGACTTGTACATCCATAGTTATGATACAATACATTAAACGCCACAATAGAGACATTAGTATAGTATGAACACACAGACTGAGGAGGGACCCACTTTACAGAGGAGATGACATTTTAGTTAACTTCCAAAAGATAAGTGTTTTCCAGCAATCAAGAGGAAGGTCAACAGAGTAGTGTGCAAACATGGAAGAATGCCATGCCATGGTACTAGAAAGACCAGAGGGCCAGAGAAGAGGCTTGAGAGGTAAGAAAGATTGAAACTGGAAGTGAAAGGATCTCTGGGCTTAGAAAGGAGATTTCCTGATAAGGTGTGAGATACCCAGTCCAGGGCAAGACTGAACACTATTATTTGGAAAACACAGTGTATTCCAGAACAGTGGTTCTGAATCTTAGATGTGCCTAGAAATAATGTAAGATGATGACTGAATTTTGTTCCTTGAGTTTCACTCCAGAGATTCAAATTCAGTAGTCAGATTTGGATAAGATTCAGATCAAGTGAGCATCTTTGGGGCTACAGTTGGCTCCTAGCCCAGTACATGCCAGTACTTTGATGTGACCGTTGCAAGAGCAAATGCAATTTAACAGTGAATTAGGGCAATAATCATGCTTAGACCATTATTTCCCAAAGTGCATTTTATAGATCTGCAGTTCTCCAGGATATTAACAAGGGTTGTTCCTCAAAAGAGTTCCATTGACAGATGAATTTGGAAGGCAGTTTAAAACAAATTTCACTAGATTTTTATTTTTTAATTGTATTTATTATTATTATTATTATTATTATTATTATTTTATTACAGATCTTTTTAAGGTCAAAGAGTTGAAAGACGGGCTCTCTGACATTTGGTTTTGAGGTGGGAGTGAATTAATGCTAAGGGCTAGACTCAGTTGGCTGAGTTTGAATCCTGACTCCACCATTTGCTTGCTGTGTAACTTTCATAAATTTGCTTCTCTAACCCTTTTACTTTTCATCTGGACTGGAAATAATAGTATCTGACTTAAAGGATTGTTATGAAAGTAGACTGAATATATTCATGTTAAGAATCCTTTGGGCACCTGGGTGGTTCAGTTGGTTGAGATCTGACTTCGGCTCAGTTCATGATCTCATAGTTCATGAATTCGAGCCCCGCATCAGGCTCTCTGCTGTCAGCTGGAGACCACTTCAGATCCTCTGTCCCCCTCTCTTTCTGCACCTACCCTGCTCACACTCTGTCTCAAAAAAAAAAAACAAAAAAAAACAAAAAAAAAAGAATTCAGCATAGTGCCTGTTTCCGTAAATGTCAGTTCTATCAACATCATCATCATCATCATCATCATCATCATCTATTATGGTATGGTTGCAATAGCACGATTTGAGGAAGCTTTCTGGCATTTAGAAAGTTCATGAAAATATAAGTTGTTTGTTCCTGAGATTTCTCATGTGGATACTGGATAACTGTCTGGGAAATTGTAGGTACTCAATTTTGTCCCCCAAGAATAAGTAGTGATTAATTAGAACAATATCTAAGACATATGTATTATATGCCAGGCATTTTGCAACTGGCAAGGTGAAGGCATATTTCCTGCCTTTAAGAAGTTTGTGGTCTCCTGGAAGAGAACAACAAAAGGGAAGTGACAGTGCAATGACATGAGATCTCCAGGAGAAGCAGGCGTAGCGTATTTTGGAAGTTAACATAGTCTTGGTAAGGTTGGAAAAAACCTCCTGGAGGAAATGTCTCTCTTGGTACCAGAGGATGGAGAGGAGGTAGCTGGACTTTTCAGATGGAGAGAAAGCCTGCACGAAATTCTAAAAGGGAAAGAAGGCATGGTCTGTGCAAGATACTGTAAGTAACTCAGGACAGCTGCAGCACTGTGTAAGGGATCGTGAGATGTAGCAGGAGACAGAAGCTGAGATTGGATCAAAATTTTGGTAAGCTCTGTTGAGAGGGTCTGGTCTTCCTCTGGTGGTAATGGGGGAGCTCTTGAAGAATTTTTAATGGAGCAATGGCATACAGATTTGTAATTGGGAATATCGTTCTGAAACCTTTGTACCTGAAGAGGGGATTGGGCTGGTGCCGAGGAGTGCAAATTTGTCAGGAGGACTGTAGTTTAGCATGTTATTGCAGTAGTAATCCAGGTAAGAAATACTGGTGACATGAATTAAGACAGTGGCCAGACGGATGAAGTAAAATGAACATAGTTAAAGTGGAATTGTTGATTGATTAGGTGCAGTGAATGAGGCAGAGAGAGAAATCAAGAATGTTTTTCTAGTTTTTGTCGCACAGTGAGACAAGCAAAACCTTCTGACTTTTTTCTAATCCAAGATTCTGTGATTACATGATTTAAGAGTCTGGTTTATCAGTAGTTCTTCTTTCAAGGGATTTAACACTATAATATTTTGTATTATGTTTTGTAAGTTTTATTTTATATTTCAATACCAATTACCCAATTATAGACAGCCATTTCATAGATTTTATGGTTGTGAAATTAGATGCAAGAATGTCCCTTAAAATTTTTGGTTACAATAATTCCCCACCATAAAAAGGTGGTGAGGACTAAGAAGTCCTCTTTAGAAGAAATGTTAGCTTTGCATTGTTATTATTTTGGTTTGAGGCCCAAGAAAATATTAACTTTTGCATAATTTCTAAGTTGACTATCTAATGTAGACTCCAAAGCTAGAAGCTTACACTGAACTGAGGATCCAAAAAATTCTAATGAGATTCTGTGGCTCTAAATACTCCTTAGAAACTTACTTCAAATAAATATTTCCTTTAGAAAAAAGCCCAGGAAGGAGCAATTGTAGTGAGGAAGCAAAACAAAGTGAAAGCAAGGAAGAAGATGGTGACTTCAGGTCCAAGGCAGAGTAATTCCTTCTAAAGCATAAATATACCATGCCATTTTCTTGTTTAAAATCCCTTTATGGCTGGCATATTGAGGTATACTTTGTTTTGCCTGACTCTTCAGAATCTGTCCACTACCTATGTTTCTAATAATAGCTCTCATAATCCACCAGTAAAATACTGACTGAAGTCAGACCACATGTTTTGCCATTTCTGAATTTCAGGTGTGTGTTCATGTTGCCCTGCATTTGCATACAGTTTTCTACTGCTTGGAATACTTTCTCCTCCTGGCTGTAATAGGTTTACTCAATCATCTTTTAGTATCCTGTGTAATTATCAAGTCTTACTTGACACCTTCTAAACTCTCTCAAAAGTAGTTAGTTTCTTCCTGAATGTCCATATCACTTTGCAAACGCAGTATTATAGCGCTTAACTGACTAGATTATTTTCCCAAAGCTACGGTAGCAAATTACTACAAGCTTGATGTCTTGAAGCAACAGAAATTTATTCTCTCACAGTTCTGGAGGGTAGAAATCTGAAATTCAGGTTTCAGCAGGATTGGTTTCTTCTGGAGGTTCTGAGGGAAATACTGTTCCATGGCTCTCTCCTAGCTTCTGGTGGTTGCTGGTAATTTGGGGGTTCCTAGGCTTGTAGATGCATCGCTCCAATCTCTGTTTCTGTTTTCACATGCTGGTCTTCCCTTTGCATTTCTGTGTTTCATTTAGTTCTTATAAAGATGCCAATTATTGTATTATAGCCCATAATAATCCAATATTACCACATCTTAGCTTAGCTAATTATCTCTACAAAGATGGTATTTCAAAATAAGGTCATGTTTTGAGGTTTGAGGTGCACGTGAATTTTGGGGAGATACTGTTCAAACTGGTACATGAACTTCACTATTTTGACAACACATTTGTTTTGTTCAATACATCTTTTATTTTCTGATTTCTCCTTTTCCATATCAGTGTGCTCTCATTTAATGGATACAATATATAGAATATCTTCATGAATCTTTCTGAAGATACTAGTTAGACAGTTTTTTAAAGTTCTCTTACATTTCTGGTATTAACTCTGAATCTTCTATGGATATTTTTTTCTATTATTTCATTTTTTTCTTTTTTATGCCACTGATTTTCTTCACATATCTTTCCCTTTGAAAGAGAGTAGGGGTTGATTATAGTGTTATGTGGGTATATAGGCAGGATCAGGTAGAAACCTAGGATTCCCTTCAGAGTGGGTGGGCAAACTAGGAACCCTCTCAAGGTCTAAGAAAGGATGCTCTATTTGGAGATAGGACTTTACTGTATTTCAGTTAATGTGGAGTGACCTTTCCTTCTGTTTTTCTCCATGCACTTTGAGGAAATCTGAGGCATTTAGAAATTTGCTTCACTTTCTTCTATCAAATCAACACACCTAATCAGGATCTGTCTTCCCCTCAGTTGATTCTCGACTTAATTTAGAGAGCTGTTCTTGTGGACTATATTTTGAGGGAAAAATCTGTAGTCAGCCACTAAAGGAAGTGGGGGACCTCCAGGTTGCTCCACAGCCAGTTTCTTGTCCTAGTACCTCTTGCCTTTGAGTTTGGGTTTCCTCTGGATTTCCTTGTCAAGGATTGGACCAATCCCAGGAAATGCTCTCTCTTGCATTTATATTGAATTCCATTCTGCTTTTCTCCTCAACCTGCATTTCCATTATTCCAGTGCTGTTTGCTCTATGTCATAGTATTTCTGGTTCAAGAATAGCAATGTTTCCTGCTTTCCATCTCTGTGATTTTTTTTTTCATCATTTTTAATGAGAACTTAGCCAAGGAGATGAAGTTTACTATCTTGCACTAGAATTTAATGATATGTGTATAAGCTTCTTGTCCATACTTGTTATGAACTTGTGCTATTTATTCTTCTTGTTGTTGTCATTGTCCTGAGTTATAAACAGCATCTGGTAGTTTTCTCAGTGAGTTTTTACCACCATTTAAATAATTCATAAGTTTCTACAAGGATCACTTCTCTATGATTCTTCCCTACAAAGTCATTGTTTCTTCTTATTTTCTTTGAGCCCACCTACTATATCTACTTTTATCTCTTGTGGAACCTAAATATTTAATCTAATGAAGGAATTCAAAGCCTCACAGTGGTGTATGACTTTACCATTGCTGTAAAGGAGATTATTAGACTACCATTATTACAAAATCCTAGAAAATTCTCACTTGGAGACCAGTGAAACTTTAATTTGTCATCTGCCCATTGAGAATACATTCGTAAGAATGTGAACTTTGGTAGTTTAACAGATGTTTTTTGGTACTTAAAGTCCCCAAATAAAGTAATAGCATTAAGCTGAAATAATGTTTACATATTGGGGCACTTTAATTTTTCACACAGAACCGTTGCCAGTGGGACCAAATGCCTAGTCCCTATTATGTAGAGAAGCATCTGACTGATGATAATAGATGGCACTGATTGTCTCACTAATTACATGGAAATCGGGCCTTCACTGAAGGATGCTGTGTCCTAAGAAAAGATACTAAAGAATGGATGTTGTGGCAGCAAAGAAATTAGCCAAGGAGAGCAGAAAAGAAGATTCCTATTCATCACAGTACTGTTATCTCATTTCATTTAATAAAATAGAAATATCCAAAGGTGAATTTTTCCCGTTGTATCTAGAATATACTTTATCAAACTAATGCAGTAATGAAGACCGTTATATTAAAACCTAATTTTGTCTGGATATTTCCTCTGAGCTGTGGCAAATAAAAGGACTGAGAAAGACATTTGAAGAAACATATGTGCACACTAATGGTTATGCAAATGGATAGAAAAGCCTTCATTTATACAAATATACTCTCTACATTATAGAGATAAGGTAAAACTGTATTGTTTTTAGGAAAAACCATTGAGAGATAATAAAGTAAAACTTATACATTAATAATATTCAAAACACAGTAATATTAAATCAAATTTATGTTTTTAAGATTAAGGGTCATTACAGTTTATTTACTACTATTTTTCCCTTTCTTTTCCTTTCAAGTTTTTATTTAAATTCCAGTTAGTTAACATACAGTTAACTAATTTTAAACTAGTTAGTCAATGTTAAACTAATTTTAATTTCATGTATAGAATTTAGTGTTTCAACACTTAGTACAACACCCAGTGCTCATCACAATAAGTGCCCTCCTTAATCCCTATCACCTATTTAACCCATCCCCATGCACCTCCTCTCTGGTAACCATTAGTTTGTTCTCCATAGCTAAGAGTCTGTTTCTTGCTTTGCCTCTCTCTCTTTTTTGCCCCCTGTGCTCATTTGTTCTGTTTCTTAAGTTCCATATATAAGTGAAATCATATGGTATTTGTCTTTCTTGGACTAATTTTGCTTAGCATAATACTCTCTAGCTCTATCCATGTCATTGCAAATGGCAAGACTTCATTCTTTTTTATGGCTAGTAATATTCCATTGTCTGTCTATCTATCTATCTATCTATCTATCTATGTATATATTATATATGTGATATATATATATACAAAATATATACATATATATACATATATACATATGTATATACAATATACATATATATACATATATATGTGTATATATATATATATATATATATATACATATACACATACACACACACACACACACGCACACGCACATCTTCTTTATGCATTCATCAGTCAAAGACCCTTGGGCTCTTTCCATAATTTGCCTATTGTTTATAATGCTGCTATAAACATTGTAGTGCATGTATCCCTTTGAATCAGTATTCTTGTATCCTTTGGGAAAATATCTAGTCATGCAATTGCTGGATCATAGGGCATTTTTTTTTTTTTTAACTTTTTGAGGAACATCCATATTGTTTTCTAGAGTGGCTGCACCAGTGTTTTTATTTATTTTTTAATTTAAATCCAAGTTAGTTAACATATAGTGTAATAATGATTTCAGGAATAGAATTTAGTGATTCATCACTTAAATATAACACCCTGTGCTCATCGCAACAAGTGTCCTCCTTAATAACCATCACTCATTTAGCCCATCCCTCCACCCAGTGACCCTCAGTTTGTTCTTTCTATTCAAGAGTCTCTTATGGTTTGTCTCCCTCTTTGTTTTGAACTTATTTTTCCTTCCCTTCTCCTATGTTCTTCTGTTTTTTTCTTAAATTCCACATATGAGTGAGATGATATGGTATTTGTCTTTCTCTGACTGACTAATTTCGCTTAGCATAATACCCTCTAGTTCCGTCCACAGTGTTGCAAATGGCAAGATCTCATTCTTTTTGATTGCTAAGTTATATTCCATTGTATATATATACATTCATCATTTGATGGACATTTGGGCTCTTTCTATAATTTGGCTGTTGTCCCTAGTGCTGCTATAAACATTGGGGTGTATGTGCCCCTTCAAATCAGCATTTTTGTTTCTTTTGGATAAATAGCTAGTAGTGCAATTTCTGGGTTATAGAGTAGCTCTATTTTTAATTTTTTGAGGAACCTCCATGCTATTTCCAGAGTGGCTGTACCAGTTTGCATTCCTACCAACAGTGCAAAAGGGCTCCCCTTTCTCCACATCCTCGCCAACATCTGTTGTTTCCTGAGTTGTTAATTTTAGCTATTCTGACAGGTGTGAGGTGGTATCTCATTGTGGTTTTGATTTGTATTTCCCTGATGATGAATGATGTGCAAGTAACGTGTTCTTATTATAGACAGTTGGGGAAGTATAGAATATACTGAAGAAGCAAATAGCCCTCTTATCCACTAAAGACTCTTATAGATTTAGTATAATTGTTTTATTTTTGTTTTCTCTAAGAGAATTCTAACCATTGGGGTATAGAGAGTTTAATCTTATAGAGAGTTTAACCTTTGTTATCTGGAACACAGTACCTTTTTAATTTTATTCAAATCTGGTTTTAGATCTCAAAAAAAGATTGTCATCAATTACTTCATATATGTCTTATAAGTTTGTTTCAATGTTATTACTATATATTTTATGTTTAGTTGGTATTGTGAATGATATTGCTCCCCATTACATTTTAACTAGTTATTGATGTCATGTAAGTGAGCTACTACTTTTAGTATATTAATCATGGGTATATGTCTTTTACTGAGTCCTTATTGATTGAAATAGTATTTCAGTTCATTGCTTTTGATTTTAAGTATGTGCCACGTATGTAAGTGATAATTTATTTTAAGAGTTGTAATAGTTATAACTTATACTTTATCTCTTTTTATTATTGTTATAGGTATATAATTTGTAACTATATATTTTCAGCCATAATTTTCAGACATATTTGTAAGTGTTTAACAAATTACCACTTCTGCTTTCTTCTCATTATTTCCTCCTTTTTGAGTCAATGAAAATACTTCTTGTGATATCGCCACCGTATACTTTCAAATTTATTTTTCAGGGATGACTTGCATTCACATACAAAAGTGACCTTGACCTTGACTAAGTAGAGAAGTTTTGGATTTTGTTTCCTTAAGTCTGTAGGTTCTGTCTGAGATTTAGAAACAATAAAGTGTACACAAAAGAGAGGACAGGGAAGTTCCCACACGTTGTCAACACAGGCAACGTGTTCCCTAAACAAACCTTGGCCCCAAACAGGACATGAGCTAAAACATCAAGTGGAACTTAGGAAGGAAAAAAATGTTTAATAAATGGGAGCTAACGGGATAGAAGGCCTAGACATAAGGGGGTGGGGTGGCATGGAAGAACTGAAAGGAGGTGGGTGTGACTAGGGGGTCAGGAGCCAAGGGGAAAGCAAGGCAGAGGACAATCACGGAGGCCTCATGAGCCATATGAAGCTCCCTTGTTTTTGCATCATTTTTAAAAACAAATCTACCTATTTGTATATGTTCACGCTTCTTTTTTCTATTTTCTTTGTCATCTTTTATCACTGTTGTGTTTTTCCTTCTTGTTGTGTGTTCTTGCAAAAATTACTAAGTAGTCTTCTACATTTCTAATTATCTCATTCTTTTTTGCAATGTCAGGTTTCTTCTTTTCTATAATCAACAGAAACTTTAATTTTCCAACACATTTCTCATTCCTGGTACATTCTTTTTATTGGATTGCTTGGTTCTTTTCTCATTTAGATCAGTTCTCATTTTTTCATTTTTCTTTTTCAATCTCCTTGCTTTTGTTTTGTTGAATCAATAACTGTGTCTCACAGCGAACTTGGAGCAGATAGTTTTACAGGGAAACTTCACTTTCCATTATCAAGATGCTTTTCATTTATCTCTCGCTGCAGATTGCACTTCTAGTACTACTACACTTATCCTGCAGTTCTCTTGGTATTTCACACACACACCACACCACACCACCCGGCCCCACCCCTCAGTTTCTCCATCCCACCTATAGAGATGGTTCTATACCTACCATTGGAAGGCATCCAAGACTCAGAATTGTCCTGAATTTCCTCATAATCCACTTATGTGCTAGCACAGTCTCCCTTTCCTTATAATCCATGTATGTTCTAGTGTATTGTGATGGCTAAGAGCGTAGATCTTGGCATCGGGCAGGCCTGGATTTGGATATGGTTGTATGACATATTAGTTGCATGACCTTGGATAACGTAATTAACTTCTTTAAATTCCTGTTTCATTATTTGTGAAAGAACCTAGTCATGAAGTGGGTATATGGGGATTAAATGATAGGAGAACTAAATAAAATAATGCATTTAATAAATATAGAAGAATGTCTAATATAATATAAGCCTTCTATAAATGGTAATTACTATTATATGAAGCTTAAGGGCAGGCTGATGTGCAAATCTTTAGTCTAATGATTGGTGTATCTATCAAGTGCTTGTTGTATGTCTAGATCAGGGGACAGGAGAGCTCTTTTTCCATTGGATCACAGGTAGAAAATCCAAGAGGCTGTGGTAGAGAGTTTTGAAGAATATTTGCATTTTTGTTAATAGATTGTGGAGAGCACAGCTGACAACTTTCCATCATTGCCTTGAGTATAATTGCACTAGGTTTGGACTGTGAAATAAAGTAAGATAGTATTCCTAATACCATTGCCTGCTTCTTTGAATGAGGCACAAGGAGTGAATGATCAAGAGGCACAGGGGAGACTGAGATCACTTTTGTTTAATGAATTATCAATGCCTAGGATATACTGGTACATAGTAGGTACTCAAAGAAGTGTTTCCTGACAGGCTGGTTGACCGATTATTTCATAAGTGGATTATTTAATATATATATCCCTGCATGCAGCACTCCAAAGGCAACCTGCAAACATATCTCTGAGGGAAACAATTGTAAGCCTCTTTCTTCCTTCAGCTCTGTGGCTCCCTGAAATGGTTTTTAGACAATAAGGAAAAAGGAGCAGGAGTTCCCATGGCTCATTGTTACACTGCTGATATCAGAGAACATGACTACACTGGCAACTCTCTCCACTTGTTGGGCAATCAAAAGAGTAACAACTAAGGAAAAATAATGTTGCAGAAGTAGAGTTCTTCCTTCTTATTAAGTACTTCCCATTCTTTGAAAGATTATCCTTGGAATGATTCTTGTATGATGTGGTTTTCCTAGTCAGACATAAGAACTGCACCAACTATAACTTTTAAGTTCAAGGGGGTTTTCGGATTTCCCTAATCCCAGTCAACATTTACTCCTTCTCAACTCCCACTTCAAAAGTTTGCACAATATTGCTATGAACATTAATTCTTAACTATTCTCATCAATAGGTATTTTATTAGTCTAAACTCTTCCTGGATTCTGGCATGTTGTTAATTTTTGTTCTTAACCTTCTGGGCTATAGTATGTCTTTATGGATGTAGTGTTGCCATAAAATACAACATTTAGCTAGCTTTGAACTACACATAAACAATAAATAAGTGTTTTTAGTATAAATATGTGTACCAAATTATGGGTCATTCTTATACTAAAAATATTTGTTTCTTATCTGACATGTAAAGGTAGTTGATTTGCTACCTTACAGTGGCAACCCTACACTGTGGCTTTTCTTTTCTTTTCTTTTCTTTTCTTTTCTTTTCTTTTCTTTTCTTTTCTTTTCTTTTCTTTTCCTTTTCTTTCCTTTCCTTTCCTTTCCTTTCCTTTCCTTTCCTTTCCTTTCCTTTCCTTTTCTTTTCTTTTCTTTTCTTTTCTTTTCTTTTCTTTTCTTTTCTTTTCGAGAAATAGAGAGAGAGACAGAGAGAGAGAGAGAGAAAGAGAGAGAGAGAGGCAGAGGGAGAGGGAGAAGAGAACCTTAAGCAGGCTCCATGCCCAGTGCGGAGCCCAACATGGGGCTCTGTCTCACAAACTGTGAGATCTTGACCTGAGCCGAAGTCAAGAGTTGGACAGTTAACCAATTGAGACACTCAGGCACCTCACTCCCATGGTGTTTTAAAGAGAATTTAGAATGAAATTTTTGGTTCTCTCATTTTGAGGTGTTTCTCACTATTTTAGCATTACCCAAATTTTCTGACTCTACATCTTCATGGTGCTGTACAGGGTCTGCTGTATCTCTAGCTCTAATTTTTGAAGCAGTCAGTGCTCAAATAGAGATAACTTCTCAAGCCATCCAGTGACACTACTGCCAGAACAACAGCAGAGATGGTTGAGTCCTTGCCAGAGGTGGTATCTGTGGTCCCAGAGCTGGAGGAAGGGTAAAATTTAATGTCACTTTCATTCAGATGGTATTGAACCAACATACTTTAAGTGACTCTGTATTTTTTACATATTGTTGACTTTTATATGACTTCCGTTTGCCTGTTGATGGCCTCTTCCCAATACATTTTACTCAAAAGAGGTCTGACTATTGAATAAATAGGGATTTTAATCATTACTAAAGAATTGCACACAAAGGGGGGAACTGTTAATGTTAATGTGCTATATAGAGATCCATGTTTTTACTATAGGTGTGTTTTTAAATATATGGGTATGTGAATTCTTACCTTCTGATAATGTGATTTCTCATAAGTTTCATTTATATTCCTTAGACTGTTATATTTATGTCATTGCTTGTGGCATTTTAAGACAGGTAACAGTCAGTGCGTAATTAAACTTAAATTAAGCAGTCTGCTCCATGATATACTCTGAGCAAGACTGTTTCTTGTCTCTGCCTTCAATTTGGTTCCACAGTCATTCCCTTTGGCCTTCACTGTGTCTCTTCTGCAAATAGCTGTCTTCGTAAGCCGTGCCAGCATGCCCCACTGTGAGGTCCCTATGATTCAGTAACCGAGGAACAAGCAGGTGAAGGAAAGCAGCTAAGAAAATAAGGACAAAGAAGGAGGTTGGAACAAAAGAGCATATCCTATAACTATTATTCAGTAAGACTGATTTTCTAGTGTTTGGTAAATTGTCTCTTGAGTCAGTTCCAACAGAGGACTTCTAAAAATGTTTTAAACAATGTCAATGTCATACTAAGGGCATAATCTTTCCAAACAGAAGTGTGTTCTTCAATACACAAGTCCTTTGAGATGCTGCATCATAAAAAACAAATTCTGTTTGAGAAATGAGTCACACTCTACCTTCACTTGTTGGTTCCCATCATTTATTTTTTCATCCTAAAATAATATTTATTTCTAGTTTTGTTTCCATTGGTCATTTATGAATTTCATAAAAAAATATGAATGTAACAGCTTTAAAAAAGCATGTTCCTAAGATGCAGCAGTGTGTGCAAATGGAGTTCCTGGCGCTGAAAATGTAACATGTTGAGAATTCCATAGTCTTTCTTCTTTAAAGGATTTAGTGAACTTACAAAAAACATCACCTCTAATATCAACTCTAATGCACACCACAGAGAGAAATTATCAGTGAGAAAAATTAAGTACCCAAATCAATTTTCATTATTCACGGATTAGATATTTATTGAGTTTCATGCCTACTAAGTGCTATTGGTGCTGAACTTACCTCTAGCCTGAAGAACATACAGTGTAACTGGGGTTTGGAGGTGCAGCAGACAGGTAAGCAGGCAATTACACAGTTTGATAAATTCATGGAAGGCATACACAGAATGTCTTAAGAACCCTTGGAGCGAGCAACTGACCCAGACCACACCTAGGAATCAGGATAGATTTCCTTGAGGAGGGCAACAGCTGAGCTGAGTCTTAAATGACAGAATCAAGTAGGCAGAGGACTAAGAAAAACTATGTTGCCAGTAAGGGGAGCAACACTGGGAATGCTTCGAGTTTGAGGGCACCCCACAAGTTAATCATTTTGGCTCGAGTAGTGTGCAGAGGCACAGAAGGAATGGTGAGGGAGAGTGCAATGTTTTTCTTCAAAATGCACTAGACACTAGAGTGTTCTAGAACTCAAAGAAACCTAAAGAAAATTTCCGAAAATGCAGGATTTGTAGACTCCTTTGTTCTGTGAGACTCCACTGAAGGTACACCTCTATTTTCTTTACTGGAATTACAATGACATTGGGATCAATAACCAAAGTAGCATTTATAGGTGACTGTGATAATACTTCTATTTAGTAGACTACAGATTTCACACTATTCTCTTTTCAGAAGTATATAGAAATTGAGTAAGTGTGTGAACTAATAAATTGCATGTAATTGCAAGTGTTACCATTGTGCCAAAGGATGTCTTTCATAATTCTATCCCTTAGTATCTGATCAAATATGCTATCTGTTACCATTCCTTTAATGTTTATTATTATTATTATTATTTATTTATTTTTGAGACATAGACAGAGCATGAGCAGGGGAGGGGCAGAGAGAGAGGGAGACACAGAATCCGAAGCAGGCTCCAAGCTCTGAGCTGTCAGCACGGAGCCTGACGCCGGGCTCAAACTCGTGGAGTGTGAGATCATGACCTGAGCTGAAGTCAAACGCCCAACTGACTGAACCACCCAGGTGCCCCTGTTACCATTCCTTTAAAGAATTAAATATAAAGTCCTTCTTGAAACTCTTGGTTCTACAACTCCTGTGAGAAAATTCAAAAGATTTTAAATCATTTCAGATGTGGAATCTATTCTCACCTCTCCACATTTGTTCTCTGCATCTTTCCAGCTCTACACCTCTGCTCCCTTCACTGCATTCACTTGTCCATTTATGAATGCCTACATGCTAAAAATTTCCCATGAGGATATCACCGGTCTCAACCATTGCTCAGCCTTGGTTCTAAATAGTGAGAACTGAGCATGTAACCACCACAAGCATTTCAACTCTGTTCTGTCTCTGTGGATTCACAGATCATTTCACAAGCAAGCACTTAGGTGCATGAGTGGCTCTTCAATCAACGCATCATACAGGACTTAATGAATATTTTGAATATAATCTTTCCCATGTGCTATAGATAATTAAAAGAGATCATTGTGCCTGGTGACCCTTACATTTCCTTAATTCAAGAAAGAAATACTGTGATACTGTGTGGCAGCACATAATATCAGACAATGTAAGGTAGTGAGAAGAATGCCTGGTGGAATTGGACTGGGGCTCACATTCCAGCTCTGCCAATTCAGTTATTCACTTCCAGGAAATTACCTCCCTTTCTTTGCTGAATATTAAGATGTAGTAAGAGTTAAGTGAGAAAAATATGTAAATTGCCTTCATGAAGAAGGTACTCATCCAATGGTGGATGTTATTATTAATGATTAAATTCAGTGCTATTAAGCCAGGTTTCCTTAGCTTAGCCAATCAACATCTATGAAGACTCTACATAATAGGTATATGTTCTTGAATAGAACAACAAATGTCCAGATCCTACAAGACATATGTATTTTTAAAAATTATTCATTCTTTGTGTGTCTACAAAAGTGAAATACTCTGTTAATGAGTATTAATGAGATAACACACAAATCTTTATAGAATTTGTGCCTGGAAAACCAGAATCAATCATTACAATCAAATATGATAAGTGTTTTAATAGGGGATATATAGGAAACATCTAGAAAGTGGATCTAACCAAGCCAAGGTGATCAGAGAAAGCCTATAGGGATTGAAGTTTATATAGAATCTTGAAGGAAATTGTGGATTAGAAGTGGGTATGAACAAGGATGTGTGTGAACTGTGGCATGGACAGTATCAGGTGCACCAGTGGTGAGGAAGAGAATGAAGTTGAGTAAGATTGGAACTCTGAGCATCTGAGGGAGAGATGGACAGAGATGCAGAGGCAGATGGGGACTTTGGAGAGCCTGGTAAGCCACGTAAAGGATATTGGGCTTTATCCTAAGAGCGATGAGAATTTAGTGAGGGATTAATTGATCGGAAGATGAGTGGCGAAATCCATTTTAAATTTTAGAAATATCATTGTTACCATTTGGAGAATGGATAGGAGAAGATCAAGAATGGAAGGAGAGCTACCGGTTAAAGAAGCATTACACTAATCTAGGCAAGATTTTTCTGTTTGAACATCTTATTGTCATACACCTGATTGTCAGTTTTTGCCTGCATACAAATGTATACAAGCTCGAATAATTACAGGTTCCTTAAAAAAAAACCAAATAAGTATTTACATTTTTACTGGACAATCTAGATTTTTTTTTTTTAACTGGGAAAAATAGTAACAGCTTCACTTTTCTTTGATCAAACAAATATTTTAAGACAAAAATGTTATTTAATTTAGTTTCTAATTCCAGGGTAAAACAGATTTCTGTTATTAAAGTTGTGAAGCTTCCCTAAGGGGAGCTGACAGACATTCCATTTTCTTACATCCCCATTATGGTGAAAAGACAGATCTCATTCAGTTGGACTTGAAAAGTAGCATAGTGATTATGTTAAAATTCCTAACATATGTAGATGATATTTCAAAGCACATCAAAGCTTTACGGAAATTCAAATGTATTTTGCTCTTATCTCTGGGGTCTTGTTATTTCCAGGTCTTTCCAGTAACTGATTATTTTATTTCGGAATATGTCTGATAATTTTGATGCATTAGGCACAGTGGTTTTTGTATTTTTCATTTTTTTGATTGGACATTGAGAAAGCTTAATATTTTTATTCTGGTGAGTATCTCCTGTAATAGGCTAGAATTTGTTTTAGAAATGATCATAGTTATGGAAGCTTCTACTTGTTTAGCACAAAGGATTTGTCAAATTGAGGCTTGAGGTCTCTGTGTAGGTAGTCTGTTAGTGGACGATTTTGAGTTGAGGGACACCAAACTCTTTGTACCATGTTACTTTATATAATGTAAAAAAACTTCCAGTAGTAGGGTCAGTCCTTTTAATTCATGCCCTGTGATTTTTGAATGACTCTGTTAACATGTAAATATGTTTCCAGAGAGGGGTAACCCTTGGGCTCTTCTCAGCCACAAACAGTAACATGAATTAACAATCAGATTGCTCACGACGCCATCATTAGGAGTCTAGAAGTAGAGATCACAGAACAATATATTTTGGGATAGAAGGTTGGGATGATAATATATTAATTCTGTCTCTACTGCTGTGCTGTTAGACATCTCGAGTCCCTAGCATACAGTAGAGTGCCAAGCATAAAATAGCCAACAATTTCTTGCCCTCAATTCTCAACTCCCCAATCTCTGGAAACAGAACATTTTTTAGTACCTGATTTGCAGTAAAACTTGTCCTGAAGTGGGGTGACACTATTTATAGTTTTCTTTATTTATCCCACTTAGTGTGAATGTTCTGATTGCTGCAGAAATATTAATGTGCTTGATTATGGGGCGCTGCCCCAGACTCTGCTGAAAGTTTCACATAACATGTGTTAAAGGTACCATATTGTCTTTTTAAACCTAAAAAATTTGGAATTCTGAAAAAGATCCAGCCTTCAGGGTTTGGAGTAAGGGACTGAAGATCTTAGAAAATTTCACACATTCAGTACTTCTCAGAAGTCAGGCAGGCATTGTGCATTTACACACACCACGTTGTTAACACGTGCCTGACAGGCACACTGGAAAGAGCAGGAATTTGAAAGCAGGCTGCCTGAGTTATAATTCCAAGTCTGTCACTTACCCACCTGTATGACTTTGGGTATGGTCCTGTTCCTCCTTTTACCTCCATTTTCTTATCTGAAAATCCAGATAATAACAT
Source organism: Panthera tigris (assembly GCF_018350195.1). Lineage (NCBI taxonomy): Eukaryota > Metazoa > Chordata > Mammalia > Carnivora > Felidae > Panthera > Panthera tigris. The sequence goes on along the minus strand of NC_056666.1, from coordinate 98,007,254 downwards.
TTCCTTAATAGATTTGTAATGGGGATTAAATGATTTAAGAGACCTCAGTTATGTTTTCACAGAATTATTATTGTTAATCATTTTGATAAAACTGTGATATCAGCACAATGATCCCCATTTGATAGATGAAGAAATTGAGATCTGATGAGGTCAAATAACTTGTCCGTGTTCACATAGCTGGAAAGTCATTGAGAAGGGTTTGAATCTGTATGTGAGGTCACCAAATATACACTTATGGGATTGAGCCCCACATTGGGCTCTATGCTGACAGTGCAGAGCTTGCTTGCAATTCTCTCTCCCCCCTCATGCTCTCTCTCTCAAAATAAATAAAGATTAAAAACATTTTTTGTCCTCTGAATGTTTATAGACAAGTAAAATACTGTATCATTTCCAACAGAAATCCTAATTTTTAATTGTACTTTGATTCAACCTCAGAATCAAACTGTTTAATTAGGTAGTAGTATATACATCACACATTATTGGAACATATGGATGAAACTTTTTAGAATGATAAGATTTAATTCTTATTCCTTCATTGTCTTCTTTAGTATATTTCTGTTTTTCATACTTAATTATGAAGTGAGATTTCTGTCTGGTTTGTTTGATTTCTATAGAGATGAAACATTCACACCCCGAGATAGAATAGCAATGTACTGGGTAGCCATTGCCTGATCTACAAGCTCATTGCTCATAGAAGTTTTCATGCATGATTTGTTTTTTTTTCTCTTATCTGAATATAGAGGGCTGAAATGCTTGTACCATTATGAAATGACAGTCTTTTTATTTTTATTTTATTAAAAAAATTTTTTAACGTTTATTTATTTTTGAGAGAGAGAGAGAGAGAGAAAGAGACAGAGAGCAGGGGAGGGACAGAGAGAGAGGGAGACACAGAATCTGAAGCAGACCCCAGGCTCCATGCTGTCAACACATATCCCGATGTGGGGCTCGAAATTATGAACTGTGATATCATGACCTGAGCTGAAGTTGGATGCTTAACCGACTGAGCCAGCCAGGTGCCCCGAAATCGCAGTCTTAGTGTGTATTCCTTGCTTCATGCTGGCTGTTTGGATCCTTCTGTGTCAAAGGTAGAAGTGTCTTCTTTGTGCAAAGCTGTATGCTACATGCTTTCATATATATTATCTCACTTTTCTTCACTGCAGTTCTGCGATGTTTTTTTGAGGCGGTGTATTTGTGTTATTGTTATTGTTTTTGTTTTACTTGATTAAGTTCCCATTTGAGGGTTACAGGGCTGTAAATAATTCCATGTTTGCAAAGTTTGTAGGCTGCAAAGCTAATTCCAAACTTGGGATTTTTTTACTCCAAATCTAGGATGCTTTTTACTCTGCAATGAGGTCTTTGAAAAGATTTTTGGTAGTCAACAAAACATAATTTCAAGAAGGAAACTTTTCATACTGCCTTCACCAACAGTGACTACTGAAAAATTTGATGTCCATTACATTAAGAACTTCAAGAATCATTTTGCCATCTCTGTAGATCAATATTCTGGTGTAATTCTTACCTACCATTTGATTTCTTCTTGAAAAGGCCTAGTTTCTACAGGCATGTAGTAGGCCTATGTATGCATCTGTGCTAATTCATGTGGTTCATAGAACTACATCATGATGCATAGATATAGATTGTGATGAAAGTGGAAGAGTCCATTTAGTAGTTCGTGTTTGAGCCATGCCTTCAATGTGTTCTTGGGGGTAAGTTATATTACAAAAGCGAGAGGAATACCAGTGTTCTCACTGGATACTCAACTTTCAAAAAGACATGAGCATCAATGGTAGGGCTCATCACTCAATTCTTGGACAAGGTATTTAATGTCTGTTTTTCACCTTTAGAGTGTTAATATATAAGACAATGACATTATTATTTACCTCTGTCTCCCACATCCTTTCCTCATAAGAGAATCCCAATTTTGTTCAGTGAACCACCATTCTCTGTGGATAGCTGTATGTCTCTGATGATACTGACCCCAACCTAGGTACAATGGTGGGACTGACTGGTCCGAGAACAATGTTACTCATTTTATAAGTAAATAATTCACCAAAACAATGAAATTTTAGGTCACATCACCAAGGAAACATTTGCAGAGAGCACCCTCCTTCCAAACAATGCATTTCAAGATGAGAACTAAGTTTTCTCTCTTTGTATGACATTATATCTGGATGTGATGACTAAAACTTTTGTTTGACGAAGGATGCAATGACAAAGGATGTTAGAGCAGACCATTTGAATGAACCTGACCACTTGATGACCTAGCTGAGCTGGTGAGACAGCCAAACTTGAAGCCTCTCCTTTTTCTGGTTTTCATAAAATTTGAGATCTAAGTTCCCTGTATTTTTAGTCAACTTGATTCCTTGATGGTTGCAACTGAAAGCATCTTAATTTATATAATTCTCAAATTTCCTTTCAATTCAACAATTCTTTAAAAATATGTATTATATAATGTAATTATATTATGTAATATTATAAATATTATATTTGAGATTTCAACAATAAGGTTATAGGGTTGTAGGCACATTTCCTGAACCCTGTGTCTGTTCATGGAATAGCATTACCTCTTAATGATGTTTCTTCACTGTTCTTTTTGCCAGGAAGTGGGGGGATGGATCAGACTTTATTCACTTCTTAATGTAAGTTTATTAATTCTTCCCTTTAATTCTCACTTCATTTTATAGCAGCTTTGCTTGGAAAGTAGCTCTTATTTTTTTAAATTTTCATGTTAAAGCTCTATTATAATATTAATAAGACTTGATAAAATGATAAAAAAAAGTTCCACTTAGAATTCTGTTACCCTATGCTATAAGTTGAATTGTATCATCCCTAAATTAATATATTGAAGCCCTAGGCCCAGCACCTCAGAATGTGTTTGTATTGGAGATAGGACCAGTGAAGAGTTAATTAAGTTAAAATAGGGTCATTAGGGTGGGTCTTCACCAACCAACATGATTGGTGTCCTTATATGAAGAGATTAGGACACAGACAACACAGAATTAGGGGTGACCATGTGAAGATAGGGAGAAGACAGCTATCAACAAGCCAAGGAGAGAGGCTTTAGGAAAAACTAAATCTGCTAACATCTTGATCTTGGACTTCTAGCCTCCAGAACTGAGACAATAAATTTCTGTTTAAATCGTCCAGTCTTGGACATTTTGTTGTGGCAGCCCTAGCAAACTAATACACTCTAAAACAATTGCTTTCATTTCTTTCTATTTTCTAATATACAAAGTTGAAGCACAGTGTATAATAATTTGGAGCATTGTCTTAACTTCTTAACACAGTCATGTTGCTACAGTCTTCCTCTTCACACTTTTTAATGAGACACAATGTTCAATCAATGTATTTCTTTATTCGCTATTATAAATTATTATTGAGGTCTTAGTGATAAGAATATATTTGCAAGTACACATTTTCTTTTCTTTTGAACTTTTTTGTTGGACACAGTCTCAGGACTTGGATTGCTGTTTCAGAGGTCACAAATGTTATAATGGCCTTTAATAAGAATTGCTAAATTTATCTTCAAAGAGATTGTATAAATTTACTGTATCATTTGAAATGAACCATTCTGTTTCTAAAATTGAAGTATTAAGGATTCATTGTTAACTGAAGGCACAGTTCAATCAGATAGATCATACCCACTCTAGCAAGGAGAATGGGTTTATATAAATTTGGGCACGAATAGCAGTAGGGAGTTAGGAAGCTCCACCAGTGATTTATGGGGCTATGATGATTTCAATTAAGGCAATGCTAGTTAATATGGAAAAGGCACTCTTCTGTATTTGAAATGTGTTTGGGATGTAATTGCAACATAGTGTTGAAGTAATTATATGTAGAAAGTGAGAGAGTCAAATGATTCCTAGGTTTTGGTGAGTGACTAGTGTCATTAACTGAGATTAAGGTTATAAGACAAAGATGATAAATACAACGTAGGCATGTTGGGATGTTTGTGGGACATTCAGATGCATGCATGTATCAGTCATTTGACTATATGCCTGAAGCTTAGATGAGAGGAAGGGCTGGAGTGGATGAAAAAACCTAAATGCAAGTATGTAGAGTAATGAGACTAATACCCCAAGTATAGAACCCTCTGACATGGCAAAATATAAAGAGTGTGCAGAAGAGGATTCACAAAGTATCGTGAGAAATAATGGCCATGGAGAAAAGGTATGGTCAGACAAGATATGGCCAATCATCAACCTATGGGTATAAAACATTTATAAAGGATCCAAGCAAAGGCCAACATGCCATAGATAGTCTGGAAATCCAATAATATAAGGCCTGAAAAGTACTTATTCAATTTATCAACATAGTGATCAATAACTTTTGGATGTGCAGTTTCTATGTGGGAAGATTCCATATTTCTGTGAACTGAAGTATCAGTGTGAAGAGAGGAAAAATAGAAAATTTTAGTATAAAATACTCTTTCAAGGCAATTGCCTAAGGGAAAGTGAAAGGGTTTTAGTAAGAAGACTTGCAGATTCAAAGAACTGTCCATTTGGATTCAAGAGAGGATATTGTTTGAGTTTGGATATGACTTGAATGTACTCAGAGCCAGGAGAAATCAAGAAATAGAGAAAAAGGAAAATAAATAATTTTTGAAATGAGTTATAGAAAAGGTAGACAATGAAATGATTCATAGCAGATGCTCAAATAATATTTCCTAAATGAATGAATAAATGGATATGGGTGAAAGGATTAATGGATGGCTCAAGAATCATATATTCTCTGAGAATAAAGATAATTAAATAGTATTAAGTTTAATGTAAATAAAATTCTAAATGGGCCAGGAGATGAACTGGTTCATGTCTGAGGCCTTGATTTTTATGATAAAGTAGGAGGCGAGAAGTGGCAGAGGACATTTGAGAGGATAGTAAAAGCTTGTAACATATTAAATTAACTTATATTTAACTTAAATTATTAAATTATATCATATTAAATTATATTTACTAATATTAAATTACCGAGAAAAAGAGAACTTATCAGGAAGAAAAATTGTCAGACAATTATTATAATACTGTCTGGGCTTGGTGAGGTTTCTCAATGAACAGACATGTGTGGGCAGGGGTGGAGAGGGAGAGTTGGACAAATATCTTGATTCTCATCTTTCTCACCAGAATCAGAACTATTGCACAGTGCCATGGAATATGATATGTTGTATTCTTTTTCTTCATTGTTCTTTTTATGAAGGGATTTTAATTGGAAGCTGCAAGAATGTGAATCAATTTATCTTTTTTTTTTGGGTGGTAAAATATACATACTATAGAATTTGCTATTTTAATAATTTTTAAATGTAAAGTCAATGGCATCAACTACATTCATGTTGTTGTGCAACCATCACAACCATCCATCTCCAGAGCATTTTCATCTTTCCCAGTTGGAAATTTGTACCCATTAAATACTAACCCTCTTTCCCCTCTTTCTCCAGCCCCTGGAAACCACCATTCTACTTTCTGTCTCTATGAATTTGGCTATTCTAGAAATCTCAATATATGCCATTTTATGAATGGCTTATTTCATTTAGCATAATATCCTGAAATTTCATTAATGTTATAGCATATGTAAAAGTTTTCTTCCCTTTTTAAAAAAGGCAATATAATAGTTCATTGCATGTATGTACCACATTTTGTTTATCCATTAATCTGGCGCTTTTTTTTTAACTTTATTTACTTATTTTGAGAAAGACAGAGAGTGTAAGTGGGGGAGGGGCAAAGAGAGAGGGAGAAAAACTTTGAGATCGTGACCTGAGCAGAAATCAAGTGTTGGATGCTCAACCTACTGAGCCACCCAGGTGCCCCATGTTTATCCATTCATTGGTTGATGGGACCTTGGATTACTTCTATAATTGGCCACTGTGAATAATGCTGCTATGAATGTGTGTATACAAGTATCTGTTCAAGTCCTTGCTTTCTTTCTTTCTTTTTTTTTTTTTGGATCTGTACCTGGATGTAGAAGTTCTGGATCATATGGTAATTCTATGTTTAAGTTTTTGAGGAATCATCTTAACATTTTTCCACAGTGGCTGTATCATTTTACATTCCCACCAGCAATGTACAGGATTTCCAGTTTCTCCACATTTTTGCCAAAACTTGTTAATTTCTTTTTTTTATAATAACAATTTAAAATGAGTCTGAAGTAGTATCTCATTGTGGTTCTGATTTGCATTTTTCTAATGACTAGTGATGTTGAACATCTTTCCATGTGCTTCTTGGTCATTGTATATCTTCTTTGGAGAAATGTCTGTTCAAGTCCCTCGCTGATTTTTTTGTCAGGTTGTGTGTGTTTTTTGTCATTCACTTGTAAAAATTCTTTATATATTCTTGATATCATGTCCATATCAGATATATGACTTGAAAATACTTTATTTCATTCTGTATGCTGCTTTCCTACTCTGTGGACAGTGTCCTTTGAGGCATAGGGATTTTCTGTTTTGATGAAGTCCAACCTATCTATGTTTTCTTTTGTTTTCTGTGCTTTTGGTATCATATCCAAGAAACAATTGCCATATCCAACATCATGAAGCTTTTCTCCTATATTTTCTTCTAAGACTTTCATTGTATGTTTATCTGTTTTAATGATAAACTATCACATGGGTTCCTTTTTAATACTATGAGTAAGAAAATGTAGTGCCTAAAATGAACCTATAATAACTAGCTATTGAAAAATTAAACTGTTAAAAAATGAAAATCTATTTCATGAAAGAGCTTTATTAGTTATTAAAATTTAAGATAAACTACAACTGCTCTTATATTCTTGAAAGAATGCAAATAGTTTGCTAAACATTGATATGGGATAGGGATGAGCAAAGCTGATGGAAACATGGTCTGCTAACAGAGAGTAGATAAAAGAATTTAAAAGGTGATTAAAATGATATAGGAATAACCCATAAGGATTAAAAATTCCAACTCTCTGTAAAATGTTTTGTTGCTATTTACAGCACTATCACATGGGTTTTGAACTCCAGAGATATCTTGAAAATTTTCTACATTTTTCCTTATCCAATTGATTGCATAACTCTAAAATTGTCATACTATATTATCTCTCACATACATATTTTTCCCATTCGCCCAACTATTGCCCTTTTATTGTTGTAGAAATAGCTTCCTCAATGAACTCTTATCTCTCCTGTGTTATTTACGGGATTATTCATGAGAAGATTATGGCATTGGAAAATAGGAGCATATATTTTCTTAAAAAGTTTGGTATTAGATATTCAAAAATACATGGAGACATTTTAGAAAAAAATCATAACTTTATTGGACTTCCCTACATTGATGTTTTGGTTTAGCTTTTTTTGTTTTTTAATTAAGAGTATCACAATTGCTTTTACACTTGGTTGCTAAAGTAATCTTGCTAAAGTAGAACTCAGATGGGGCTCCTGAGTGGCTCAGTTAGTTAAGTGTCTGATTTTGGCTTGGGTCATGATCTCACAGCTGGTGAGTTTGAGCCCTGCGTTGGGCTCTGTGCTGACAGCTCAGAGCCTGGAGCCTGCTTCGGATTCTGTGTCTCCCTCTCTTTCTGCCCCTTCCCCACTCACACTCTGTCTCTTAAAAATAAATATTAAAAAAAAAAAAAAAAGAAGAACTCAAATGATATGCTTACTGACTTCAAACCATAAAAGACTCTTCTTGTCTTCCACAATATTTATGCATTAATTCATTTAAAAATATTCATTGAAAACCTTCTATGTGCATGTTGCTGTTTTAGGCACTAGAGATGCAACAATGAATAAAACAAAAGCCTTTATCCTTGTGGTGTTTATATCTCATTGGGGGAGCAGACAGAATAAATGGTTAAATACATTGTGTATTACATGGTGATGAAAGAAAATATCTGATAAGAGATGAGGATTGCAATGTCCTAGCCATAAGAAAAGGCTTCATTGGAAAGGTAATATTAGAGTGGAGACCTGAAGGAAGGAAGATAGCAAACTGTGCCAAAGAATAAGGGGAAAGTGTTTTCCAGTAGAGTCAAGAGGGAGTGCAAAGGTTCCATGCTGAGAGTGTGCCTGCTGCTTTTGAGCTACATCAAGGAGGCCATTTGGCTGGTGTGGGGCAAGATAAGAACAATAGTAAATGAAGTCAGAGAGTTTGCAGAGCACAAGATCTTATAGGGCCTGTAGGCCAATTGTAAGGACTTCAACTTTTACTCTGAGTCAAATGGAAGCCATTGAAACATTCTGAGTAGAAGAGTGACATGATCTGGCTTCTGTTTTAAAATGATTACTGTGGTCACTATATTGAAACATATAGGAGTGGGAGCAAGGGCTGAATGAGGGTTAGGTGGCTATTGTAAGAATCTAGGCAAGAGATGGTGGCTGTCACCAGGGGGAGGTTATAGAAGTGAGTTATAGCCCAGCCTGCCTATCTAGTCCACTTCCAGCTCATGAGAGGAAGGACTGGAGTGGATGATACTGCTTAGGACAAACATAGAATAATGAGAGTAGGGTCATGGATGAAATCCTAGGAAATAACAACATGTAAGGATGTCTTCCATTCCAAGTACACGGTGTTTCAGTTAAATTAGACTTCCTGATCTGGGAACATTCTGTACTTTTGGCCTTTGGACCCTTGCCTGAGCATTTGCTTATCTTTTCTATATGTCAAAAATCTATTAATTACTTAAAATCCATCTCAGGTACTACTGCCTTCATAAATAGGGTTGTCAGATTGAGCAAGTAAAAATATGGAAGGTCCAATTATATTTGAATTTCAGATTAACAATGAATAATTTTTTTAGTACAAGTATGTCCCAAACAATGCATGGAACATAGTTATACTAATTTTTTCCATTGTTTATTGAAATTCAAATTCAGCCGGGCACCCTGAATTTTATCGGCAAGCCTATTCATAAACTGTTCTTGAACACTGAGGTTAGATGTCATTTTGATGAGGATAGGTTGTGTTATTCCACAGTAAAGTGGAACTCCAAAGTCTTAGAGACTTTAGACAGCAAAGTTTTTTTTCCTGCTCATGCTACATGTACTTTATGGGGCAGCATGGAAATCCTATTAATTGTAGCTCTTCAGAGACTACCATTTCAAAGTTCTTCCTTACTATGCCAGAGGGGAAAAAAAAGAACTCTGCAGAGCCTTACATTAGCAATTAAATGCTCTGGGCTGGGAGTAACCAACACCACTGCCACTTGCAACTCATTGGCCAGAAATAGTCCCTTAGGCCTTTCAACCAAAGAGGAAACAGACATTCAGTCCTACTAAGTCCTGGGAAAGGAGCAGGGATGGAGTTATGTAGCGAATAGCGCCCATGATGTAATTCCTAGATACAATTGCCCATAGGTGTAAGCTACCTTTTGTTGAACCTGATGGGAATTTATTTGTAATTCTGTAATGATACTTATTTTAACTTACAGCTTACCCATCTTTGACTTATTTAATTCTTTTGAGGTAAGACATTTTATGAAAGGCAGATCCCAGAATTATATTGGTAGAGAGGAGAACTTTAATACACGTGTGTTAAATTGATCTTAGTGTTTTGTGCTCAAGGTCTGTGCCTCATTTACCTTACTCTTGTCCCAGCCCTGTGTGAAGGTATGATTTCATCTTAAGCTGAGATGTCCATTGTTGTGTTCATCATTGGTACACAGGTTCTTCTCTTCTCATTGGTCTGACTGTTTCTTCTTGCTGTTTTCCTGGAAGTTCTGCATGGCAAGCAAAAAGTAAATTCCTCTGCCCCTGGACAGAATAACTTCTTTGCTTTTTGCACCTCTTTATCACCGCTAGCTGAGAAGAGTTAATCTGGCATTAATTTCTTTTTCTTAAACTTCTTCTTCTCTGCTATCCTTCCAACCAGACCAGAAAAATAAAAGTTCATACAGATAAGTGTACAAAACTGTAGATAATTCATACAGGGAAATATATTGACTACTCAAATGAAAACTTCTTTTTGAATCTATTTGAAATAAATAACCAAATTTTGGTGGGTTTTGGCCAGGAATAGGCTTCATTTCTCAACAACCAAGAAGGCACATTCTAAGAACTGCCAAGAAGTGGGGAATGGAAGGAATGTGAGGGATTCAATCTTCAATTGAAGGCTGGATTTGAATGACCACCTTTATATGGTAAAAGGAATGGATTAAGGCCACTGATCTGTACTATGTCAAAGAAAATCTATTTGTGTCATTTTTAGACTGTACAGCAGTGTTGCAAAGTTTCCATCTCTCTTTTGGTGAGAATGAGGCAAGAAAAGATATGTTTTTGCCATTTTCTATTTACTAGGGAATCCATGCATAGCATCGAAAGTGTTTACGATTATTATTCTGTAATTATTATATTCTGCAACATTTGAAAAATTCGCCATGTATTAATCATATTTAAGAATCCTGATCAAGTTTAATTAATGATCTAGAATATTTAAGTTTGCTATTGTTTCAATAACTTGATTAAATTAAAAGACCAGTTTGGAAAAATGTTAGAACTATGAGGAAGAAGAGTATTCAATCCAAACTCAATCAAAATTTTTATTAAAGAAATTACTGTCTGTAAAATGATTTTGGGGGCACCTGGGTGGCTCAGTCGATTAAGCCTCTGACTCTTGATTTTGGCTCAGGTCATGATCTCGTGGTTTGTGAGACTGAGTCTCTCGTTGGGTTCTGTGGTAGGTATGGAGCCTTTTTAAGATTGTCTCTTTCTTTCCCTTTGCCCTTTCCCTGATTGCATTCTCTCTAAAAAAACAAAAAAACAAAATAAAAAATAAAAATGACTTTGCTATTGTTATCATCAGGAAAGAAATAAACATATACTAATGATTGAAGAAATGAAACTCAGAAAATGAAGAAATGAAGGTACTCTGAAGGTGATTATATTGGTTAAAATTACTTCCAAACTTTTTTTGCCTTAATGCTCAGTGAAGAGAAAGTACAAATGAAGTTTGGTTAGTTAAGAAAATCATATATCTGTATCTTTTGATTTTATAAATTTTAAAAGAGAATTTTTATTTTGCATTCTTTTTAAAAGAAGTTTAAAAATGCTTATTTATTTTTGAGACAGAGACAGAGCATGAGTGGGGGAGGAGCAGAGAAAGAGGGAGACAGAATCTGAGGCAGGTTCCAGGCTCTGAGCTGTCCGCACCGAGCCCAACGCGGGGCTCGAACTCACAAACTTTGAGATCATGACCTGAGCTGAAGTCAGACACCCAACCGCCTGAGCCACCCAGGCGCCCCTTTATTTTGCATTCTAAATGAGATCATCATTATCACTAGAAATGAAACATCATTGAAGATCTTGTAAATATATTTTTTAATGTGTATTTATTTTTGAGAGAGAGAGAGAGAGCGAGCGAGAGAGCGAGCACGAGCGGGGGAGGGGCAGAGAGAGAGAGGACACAGAATCCAAAGCAGGGTCCAGGCTGCAGGCTCTGAACTGTCAGTACGGAGACCACCCTGGGGCTCTAACCCACGGATCTCTAGATCATGACCTGAGCTGAAGTCCAACGCTTAACCAACTGAAGGTGCTCCTCATTATAAATCTTAAATAATTTATACTAGTTCATTATTATTAATTCAAGTGTTTTTCAGAGTCGTTTAGTTTTATATTTGTTTTGTGCTAGTCAATGATTTATGCATTTTTTTTTTAAAAAATACTTTTGATCTGTGCTCACTATGTGCTAGGCACTGTGCTGGGTGCTAGAATAGAAATTTGTTGGCAAAGAACATCAGGGCCTCAGATCAAGACAATCCTAAACAGCTTTATGCTTGGAAGAGATTAATTATTATGATTTATTTATGATTGGATTGTGTTCTAGGTTTCAGAAAGGGAGGCTACATGTAGTAAATTAATTGCCTGGTGGAGAGCTGACTTTGACAAAAAATGTTTGCTGTTTCTCTTTTGGCACCTTTCTCGATGGAATATTGATGATTAAAAACAACATCGACCTGGCTTCTGCAAAGGGAAGTCTTTCTGTTAGTCATTATTTGGATTATATTTGGAAGGAAAACTTTACATATAGTTACAGCTATGGCCTAAACAAAATAAGAGAAACTTTAAATGAAGATTGTGTAAACTTGGCTTCCAAAAATACTGAAACATATTTTTAATATTTATTTTGGCTGATTAAATACATTTGAGCAGATTCTAGCCAATTATAGACTGATACATTATTTACAATGACTGATTACAAAGTTATTTAGGGATTAGTTGGATGAGGTGTGTGTGTGTGTGTGTGTGTGTGTATGATATATTTGAGCAATTTTCCTTCTTCTGTCAATTTGGTTTTAGTCAGAAACAGAAAATGCAGTTGTCAAAATAAAAGAAAATCAAAACATATTTTTCATTTTTTGAGTCTCAAAACAATTGTGTTCTGTTTGATTTTTAGTTAATTATAATTTTCCTAGTAAATTTATATGAAACTTACTGGGTATGGAAGCTATGCAATCGATAATTATATAGCACAGCAATTAGACCAAGTCTCTGGGTCTGCAGCTTGGCACCCCCACTTTTCAGCTCCTTTACGACATTGGGCAATCAGCTTTTCTGACTCAGTTCTCTATTTTGCAAAACAGGACTGGTTATACATGTTTGCTGTTATTCTGCTTTAGTAAAAGACTAAACACAATACTCAGCAATAGACAAGTGCTTAATAAATAATCCATTATTGTTTTAATCTATAGTATATATTTACTATGTATACCTACTAGTTTGACACATATTAGATACTCAGAAAAGATACTTAAAAGTCATGATAAGGTTTTTTAAATGGTTGATTGGTTTTCCCAACATAGCCATGCCTTTCATTTTTTCTCAAATCATTCATTTAAAAAGAAAAAAAAGAGACCAGCGGTCATGTTGTCAGTTAAGGGAGAGTCAATGATGAATAGCAAGAAGAGATTAGGTTTTTGGAGAGAGGGACTCCTCCAAAATGGAGCTCATTTTGGTCTTTGGCAATCTCATATCATACATTTTTAACAAAGAGTTGTCATTCAAATATGGAAGATAAAGTGCAGAGATTAAAGGAAAATTAGAAATTATGATTGAGGATTTAACATAACTTTTTTATGCATTATAGATTAAAGGCCATCAAGGTGTCAGAAAGTCTTAGGATACCATCACATATACAACTATGATTAACTTCTATTATAAAATAGGAATTGTGTGAAAAGGGAGAAGATTTTAAAAATGAAAATAATAAAAAATTTATCCAGTAGAATGTATGATTTAATAACTCAATCTTTCTCAATGGTACTTTTGAGAAAACAGAAGAGCCAAAAGCATAGAACTGTAAACACAATTTATCAGTTACAACTCAGATTGGTCAAAGACCTCTCTGTTAAGACAAGTCTAGTTGTCAACCTTTATTTATTTATTTTTAATTTCATGCATCTTTACATATGTTAACCTCAAGGTTATTTTCTTTGTTCAGTTTCCTCATTATGTCATTCCACTATTGACCTATGATTTTCTTCACATGCATTACATTTATGAATGATTTTCAGCTTGTAATTATTACAATTTCTGAAGAGAAAAATGTGACCCATAAAGAGCTTTTACTTTATATTTTGGGGAAAAATTCTAGATTTTTAAAACATATTTTATTTTTAAGTAATCTCTACACTCATCATAGGGCTTGAACTTACAACCCTAAGATCAAGGATCTCATGCTCTACTGACTGAGCCAGCTAGGGGCCCTAGATTATTTTTAATCCTTCAAGTGTACTCTTTGTAGTATTTACTAAATGAATTTTTATCTTATAAATGGAAAAATTAATGAAGTATTCCATGCTTGTTAAATGGAAACAAAAGGGAAAAATAAAAATACAGAAAATAGAGTAAAAATTCACTCAGAGCCCCATGCTGGCTGATAATCATCACTACTATGTGGATGTATATTGTTTTATATTTTTCACACATTTGCACATTTTTACCATATGTCTACAGCAATGCATACTTTACTATTTTATTTCACAAAAATGAAATCATGTTATAATACAGCTTTGTTCTCTCTCTCTCTTTTTTACCTAAGAATATACATATACTGTCATTTCATGTGCCTGAATATATATAGATCTATGTGGTAATTTTAATGGTTACACAATATTCTATAGACAGCTGCATCATTTATTCAACCAATTCCCCTTTTGAACATTTACAATATCTATGAAAGGCAATAATGAATGTGTAGTGGTTAAGAGCATGGTTCCTAGCTCTAGACTTCTTGGTTTAAATGTGAGCTCCGTGACTAATTATTGAATGATCTTAGGAAAGTTTCTTAATCACTCTATTGCTTGGTTTCCTCACAGGTAAAACACAAATTATAATAGTAGTGATCTTAGGATTGCTGTGAGAGTTTAATGAATTAATGGTAAAAAGTGTTAACACTTGTGAAGTTAAGATTAATCTTGGTCTGTCAAAGCAGAGTGAAATCTCATACACTCTCATTCTGATGCAGCAAAATCCTGCTAGTGGAAGAAACCTAAAAACACATTCTACAAATCTTACCCTTAGACATTGAAATCTACAGATGCATTGAATCATACAGAAAATGCAAAGTATCCCTGATCCATTTCATGTCCTTATTGGATTAAGTAATTAGCCTCTCAAACTATCTACCTAACAGTGGAAAGGATGAATCTGCTCTGGGGAAAAGATGTTCAAATTCAGTCTATATGTTTTTTTTTTTCTAAATATACAATATTTGGTATATAAATGAAAACTTAAAAGACTAGGGAGGAGACAAGAAAATCAAGGGAAAAATAGACAATTGGATCAGATAATCCAGATGGTAGTGTTAGCAGACAAGAACTAACTACAACTGATATATTAAAGTTAATAAAGAAAATATGAATTTAATAAATAAAAAACATGGAGAATTTCATATAGACTTTCAAACTATAAGAGAGATTCAAATGGATACTCTACTCCTAATGCTAAATTAAGAATTTGTTAGGTTGGATTAACAGTAGACTAGAAGTATCAGAACACAGATTTAGTGAAATCAAATGAGAGATCAGTAGAAAATACAAACAAAAACACATGGGGAAAAAAAGAATATGAATAGGAAAAAACCCTGAGATATTTATGGCATGATCAAATGGTGTAAATATTGGGAAGCTATAGTAATAGAACGAGGGGAATGAATGAAACAATATTTAAAATGATAGTGGTTGAGGATTTTCCATAACTGATAAAATTCAGGTTCAAGATTAGAGAACCCTAGATGAGAACATGAAACACACCTAAGCACACAAGAGAAACTCTTAAAAGCATCCAGGGAAAAGAGACATTGCCTTGATGGAGTAACAGGAATTGTTCATATTATAACAGATTATGGAAGATAGAACACAATAAAATAGCATTTTCAGAGAATGATGGAAAACAAAAACCCACTGACTTAGGATTCTATTTTCAGTGAAACTTTTCTTCAAAAATACAAGAAATAAATACATTTCTAGGTAAACAAAAGCTGAACACATTCACTATCAGCATACTATTTTTTAAAAGTGTTTGAGAGCAAAAACATAAGCAGGGGAGGGGCAGAGAGAGGGGGACAGAGGATCCAAAGTGGGCTCTGTGCTGACTGCAGTGAGTCCCATGCAGGGCTGGAACTCAGGAACCCTGTGATCACGACCTGAACTGAGGTTGGAAGCTCAAGGACTGAGCCCCCCAGGCGCCCCGTCACTATCAACATACTAAAGAAATTTCTCTATGCTGAAGGAAGATACAATAAAACCTTGGATTGCAAGTAACTTGTTCTGGGAGTGTCCCACAAGAGGAGCAAACATTTCTGATAAATTTTAACTTGCTAAAGGAGCGATGTCTTGCAATATGAATAGTACATGACACTGAATGTCATATGATCACAGCTGAGCCAATGGTTCTTGAAATTCGCTTTGATATACAAGTGCTCTCGATTGCAAGCATGCTTCGGAATGAATTATGCTCCCAAAGAAAGGTTTTATTGTATTCCAGAAAGAAAGCATTGAGCTGCAGGAAGGAATGAGAACTGGAAATCGGTAAATATAAAAGAATATTGACTGAAGTCATAATAATATGTATGTATTTTAGCGCTCTAACCTATGTAAAAGTAAAATATAACACAATGATACTACAAAGGGCAGAAGGAGGAAAATGGTGCTATTCAATTTAAGACTTTTGAATTATTTGCAAAGAGGCAAAAGTAATAATTTAAGAGAACTTTAAAAAGTTCTCTTGAGGCATAGTGTAATCTCAAAGGTTACCATTAATACATACAAAGATGCCTAACTAAAACATTAATAACTACATACAAACTAATTTTAAAAAATACTTGATTAATCCAAAAAGTGGGCAGGAAAGAATTAAGAGACAAAGAAGTGATAAGAAAAAGAGAAAGAAAATAGCAAGAAGCTAATATAAAACAAAATATATCAATAGACACATTATTCATATAACTAAATATACTGAAATTAAAATATTATTTCACTGGGGAGGCCTGGGTGGCTCAGTCAGTTGAGCATCCAACTCTTGATTTCAGATCAGGTCATGATCTCAGTGTTTGTGGGATCGAGCCCTAGGTTGGGATCTGTGCTGACAGTGGGAAGCTTGCTTGGGATTCTCTCTCTCTCTCTGCCTCTCCCCCATGCACTCTCTCTCTCTCTCTCTCTCAAAATAAATAAATAAACATAAAGTAAAATAAAATAAAATAAAATATTATTTAACTAGATTTCAAAAATAAACAAGACCTAACTGTATGCCAGACATTGTTCTCTGTACTTTTTTTTTAAACTTCCTTATTTTGAGAGAGAAAGAGATAGAGTGAGTGAATGAGGGGCAGAGAGTGAGGGAGAGAGAGAGAATCTCAGGCTCTGCACTGTCAACTCGGAGCCTGATGTGGGGCTTGAACCCATGAAACCATGAGATCATGACCTGAGCCAAAACCAAGAGTAGGATGTTTAACTGACTGAGCCACCCAGATGGCCCTGTTCTGTGCACTTGTATAGCAGCTAAGAAGCCGTTACGTAACCCAAGATCACAAAGATTTACTCCTGTTTTATTTTAAGAGTTTTATAGTTTAACTCTTACATTTGGGACTATTATTCATTTGGAGTTAATTGTGATACATATATCCCAAGTTAAAGGACCAACATCCTTCTTTTGCATGTGGTTATCTCAGCACCACCTAAAAAGACAATTATTTCCTACACTGCATTGTCTTAGCACCCTTGTCAGAATCAACTGACCATAAATTTTAGGGTTTATTTCTGGAATCGTAATCCTATTCATTGTGATCTACATATCTATTCTTATGCTACTACTACACTGTCTTGATTACTATAGTTTTGTCATTGAGAAGTGTGAATCCTCCAACTTTGCTTCTTCTTAAAATTGTTTTGGCTCTCCTAGGTCCCTTGAATTTCCAAGTGAATTGTAGCATCAGCTTGTCAATGTTTGCAAAAAAGTCAATTGGCATTTTGATAGCGATGTTGAGTCTGTAAATCGACTGGGAAGCATTGCCATCTTAATATTAAGTCTTCTAATTCATGAACATGGATTTACTTATTTATTTAGTTAGAGATGTTTAAGCTTAAAAATATTTGTAATTATCAATGTACAAATCTTGCTCTTCTTTTAATAAATTCATTCTTAAATATTTTAGAAGCCATTTTAAATGGAATGATTTCTTTAATTTCATTTTTGAATTGTTCATTGCTAGTGTATAGAAATACAGTTGATAGTTGCATATTTATTTTGTATCCTGCAAACTTGCTAAACTTGTTTATGAGTTACAACGTTTTGAAGTGGATTCCTTATCATCATGATCATGTCATCTGCAAATAGAGATACCTTACTTTGTCCTTTCTAATTTGGATGCTTTTTATTTCTTTTTCTTGCATAGTTTTCCTGGTTAGAAATTCCAGTTGAATAGAAGTGGCAAGAGTGGACATCCTTGTCTTGTTCCTGGGATTAGACTTTGTTCCTGATCTTAGGCTTCTGCCATTAAGTATGATGTTAGCTATGGGTTTTTTGCACATGCCCTTTAACAAGATGAGAACGTTTCCTTCTATTCCTAGATATTTCAGTGTTTTTATTATGAAGGAATGTTTGATTTTGTCAAATGCCTTTTATGCATTAGTTAAAATGATAATGTGGTTTTTGTCCTATATTCTATTAATAGAGTGTATTACAATGATTAATTTTTAGATTTAATTTAGCCTTCTGTTGCTGAGCTAAATCTACTCAGTCATGATATATAATCCTTTTTATATTTTGTTCAGTTTAGTTTACTAGTATTTTGTTGATTTTTGTGTGTGCGTGTTCATAAGGAATATTCTGTAGATTATTTTTTGTGTTGTCTTTTTCTGGTTTTGGTATCAGGGTAATAATGGTCTCACAGAATGAATTGGAAACTGTTCCCTCTTCTTCTATTTTGGATAGTTTGTGAAGAATTGGTATACTTTAAATGCTTGGTAGAATTCACTTGTGAAACTATGTAGGTTGAGTTTTTTTTGGTGGGGGAAGATAGTTTCAAAAATGACTGCTTCAATCTCTTCACTTGTTAGAGGTTTTTGAGATTTTTCTACTCAGGCCATTGATAGCATACAGAAACAAAATCATTAAAGGATGGATATTCTAAATACTTCTAGTCAGACTCAAAAATAACAATATAGACCTCCTTGTATCAGTTTTCCTTAGAATTTTTAGTGAATAAGCCCCATGGATTTGTGAAATATTACTAGGGAACTGTCTTAAGATCACTATCTTGATCTCAACAAGTTAGAATCACTGAGAAATGAAATAGAAATGGAAACATGTATAGCAGTCATGGCTTGGCATAAGTACAATTGTTATAACTGCAGTAGGTTGGTAGATCCTTTGGTGGTAAATTTAGGGAAGGACAAAATTGAAAAACTGACAGAATTTGTTAAATGAGCTTTTGAAGTATTAATAAATACCCAACAAATATAAATTCTATTTTAAATAGTTCATGCAAATGAATATATTTTTATTTCAACCATTTTTGACCTATGAGTAATACATAGAAAACTCCGGGCACCATAACATTGACTATTTTCATAGATCAAGAATAGATTTTAAGGGGAAATAAAACTGCCATTGCTATAGGCTAGTGTTTAAAGGACTGTGATCTACTTACTCAGAGAACATTCATGTCTTTCTTGCAGATACCTAGTGAGCCTGTTACCAAAATTCTACCTGGCAGCAGTTTAATCCAGAGGAATGCATTCCAGTTAAGGATCAATAGTTATGCCCAAATGTATTTAGTGAAAGCCTGCAGGGATGGTGGCTACAAGCAAAGGATCAGAAATCCAAATGGTTTCTAGGAACTGGTATTTCCTAGTTAGTGCACACTGTGAAAAATATTCAGATATGTGTGGGGCTTAGGGTAAAATTTGGCCTGTGATACTTCAGATACTTATATACTATAACCGGAGTACTCCTCACAATGGATGCTGATTTACTGTGAACAAAGGGAAGTGACTCAAATTCAGTTTTAGATGGTAGTGTGTGGGACTGGGCTGAGTATACCTAGGCAGGGCCAACGCGTATACTTGAGTATCACGTAAGTCCAGACCAATTTCCTCACTGAAAATATATAGGGAAAAATACAACAACAACAAAATGTCAGGCTAATAATGTTCAGATGCTGAATCTGTATTCGCAAGTGACCAATGAGAAACTAGCCATGTAACAGGGAGCTTAAGTCATGTATTAAAGGTAACCTTTTAGGGGCTCCTGGGTGGCTCAGTTAGTTAAGCATCTGACTCTTGATTTCTGCTCAGGTCATGATCTCAGGGTCATGGGATTGAGCCCCGAGTTAGGCTTTGTGCTGGGCATGGAACCTGCTTGAGATTCTCTTTCTCTCTTTGTCTCCTTCCCTCTGTCTACTGCTCATGCTCTCATTCTCTAAAAAATAAATAAATAATAAAAAAATTTTAAATGTTTATTTATTTTTGAGAGAGAAAGAGTCAGAGTGTGAGTGGGGAAGGTGCAGAGAGAGACAGAGACACAGAATCTGAAGCAGGCTCCAGGCTCTGAGCTGTCAGCACAGAGTCTGACGCAGGGCTTGAACTCACGAGCCGTGAGCTCATGACCTGAGCTGAAGTCGGACACTTAAGCAACTGAGCCATCAGGCGGTCCTAAGAAGGTAACTCTTTAAAGAGACAGTTTTGAGAATTCCTGAATCCAGGTACCATTCTGTTATTCTTGTTTCATATTGTTCTTAAAAATTCTAATAAAGAGAAACTACCTTTTCTCCACCTGGTGCCTGTCTCATAGTACCAGCAACAGCCTTTACAGCAAGTCTCCTGGCAATTTTGAAATAGGCTCATCGGAAAAGCTTACTTAACAGAAAGTCTAGCAAAATTATAAGTGTTTTAAAATAAACACTTAGCATTTTAAATTTTTAGGTTTCAGCAAAAGAAGTCATCTTTCACTTTACATAATTTAATCTGTGTTTTTCAAGTTGTTGAAGTTATAGTCTCCAAGTGTGGTGGTGAGATTGTCAAAATTGCACTCAAGATGACATAACCAGCTTCTTTAAAAACAAACGGAACAAAAATGGTTGGAATGAGTAAGTAGCAATAGATATTTTTTAAATGGACAATGTATCTATCTCATATTTTTGAAGTTTAACCATCCATAGAAATATGTGTGTGCTTAAATGCTATATTTACTGCTCATTTATTCTCCAGCTGTAAGTGGCTGGTATTAAAACAAATTATTAATTTGCAGAAACTTAAATGTGTTTGTTCCAAATGAGAAGTGTTCTTTTTCACCATCTGGTTGACTTTAAGCTTAGGAATCCCATTTGAAAAAATAGATTTCTCCCAAGAACTTTTTGTTTATTCCCCATAACAATTTTATAGTAATATCTTATCTGGATATGACCTATCAATCCTTTCCCTTTGAAGTTTTGGTCAAGGGAGCTATATATATATAAAGGAACAACAGACAAAAGGAAATAAAACATCAGCTTTAATAACTAACTGAAAAGCACATGAAAACAGCAACACCCACTTTTCTTCTCTCGTCTCTTTCCCCTTGATGGGCCTCTCCAAGAAGCTGTCGTGCCAGTCTTGGGCTTTGGGGCAAAAGGAACATGCCACCCTCCTCTCACTGAACAGTAATTCACATGCTCAGGCTTACCCACATGAAGAAAGAAAGATGGCTCTGGATCTGTAGACCCACTTTTACAACCAGTCAAATAAGTCTGCTTTGTGAGGACAAATTACAGTAGGAAATATCCTCCCACTCTTCAGTACAGGAAATAAAGAGGAAGTAAGTCATGCCCTTAGCCTCTTTAATCTCTGCTAAAATATGTCCCCCATGTGAATGTCCCAGATGGGGATTTCAAGGAAGCTGAAAATGTTCCCTTACGCTAATCTGCAAATAGGGAAAGGGGGTGAAGTGACCTCTTCCAAAAAATGAAGCCAAAACAAAAGGAGAAAGAGAGGTTTTCTGATGATGAGTAGGCAACACAGATGCCATTAAGTCTGTTCTCTGTAGTCAAAATCTAACATTTCACAGGCAAGCCTCTTTCTATAGGGTTTTAGCATGCTTGTTTATCTGATTTTAAGGATGTCACTTAAGGTGGAAAATCAGTCAGAACAAATGGATGCAATGATGTTCATCATAGCAAGACATAGCCTCTGACAGTGTAAGAGCAAGAACAAAAATATATAAGTAATCAATAATTCCAAAGCCATAGCCATTAAGTGCCATTTTGTGTGTTTAAAGAGTTCCATAAATTTGAGCAGACTCTTTGCTGATGGCCCCAGTATGTCATGAAAAAAAGTCACCATTTAGGTTGAAAGCAATAACCTCGATTATTTAGCAAAACTCAGATTCCATATAGCCAAATGTTTTATAAATGAAGAAATTGAGGTTAAGTATTCTGTCAAAAAAGATGAGAAGGGCATTTAATACATCTTAGAAAGAGGTTTATATGACATTAATTTTTTTTTAACAAAAAAGCTTATTTTTGAGACATGGACAACTTAGCCATACAGAAAGGCTCACCGGCATGGAAAGAGAAAAAATGAGAGAGACATAAATAGATGGGCAGAGAGAGAGAGAGAGAGAGAGAATGTTTTAGTCTGTTCAGGCTGCTATAACAAAAATATCATACACTTGGTGGCTTACAAATGACAGCAATTTATTTCTCATAGCTCTGGAGGCTGGTAAGTCTAAGATTAAGGTGCCGACAGATAGAGGTGTCTGGGGAGAGCCTGTCTCCCAGTTCATAGCTGGCCATCTTCTTGCTGTGTCATCACATGTGAGGGAGCTCTCTGGGGTTTCTTTTATAAGGACGCTATTCCCAGCCATGATGGTTCCACCTTCATGATGTAAGCACTTCCCAAAGGCCTTACTTCTAAATACCATTATGTTGGGGATTAGGTTTCACTGTATGAGTTTTGCAGGAACACAGACATTCAGTCTGTAGTAGAGAATGAGAACATGATTGTAATGTGTGTGTTTGTTTTTTATAATACCAAATAGTACCTCATATAGCATTCTGTTCAAGGTGGGTCCAATCACTGTTGATTGCATGAATGGTGTACATGTTGGGGATATTATAAGCACAGAATTCATAACTTTGAAGGAATTTAAGTTACCGTTTCAGTGCTTTTAATGTATCAACTCCCTCTTTAGCAGGTTTTTCATATTTCTACCTGCATATTGCTTCTTAATTGCTACTGCTTCACCTGCCCCATGGAAATGCACTATGGATAGGGGAATAAGGCTGTTTTTTTCTAGTAAGAAAATTTAGAGTAAAAATATATTCCCCACTCAGAAACAATATTGCATGACTCCAAGACAGTGCAAGTCACATTCAAGTTCATGTAAATGACACTCTCTAGAATTGGGCAGTGGTCAATCTGTGTGACTGTATGTGGCAGTTCTAGATTGTAAAACTTGCCAAACCATACATTTTACCAAGGTGATAAGAGTAATAATTTTTCTTTCTTTATAACACTGGAGGAGAAGATGGCAATCAAGTTCTCTACTAAGCAGAAATTGAGATACCTCAACTTCATGATGTTAAAATTTGCAGAACTTCATTCTATAAAAGTCTCTGATTCTGGATGAAGTGAATTTTGCATTTAACAGTCATCAGAGTCCTCCATTTGACAGACTATTTTCATGTGTTTGAAAACTCTTTGTTTCTGCACCACTATTTGAAAATAGTTTCCCATGTAGCTTTGGGTAAAATTAGTTTATACTTGAGTAGATGTGATTTATATTTTGAAAGTGTGTTTGTAAGAATAAATCTATAAATATTTACAAGAATATTTTAGATTTAATAATCTTATTTAATTCTGAAAATACATAGCTGTACATATGTTTATTATTGTTGCCATCATGGCTTTTTTTTAGATTAATGAACACTTAGATATCCTAAAGTATAAACCCAGGTTTGCTTGTATTTTCTTTCTTTTTTTTTTTTTTTTTTAATTTTAATGTTTATTCATTTTTGAGACAGAGAGAGAGCACAAAGAGGGGAGGGGCAGAGAGAGAGAGAGGGAGACACAGAATGTGAAGCAGGCTCCAAGCTCTGAGCTGTCAGCACAGAGCCTGACATGGGGCTCAAACTCATAAACCGGGAGATCATGGCCTGAGCTTACAGAAGTCAGACGCTTACAGACTGAGCCACTCAGGTGCCCCGAGAGCCACTTTCTTGTTGTGTCCTTACACCAGGCACACCCCTGGTATCTCTCTCTCTGTCCAAATTTCCTCTTCTTATATGGACATCAGTAATATTGGACTAGAGCCCACTCTGACAATTCCATTTAAACTTAAATGGTATATTACTCTTTAAAAGGGCTCTATCTCCAAATATCACTTTCTGAAGTGCTGGGGGGTTAGGACCTCAATATATGAATTTATGTATATAGGGGGAAACAATTCATCTCATAACAGTAACTAAGAATTTTTTTTTATCATGTGTTCATTCATTTATATATTTTTAATTTAGCCCTCACTTATAAAGAATGTATTCTGGGGCAGACACCTGTGGTAGGTGCAGGAGATTAAAGGTGGTCTAACACTTTCTCTGCCTTCAGTTAACTCACAGTATAGTTACAGTGATTTGCAAACTTGACTGCATTAGAATAACCCAAAGGACTTTAAATACGTAGATTCCTGAGTATGCGGGGATCTCCAGGAGTGAGCTTTAAATATGTAGTTAGAAAAAAACTCTCTGGTAGATATAGGGTTTTGGCCACTATAGAAAATGGAAATTATATATATAAGCTGCTTTGTAGTTGGTTGAGCCCTTTTGTGATCATTATGCCTTCTATTTCTAATAATTGTTCAATGAGGTTAGAAATTGAGCTTAAGAGAGTCTCACGTGCTTTGCCTAAGATTACACATCCGGTTTGAGTAGAGGGTTGGACTGGTTCTTCTCACTGCATTTCCCCAATACAAATAAATCTTGAATTATTTCATGAGATAATCTTAAACCACATGACTTGAGTCCATTAGGGTTCTGTATTCAACTGCCTGTCATGCTAGTATTCCCAAAGCAATCAGTGGAATATTTCTTATGCTTTACTGGAATTTAAGGAATTTTTTTATTGGGAGAGAAACAAAAACCAAAGCAAGACCCATACTGTTTTGCAACTTAGAGTTCAGTTATACAAATAACATTTCCACCCCTTACCTCCAAGCCTTTTAAACAGGAATTTTTGTCATTTCTGTTGCATCCCTTGGGTCTGATTAGGACAAGACCAAATTAAATTTTGCTCAGTATTGACTCTATACCTTGATTATATTCAAAGTCTCAGGAGACTGAAATTAAATCTGTAGAAGAAGGTAACCCTGCTGTTAAAAAAAGCCTCTTATGGCCTTTGCCTTTGAAGTGTTACTAGATCCATTTTCAGATAAAGCTTCTCAGAAGGTTTTTGGGCAGAAAAAAAAATCAAAGTAACTTTTTTGGCTGATGCCTTGTTATGGTTTTCTCATTTCATAAGACTCTCTTTCCAGTGCTTGTGAAGCCAGATTGATTTTTTTGAGTAAATGCCATGGGAAATGTCATAACCATGAAGAAACCTTGTTTTAGATTTCAAAGCACCAGGCCTTCATGGTAGGGAAAAACCAAGATTACACCCAATGTGAAGTTAAGGGATATAGATTGTTACTTTGTTTTTGCTATTAATTAAAAGTGTGTGGCTACTTTTTTCTTCATATCTAAAAATATAATCTTCAGTCCAACCCTTTACTCAAACCAGATATGTAATCTTCGGCAAAGCACGCGAGACTCTCTTAATCTTCAGCGATTTAGTGAATGATTTCCAAATACACGTATGGTTTCATTCTTTTTAAAGGTGGTCAGTAAAGTTGCTCAGATAACTTTTTCCCATTTTCGAGTAAGACAAAGTTAGATTCTGTTAGTTCGGAAAATTAGAATGGCATTTTTTAGTTTACAAAGCAGCATTATTGATTTTATAACTGTTCTATTTCACAGCTTGAGGTTTGGTGGATGACAGACGTATTCAGAGGATAGATTAATAAACTAAAAAATTGGTAAAGTTTATGAATCCATTACTGAACACTGAGAAAATGTCAATAAGTCTCCTACCAACTTCTATTGACTTCAAATGTAAACTGTGTAAATAAGGTCCAGAGGATTCAGTTAATGACAAAGATTGGCCAAATACAAATGCCACTTAAATAAGTGACCTGTCTGAGCAAGTTATGACTTAAATGGTCCTGACATTATTAAAGCCTCCCTGCCATTTAATCTAATCTTTGTAAGAGAAAAAGTTTCTAGAGGAGTGGGTGAACCACAGGTCTACGAAGTTTGAAGTTTCCATTTAATGTCTTTAAGTGATAATGTAATTGCATTGCTGATTCACAGCACAGAGTTCAAGCTCTCAAGTCAGAGCTGCTGTCAATACCACCACTGTCAGTAGTCAGCAGGCAGGATGTCTCATTCAGAGCTCAGCCGCTCAAATTCCTTTTCTCCAGGGAATGACACACCTCCTTCCTTCCTTCCTTCCTTCCTGCCTGCCTTCCTTCCTTCCTGCCTGCCTTCCTGCCTTCCTGCCTTCCTTCTTTTCTTTCTTTCTTTCTTTATTTCTTTCTTTCTTTCTTTCTTTCTTCCTCTTTTTCTATCATTTTAGAAAAGTTCTCTTTTGCTATCATTTTGAAGGTGCTGGTTGATTATATAATGTCACTCAGGCACAAATGATAAGAAGCTGAACAAGATTGCTAAACTGTAGTCTTGATGTTTGGGTGCCTGAGACCAAAGAAGTACTGGATATGGATCAAAGAACTCCTTGAGGGTGGATATACTGGTTAAGGCTGGATTTGGCTACAAGAAACAGAAAAATCTAAGAGACAAATTAAAGACTTAATTTTTCTGATTTATCAAGAAGTCTTGGAGTAGATAGTTGCTGGTGTAGCAGCTCCCGGATGTTAAAGCATAGGTTTCTGCAATTTTTGCCTTTCCCTCATAACCAGAAAATGGCGGTTAGAGCTCTAGCCATCATGTACACAGTTCAGGAGGAGGAAGGGCATGGATTAAGGACAAAGAGTGGAAGGAGCAACCCAGCCAAAATGAAAGACTGTCACCCAGCGACTCCCACTTACTTCTCATTATCACTATCATTCCTACCTTCAAGGTAAGTAGGAAAATGTAGTGTTTTCTTTTAGCTGGGCACAGTGCTACTCCTAACAAAACTGAACTTCTGTCAGTGAGGAAGAGGGAGGATACAACCATCAGGTTCTGCACAGGGAGGAACCATGGCAGCACCTATGATTGTCCCTAGACCAATCATAGGTGGACTCTCAATAAGTATTTCTTGAACTAAGGTGATTTATATGGCATAGTTGATAACTTACACAGTTTTAGTTTTGGCTAAGCCACCCTCTGGCTCATAAACACATTAGCCACTTTACTGGAAAATGAAAACATGATGGACCTATTTGGGTGTGATAATAATATTGAAAAATTCTAAATGGGCTTATGGAACCCATGATATATAAAAATTGTAAGCTGGAAAGTTCAATAAGGTGTTAGAGTTATCTGGACAGAGTATCTGTAGCTATAATTTCTTTTGAGTTTTTATTATGTGCAAGACACTAGGTTAAGTGTTTGGATAGGTTATCATTTTGTTTCACAATAAACTTTCAAGGTTGGTATCATTTAAGATGAGGACACTGAGGTTTAAAGAAATTAAGTGACTTTCTTAAGATAACATAGCTACAAAAAATTAGGGTTTGAATCAAGATTTGCTGACTTTAGAGCAGTATTGCAAACCTTTTCTATAAAGGATCAGATAATATTTTAGTCTGTGGTGACCATACTCAACATTTAGCATGTTAGCAGCCGTGGGCATTATGTAAAAGAATAAGTGTGGCTGTATTCCAATAAAACTTTATTTATGGACACTGAAAGTTGGGCTTTCTATAACTTTTGTATGTATGAATTATTATTTTTCTTTTCATATTTTTCAACCATTTAAAAATGTATAAATCATTCTTAGCTTATGGATTGCACAAAAAAATGGGCAGGAGTCAGATTTGGCCCATGGATCATAGTTTGCTGACCACTGCTCTAAACCTTAACACATTTGATCCTGGTGCATTATCTAAATCTAATTACTTCAGATATTTCCAATATCTGTGACATCTCCATCCTCACAACTATAAGGAAGAAATTTTTAACCATCTCCTTTGGTGACTTGAGATCAGACTATTAGAACATCCTTTCTAAACACTGAAGCCCAACCCCGCCTCCTTTAAATAAATAGTGCTGCATTGCAGGTACTTATTTCTTGTTTATGTTCCCTGATGACATCTTCTCCTTTTTTGGATGTAAGTGGTCCCATTTCTTTGGGATTTCCCATTGTCCTCATCTGTAAATGATACCTGCCTCAAAACCTTATTGTGAGAGAAAATGATAAACTGTATCTAAAGCACTTAGCCCAGTGACTTGAACCTCCCTAATGTCATCATTATGGAATCATGTTCTGCTTCTCTTCGACTGCTCAGGCAATGTCTAACAGTCATTCTTCTCTCATCCTTTCCCCAGCTAAGCACCCTCTCAAGTTAGAGTCACTGGACGACTTAACAAGCCTTCTCATTTTCTCTCATCCTTGGCTAAATATATGGCACATGAACTCATACATCAGGGCTATATAAAGCCTTGCCATCATAAAGACAATTCATCTTCATTTTGCCCTATCTCAGCCACGAACTGGGACTTTGATGGAAATCTACATATAATTGGTTGGGACTCCATCTTTGTGCAATCATGATGGTACTACCTTCATTCTCTTGAATGATTGTGAGTCTACTCTTCTTTGTCTTACTTGTCCCTGACATTTGTTTAAAGCTAGATTCGAGTCCAGCTTTTTTTTGGGGGGGGGAATATTGCTATTCTTAGTTTTCTATGTTTCTATTTTGTTCTACTGCCTCCAAATCATCTGTTAAATAGTAGAATGCCTGAGAGAAACTCATGTCATTATAGGCACCATAGAACATAATTTTCTCAGTTTACATAATCAAGCTCTAATTCAATTTCTGTATTGATAGTTGTTACTACAATATCTGAGCCAAAGATTTTTGCAGACATCATGAAGAGGGGCAGTTTTCTTGGGACAGAGAGTTAGAAGACAGGATTGAATCTAGTAGCATCTTTCAATATTCCTGAACTTGTGTGGGCTTCACACTGTTTGGTGGTAGTTATGGAACTCTCTTTATACTTAGCATACAGCTCAGTATATGAGTAAAAAAGTGTGTTGAAACTTGAAAGGTACTTCTTGATAGAGTCAATAAAGATAGGAAAACTGACAGAAACAAATTTTAGTTTTTCAAAATGCTTAAAATGTGAAAGAAATCTCATAGAGCAGTTGCCATGTTGTAACTATTGCAGAAAGCCACAGGCATTTCCATTATCTATTTATATACTGTGTATTTAGTTTTATAGCACCAGTACCATATGATTTATGAAATGACATCAAATGAAAATAGCTCAGAATTATAGAAGCTTAAAGTGATTTTTCCTCTCCTACTTATTTGGGTGACCAGCTCACACATTTCATGACTCAAGACACACCATTGCCAGTCGGATTTCTTTTTAAAAACACGATGGCATCTATCTATGCAGCAGCAGCACCAGATGGGCTTAGGAAATTTAGTCAGTCTGATTTATTGTAGCTTATCTTCCACACACCATAAATGCCAGAGAGGAAGAGTCCTACATGCCTCACATTTGCCAAGGTGTAAAGGCTGCATAAATTGAGAACCACTGACCCTTCATGAGAACATCTGGCTGGGAGTCTGGAAATAGACGATGATGAGGACAGGTGTGACAATCCCTGGAAAGGAGATCTCAACCAAGATGTCCCAAATCTCAGCTGCTCCTTCTCTAATAGCCAGTTTTGTCTAAAGAATATGGCTTGTTTGAGATGCCAGTCTTTCAAATGCTCCTATCTAAATCTTCCACAAGTTATTTCTCCTGATACAACAAATGTAGTAGTTGTATGTTTGCCAAATAATTAAATATCAGGGACTCATCCACTTCCAATACGCTCCAGCCAGTTCTGTCATGAGACTACTCAATGGAATTAAAGTAAGTTTCCTTTAGGGGCGCCTGGGTGGCGCAGTCGGTTGAGCGTCCGACTTCAGCTCAGGTCACGATCTCATGGTCTGTGAGTTCGAGCCCCGCGTCGGGCTCTGGGCTGATGGCTCAGAGCCTGGAGCCTGCTTCCGATTCTGTGTCTCCCTCTCTCTCTGCCCCTCCCCCATTCATGCTCTGTCTCTCTCTGTCTCAAAAATAAATAAACGTTAAAAAAAAAATTAAAAAAAAAGTAAGTTTCCTTTATAAAGAGTCCTGATAGTAAAATTAAAATTTTATAGTGAGCTATACCATAGTATATATATGAGAGTACATAACATTGCATGCATACTTTAAGAAAAATGATAAAATAAACATCATTGCTACCTCACTGAGACTAAAAAAAGGAGATCACTTGTCTGTTAGGAAACTTCCATGTCCCCTCTCCCATCACATGTCACCATCTCACCCACCAAATAGCTATTATTCCAAATAATAGTTCTTTTATATGCATCCCTAACTAGCAAATGGTTGAGTGTTGACGTTTTGTGGACTTTAAACGTATGAAATCATACTATATTTATTTACTTTTTACTTTATTTCAACATAGTATTTTGAAATTCATTCGTACTTATTGTTGCTATTTTTCCCATTCTCTCTCTCCAGTCTTTTGGGATAAATTGAATTTTCAAATGTTTCTTTCTTATGATATATATTCTTCTATAATTTTAGGGAGCTATGTGCTTTATGACCATTTTTTTCTAGTGATTACCTCAGCACACTTAACATGCATACTTTACTTGAGGAGTCTATTATTAGGCTATGTTTTTATTCTCTGCAACAAATCAAATGCCTTAGAATTCCTTAACTTGGTCACTCTTACATCAACTTATGTATTATTATTATATTTTATGTAATAATACTTGTGTATTATTGTATTATGGTGCAGTGTTTTAAGAACTCTAGCTTATTCACTCCCTGGCCCTGCACAAGCATACAATCAGAGGTTTCTGTTGCTAATTTATACAATCAGTTTATCCAGATTTGCTCACATATTTACCAGTATGTTATCTTATCATTCTCTTTTTACATCTCAAATCTTACATCTGGAATAATTTTCCTTGGCCTAAAAGATATAAATGAAAATTGGCTTTAGTCAGAGTCTTTTGGCAATATATTTTCTCAATTATTGTTTGTTTGAAAATGACTTGAAATGTACAATACTGGAAATAGAATTGTGTTGACAACTATTTGCTCTCAGTAACCTAGGGGAGCCATTCTTTTTTGGCTTCTATTATTGTTCAGAAACCAGCAATTATTTTAATAACCATTCTTTTGAAGATTATCTGTGTTTTTCTCCCTGGCAGATATTAAGATCCTCCCATTCATTTTAGTAATTTTTATTTTACTGTGATGTGTTCAAGAGTATATTTCTTTTCGTTTTTCTGTTTAGGATTCATACAGCTTCCTGGATATGAGGATTGAGTCTTTCAACCATTGTCTTAAAATTGTCTTCAGTGTTACCTCACTTTCCTTTTATTGGCTGCTTTTTTTGACCTACCATTGTACCCACATTAGCTTTTCTTCCACTACCTTCAAGTCGTATTCTCTTTTTCATTTTCTTTCTCTTTGACTGTTTGCACCGTATTCTGGGTAACATCTTGACATTTATTTCCATTCACTAACTTTCTCTTAAACTAATGCCTTTAGTTGATCTGTCAAATAAGTTTTATTTCATTATTATATTTTTCATTTCTGTCTATATGTCTTATTTGTTCTGTTTTCCAAATCTGCTTGATTTCTGGTCATGTTATCAAACCTTGCTTTCTTAAGGATTGAATTGCTTTAAAGGTGTTACATAAGTAGACAATAATTCCAGAGCCAGTTGTCTGTTTTAAGTTTTGTTCTATCTATCATCTATCTATCTATAGATAGATATTTATATCTATCTATCTATCTATCTATAGATCTATCTATCATCTATCTTTATTCACTCTCTTTCTTCCTCCCTTCCTTCCTCTGTTATTTGCTTACCTATATATTACACTCAGCTGGTTCTTATTGATTGTGGATTAGCTTTTGTATGGGTTGTGAATTTTGACTGTGAGCTATTCATTTATCTTGGAATTTTATCTGTGGGAATTCTTTGATGTGTAGTTTGAAGTTGAGCTCTTCCAGAGAGGGTTTACATTTGTTTCTGCCAGCTATCTGGCATTTCACCAATCTGGGACACCTTTAAATTCTCAATTTGTGGACGTTGGGGCTGAACATATGGAATGAATACCATTTGCAAACCTGTGTGAAAACTAGTCTATGGTTATAGCTTCTCAGGGGAGATTTCTTCTTCTCTTCACCCACATCCAGGATCTAGATAGTCATGTTTGTCTGATGTTCCTTTCAGATAGAAGGGTTTATTTCTTCTACATTTAATCTTCTATTAGTGTCCCTGCATTGTGAGGATCTTGGGTTTTACCAATCTTGTCCTTCTATCCAGTTATCAAAATGGACAAAGTCTTCTGGTTTTAGGCAAAACTGTCAAGGTAAAAATATCTTTGGTAATTGTTCACCTCCCAGAGTTCTTAATTCCTTTTTCATATAAGATTAATGATGTGTTCAAAATAATGTGTATATTTATATAATAATTTTAATTCTTCAGCAAAAAGGTGCATGCAGGGTATATAATCCAATGTACTGATAGAAAAAAATATCCTGAGTGTTAATTTAAGAACTGCAAGTGCATAGAAGACTGAATCTACCTCTACATTTTACTGTAGGGGTTTTTAGCTTATGCTTTACATAGCTCAGTTTCCATTTTAACATACATTTAATTCTTGTAGCCACATAAAGACAAATTTAGTGAATGAAACATTGTTGATATTCAAGAGGGCATTATTTATTAAAAGTGAATGTATAGAATGGTGATGTCTTATGTATATTAAGCACAACTGTAAAATCTTGATTAGAATAATGTGCTGATACAACATTTTCTTCCTGGAGACTGTATTTCATATGTATATGCAAAGATACACTTGGCCAGTGAGCCTTTCCAAGATTAAAAAAGCCCAACAACTTCCATTTAAAATCAAAGAGTTGTGAGGATTACACATTTCTTTTGTTTTCCTTTATAAATGATGTTTATGGTGCCCATAAAAAGTCATTATTTCCGTGCTTGGATTCAGTAATAAAAATAGTTAACATTTTTTTAGCACTTTTATGTGCTAGGGCTATTATAAGTTTGTAAAATGTATTTACTAGATTAGTTCTCATCATGATCCTTTAAAGAAGTTGCTTTTTAAAAAATGTTTATTTATTTATTTTAAGACAGAGAGAGAGAGGGTGAAAGTGCAAGCTGGGGAGGGGCAGGAGAGAGAGAGAGAGAGAGAGAGAGAATGAAACTTACACATGCTCCATGCTTAGCATGGAGCTGGATATGGGGCTCCACGCGGGGCTCCATCCCATGACCCTGAGATCATGACCTGAACTGAAATCAAGAGTAAGATGCTTAACCAGCCGAGCCACGCAGGCGCCCTAAAGAAGTTACCTTTTTTATACCTGTGTTACAGATAAGAAAATGAGGTCAGAGAGTCTATGTAATTCACCTATGTTAACACAGCTAGTGGTAGCCAAGCCCGAATTAGCACAGACAGTCTGGTTTCAGAGTCCAATTTTCTTTTATTTTTTTCCTTTTCTTTCTTTTTTTCTTTGTTTTTAAGTTTATTTATATATTTTTTGGGGGGGGGGAGAGAGGGAGAGAGAGAGAGAGAGAGAGAGAGAGAGAGAGAGAGAGAATGAGTGGGGGAGGGGCAGAGAGAGAGGGAGAGAAAGAATCCCAAGCAGGCTTCACATTGTCAGTGTGGAACCCAGTGCAGGGCTCAAACTCATGACCCATGAGATCATGACCTGAGCCAAAATTAAGAGTTGGTCGCCTAACCCACTAAGCCACCTGGGCACCCACAGAATCCAATTTTCTTTCATTCTTTTAGAAATATATTTCTTTTTCTTTTTTTCTTTTTTCTTTATTTTTTTAAATTTAAATCCAAGTTAGTTAACATATAGTGTAATAATAATTTCAGGAATAGAATTTAGTGATTTATCACTTACATATAACACCCAGTGCTGATCCCAACAAGTTACCTCCTTAATGCCCCTCACCTCTTTAGCCCTTCCCCTGCCAGCAATCCTCAGTTTGTTCTCTGTATTTAAGAGTCTCTTATGGTTTGTCTCCCTAGAATCCAGTTTTCTTAAATGCATTATTACAGTGATTCTCTAAGTGACTTGGAAAACTGAGGATATTATTTATGCAACAATTTATTTTTTCTTTTGAAAAATATTTAATGAATACTATGTCTAAAGTATTGCCCAAGGCACTTGCTGGAGCTCACAGTTTAATAAATGGATGGCCATGCAATCAAATAATCACACTATAACCACGAAAAGATATGTGTATTTTAATGGTGCTTAGAGGAAAGATCAACTCAGTCTGCCTGTGAGAGTTAAAGCATTCTTAAAAGTGGCTTTGGCATTTGTATATTAGTAGGTATCTGCCAAATGAATAAATTGGAGATGGTGGTGATGATGGTTCT
This sequence comes from Panthera tigris, assembly GCF_018350195.1. NCBI lineage: Eukaryota > Metazoa > Chordata > Mammalia > Carnivora > Felidae > Panthera > Panthera tigris. Next base: position 97,973,155 of record NC_056666.1, on the reverse strand, counting down.
AGCCTGGAGACTAGACATTGTAAAGGCAGTATGTTATATTTCATAAAACCATAAGCTCACCATTACTAGTGAGTATAGCGTGTGTTAGTGTGGATGATGAGGGTGTAGTGAAAAATAGAGTTAACTATTAAGTAGAGGTAATTAAAGTTGTTTATTTTTCTCAATCACCGAAATTAATGAGGTTGAGTGGTTTTCTGAAAATTTTGAAGCAATATACGTAATAACATAAAGCCTAAATATATCAATATATATTTAGCAGAAACAATCTCTAGTAGATTCTGGATAGAGGTGCAGAATATTGCTTTAGATTTGAGGTATGCAATCAAATGCCTTCAGGGGTCAGACAGGTAACAGACAGTGGTTTATATTAAGATACCAAGGAGTGTTGGGCACTGTGGCAAATTATAATGTTTATCCCAACCTAAAGGTGTCCAAATTTAGTGTTTTAAAAGCACTAAAACTTTTAGTTGAATAAAACAGGAATTCTTACTGAATTTGTTGCAGTAATCCTTGGTAACAGCCTATAGTTAAGATGCCCAAAATTTGAGCAAGAAGATGTTGAGTTTTTTTCTGTCTAATTTTGATAATCACATATATATTTTGATTTATTATTCTCCTTTTTATATTATTAGATAATTCTACTAGACTTCTTATTTCTAGGCAGATAATTAAAATGCCTTCCAATGAATACTTTAAATTCTGGGACACAGGTCAAAACCTAAATGAAAACAAACATTTAGCTGTTTAATTTATAAATATGAAGCACTAATGAAGAATAAGTTGCCTAATATGAGATTTGAACTAGAATGTATATGGAAATATTTGCCATACCTAGTGATTGTTTATTTCATTAGTATAGCTTCTTAGAAGACTGGCAAAGAAAACTGTCTTCTACTGACGAAGGTTCCAGCTGAACTGGAAACTATTCTCATTTTCAATGGTGTGCATTTTCTTGGCTTGCCCTATGTTACTGAACGTTTTTTGAAGGAGAGGTGAATATGTGGTCTTCAGAAGATCAAAAGATAATGAAAAATAGATAATACACAGTCTTAATTTGTGAATGGAAATTTGTGGACCCAGGACTCACCTAATTTTTCAAATTAATATTAGTAATACAAGGAGTAGAGTAAGCGGAAAACCATAAAATAAAATGCACACTTTACCCACACACACGCACACACACACAAACACACACACAGTTCCTCCAACTTTTCCACACCATTGCATTTAAAAACATATTTATTTTGAGAGGGTAGGGGAGGAACAGAGTGAGAGAGAGAAAAATCCCAAGTAGGTAGGCCCTGTGTTTCATCTCCACGGAGATCTTCCTCTGCACAAGCCCCTCTGATATGGGGCTTGATCTCAGGAATCATGAGATCATAACCCGAGCTGAAATCAAGAGTTGGGTGCTAAAGCAACTGAGCCACCCAGGTGCTCCCACACCACTGCATTTTTAAATGAATGGATAAAGGCTTCCTTAAATTGCGTACTTGATTCATTGAGTTACTGGGAATTGGCCATTCATCACGTGCATATCACATTCTAATATTTTGGTAGACAGTGATTAAGATGATATCAATTTTCAATTTTCAACCAAGATTTTTTTTTTAGTACTTTGGTGCTCAAAAAGATATTCACACTCATTTACATCATGAAGTGCAATATGATGTAAAAAGTGTTGTAAGAAATAAAACCATCTTAAAAAATGTTTGTGTTGGCAGACAAGAAAAATCCTCAAACTGTTGAGTTGGAATTGAGGCAAAAACCTGAATTAGAAATGCTGACTCATTCTTTGTTCCCTAGATAGATATTAAGGGAGAATTGAGCCAATTTTTTTTTTTTTTTTTTTTTTTTTGCTATTCTTTGAAGAATTGGTCCAAAATTTGATGAGAAACTATAAATCCACAGCAATGCTTGCCAATGATCTTGCATTATATTTTTGGTAAAAGCAATTAGATGATACAATTTTATTTCACCTATAAAATAAAATATAAAATAAACATAAGAAGTCTTTTTATTCTTTAAAAAATTTTTTTGTTAATGTTTATTTATTTATTTTTGAGAGAGACAGAGTGAAAGCAGGGGAGAAGCAGAGACAGAGGGAGACAGAATCCCAAGCAGGCTCCGTGCCATCAGCACAGAGCCTGATGTGGGGTTTGAACCCATGAACCATGAGATCATGACCTGAGCTGAAACCAGGATTCAGATGCTTAACCAACTGAGCCACCTAGGCTCCCCAAAAGTCTGTTTCTTTTAATCTGTCAAGTGAAAATATTGCAGTTATAGTCACCGAATTAGTTTTTTTTTAATTAAATGACAAGTTGTTTTTCGCGATAAGACACATCTAGAAGAAAACAAAAAACAGATAAAAACCCTGGTTTCTCTATTTTATCTATATAAATAGGACCAGGTAGACCTTCTGAGCTAAACACGCGTAGTTTAAAATCTAGTCAAAGTGGGAATGTCTCCTAAGAGCTCATTTTCCATGAATAGTTGTTACAGATGGGATGTCATGGAAGACCTATAAAATTTTGTCAGTTTCAATGGAGATTATCTCATTTACTCTTTTATAGCCAAGTAAAGGATAAAGTTGGGATTTTATTAAAAGTGCATGTGACAACAAATCATAGATTTGTATCCTTTGGAGCATTTTGTGCTTTCATTTACAATTAGGATGCTACATTCTTTACTGAAGTTTTCTGCAACAGATACAATTTCACTAAATTTTGCTAGAAGTTTAAATTCCTAAGTATGGTATTTAAGAGCTCTTATAGTTTGGGCAAACTATTTTTCGTATTTAGTTTCTATCCCTTAAACTGTAAATCTTGGCTTTTGTCCCCAGAAAGACCTTTTACTTCCCAAATTGTTGTGCACCTTGCTTATCTGAAATCTAGGTTGCTTTGGTCTTTTCAAGGATGGAGCTTGGAAACTGGAATATGGACCTTATCCCTGCCTTTTCTTGAAGTCCCAGGTTTGTGGTCTTGGCCACCAAGACAAGTATCATGTCTGTGCTGCATTCAGGCAACTTCACCTTTTAGGAAGGGTTCTTTTCCCCTTTCTCATCCATTCAAATTTTGTCCAAATTCTAGGCCCTACTTTAATCAATATAAACATCTTTTGTTACCACTTTAGATGCAAGTTCTTTCCTAGGATGACTATTGCTTTCATTTTTTGTACTATTCTTTTAAAGTTGATCACTTCTTTAATTGTTATCATTTCATTTTCATGTGCAAATGACTTTAAATAAATTAGAATCATGGGTTGATTTAGTGTAAGGCCTTCATCTTCCACATGAATATGATGAAGAGATTGTAAAATTTTATGAAGACCCCATTTAGATAGAGATCCAAGCAGCATGGAAATGATAGATTAATGAATTAATGGTAGCTTAAGGATTAAATGATAGAGTAAGGATTGTCTTCTTTCCCGTGAAAAAAGGCCATTGCAGGATTCTCTGTTTCCTGAGTCTTGGTAATGCAATGGCTATGCCAAAGTAATTAATTCTGGTGAGCAAGGAAAAAAGAATGAGGTTGTGGGACTTGAGCTGTGGCCAAACATTTTATCTCCTAAATAAAAATAAGCAACAACAACAAAAGACCTGAAGCAAATATGATATGATATAAGTACACTTTAATGCTGGGTGGGCATGTAAGTGTTCATTATACTATATTCAGTATTTTCTTATATTTTGAAATAGTTTACAGTTACAAAGAGACTTAGAACACATATATTACACTACTTATGAAATATATGGTAAGCAGGACTCTGAAAATTATTTTTCTACTATCTTGGACAGTGATGAAACCTTTTTAAGTCATTATATTCAATTTTGGTCTCACATTTCACAACTAAAAAATATGCTCATCAAGGAAATATTAAAACTATATATTAATTTGTTCATATGACGTAAGATTAATGATTTAGGAAAGACAGGATGTGGTCAATATCTTATACAACTCTTAAAAAGATATTTGTCATTTTGATTTTCTATATGTGCGAGGAAAATAGGTTATGTACTTGGTGCAACTGGCTTGGACCCACTTTGTAAATAAGCGGTAGCTAACGTGTAATTTATAGAATCTATGCCTATGCATAGTATGTTAGAAATCGTTGCCCAGACCTTTTAAACTGGGAAGTGTGCACATCCTAAAGAGAACATAGAGAAGTTCTAATAAACAAAGCATTAAGATACTAATGGACACTCTACCAATTCACTGATTATATCTGCTCTATCACATATGAATGCATGATGCACCTACCATGTTGCATTTTAAGGATATTTAAGGATAATATCTATGTCTTTCAATAACTTGTATTTCAAAATATGTTGTGGATATTATGACTTACTAATTTAAAGAACTAATTTAAAGATGATAATTAAAAAAGAAATCATGGTTAAATTCATCAGACAGTACATTTTATGAATCTATCTTTTTACACTAAAACTAGTATTCTCCTTTTTCCCCTTCTGGTGACAAGTAAAACTATTATAATTATTAACACAATGTCAGTCATATAAAAATGGGTATTCACCATGAATTGCGATATTTTCTTAGGCAAACTTTACTCCTACGCAATAATTCTTTACCTTCTGTGTGTCATTTTTATTATCAGATGAAGAGTATGTCTACATGCATATTAGAACAAATATTGCTGACACTTAAATTAGTTTTATATGTGTAATGAACACTCCCATCAAAACATATCATACATAATAGGAGTTTTCAGGCTGACTTACAGAAGATTTTGTAGAAAGGTTTTGCTATTATTTTGCAGGAAGAAGCAAAGATCAAGGTGAAATATATAACAGCTCACAGCGTGCTTTGTTAAAGGCAGTTATAGAAAGAGAAAGGCATGCAGAATAAACTCGAGAACCCAGGATCAGATGGCAGTAGGGATTCTAAGCCAGAAAATCAGAGAGTCTACTAGAACTTTTTGACCAGGTGAAGGTCAAGGAGAATAGGGGATCAAAGACAGGGATTGTTGTTTTAGGAAAATGTATGCAGGACCTGAGTCTGTAGGTAAGTCTAACAAGTCAATCTCCAAAGAGGGACAGGTTACTAGCACTTAATCCAGATTACTTACCAAACTCATCTATCTTCCTAGCCAAGTGAGGCAGCTGAGTGACAGAGGTGCTTGTGATAGGTGCTCATTGTCCTCTGAGAAGGTTGTAGGAGCAGGTCCTTGGTGCTTTGTCACAGCGTGGATTTTTAGAGACAGAAAAATGCCGCATCTGGATGGGCACTAGTGTATGAGTTATGAGATGCAGTTATGGGAAAATAAGTGGGTAAAGAGTTGCTTTGATTATAAATTTCAGAGGCCTTGGAGGTCATCTAGCCCAACCCTCTCAGTTTACAGGTGAGAGAACTGAGGCCTGTTCAGGCTTTAAACACATATCTTAGTTGGTAGAACCTCCTGGCATTGGATCTTAGATCTAACTTCCAGAGGGAGTGTTCTTTGCAGTCAGATGCTCTATCACTGAGCTATAACCCCCAGAGGGAGTGTTCTTTGATCAACATCATTATTTCTTTAGACCTTGCAAGACTGACTCATCATGAAGCTACTGAACTGCTTGAACAGGGATTTGTACCTCCTCTCTGTTAGAAATAGAGTTGATTTCAGAACTGGGAGTGGGATGAGGCTATTAATGGGCTAAAGGAGAGTGGCTTTTAAAGTAAAAGGAATGCAAGGGTGTAATGACTTCATTGCTTCACCACTTCTCCCATCAAGAGATAGGTGTCTGTCGGGGCGCCTGGGTGGCTCAGTCGGCTGAGCGTCCGGCTTCAGCTCAGGTCATGATCTCATGGTTCATGAGTTCGATCCCTGCTTCGGGCTCTGTGCTGACAGCTCAGAGCCTGGAGCCTGCTTTGGATTCTGTCTCCCTCTCTCTCTTCCCCTCCCCTGCTCACGCTCTGTTTCTCCCTCTCTCTCAAAAATAAATAAACATACAAAAAAATTAAAAAAAAAAAAGAGATAGATGTCTGTGTTCTCTTCCTTTGAATACGGGCGGGCTGACTTGTGCCTACAGCAAAGTGTCGCTCTGTGACTTCCCAAGCTTCTGTGTAGTTGTCGGGTTTCTCACTTTTGGAATCAAGCTACCACACCATGAAAAGGCCCAAGCAGTCCATGGAGGGGCTTCACATCCATGACTGCCCAGCTGACAGTCTGCACCTATCTTCAATCTATATGACCATCTTGAAAGTGGACTCTCCAGTCCTTATTTGAACCTCCAACAGATGATTTCATGTGAAGCAGGAGTAGCCTGTTCATCTCAAAACTGCAGATCCATGAGCAGAATAAATGAGGGTTCTAAGACACTAGGTGTAGTGGGGTAGTTTGTCATGTCAGGTACAGTGTGCTTGCTTGCTTGAGTAGTAGTGATCAGTTGAGATCATATATTCAAGAGAGCTTTAAAGACTATTTATCATACAGATTTCACTGTTTCTATCATTTTTCTTTTTTTAAATGTTTATTTATTGGGGCACCTGGGTGGCTCAGTCAGTTAAGTATTTAGCTTCAGCTCAGGTCATGATCTCATGGTTCATGAGTCTGAGCCCTGCAAAGGGCTCTGTGCTGGCAGCTCAAGAGTCTGGAGCCTGCTTTAGATTCTGTGTCTCCCTCTCTCTCTGCCCTCCTCCACTTGCACTCTGTCTCTGTCTCTCAAAAATAAAAAAAAGCATTAAAAAATGTAAAAAAAAAGTTTATTTATTTATTTTTGAGAGAGAGAGAGAGAGAGAGAGAGAGAGAGAGAGAGAGAGAGAATGAGTAGGAAAGGGGCAGAGAGAGAAAGAGAATTTCACAGCACAGAGCCCAGCACGGGGCTCAAACTCACAAACTGTGAGATCATTACCCAAGCTGTTCAAGAGTTCGAGGCTTAACCAACTGGGCCACTCAGGTGCCCCTTATTTTTCTTTTCACAAACCTAAAACCTTTGTGAAATGAGAAGTCTATCTAAATAGTTTAACAATAAATTCACATTTGCAGAGTCGTACTTTCCAGGACCACAAGTGTCTTATGATTTTTTTGTTTGTTTGTTTTATCATGAAGTTGTACTGGCTTGGGTTCAAATCTTAGGTATGCCAATTATGGTGGAGTCTTGGACAAATTATTTAAACTTCCCTGCCTCAATTTCTTCACCTACAAAATATAGCCAGTAACTCTCACAGGATTATTTTGTAGCAGTTGTGCAGGAAGTTTCTTTAAGGATTAGGTATTTAGGTTCTTCAGTCTGACCTGGATTTGAATTCAGACATTGACACTTATAAGATGTGCAGCCTAAAGCAAATCACTCAACCTCTCTAGGACTGAACTTCCTCATTTGTAAATGAGAACAGTTATAAGTACCTACTACAGCATTACATTTTCGTGAGGATGAAAGAAATAATCCATGTAAATTATGTTGCACAGTATGGTACATAGTAAATATTTAATACATGATAGCATTATTTGTGAATTATTATTATTATTATTATTATTATTATTATTATTGGAATTCCATCAGATAATCCTTGAAAGCACACAACTATTTCCTACTCTGGTACCTAGTAATACTCCCTAAGGAGTATTGCCCTTCTTCCAGCCCCTTCTAAAGACATCACGGGTTATTCAATTCACTATAATAAATAAGTACTCGTTACAACCTTACCCAAACATGGAAACATTGCTTTGAAAGTGAGAGGATAGATTCAAAGTCTGAATAACCTTGAAAGTTGAATAAATTTTAAGAAATGGAATCCTTAAATGGAAATCATTGACTCTGCTTGAGTAAAGATGAAGATTTAGTAGTCATAATGTCTGAGAAGCTAACATTAGTCAAGAGTATAGAACAGTTAGTAAAATGCCAGTGCATGAGGATGTTTAAAACTAATGTGCCTAATGACTACTGTTACTGCTACTGTAAGTGGTACTTGCTAACCATATTTTATACTAGTTGTTTTAAGCTCATTCTAAGTAAATTTATCAATTTTTTAAATCCTCAAGACAATCTAATGTTGGAAAGTTTAACTGCATTATAGCTGTCTCTGGTTAATCAAAACCTAAGATTAAGGAGCCTTACTTCCTAGAGATGACTGTTGACATTTTTGAGAGGATTTAGAAGTGTAGTGAAAGTGGTTCAAAGGCTTGAAAATAAAACATTTTGAGAAACAGTTTAGAAAACTGCAAGGAAGAGAAAAGTAAGAGAGGTCATAAGAACAGCCCTCAAGTGTAGAGGGGTTATGTGATTGTGGAAAGGAGGTAACTGGTGTTATTCATGCAGGTTGCCCAAGGACAGAAACAAAGATAATAAGCTCAAATTTTAGCATGAAAAGGCTAAGTTAGACACAAGAAAGGTCTTTCCCTCAGTGACAATTACTAACTACTGAGGGGAGCTAACAGAAGAAACAAATTATTTTTTCCCTTTCACTTCTTTTAAAGCATAAGTATAGTTTTTCATTTTTTGGAATGACATTGAATAGTGTTCTGGAGGAGACAGACAATCTCTCATTCCACCCCCCAACCCCCCATCTTTCTGAGTCCAAGACAATCATTTAAAAAGTGGTAAATTACATATCTCTACTTCTAATCTTTATTTCACTGAGTTTATGATTATTCATTTGTCTAACCCCCCCCCTTTTTTTTTTGCCGACTAAGTGTCAGGTATTCTTTTCTATCTGCCTGCCTTTTGGTTGTCCCATTTACTCTTGAGCATATGTGTATATCAAATGTATCTCCACTGACATGTACTTGAAAGGACATTTTTTTAAAAGTGAAATTTAAATCAATCACATTTACTGAATGGTAGCAAACAAGGTCAGTGGTCAAAGATGGGGGGAAGGCATTGATAGGCTTATTTTAAATTTACTAGTGTAGTTAAATTTTACTATTTTTATTATCCATTTTACTATTTCACTGCTTCTAATATTATAGTTTTTATATTTGTATGATTCTTTACAGTTTACAAAATAATTATAATACACTTTTGATAGATTGTGATAATGGTCCCTGATGATTCATGTCCCTGGCATCTACATCCTGTTCAGTGTCCTCCCACAGTGATGCTAGGCTTGACCATGTGACTTATTTTGGCCAACTGGGTTTTAATAAACCCAGTTTATTATGGGTTTATTATGGGTAATGCAGGCATAGGCTTGATAGATGCATGCACATGGTGCCTTACTCTCTTGGGATATGCTGGAAAAGTCACATAGAAAGAACAGAAGTGCCCAGAACAAAAGTCTCAGCAAAACACCAGCCTGTGAGTGAGGCCATTGTAAACTAGCCAGGTACAAAATATCCTTCTCAAGAATGACCATACCAGACACCATTAGAAGACCCCTCAGCTAAACCCAGTCGAGGCAGAATACTAGGCTAATATATGGTTTTGGTTTAGGTACTAAATTGTAGTAGGGTGGCTTGTTATACAAGAGTAGGTAACTGATACACATATTGCCATTCAGAACATACAGAGATGTCAACCCTGTGAAGTAGTTAGGGAAGATACTGGCTTAGTTTTCATTATGGGGAATCTATGGCTCAAATATGGGTTGCTATTAGTTTTTCTTCTATGATACTTTATTAATTCTTTAGCAGGTTTAAAAGAAAAATGAAGCCTAACAACTGAAGAGTCATGGGTTTCTTCTGAAATTAAAAAAAAAAAAATTCTAAGGCAAAATAGTCCTATTTCCAAGTCAAAATCATTTTGATAGTTTAAAAGATAGCTTTACCATATTTCTGCTTAGACATCTCCTCCTTGGTGCTGGAGAAGAGTTATATTAGCTGCTACCAGAAAACGCATTTAGAGAAAAAGATAGAAAGCCTGAATAAGGGTAGTATTTATGGATGTGGAATAGCAGCTAGAGCTGAACTAAATTCACACAAAAATTCTTGTCCACATACGACAATTTCACCCTCAATCGTGATCTCTTTTTTAAGAGAATTTTGTGTTCTTCCTCCTGGTTGCCAAATTGTATTTCGCTTGCTGCTGTTTTTAAAGCAGAGCATCACTTACAGTTTCATCAGCTTATTTCTAACCATAATTCACAGTTTCCTTTGAGAAAGAGGTAAAATTTTGGTTCATGTTTTATTCTTTTTCATTTCCTTTCCAAGGCTTGGCCTTATTATTATATCTGGGCCAACTTGGATGCTTGGAGCGACGGCTTTTTGTATGGCAGAAATAAGTGAAGTGAGTTGGTTATTTTAACTCTAAAGAGAGCAAAGGTAGTCAAGCTGATCTTAAAGATGTAGACAGTAAATAATGTGATTTATTAGGTCCCTGAGGTCTCTAAAACGTCATGCTAGAATGCCTTCATTGCTTTGGCATTTTCTCAGGTGAGTAGCCCTGGCATGCATCTCCTTGAACATTTTCTAAATAAGATCCCCCCTTTAAAAAAAAAGTATCTTTGACAACCTCCTCTGTTTTCAATCCCTCTTTCTGATTTCTCGTTCAAAGTTCAAAGTATTGGTCAACTCAGTAAAAGCAATAAAAATGTGTGTTGTCAAGTTTTAATGTTTATAAGGATCACGTTGAAAGTCTATTAAACTTGCTCTACTGAAAATACCTGATTCAGTGGATTTTCTGGGGGGTCCAGAAATCTGTTTTTGGTTTGTTTATTTTGTTTTGTTTTTAAACAGGCACCCAAATAATTCTGAAACAAGTGCCCTTAAAATGTAATTTCATAACTTCATGTGTATAGATATTGTCATGCTCTTCTTCCAATTGGTATTGGTAATTCGCACTTATGTATAAAGAGATATTTTAGACTTATGATAATGAGAGTGAGAATAAGCAGTGGTAGAGCTTTTTGCAGTGTTTTGTAAGGCAGGTAAATGATTGAACAGTGGATTATTTCCCTTGGCAAAGCCAAAATGCAACAGCAAAGAATTCAAATGGTTGCTGTGCTCTCATGTCAAGAAATATTCCAGATATGCAATCCTCTAAAATAAACATTGCTTTTGAAAATGGAATTAGCAGGATTCTGTTTATGTCCATACCAGTAATAAGTAAGTCCCTGTGAGGGCATAGCATGGATGACTGTTGATTAAGGACAACACATTCTAAGAAGCCACTACATATCCATAGTGGGCTTCTAGTAATGCTCAGAATCTTGATGAATTAGATTTTTCTCTTCAGGAAATGAACTTAACACTGTATTTTCATTTTGGTGCTATTAAAATAAATGTGAACTGCTAATGTCGAGGTTAAATCAGAGGTATTGGTGTCCTGCTCCTTGCTAGGCTGGAGTTGAAAATATTCCATGGTGATGAATATTTGTTTATGGAAATGTGAATTGAGCAAGAGGATTTAAGTTGGCTTTTTGTCTTCTTTATGTCTTATTTTCCTCCCAAAGTTCATAATGACTGTAAAGCTTTCTTCATTCAGAAATGGAAATGATCTGTACAGCAATGTTTTAGTGTAAAGATGCATGTACAAACAGTGCATTGGGACAAAACATTAATTATAATCCTGCTATTTTTAATGTATGTGATTATGACATAATTTCTTAAGCCATCTTTTTTTCCAGAAATATGATTAGTCCATTTTTCTTTTTCTGATGAAGAATTTGGTTATGACAAATAAAGTATATTCTATAGATCATGTATAGCTGCACATAGGATCCTGGGACTTGGCGAAGAAGCCAGGAACACAGATGCAGTTGTAAAAAAGTATTTATTATATAGGTGGTAGATAAAACTGGAAGATTACATAAGACTTCCCAGTAGGTGTGCACAGAATGTAAAAAGAATCAAGGATAGAATCCTTGAGGAATTAGTATTTATAAGACAAAAAGGGAAAACACCTACTGCTGGAAACTTAAAAGGAATGGTCAGTGAAGTAGGATAGAGCTAAGTGAAACAGCATCTTGAGGGCTAAAGAAAAAAGAAAAGAAAAGCCCTTGCCAGTCAGTTAAGCATCCGACTCTTGATCTCTGCTCAGGTCATGATTTCACAGTTCATGGGATTGAGCCCCGTGTGCAGCTGTCTGCTATCAGCGCAGAACCTACTTGGAACTCTCTCTCTCTCTCTCTCTCTCTCTCTCTCTCTCTCTCTGTTTGCCTCTTCCACCTCAAAATAAATAAATAATATTTAAAAAAGATTTAAAATTAAAAAAAGAAAAGCCTTAAAAGTATCTGTTAGATTTAGCAATTAGGTGGTCACTGGTGGCCTTCACAAAGGCATTTTCAGAAGAAACCGAATGCAATGAAATGCGCAACAACGACCAAAAAGGAAGACAGCTAGAGTAGGCTATTACTGCAAATCTGATTGAGGAGGAAAGAGGAGAGAAAATTGCAGTGGATTGGGAGAGTTGTAGTGGGAGCATACTGAGTGAAAGCATAAGAATTATTATTAAAGAGTATGAGGAATTTAGGTTCATTGTAGGTATTTCAGAGAAGGTGATAGTGAGGAGAAAGTTCACATATACAGAGGAGAGAAGCTATAATAGATGAAACTGAGGCCCAGTTGTTATGGAGAGACCTGAGTGTTTAAACTGACAAATTAGTTTTCACTGGAAGGGCACCTTTCCTCTGAGATTAGAGAAAAGGAGTTGAACGTAAATTTAATGTATATAATGAAAAATGCTTACATCTTTCTCAAATGATTACAAACTTGTCAGAGGAAGAAACCATATTAAATTAGAATGTCATCATGCTCCAGGTGCATGTAGGGTGCTATTATCTGTAGGACACAATTCATGATAGAAAATGTGGACTTAGAAGGAACCTGCATCATTGCAAAGAGCTAAGATAAGTCACTGGTATGAAGAAATGAGTGGGCAGAGATCATGTCCACTGTGAAAGCCATAATTCTATGAGGTGTGGAAGCCATTTGTCACAAAACCAATGTAGAGTTCTGCAATTACAAGACTGTTCTGTAACATCAGTATTATATCCTAGCTTGTAAATTCCTTCTTAGACTAAAAATATTTATTTTCAAAACAGTGTCTGAAGTTTGTGTATATGTATGTATGTATGTATGTAATTATCATTTATTTTTATCTAGCTATTTTTAATTTTTTAAATTTAATTTAATTTTTTTAGGTTTATTTATTTATTTTGAGAGAGACAGAGACAGTGTGAGCAGGGGAAGGGCGGAGAGAAAGGCAGAGAGAGAGAATCCCAAGCAGACTCTGCACTGTCAGTGCAGAGCCCCATGTGGGGTTTGAATTTATGAACAGTGAGATCATGACCTGAGCTGAAACCAAGAGTAAGACGCTTAACTGGCTAAGCCACCCACGCACCCCTATCTAGCTATTTTTTAAACCTCTCTTATTTTCCCTAGAAAATAAGGACTTAAGGACATTAATATTAAGAAAGTTAGACATTGAGTCTACATACAGTAAATGTTTGAATGTATGATTGAAATAACACAGACCTGCCCTATAGCAAAGAGGGACACATTAATTTAACTACCATCATTATCACATTCACACATAGTGGTGAGTGCATAATGGTTAGAAATTCAGTGGCATATTTTTTTATCTTACATTTTTTGCCAGAAACAAACACTTGGAGTGTTGCCTAATGAACCCAGCTATTCTCCATCTGTCTGGTCCTGGATTTATTCCCATTTGCTTTGTAACTGTGGATAAGGAATCTAAGGAGAACAGGTATTTGTAACCCTAGGTCACAAGAATCAGTAAAATCTTGGCTTAGTGACTTGGGCTGTATAACATTTAAGATTGTGATAGGAAAATATTTGGTATTTATTTCAAGGAAAATATTTTGTATTTATTGGTATTGGTATGAATGAATTTACTAAAAGTCATTCCTTTTTGTGATTCATGTGATAATCACATGAAACCTGGTTGATCAGACTGAGGAGAACTCTAATATGAATCTGAATTTTACTTTATCTATTTATTTATTTATTTATTTATTTATTTATTTATTAAAAAACATTTTTTGATGCTTACTTATTTTTCAAGAGAGAGATTGACAGAGTGTGAGCAGGGGAGGGGCAGAGAGAGAGGAAGGCAGAGAATCTGAAGCAGGCTTGAGGCTCTGAGCCGTCAGCACAGAGCCCGACATGGGGCTTGAACCCACGAACCGTAAGATCATGACCTGAGCTGAGGTCGGAGGCTTACCCAACTGAGCCACGCAGGTGGCCCAAGTCGGAATTTTAGGTGCCCGGAATATGACGCTTTCCATACTAGATCTTGATTTAGAATTGAATTATCAGTAGATACTAAAGCAGTTCTACAGGATCCTTATTCAAATTCAGTAGCAGCTTCATCAAGTAAGTCTTCCTGTAGTCATTTGAAGGCTGTGGGTTTGAAGTAGGAATCACTAAGTTTCCTCTTGGAGTAAGATTTCTATTGAGCACTAAATTATTTTCAAAATGTCCAACATAAGTGGTTCCAGGCCTGGCCTCATAGTAAGAGTGCTGAGAAAAGTTTGGTTCTGCTGGCTCTCCACCAGAAGTTTAGTATTGCTCTCTGACAGTCTCTCATTAGTCCTGTTCAGCTTATTTCTCAATGACTTTCTAGCTTTTAATTCTTCTAGGTAGAGTTGTCTGTATGTTTCCAACTCTGTTTTAGTAGAATCTTCTTGAGAGGTTTTCATTTTAGAGACTTGAGCCACCCAGGCGCCCTGAATCTGAATTTTAGAACATTTAAAGCAAATGTGATTTTTATTACTTACAAATGCATATCACATTTAATATTAAGAGTAGGCATTGAGAAACTTACTGTATTGTAAGATGATTATAATTATATCAATTAATTATCTGTGAATAGATGTTTCTAGAAAGACTGATACTGCTTTAAAAGAGTTTAAAATCTTAGTGCTTTGAAAAATCTACTGAGTGTGTATAATATATAACTCAATCAATATGTTTGATTGATCTATTAATGGAGAATAACAATGCTCTCTCTTCCTTGCTAGGTCTATGAATAGATTAGGGCTGGCAACATTATTGTAAATATGTGCAGTGTTACATCAGGACATCTTCCAACACTGAACTTAGACATTTGATCACTCTCAAGTCATCACAAAGATAACCTTATGTCTATTTTTGTGGAATTCCAGCATCATATTTGAAATAACTTATGTTCAGTAGAACTGTATTATTCTTGTTTCAGACAACACAGATATCGTACCTTCCTTTATATGTGTGTCTGTATTAATCATGTGCTTTCATGTTATAAGTAGAAACACAATATAACTATATCTTTGGAAAATCACAATACTTTATCAACAAGTAATCACTTAATATCTATTACAGGCCATTCATTATGCTTTAATTTTATCAATTTAACTGGATAATGACTAAACCTGTCAGGTGACTCTAACAATTGCCCAGGTACATTTTAATCACCTTTGGAGATAATAATAGGCAGCTTTCCATTTGTATGACTAGTTTTGTTTAAACATATTGCACATCACAACACACTTTTGAGAAAAGCAGGATAAATATGACTCAATCCTCACTGTTTCACACTTTTGTAATACTCATCTCCTTTCACCTCTGACACTTTTTTTTTCATTTTTATTTTCTTCCTGTTTTAAAAATTTTATTATGATTGTTTGTTTTAGTTATTCATCCCTACTATTCTGTTTAAGGCAAGAACTATGTCTGATTGGTTCATCACTATGTCACGGCTGTCTAGCCCAATTACTTGCACGAGGCATGTTGTTGGATGAATGAATTCCCATTTTATCAAAAAATGAATTACAAAGCAGTTAAAATGTTTGCTTATGTCTGTCTAGAAGCAGAACCAGAATCTATTTCTTTTATTTGTGGGTCTCATTTCTCCCCTCCCCCACTGGACCATTTCATACTTTTTAGCCTTCCATTAGAGTGCCCAAAATGGTAACCAAATTTACATGTGGTGCTTAGTGACTGACATTCAATTGTTGAAGAACTTTCACAGAGAAAATAATATTATTAGTCATCTCAACTAAGTGAAAATTAAGGGACACTTGAACCTCTGAGTTTAGATACAAATCCTTCTTAAACAAAGATTGATCAATATGAAATGCTGGTTTACAAATCATTCCATTACACTTTTCTTAATTTGTATGATACCTGATAGCCAGATCTTGAAGTTTTTTTTAACATGGAAGATAATAGACCAAAAGATAAATTTGTATAGGTTATTTGATCTTAAGTTATTGAATTTTATACATATTTTAAAACAGAAAATATCTAGTTAATAATTTTTATTCCTGAAGGCAAATCTGGATAGATATTTCTACAGTAATGAATGAAGTCAGGAAGTCATTTATAACTGAACAAATGTTCATATTTTGCCAGCTAGTAGGAATTCTTGGGGGAATAAAATCCAGTCAAATAGAAAATTCACTGTTGGAAGTCTGTAATTCAGTGTTGCTGAAATTCTCACCATTTGTTTAAGAGATCATGATCTGTAGATGATGCCTCCATGGGCCTTAGACATGGTAAAAATCTCTAAAGGAGTCTTGCAGCCAGAAATGAGCAGTTGATTAATTAGGAAAAAGTTTTGGCACTCTGGTCTCAGTGTAAGTTGAACTCACTTTCTTTTGATAAGGGACAAAAACTTAGATCAGGGCAATTTTGATGAATTACAGTCTTCTTCTGAAACAGGAACTAACTTACCATGCTAGTTGCATTTGGAGAAAAAAAGATATTGCAGTGTGGGGAATTATCCATCCCCTAGCACATGCTCTTTCTTTTCTTATTTTGTTTTTGTCCAAAACATCTTTGGAAAAAGATGTACTTTTGAAAAGTACAGAAGAGAAGATTTTATTTTAAAATTGTCTCAACGTTGCTCTAAATATATGCTTAAGTGAGAGTCATCTTTTAATTTAGTTTGTTTAAAGATTCTAACACTGTCTTTAGGCATCTTGACTCTTCTGCCAAAACCTCACAGATGAACTCAAGGTAGATGAAAGTTCACCCACACTGGTTTCAAAGCAGACATTTGCTGTATCCAAAGTTGAATTGTGTTGCAATTTAGACAGGATGTCCAAAAATTGGGTAATTATTATGATAAGGGAATTACTAATGAATGAGGATTTGGATAAAGTTTATAAAGGATGAAAAAAATCACTTGTTTACCAATTTCTAACATCTTTCCACTTATTAATACAGGATTATGAAGTAAAATATAATGCCTACAAATATCAACAAGAAATATTTTGAGGTCTTGGGGCGCCTGGGTGGCTCAGTCAGTTGTGTGACTGACTCTTGATTTCAGCTCTGGTTGTGATCTTGTGATTGTGAGATCAAGCCCAACGTCAGGCTCCAGGGGCTGAGAGTGGAGCCTGCTTGGGATTCTCTCTCTCCCTCTCTCTCTCTGCCCCTCCCATACTCATGTGAACACACACCTCCTCTCTCTCTCTAAACATTAAAAAGAAAGAGAAATATTTTGAGGTCTTAATACATTTAGTTGTATATCACATGTAATGTGTATAATCTAGATTTTAACTATTTAGCTTCCTCCCCCATTAAAAAAAATAACTTCTTCTTTTGCATTCTTTAATCTTTTCCCTAGAATCATTATCACTGAATTTCTTAGGTTATAAATCTAACATCATCATGGAATCTTTCCTTTGTGCCATTCTTCAGATTTAATGGTATACCCATCAGAGCAATTTATTTCTAGAGTGATTTATAAATGCAGTTTTCCACCTTGTCAAAAATTTCCACCCCATTTCAGGTCCCCATTATAATTTTTGTCCTGTAAACCTTCTTTCACACTGTTATTTGGTGATTCTTTTAATTACATAACTAACTGATTGTATCCCTTTTTGGAAAAAAACAGCACAAAAACAATTTAAAAACAACAGCGATAAATTCCTTAGAAGGGAATTTATGATTTCTGACTTTCTAAACTCGATTTCCAAACTCTTGATTTTCTTTTATCTTAACTATATCCAGGCCACAGGGTAATGGTCCTTGAGAGAAGGAAAACAAGTAAGGTGAGTTCTGCCACTGTCCCAGATGACTCCCTGGAGATAGTTTCCAGGCTAGTGGGCAGGGAGAGAGAATCTAAAAGAATCCAATAATCTCTTTTATTAGAGGAGACAAGAGTCTAGTGTGTGGGGAGGCCAGGGATGCTGTAATTTGCAGAGCAAACTATGAAAGAGGATGGAAATGGAACTTCCCATATTGTTTTGGATATATGAAAACTAGAATTTTTCAATTTTTGGTCGAATACACTGTGCATATGTGGGGAAAGAACTACTGGAAAGTGGATTGTGAAATAATCCCAGAGGTCATATAGAACTGGGGATAGCTCCTGCTCCAAGAGGGAACTGTAGAAAGACCTAAGACTCAGGGAATTCAGTGAAATCATCAAAAGTCATGCAAAGAAGCAGAAAAATCAATGACACAAAATAAAATAAATATAGTAAAAACTAAGTTATAACAGTAATGAGAAAGATGAAAGGACAACCTACATATTGAAATAAATATTTTCAAATTGTATATCTGATAAGGGACTGGTATTCATTCATGATACATAAAGAACTCGTAAACTCAATAATAAAAAGGAACTCAATTTAAAAAATGGGCCAAGAATCTGAATAGACATTTCTCCAAAAAAGACATGCAAATAGCCAATAAGGCACATCAAAAGATGCTCAACATTGTTAGTCATTAGGGAAATGCAAATCAAAACCACAGTGAGATAATCACTGAACATCTAGAAGGATGGCTATAATAAAGAAGATGGACAGTAGCATGTATTGACAAGGATGTGGAGAAATCAGAACCCTCATTCGTTCTGGGTGAAAATATAAAATGTAGCAACTTTGGAAAAGAGTGTGGGACTTCCTCAGCTGGTTAAACACAGAGTTACCATATAACCTAACAATTCCAGTCCTAGCTGTATACCCAAGAGGATTTGAAAACATATGTCCATACAAAAACTTGTACACGAATGTTCATAGCAGCATTATATTTTTAAAATGTCTATTTATTTTGAGATAGAGATAGCGAGTGTGTGTGTGCACATAGGCAGGGGAGGGGCAGAGAGAGAGAGAGGGAGAGAGAGAATCCCAAGCAGACTCTGTGCTGTCAGCACTCAATCCTACAAACTGAGATCATGACCTGAGCCCAAATCAAGAGTTGGATGCCCAACTGACTGGGCTACCCAGGTGCCCCAGCATTATTCATATTAAGCAAAAAGTGGAATCAACTCAAAAGGTCATCAACTGATGCATGGATAAATTAAATGTGGCATATCCATATAATATATGATTTGTTAATAAAAATGAAATACTGATACATGCTACAATGTGAATAAACCATGAACACATTATGCTAATTGAAAGAAGCCAAGCCCAAGAAGGTCATATATTATATGATTCCATTTATAAAAAAAGGTGCAGAATATGTAATTCTATAGAGACAAAAGTAGATAAGCAGTTGCCATGGACTGAGGGGAAGGAGAAATAGGAAGTGACAGCTATTGTATGGAATTACTTTTTGGTGTGATAGAACATCCTAAAATTAGAATAGTAGGTACAATTTTACATTCTGTAAGTATACTAAAAACTATTGAATTGTACACTTCAAAATGGTGAATTGTATGTGATTTTTAAAAAAGAATTAAAATAAATTGATAATATGAATAGCCTGCAATTTATTAAAGAAATTGAACTTATATCTAAAGCAATCTTCCTATCAAAAAACTTCAGATCCAAATACCTTCACTGGTAGATGCTATAAAACATTTGGGAAGAAATAATATCACTTCTACAAAAAATTCTAATGAAAAATAGAAGAGGATGGAATGTTTCCCAAATCACTTTATGAGACCAGTATTATTCAAAGCAAATTCAAAGAATGTATTCAAAACAAAATACATTATAAGAAAGCTATAGATCAATATCTTTCATGAGTATAGACTAAAAAAATCATTATCAAATATTGACAAATAGAATTTAACAAAATGTAAAAAAGATAATATATCCTGACCAACTGGGTTTTTTCCCTGGAATGCAAGGTAGGTTTATTATTTGAAAAGAAAGCAATGTAACTCACCATGTCAATACATTAACAGAGGAAAATGATCTGATGTTTTCAACAGATGCAAAAAAAAAAAAAAAAAGGAATGAGAATTCATGATAAAAAGTTTTAACAAGTTAGGAACAAAAGGAATACCCTCAATCAGTTAAAGTGCATACAAGAAAATCTTATAGCTAGTATCGCACTTAATGGGAAAAACCCATCTTTCCACTCAGATGAGGAACAGTAGCTTTTATCACTTCAATATTTTACCACTTTGAAAGAGGGCTGACTTGGCTTAGTTTACATTTGTGGAATTATTGAGCCATTTGACTCAGCCACTGGTGGAGAGCTGTAGACAGTTCTGTCATGTTTTTATTCCTGCTCACTAGTTTTGCTCATCTCTTTTTTTTCTACTGTTTAAAATAATGAATTGTGTTGGGTGGTGTAGAACATATAGGATATTCTTTGCCTTTCCAGATCCTTTCTCCCCACCTTCTTTGTGCTCTAGAGGTGTATTCAATGGTCTACATTCCTTGCCCTCTGTATTCCTGTAGGGTTCAGCCAATTGGAGGAGCTAGCACGAGTCCAGAAGGAGAAGACCAGA
The DNA here is from genome assembly GCF_018350195.1 of Panthera tigris. Lineage (NCBI taxonomy): Eukaryota > Metazoa > Chordata > Mammalia > Carnivora > Felidae > Panthera > Panthera tigris. The sequence continues at coordinate 97,952,637 of NC_056666.1, read as the reverse complement.
AGTCCCTGCCTCCCTGCTGGGCCTTAAATTGGCAATAGCTGTGCTTCTTCACCAACTGCTTCTCCCCTAAAGGGGCAGCTTTCCCTGATACTGTGCCTTCATTTGTCTTTTCACGACTAGGGATAGTACACTTTCTGCTATTGCCAACTCTGGGTTGATTCACCATCCCTTGTGGATTTCCTTAACTTTTCCCACACCTTTATAAATAGCTCCTCATTCCTTCATTAAAGGATCCTCATTTATCCATTTTGATTGGGCCATTGCACTGATACAGAGAGGAATTAAGATATCATCTAGTTCAAATGCAGGAAGATGAATTAAAATTCAAATACATCTGGCTCTGATGTTAATTTTGATATTGTTCATGTGAAAATGTGACTGAAGAGTCCAAGAGGTCACTGGTATGTTTATTCCATGAGCCTTTTCCTAACTCACTGGCTAAAGGTGTTGCTGGGGTCAATACCTTCTTTGGACTCTACTTCACCCCCTCCCCTCCTTACTTATTTCCTACTCACCTAATTAGCACTGCTGAGCCAGGAAATACAGCTGATTCACTTGGCTTGTATGTGCCATCTTTCAACATACAGAATGATTACTGACTTGGTCTTAATGATCTCTGTGCAAGTGAAATGTAGTTGTTACTGGGAACAATTTGAAACATTTTGGAGCATCCACATTCAGTTTTAGTATCTAGGCTATTTCTGTGCATTATGATCAACTTGAACCTTGTAGAATCAATGGGTTTCCTCAGCACTTCTTTAATTATGATGAAATATATTGTCCTTGGGGTTAAAAATTTTTCTTTACATTTTAGCTGATTGTGGGAATGCATATTTTAAAGAAAATCTAATGAATAATCAGTCATAATCACTGTAATATAAACACTAGAAATATCATTTTCCCACTCATCTGGGAGAGCAAGTAATTTATTATAAATGAGTTAGAAAAATGTCAATTTAAATTAGCTTTCTCCCCATGTAGTTTGAAAAGAGTACACAGACTTTTTTTCTTGCTAGAACTAGGTCTGTTGAGTATTATTCTAAGGGTTATTGACGGGAACCAGATGCAAATCAAAACCAGTGCTTACACCTCTTCATATTGACTTGCTTGTGCAGTCTTGGTATTCTACTCATTTGTTTATTAATTCTTATAGCATCCAGAACATGCATTATAAAGACTGAATTTTGTAATTATCATTTGATTATTAAGACCTATAAACATTTTCCTAACTTCCATTTTTAGTATGCTTTGGACCTGCATATAAGAGCTAGACTCCAAATTTTTAGGTACTAAATTTCAAAATTACTTCAGATTTAGTAAAATATCAAAGTAAAATTTTTACAGTTTATGTAAGAATACTCCTATGAAATGCAACTGCAAAATCATAGAAATTTTACATGTATTCTAGACTTGAGGGGTAGGGGTCATGGTAAGATATTTGTAAATTCAGAATCCTTGACTCAACCATCTATAATAAGTATAGATTAAAATCCTTGGTTACAAATAGCCAATTATTAAAAGAAGGATTACTAAACATTTTGATATCTGGATAAAAATGAGGTATATAATACATTTGGTGAAGTTTAAAGTCAATCTGTGTAGTAACTGTATTAATCTTTCTTTAATAATTCAGCATTTACAGTGATCCAAGATTCAAAGCAACCTCATATGCTAATTAATCAACTAGAGGATGTGGATGTCAATGTAGGAGGGAGTCAGTGAGGAATTAATGAAAGCAATACTGAGCAGCAGTGATAATGCAGTGACAGGTAGGGAGCATGGATTAGCAAGGGAGCTGTCATTAAATTTATATTACATTTCTTCAGCAGTGTGGTGGAATCCTTTAATTTGATTGAATGAGTCTATTTTAAAACATACCAATGTACCACTTTGTGAAGAATTATTAATTGTATAATAAAAATATACCATATAATAGTTTCATTTTGCACTGAGAATTTTCATTCCTTATATAATTTGATTCCCTTAACATCTCAGTGACAGGCCAGAGAGAAATAGCAAGGGCTAAAAGCAAGATTTATTTTCAAAATTTGTAATTTGCTAATAATAACTGTTTTACCCTAACATAAGGTGTTTTCTTAGTGAAAGCCTGCTGGCATGAATTTTTTTTTCTAATATATTTTTTAAATGTTTATTTACTTATTTTGAGAGAGAGAGAGAGAGTGCATGAGTGGGGGGGGAGGGGTAGAGAGAGAGGGAGAGAGAGAATGAGCCACCCAGGAACCCCTGTTCCGATATTTTCATAATAAAAATGATCAAAAACTTGAAAGGGATTTCACTATGAGCATCCATATATCCACCAGCTCCATTTTATACATGCTCTGTCATTTATGTATCTATCTATTTATCCAACACTCTATCCATCAATCCACTTATTGTTGATATATTTCAATGTAAATTTGTAGACAAATACACATCTAGCTAAATATGTCAGCAAATGTATTTGATATTTAAATAGCAATAGCTAATATTTGTTGAGCCCATACTATATACCAACCACTAAGCTAAATATGTTACTTGCAGTATCTGCCTGATATCCCCCAACAAAGTTATGCAGAAGGTATTGTTTTTATTAAATCAACTTTCCAAGTCAAAATACAGAGCCTTGGAATGGAGACAGAACTTTCTTAAGATTATGCTTAGCTGTAGTGGTTGATCGCTTGCAAAACTGATTGGAAAACTTGTAGAGGTCAATTAGTAAACTTTCTCTGAAATTATGTCTTTGTGGTCGGGCTGGGATTTGAACGTAGAGGGTCTGAGTCCAGAGCCAGAGTTTCTGAATTAGTTTTCTATTGCTGTTGTAATAAATTATCACAATTTTGGTGGCTTGAAACAGCATTCATTTATTACCTCATGACTCCATGCATGGGTCAGAACTCCATGCAGAGCATGGCTCAGTTGTGTCCTTTGTTCAGGATGTCACAAGACTGGAAATCAAAGTATCATCTGGGCTGAGCACTCTTCTACAGGTTCTGTGGAAGAATCTGCCTCACTCAGGAGTTAGCTATATTCAATTCCATGTGGTTGTAGAACAGAGATCTTGACTTTCCTAACGGTCAGAGGCCATCTTTGTTTTGAGAGGGTGCCTGGTTTCCTTCTCTGCTTGCCATCTACCCCCACTCCAACAATGAGAAGGTGAGTTTCTCTCACACTTTGAATCTAACTTTTTCTTCTGCTTCATCTCTTTACCTTGAGCCAGAGAAAGCTCTTTGCCTGTAAGGGCTCATGTTATTAGATTAGACTCGCAAGATAATGCAGGATATTTTCCCTAATTGAAGCTTAGTAAACTTAATTACATTTGCAAAGCCCCTGTTGCCAGGCAGCATAACATACGCACAAGTCTGAAGACATTGCGGGGAGAGGGTTGTCATTCTGCCTACTACAACCACAATAATATGCCACTGCTTTCAGTAGTGCTGTTTTATTTTTTTAAAGATAGTTTTAAAAAATGTTTATTTTATTGATTTTGAGAGAGACAGAGCATGAGCAGAGGAGGGGCAGAGAGAAGGAGAGAGAGAGAATCCCAAGCAGGCTCTGCACTGTCAGCAGAGAGCCCAATGCAGGGCTTGAACTCACCAGTCATGAGATCATGACCTGAACCAAAGTCAAGAGCTGGATGCTCAACCGACTGAGCCACCCAGGCACCCCTATTTTATTTGTTTTAAGTTTATTTATTTATTTTGAGATTTAATTAATTAATTAATTAATTAAGAGAGACAGAGAGAGAGAGAGAGAAGGGGAGTGGCAGAGAGGGAGAGAGAGAATCGGACAGCACAGAGCCAGACATGGGGCTTGAATTTACGAATCACGAGATCATGACTTGAGCAGAAATTAAGAGATGGATGCTTAGAGGACTGAGCCACCCAGGCATCCCAGTAGTCCTCTATTTTTAAAAAGGGTTCTTGATCATCCAACAGTTTTTTTTTTGTTTTTTTTTTTTAATTTTTTTTTTTTAACATTTATTTATTTTTGAGACAGAGAGAGACAGAGCATGAACGGGGGAGGGGCAGAGAGAGAGGGAGACACAGAATCCGAAACAGGCTCCAGGCTCTGAGCTGTCAGCACAGAGCCTGACGCGGGGCTCGAACTCACAGACCGCGAGATCATGACCTGAGCCGAAGTTGGCCGCTTAACTGACTGAGCCACCCAGGCGCCCCCAACAGTTTTTTTAAAAACATACTTTACTAAGGCTACTACATACTAAAGCATAAAGAATGTAATTAATATTTGAGGATAAGATCTATAAGAAATTATTGTAAAGCTTATGTTCACCTTTCAATTTCTGGGTAGATTTTGAAAGCCAAATGTATTAAGATATCAGTAAAAATTGTGGTCATCTTTCCTTTGAAATATTCCCTTCTTTATCCTGTGAGTCATTTTGTATTTATTTGAGGCATTCTAGCTGGCTTTGTTCCATCACATGTCTGAAAATTTATAATTATCTCATCTTGTTTATTTTGGTGGAGCATATACAAAGTACCACAACTACTCTCAAGCCTTCATTAGGTCTTTTCTCAACATATGTATTCCAGTTATATGCTGAAGAGTATTCTACACATCATTGCATTGGTGCATCCAAACAGTTATAATTCAGAAGGCACAACAGATGGGATTGATTTTATCTGTGAATGGTAGATGTTGGTCATTCATTCAGAATTTCCAGTGAGCTGATATGGATTTTACTGTGGACTAAATCTGAACTTCCCTATCTGGCTATCCTGCCTTACTTTTACCATGCTGAGCATATGCATTGTTCTTTTATTATTATGAGATCTTTTATAAGATATAAAAACCCTATATTGTTTTATTTTTATTTTTTTAATTTTTTAATGTTTATTTATTTTTGAGAGAGACAGAGAGAGAGAGACAGAGAGAGAGAGAGAATGAGAGCAGGGGAGGGGCAGAGAGAAAGGGAGACACAGAATCCAAAGCAGGCTCCAGGCTCTGAGCTGTCAGCACAGAGCCTGATGTGGGTCTCGAACCCATGGACTGCGAGATCATGACCTGAGCTGAAGTGAGATGCTTAACCCACTGAGCCACCCAGGTGTCCCTATTTTTATTTTTTTAAGTTTATTTATTTATGTTGAGAGAGAGAGAGAGAGAGAGAGAGCAGGGGAGGGACAGAGAGAGAAGGAGTGAGAGAATCCCAAGCAGGCTCCGTGCTATCAGCATGGAGCCCAACTCGGGCCTCGATCTCACAAACTGAGAGATCATGACCTCAGCCAAAATCAGGAGTAGGATCTGCCACCATGTCCATTGACCCATGGCTTGCTTTTATAAGGTAGTACTTTGCGATGAAGCATATAACCATAGGAAAGAGCAAGCATAAATAGCTTAGGAATATTTTAAGTTGGTACCTTGGCAACCTTAGTATGATCCATGCTTTAAATGACTATTTAGCCTGCTTTCCTTACTTGAAAATAACTTGGTTTATAAAAGTCAGTGAAGACTTTCATATTTGGTGACAATTTGACCTGAGTTTCATAAATCAATATCCATCGAAATGCTAAGGGGTATGAAGCTATGTATCTGATTAGCAGGTGAGAGGCTAATTGCATCTTCTCTCGAGAAAACATGGAAATAAATAAAGCATGAATCAATAGCTAATGGGACTCACAACTGGTGAACATCTGATTGTATGCATTTCTCTATACCTCCTATATGAAATTAATGATTTTAAAGCTTAACTTTCTTTTTGAATAACATAACCAGGCACTGAAAATCCTCTTGAGGCTTGAATATTGTTTTATTTTTTGTTCTTGTAGGACTTGATGGACAAAATCCTAGATGTGATTTTCTCTTCCTGTTATGAACAAAGGAGATTGATATTGGGTATACATAAATGTAAAAGTCTAGAATTCCTGACATGTAAATATGAGCTACTTTTTCCCATAATAGTTTATTTCTCTGAGTCTCCAAATGGGGAAAGTAGCTTCCTACACTTAAAACTACAGGGAGCTTACATTAAGTATTCAGTTGTTTTTAACAATACCTATTTACTAGTGGAGTTTGCTGATTTGCTGTTTTAACTCAGTTTGTAAGTTAGGTGTTGGAATCATGGAATTATGAGGAACTTGAAGAGGTCCACATACACCAGTCTAATCTTCTTGCCTTCCCCTGACATGTTTTTATTTTTATTTTTATTTTTATTATTTTTTTAACGTTTATTTATTTTTGAGACAGAGAGAGACAGAGCATGAACAGGGGAGGGGCAGAGAGAGAGGGAGACACAGAATCCGAAACAGGCTCCAGGCTCTGAGCGGTCAGCACAGAGCCCGACGCGGGGCTTGAACTCACGGACCGTGAGATCATGACCTGAGCCGAAGTCGGACGCTTAACCGACCAAGCCACCTAGGCGCCCCCCCGACATGTTTTAAAGCACACTGAGTATGAAGTTGTAAGAATTTATTTACACCTTTCAATCCTCACACTGCTTCAGTCATTGACAGTGTTCTGCAGAAATAAGGCTATTAAATACTTACATGCATATCTTTTTTATGTTAAATATATTCTTACTTCAGAATGAGTATAATAAAGGGAAAAGATTTCCAATGTTGGCCACAGAGAATGAAACATACTCTGAGTTACTTTCTGTATTAGTTAATTTTGTGATTATTATACCAAAGATTTTCTTTTAGCATTCAATGCTCATTAAAAAATCTATATTGTAAATATTTTCAGGTTAAAAATATTTAATAAGAAAAGTAGGCTAATTAGGAGAAAAAGTAATAGAAAATAGATTGCAGAGGGTAATCTGTAATAAGAATCTTCTACAATATGGTGTTTGAATCAGGGACATCCTATTGCATTACTAGAATTTTCCTTGTAAGCCACTTTAATATTAGAAGGATGTTCATCACTATGACCTTTATTAATGGTTTTGGCTTGATATGTTTCCTTCTTAGTTTGGAGAATGTCATATCCATATATTTTTATGATTATAGTCTGTTCCTCTACATGTAAAGACTATGAAAAATCTTTAACATTTTATTCAAAGATGACAGGGGAATTCCATTAGCAAGTCCATAATTGATAACTTATTTGAAAAGCTACATTGAATTGTAAGATAGAAATATTTTCTTGTGATTTTTTAAATGGGTTCAGCCATCTTCTCATTGCATTTGTCTTCCAAACATGTTTACATAATCATCTTTATTTTAAATGTTAAATTCTATTTTTCCACTTACCTCCTCTTTTTAGACAAATACTCTTTGCGCCCCCCCCCCCCCCCTTTTACTTTTCCATCATTTCTAGTTTTTGTTACTTTCATTTTTAAGGACAATGTGTTTATTTGCCTCATCATCCTCTGACGCTTTCCAATTTGGGGATGAGAATTTATGTGTTTTGATTACCTTGTAAAGGATTAGCTTCTTTCCCATCTTTTTTCTTTATATTTTCCAATTGACATGTTCAACTATTAGTTTCAAACTGTTGCTAGAATTAAATAAAACAGACCATTGAGACTGTCAGTTTTCTCCATAGTTCCTTAAAGCTGTAGGCAATTTTCCTTAAATATCAAGCTCCTTTCTCTCTTCCTGTCAACAGTTGGAGAACTGACCTTTTTCTCTAAAAGCAAGTGAGGGATCCTATAATTTTCAATATTGCTTGAATTTAATTTGAGCTACATTTTCAACTAGTGCTGTCATGTAGCTACTAATTCTCCCTTTGTTAAAATGAGGCTTTCACCAAAATACAGAGATTGTTACTACCTGTCTTCCGTAATTTCCACAGTAAGTTCTCATTCATAAACCTTTGAGACAAGTGCCAAACCTAAAACATTAACTGAGACAAACTAGAAAGCAGAATTCTTAAACAATATACAGTACATTAACTAGAGTAGGAAATGCTTAACACAGCACTGTTTAAGTAGACATGATGGAAAACTTTTTGAAAAGGTTGGTTACTATACATGAGTTTTTCTTTTAATATGTCAGGGTCATTTGGAAGCCTTGGCCCTCTACCATGTGATGTAGGAACACTGGCAAGTCCTTCCTGCCCCAAATGCTTCTTCAAAGGCCTGTTTCTAATTCTTCTTACTGCTAGACTAAACTTTTGCTAACAAAAATCTTAACCTGAACTTTTTTGCTAATAATCCTTTGATGGCTTCTTGTAGGATTCAAGATAAAGGGCAGACTCTTAAGCTCAGCTTATGTCCCTTTATTTTCAGCCTTCTCTTTGTGCCTTGCACATTGTCCAGGGCCATTCTGACAATGAGATGAAGTTCTTGCCTCATCTCATGTTGTTTCACACTTCTTCATGCATATAGGATTTCTTCACGTAGTCCTGAAAGTCAGCAATATCAACGTCCTCATTCTACAAAACTCAGCCCACTTGTCACATTACATGTGAAACCTTACAGAGTGTTTTTTCCAAACTCCTTTTGTGTTCCTAGTGGCCAGTGTAAACCTGTCTTTTATGATTTGCCACTTCACTGTAATCAATGATGTCTAATTGCCTAACTCCCCTGACCAAAATTTTTCGAGATGTAGAAATGTCTTTACACAGGCTGTAATTTTAGTACCTTCTACAGTGCCTGGCACATTGTAGGTGTTTAGTGAAGGTTTGTTGAGTGAATGTATGAATGTATACATTAATGCTTGATATTTCAAAATTGGAAATTCTTTTTTCTTTGTTTTAAAGGTCTAATTTACCAAATTATTCTAAGTGCGCATATTATAAGTGAGATAACACATTAACTCACTATTAGTTTTATACCCTTCAGTGCAGTAAATTTCCACTTAAAACTAGTTCCTGTAGCACTGGACTAGTCTAAAAAGATGCTTTACTTTATAAGAGTAGTAAGGCCATGAGGTTGAGACAAGAGGGAGTTGCCTTTTATTCTTGGCTCCACAATCTACTAGATAACCATCTTGGCCTTAGTTCCCTTATCACTTAGAAAATAATATCTATGAGGTTATTTTAAGGAGTAAAATGAGATCTATCCATGCATCTATGTATCTAGCTGTTCTATATATCTAAATAATAATATTCAATAATATTCAAGATGAAATTTATGTTTGAAAACTTGATGGATGAGTCTAGGAACAGGAAAGCCCAGAATTCTGATAAGAAATGAGAAAAAGAAATGAATTTCATTTGAAGGTTCAGGCCAGTAGACTGAGTATGTGTGAGTTTGATCGCAGCGCATCTTGTAAAAGAGTAAAAGGAATACAAAAAGAGCGTTTGACACATAAAATGGCAATGACATAAACCTACTTCACAATTCTCTCCATGACTGACCCCAAACATTCTAATGGTCTTGGCCAAGTGCCTTACACAAGGTAATACTAAAATAGAAGTCATAGAGCTGTGACTCATGTTCAGAATGATCACTTTCTAAAGTAGAAAGAACCAAACGTGAAAGATTCTGCCATTCCATAAGGATATGCAAATAGTGCAGTTAAGAAGCCCATCTGCTCCTTTGGTTCTTCACTTGGGTTGACTCTTCTGTTCAGAAACACAGTCGCTTACATTTTATTATAAACATATTAAAAAGTTTCTATCTAGATGAATAACAATATAATCATGTGGCCCTAAGTTCTTGGTACATTGGCTAAGGTAAGTTGGTCTGAGTTTGGCTCAAGTCAAACACAGAGATTATTTTCCAGAATACTCAATTTAGATGTGTACTTTTGTGTGCTTTGTTCATGCATATCACCCACTCTAGGTACAAATTGCTGCAGGAAAGTGTAGCCTCATGAGTCTGACAATTGGCATAATTATTCCCCATTGTGGGGGAATATGCACCAATCACATGAACATATTTGATGTTCTTTGCCAGCTTGGTTATCATTTTTGCCTACAACTTTTGATGCGTTTTGATTAAGGACCACTCAATAGGAATCATAATAAAGATATCAAAGATGGTAAGTTTCAGTGAGAGGATTATAAACATTTTTGCTGAAGATTGTAATCACTAACGAGAACACAAAGTATTTTATATTTTTAAAGTTTTATGAGCCTGCTAGGAGGTAGAGATTTAATCACAATATATGCAAATTCAACATTTTAAATCCTTCTTCAATACATAGAAAACATATTTATCTTGAAAGACACCTGTGTCATGGCCTATTTCTACAGAATCATAGGTCTGCAAGCAATCCCCAAAGCTCATTTTTTGTCTCTGTGTATGATTAGATATTTAAACCATCCCAGATAGCTAATCCTTAATAACCTGTTAAAGCATCTTAAAAGCCCCCTTTACCAACAATTTGTATTTACAGCTCATAAAATTCCTCTCATCTCAACCTAAATTCTTTATCAGGCCTCGGTGAAGGTATAAAACAGCTGGTTTCTTCCTATAAAATAAATCTTCATAAAGCTGAAGATTATGATCAAGTAAAACCCATAGCCTTTTAACTTAAAAAATATGGTGTCAAGGCATTTTGGGGTGTATAAATCCCCTAGATATGTTTTGTGAGGTGGGAATAATCATATCTGTGGGTTTTTTGTGTGTTTTTGTTGTTGTTTTTGAAGCATAAAAATTGATCAGTAGAGGAGAGATTGTTTTTTTCTCTGTCCTTATGTACAATGTGAAAATTGATTTGGGAGAATGAACATGATTTAAGTTCATATGGAACTAAACCTGCTATACATAAAACAAATTTCACGTGGCAAGATTTGAAAGGTTTGGGCTCTTCTATGGAATTTTCTGTATTATCTTCTTTTAGCATTTGTAGGTGAAATTTTATTTTCTAGACTAGATAAAGGAGGAATATATAAGGGTTTAGAAAGTGTAGTGTTTATTGAAGAATGGTTCCATTGTGTTCCAAAAGTGGTTCTCAATTTTGGGTTTTGACAAGTAACCTTTGAACCTCCACTTGGTAACCAATGTGTCTAGTGCTGGCTGATTTTGAACTTTCTCCTGATTTCTATGTGATTTTGAGAGATTTTCATTGACCCCAAGGTCCCTGAGAATTAAACCCCTAAGGGTTCTGCCAGGGTAGGAAAGAACTGAAGGAGAGAAAGGAGGTGGAGTGGAGTACATCCCAGAGACAGAGCTACAGTCAGGCTGTGTTGGGCTGACAAGCAGCTGGACACTATTGGTCTATTTATCCCTGGAATCTATTGGTCTAGAATCAAGACCTTAAAGCTTGTCCTCAAATGTAACTGGAATCTTCCCATATGAAAGGAAAGATGGATGCTGCTATAATGGTTTCCTTTGCAGAATAAAGAGTTTGGGAAGAGAATTTTAGCCAGGACTAAGGATTACAAACACACTGCCTATTTAACCCTAAAGGAGGCATTTGGGAAAGGTACTTGCTTAAGATGGTGGGTAGATACTAAGCTGTTTGTTTTGCTCTTCTCCTTAAGTGTATTTTTAAAACATTTAATTAGAAGAAAAGTATTTCATTGTATCTATTTTTGTACTATTAAGAATAGAACTGGTTTCAAGTGATAGTCTACCAAGATTTGCATATCATTGATTCTGTTAGTTAAAATAATCTTAGTGTTTAGCTTTAATCTATTCAGTAAAAATTGACTTAAAAAACTGAATGTTTTGTCATGCATGTCTCTTTATACCCAAATTTGAAGCTGAAATCTTATGAAACTGCTTTCACTGTTGTCCTTAAGTAGTACCTTAAATTCATATAATGATGTTAGAGAAACATTTATCCTTTAAAATAATGAGCAAGGTGGGGCGCCTGGGTGGCGCAGTCGGTTAAGCGTCCGACTTCAGCCAGGTCACGATCTCGCGGTCTGTGAGTTCGAGCCCCGCGTCAGGCTCTGGGCTGATGGCTCGGAGCCTGGAGCCTGTTTCCGATTCTGTGTCTCCCCCTCTCTCTGCCCCTCCCCCGTTCATGCTCTGTCTCTCTCTGTCCCAAAAATAAATAAAAAAACGTTGAAAAAAAAAAAAGTTTAAAATAATGAGCAAGGTTTATATGCCAATCTTCAATTATTTCTCTACAAAATTTGTATTTACTCTTTGAAGGAATATATTTAATTTAATATAATTGATCTTGTTAGGGATTTTTGCATCTAGAATTTGCTAACCACTCAATTTTTTAAATATACTACTTGATAAAATATCCTTTTAAATTATCGAGGCAGATTGGCCTAAGACCTGAATTAAAATATCCTCGGATTAAAATAAATCCAAGTTCCAAACAATAAATTTCTTTTGGCGAAGCTATGACATACAACACTACCTGATATTTTCCCAGCTTTCTGATTTCAACTGGTATCTGATGGTTCATTATATAATCTAAGCAAACATCGGATGATAATGAATAGTCCATAGATGAACAAAAAAATTTTGTACTTACTGCCTTGCTTTGATGTCTTTTAATTGTATTAGTCCTATTTGCCCTAACAGATCAACTAAGACAATTCTTGAATTTTTCTGTTTTATTTACTAAAAAAACATACTTACTAGATTTTTATATGCTTTGACATGACCTACTTTACTGAAGCTATGTAGAGGAGGGGAATTCTCTTTTCTTTATGTTAAACATGGGATTATTCATCAGTTCATAAGAATTAAGTCTAAGATCATATAATCACAGGTGGGGAGTTGGGACTAGAACCTTGCTCTTTGGATCCTGAATTCTGTGATCTTTTTAATACATGGTCATTCTTATGTTTTGCTTCAAAGATGTGTGAGCTAGGTTTTCTAGAAGGTTGAGACTTAAACAATGGAATATAGGATATGTACTGCAGATCTGAGCTTTTATTGAAATTATGTAATGGTGTGTGCTTATTTGGCTTAGCTTTTTCAGTCACTTAACACAGCTTCAGGAAACAATTTCATTCATGTGAATATAGATTATAAAAAGATAGCTACCATTTTTTGAGTATGTGTCAGACATTAAGCAATACGCCTGCATTATTCAATACAACACTCGAAAAATTTCTAATGGGGTACTGTTTTTTTTGTTTTTAAGTTTATTTATTTTGAGGCAGAGAGGGCAGAGGGAGAGAATGAGAGAGAGAGAGAGAGAGAGAGAGAGAGAGAGAGAATCTCAGATAGGCTCCATGCTCAGTACAGAACCCAAAATGGGGCTAGATCTTACTAACATCAAGTGTCAGATGTTAAACTGACTGAATCACCCAGGTGCCCCAGAGTGTACTGTTATTAGCCTGACTTTACAGGTGAGATAAAGTCGAGAAGATAGTAAAGCCAGTGAACAGAAGCAACAGAATGAAAACCCAAGTATATTGGACTTCAGAGCCCTCAACTTTGAACTATTGTTCTCTGAATTATATTCTCTGAACTATTATTCAGATTTTTTAAAAATAAAACTTTCTGTTGATAAATCATTATATATAAAAAAGACACTCATCAAGGAAATTTACTGGAAAATGTTACATATCTTACAACAAACTTAACTCTTAATTCATACTCTATTTTTTTCAACATGGTTAGGTGTAGTGGGAAGCTTAAGGGCTTTGGGTTCTCACCTAGATGGACTATAGAATGGGCCATGTCTCTTTCCACCATATAAATGGCTCTGGGACTCCAATTCTGCATCATGGCAAGATCCTATGCCCATCCTATAGGATTGTTGTAAGATTTGGATGACAAATCTTGTAGGGTGCCCCTGGTCATGATTGTATGAAATGGGTCTTGTTTCTCTTCTTCCTTCACACTAACAGTGAACTTTACTGAACTCTATCCCTGAGTCTAGGAGGGCAGAAATGGCTTCATTCTTCTGGGTGAAATGACTAATGTTCTTGCCTTAGTGGTGGTGGTGGAACTTGGCTTTTGATTTCCCCAAATGGTCTCTCTCTTTCATGCATCATCCTCTTAAGTACTTTGGATGGGTCACTGCAGGATATAAGCCTCTACCAGTGTCAGCAGGCTGCATGTGAGAATTCAGGTCATTCACTATAGACACTGAGTCAGTGTTCAAGAACTAATAACCCCGAGCTCTGTCTTCTGAAACTTTCTCTGTCATGAACCTGCAGAGGCCTTGGGTGAGATCACTTAAACACAAAGGATCTCACCTTTCTCCTCTATGAAGTAGATATAGCCAAGGATCACAGGGAATACCAGAAATGGAATGGAGAATTTTCCTCTGACATTACAGCTGAGCTGACAAATGAGTAGCACTTATTTTAATCCATCAAATATGGCCATGGGAAATGAATGCTTCTACTCCACAGGAAATTCCAAAAGAAATAAGACCAAGCTCTCTGGGCACAGCTGCAGAGAGTATCTGGATTACATGCTGAATATTAACCAAAGTAATACAACATTCTGCTTTCAATAACTAATCAAAAAGCACAATTAAACACAGAGTGATTATGGTCCTTTGACAAAGGCAATCGCTTCCTCAGGGACCTTCCTTGACTCCCTCCCACCCCCATATTTTTTTCCTAGCACTTATCACAGCTTTCATTTTCTAGTTATATGTGTGATTACTTGTTTAGCATCTGCTCCTTCCCAAGGGTATGGAACGTGTCTATTTTTTCACCGCCATGTCCTTAGTATCTCTCCCTATGCCTGGCCCTCTGCTAAGTAACTAATTGCAGAATAAAAAAGGAGAGTTGTTAGCAAATTCTCCTAAATCAGCTGACTTGGTAGAGACAATTCTTGGCTCCTCTAAGACTCCCCAAATGGAGAATTTTGGAAACAAAGCAAGTGCAATGAATAGGAAATCCATCAAAATCAGATATATATTTAAGAACCAAATAGGGAAGTTAATAGTACTGGTCATAGAGGTCTATAGTTTTGGGAAGTAGGGATGAGATGAATTAAGAACTAGAAACACTGTAAGGACTAGGATTGGAACAACAGAAGGCATCAAGGCCAATCTTGGAATGGTGGATCATGTGGCTCACAGAGAAATGTACACAGATGTCTAGAATAGATAGAAGGCAGACTCTGTACAGAGGCTGCTGTTGGGAAATTGCTTATATCAGTTGCAGAGATGAGTAGAAGGAAATAGAATCCAGCATCTCCTATTGTTAAAAAATACATAAAGTATTTTTTTGGATTCATAGTTAGAGCTAGTTTTTAGAAAATGTTGCAATGATTAAAAGCAAATGAAAAGACATATGCAGCTAAGAAATGGTAGCATAATCTCAGAGCCTCTGAAAAACAGTGGAGCCCTCTAGTCATTCCCACGTCTCTCAAAGACATCCTTTCCGAGGACCAGCAACTGCTTTTCCTGGCAGGATAATTAATAGCCATGTGCCAAGCAATGCTTTGTAAGAGACTTTCTTTGTTGCCAGAATCTTTCATCAAATTTAGCACTTTTGTGTTGGGCTAAGAACAATTCTTTGATGGCTTTGGCCTCATTTGTGGCCTCAGTCCAAGCAGAGCTTTAGAACCTCAAAAGGGTGCCATTCCCTAGGACTTAGGAGATAGCATACAGATTTGTTACAGCTGCAAGCAGAACTGGCTGGGCTCAAGGAATGACATCATAAAGAAGTGCTGCTACATGCAATCCCAGCTGTATGTCCTGCTTGATTTAGAACATGGGGTTGAAGGATGCTAGCAGGGGGAGGCCACAGCTCCTGGGGGAAAGCCAGGACAGGATGTGAGTATGACAAGCCTCTTTGCCAGGATGCCCAGGAATCTGGTCTGTCCTCCAACATAAATCGATCCTAAATATCAATGAGACACTGCTGCCATATTGTGGAATCTCTGCAACTATAAAATGATAAAGTATTTGGGATTAATTGGAAGTGAGTTGTTTTGAACACCCATTTACATGCAGATGGATAGAAATATTAAACTGAAGCTCCTGAGAGACCTAAATTTTTGTTTTTCTTGTTTTATATTTAATACATTACATTTAAATCCCCAGCCTTCTATTAATTATAAGTGAGATATAGAGGATGGACTGGAAATCTTCCTTGAAAGCTTTATGCAGGGTGTAGTACCTGTCTGAGTCACCTGATCCCTAATTTGGTTTTACAGTGGTATTTTAAAGCCAATTAGAGTATATTTTTCATTTAGTTGTGATGGTCATCCATTTCTAAAACTGTCATTTATAGAGTTATTGCTGTTGCTTAAGAAAGCATGATGAACTCTTTCCATACATTGTGTTAATCCTCAAAAAAAGACTTTGAGGTGAAATTTGTTGTGTCACAGAGAGATGCCAATCAAGTAGCAGAATTGGGGCACAGATCAATCGATGGAGCTGTTCCTGACCTCAAAGTTTATGCTCTTAACTCGAGTACTATGCAGATTTCTTGGACAAGAGAGCCTTCACTCAATGCAAACAGTGGAGAGTGATGGAACTAGCATGACCTTGAATGTCAGAAGAACTGGTTTCAAGTTCTGGCCCAGTTGGCTAGTTACTGGTTGAGTTTTCTTGGTTAAGTCACTAACTTCCCTGAACTTGTTTATTCATCTCCATATTGGAGATTATTATTATTCTTATCCTACTTCATAGGGTTAGTTTGAGAATCATATGAGGCATTGTACAGGAAAGTACTTTACAAATAATAAAATAATATATAATGCTAGTTATTTTTAACCAAACTCTTTTCCTTATCTCCACTAGAGATATCTCACACCTTCTTGCTGTGCTTACATTTGGCAAAAGCCACTTTTCAAAGAAAACTTAAAATTTGAAGTTACGTGTGAAATGGCTCTTTGGCAGTCTCTCCATGGCATTTTTGTTGTATTCCTGGAAACAACTGTGGGCAGCCTCATATCTCAGAATTGCAGTTATCATGTTGTGCATTGAATATATTAATCTGTTCAACAGGGCCATTGAGTGAAAAGGAAATGCCTGAAAGGATACAGTGAGAGGGGATGTCAAGCAGACACGTTCCATGTAACATTTCAATGTTGTTTTATTCTTTGTAATTTCGGTGTCTCGCCAAGATTAGGTGGACTCTCACCAGGCCTGGTAACTTACAGTAAAGTTAATCAGAAGTAAGGTGCAAATACTAAATTTGGCTTATAAGCTAATTCCCTTCTCCTGGGCTCTTTCCTGTGCTTGGACATTGGGAAAGCATAAAATTCAGGGAGATCATATTCATTTCTTCCAGTTAGATGTTCTCTCTCTGACAGTGTTTGAAAGGGATGTAATGCACAACACAATCTCCTTCCTGAATGATTGCACTGGGCCCTGAATGTAACTTCTGCCCCTTTCTTACCTTATTTTCTACATATTGGCTAAAGTAAGCTTTCTAAAGTTTAAACCATATCCCCCTGCTTCCCTGCTTACGGCCAATTTCCAATGTAGCCAGAATAAAACCTATCCTCTTTACTTGGAATGCCCAGCCTTTCCTTCTGACTTAAAAGCTCCTGCTTACTCATAACATTTCAGCCACTCTGGTCCTTCTGCTCTTCACCAGCTTGTTTCAAGACTTGATCTTTGATTTTCTTCTACTTGGGATGCTCTTTCTCTTGATTCTTACAGGCAGCTTTCTCTGCATTGAGGTTGACATTCAAAGGTCACCTCTTCAGAGAGGCCTTCCCAAAGTACGTTCTGTAAGCCTGCCACCTAAAGCAATTGAGACCCTACTGTCCCACCATGTTGCTTTCATTTTGCTTATCAGTAGTATCTGAAGTTATTTTACTTATTTGTTTACATGGGCATTATGTCTTTCTCCCCATTAGATTGTTAGCCACTCCACAATAACGATTATGCCTCGTCCTTGGTTGTACTCTTGGAGTTTGGTGCATACTAGTCATTCAGTAATGGTTGTTAGTAAATGACCAATGATCATTTAACTGAGAGTTCTTGGTCTAGTCACTTATACTGTCTGAGATTTGTTTTGCTTTATGTGTCTAAAGTAGATAATAACATCTCTTCCATTTATTCGCAGGGATTTTGTGAAGATCTCTACAAATATTAGTATTGACATTTTAAAGCCTTGTGTTGGGACTGAGGTTACAAAGAAAACAATAGGTCCTGTTGTGAGGAAAGTACGGTGTAGTGATGTAGGCAAGTACATAGAGAAATAACTGGCCCACACTAATTACTATGCAGAAACACCGAGTTGCACCTTTCTTTCCAGGGTGCCATTCAATTTGTAGTATGGAGTGCCTACAAACTTCATTGTCCTAAAGTTCATTCATATGCTCTTCATAAAAAATGACAAAGATACTATAATTTCCATATATTTAGTTCATTATACTATGGAATATATTATACATATATATTTTACTCTATATGCTATTATTATCATTATTATTTGCGTATTTTATGAATATGAACTGTAATCTTTGCCCTCTCTATCTTAATCCTTCCAAACCTAGTTCTGATTTTTAGTTTATTCTTATATATTTCTGATTTCTTCCTTTTCTTTTTTATATTCTTTGAATATTCTTCAGTATTACCATTGTTAAGGAGCAATGATGAAAATTGTAGTAAAGTGGTTGGAGATGTCAAAAAATAACATTTGGCTATAAAAGTCATTTGGAGTTTCCAAGACTACCCATGGTCCTAACAATTCCCAAGACAAGTCAACATTACAAGTCAACAAGAAAGTCAGCATTGCAGTCTTTTTTGGGACAGTGTTTATAGGTAATTTAAGTAAATTGTTTGTTTTTTTATTGGTGGCTGTAGTCAAGATAATAAAAGCAACGCAGGGCCAGCCTGTTGACAGTGCAGCTTGTATCTTCCCCATTTTTTCCTCCTTTGTATATTTTGAAAGGCGCAGGCAAAATGAATTCAAAACAAAACATTCTCAAACTATCAAAAGAACAAGAAACATTAAGCCTTTAAACCCAGAAAGTTCTTAAAGTATGGTGACAAATGTGTAATTAAATCTGGAAATTCTTTCTTTTTGTCTTTCTTTCTTTCTTTCTTTCTTTCTTTCTTTCTTTCTTTCTTTTTTCTTTTCTTTTTAACTACAATGCAAAAAAAAAAAAAAAAGCCCAATTACCAGTGATAATGAGAGTCAGGGAGTAACTGTATCCAAAACAGAAGAAAAAATGTGTTGCTATGTGAATGGAATCTTAGGGAGACAATTGTAGAGGAAAGTTTTTTTTATGCTGGGCTGGAAATTATAGCGAGAGCAAGTGAGATGCCATCCTTTAGATTTAGAAAATTAAGGGAAGGCTGTTTCTTTGGAGGTGGGTGGGCTTCAGGAAATAAGTTGTACCAACCATGAGTTGCAGGTGTGTGTATACAGACCCTGCATGTGGAATCCACTGAGGGAGGGTCCAGGATGAGATTTCCAGGACAGACAATGTTAGGAATGGGGCATCTTGCAGTCTAACCCTTCCTACGTTACTGTTTTGTTCCTTTTTTTGTTTGTTACCTAGTGATCTAAATTTCAGGATGAAATATCGTGTTTCGTCTTTAATTCCTACTGTTTCTATTTGGTTGTTTTAAAATGTAGGTTTGCTTTTACAGGATTTTCCTCTATTGCAATGTGTATATTCAGCCAATTCTCTCAGAATATTCATTTTATTTGAATCTAAATTAAAAAATGATATTACGTGACTTGGAAGAATTCATCACAGTGATTTTTAGTAGCTGCTTTTATAGTCTTCTTTTTAAAATCTAATAATATTTACTTTCACTTTACAATCATGATTACGATTATTATTTTATAATGAGCAATTCCAATAATATCACTGGGAGAAAATATTCTTTGGATCTTCTCTTTGAGAGAACAGGCAGGGAGCATGAAGTCCTAGTTGAGCTCCACTGTTTCTATGGTTCCTTTCAGACATGCCTCTTAAACATGTGAATCCAGATTCTTTAGCCAGCTTCAGAATTCACAGCTCAGTAACCCCAAGACAGTGGGACTGAACTATATTATGCTCCCTTTTTAAAGTTATAATCCCCCAACCTTTGGGTTCTGCAAAATGCAAACAACCTGTTTTTATTCCAGCAAATGGAATTAGATGGGTTTATGCTAAAAACCTATCACTTTGCATAATCTAAAGCACAGGCTCTTTGACAAGCTAGTCACTTAATATTTGTTCAGCACTGTGCCAGGCACTGCAGGGAGCTCAAGAGAAAATAAATTATAGTTTCTGTTCTCAAGGAGCATGTAATTTTCTTGGGTAGTTTAAATAAAAGTATTCAAAGAATTGGATCCAGGGATGAGTTTCAGGAGTGCACAGTATTGTCATTATATTCATTATTTTTCTGGGGAGGCCATCTAGGGGTCTCAGATTCATAAATAATTATGTGTAGAAAACAAATTAAGAATCACACAAATAGAGAAATCAATAGGTGTCAATCTGTTCAATTGGGATTCCAAGTGTACCAGGCATTAGAGAAGAGACATCAATGTGGCTTTCACTAATTTAGAAAAGCACTATAGCATGCTGGGCCCTGAAAATCTGATATGCAGAGGGGAAAGTGAATAGAATTTCAGACAAAAGTATTGAAAATCATCTACCTCCTAAGCTTGGAAAAAGACATAAGACACACTGTGTTTTTGATATAGAAGCATAAGTGAATAAGTACAATGAATGAAATGTATGAAGTTATATGAAACTGGGTATGAATTTTGTCTTTGCCACTTACTAGCTGTGTGGTCAGAATTTCTCAGAAGCTCTGTTCTCTCACCTGTGAAATTGAATAGTAATACCTAACCTCATAGAAATCTCATAAATATTAAATGAGATAATATATAAAAGGCTTCTGGCAGAGATTGTGGTTCATAGTAGAAATTCTATAAGTATCAGTTCTTTTCTCTTTTAGATTCTAAGTATGATGACATTTGGCACAGATCACAGTAAGTGGCAGTGAAAGGCAGGAATGGAGTGTTGACAAGAGTTTTTAGAGAAGGGGTCATGGAAGCATGAAAAGAACTGATTGGATTCCAAAAGGCGGAAGAAAATTACAGGGCATTTGGGGGACAGAATGATACAAGTAAAAGTGTAGATAAAGGAAGTAATATGATGTGAGTAACTCTTGGAACAGAGAGGATTCCAGATCCTTTGCACAAGACTAGAAGATCCAGATCCTTTGCACAAAACTGGAAGCAGGCTTAGTTCCTCACATCACTTAGGCTTTGATCAAATGTTACCTCTTTGGGATGTAATCCCCTAACTGAAATCTTGTTTTCTAACATTTCCTTGGCCTGATTTACTTTTCCTGAAAGCACTTACACAGCAGTACATTATAGAACACAGGCTCAAGAGGGTGAGTTTTAGTCTATTTTGCTCCTTGCTATATTCCTGCTGCCAGAGCAGTGTCTGGTAGTTATTAAATATTCCCTGTATATTCTTTGAATAAATGAATGATGCCTGTAAGATAGAGTATTTAGGTATAAGAATCTATGATATTTACTGACAAAAAGAAGAAGGGGCCAATTTGGCAACCATCCACAATTTTATCTTTTGCTTTTGAATTTTTTTGTTTAGGACTATCTTTTATTAAAACATATCTACCCATAACTGGTTTTGAGCCCCTAAGCCAAAATGTCAAAAGAACTATCATTTTGGTTGAATATTTTATATACTACTCCATCAGATTTTGAGTTTTTCATTCAGGTTCGAACTAAAAACTAAGTTGAGTGAATTTCAAATGTAAATTAGATTGATTAAATTTTCTGAATTCTCTTTTATCTTAAGTCATGGTCTATCGAATTAAACTTTCATAAAGTGCGTGTGTGTGTGTGTGTGTGTGTGTGTGCGTGTGTGTGTTTATGGGGAGTTACTTTGGGTAAGGCCAAAGTAGATTTATAAATTAATAAGCCATAATTAAGTTGGATTCTGTTGATTAAAAAAAGAAAAGATCTCTTTCCTGGAGATATTGACTCCAGGAGTCATCTGGCCAGATGCCCCATGTCTTATGACCCAAGACAGAAGGACCATATGCCATGTGCTGAACCATGGACAAGACTAACTTCAGGATCAAAATACAACTATATTGTGAATGTACAACAATAAGTTTCTGAGAGTTAGACGAGATCGGGTGCGTTCAGGGTGGTATGGCCGTAGACAAGTTTCTGAGATTTAGGTGACAGTTTCTTATAAATAATGAGCAGCCCATGTACTCTTTCTTATGCTAAATTCCATTGGAAGAGAAGGTAGGTATGAGATTTGGAGCTGGAGGCAAAGAGGTTAGGGGGTGGCGTGAGGAAGTTAACAGGCCAGGATTTCTGGCATAGGATGGTGTGATTCTTTTATAAGTACAAACCCTAAATTCAAGCATATTTGGGGAGATTACACTGAACTTAATTCTCCATCTTTTTTTTTTCTTTGGAAAACTACAGGGGAAATAGTGGTTTTAATGTCTGGATGGTCAGAGTCTGCATATCAAAATGACAAACACATCGAGGTTGGGAATTCAACATTTAAGAGATTAAGCTCTTTTATTATAAAAATTAAGTACATTTACCTTACCGGTCCAAATTTCTTGGTATGAAAATTGTGATTAATGTCAGCGCATTAATTTTAAAGCATTTAAATTTGTCAAATCGTGCACCATTATGTGTATATATTCACCTTGAACACTCCAGATGTTCAAATGTTGGGAGATATATAATTACAAGCATGATTTTCTATCATATAAAGTGCTTCTTGCTTATGGTGTCTTCTAGACTACACTTGGTTGCTTATTGCTTATCCTTTAATATAAATTATAAATTGAATTCAGGTTTTCTAGTTAAACTACATTGATTCTGCTTTGTTTAGATTTGGGAATTCTTTTATGGAATTCTATAAAAGAATGGTATCTAATATCATATGATATTTCTGTCATTAGACTATCAAGGCAATGCTGATTGTCAAGAAAAGTCTTGATATTTGTGTGATATTTGTGTACTCTAGGTCACCTTTGCTAACAGTATCTCTGACATTTTCAAATTGTTAGTTTTGGTATGATGACTTTTATCAGTATTTGTCCTTCATATGGTTACAATTATTCAAAAGTAATGTACATATGATTTCTATTAGACTCTTGGTTTCTTTATGCTGAAAACTGGATCAAAGATAAACAAAAAGGAGAAAATGAGGAAAGGAAGGACATAATAGAATTTTTAGATGAGGTAGAGTAGACATGACCAAATTTGAGATAGTAATAGAGCACAGACAGGGACAGGGCAATTGTAGAAAGGATTGACAAAACAAAACAAAACAATTTTTCAGTATTTAATATTTAAAAAATCTTCTGGTTCTTAGAAGTCCTATTAAAACTAAATGTAATTTTCTTCGCTATCAAGGAGGAATTATCTTTATGCTTAATTCAGAGAACTTTCCTTCAATTGAAATATTTTTCTTTTCTTAGTATTTGGTCACTGGAGAATAATTTGTGAATTATGAATAATGTTTCATAAGCATAGAGTAGAATTAGATACTCTTAGATATTAGTAATCTAATATTAGATTAGATTAGATTAATAATCTAATATTAATTAGATATTAGTAATCTTTTATGATAATTTTTTTCACATTACATAAAGTGATAAATTTAACCAAAAAGAAATTATAACATTTTCTGTTTTAATAGAAAAGCTTTCTAAAAATTACTTAAAGATACAAAATCTAATGTGATTTGGATATTCAATATTTTCATAATTTTTTAATTTTATCTGTAGAAAGTCTATTTTCTTTTAAACAACAGGAGTATGTAAAAGTTGTCTAATTTTCCAAACAAAATGTATGGGATAACTTGTCGAGGGAACTTTAAAAATGAAATCACTGTTTGCTCTTTCTGTTTGTTATAACACTTTTTGGAGCACTAAATTTTAGGTTTAAAAGGAGAAAGTGAAAATAAGTTGCCCATGGACCAAGTTTAGCTGTAGGTTTGCTGTATTTGGCTCATGAGTTTTAGGTAATACGGTATAGTGTCTTACTCTATTTAAAAAATTTTAAGTTAGTTGCCAAGTAATTTCATGTAAAAGCAAAACAAAATAAAACAAAAGTGACTTAGTGGGCATCTTTTGAAAAGTTGAAAGCTGAGTGGGCATCTTTTGAAAAGTTGAAAGCTGTGGCTGTCTTGGGCCCACACTCCCTGGTGGCAGCGTTTGCCTGATGCTGGTGGCGGCCCCTTTACGATCAGCCAGTGTATTCCCCCGCATAGGGAGTGCACAGCCTTTCCTAATGTACCCTCCACCTGTCTTCCTGCACCTAATTATGTACCTTACCTGATCTCTTCAGACATTTGAGTTTGTGACCTGTAATAAGCTAAAGTAATAATGATAAATTATGACCATCTTTCTAAAAACTCAAAACCCTTCAGTATTATGAATGTGTTATCATAGTTAATTATAAAATGTAATTAATGGACACTTGGAAAATAAAGGCAGCTAGAAGAGAATATCAAAAGATATTTTGGAAAGTAGAAGTTCCCTTTTTATTTTGTACTTCTTTTATTTTAGTATTTATCTATTAATTACATCTTTCTTAGTCTATTTGTTTATTTTTTATCTTCCTATTTCTTAAGACAAGTACCAAGCTATTTTTTCAGTTCTTATTTATTAATAATTATGATACTCAGATCTGTAAGATTCCCTCTGAGTAGATCTCCAATTGTTTCTAAAATAAATTTTCTTTCTATTTTTAAAAAACATTTTGTAAATTTAGTTTTGATTAGTTTTTATGGCAGGGGTTAAGAAAAACATTTAGAAAATGTCCTTTTAGTAAGCTTGTCAGTTATCTTTTCATCATTTCTAAACTTATTTGTTGATAGCCTGTACAATTTCTTAATTTAAAAATTTTAAAATATATAGTAAATTTTTTATTGCCAAGTACATGGTGCATTTTTATAAATATTACTTGGTCCTGAGACATGAATAGAAATTCAGTACTAATAGTATAAAACATTATTAGATAGATTCAAAGATGGATAGAAAGTATAGGTTAACATAACTGAGTTTTTTAGTTGTATTTTTCAGACCCCTCATTCCTTAAAAAATCGTTTTGCTCTGTATTCTGTCCTACTCAGAAAGACATAAATTAACCTCTCATACTGTAGTTGTAGAATTATCAAGGCTTATGGTACTTTTATCAAATTTAACTTTTTATATTTAACTTATAAATATAAGCTAAATATAAATATAAGCAAAGCTTATAGAAGATCTTTGTAAATTATGATTTTTATGATTACATGTTGTGCCTTTTGTCCTATTTAATACTTGGACGGCAATAGTATATAAGCTTTATTTGAAAGTTGTCAAAATTTGGTATTGTCACTAAGTAAGGGGGTTCTTTTTTTTAAGCTTTTTATTTCAATCCCACTTAGTTAACACACAGTATAATATTAGTTTCAGGTGTGCAGTATAGTGATTCAACACTTCCATACAACACCCAGTGCTCATCATGGCAAGTGCCCTACTTAATCCAAGAAACATTGTACTTGTTTCTTTTTTAAAATAATCACAAAATATGAATTTGAAAAGTAACAATGCAAATAGGAAAGTAAGCACCAGCAGAATAGAAAGAATGAACTAAAAGCCCTAGATTTGCCCCAATGAAAGCCCCAATGAAAATTGGCATTACCTGGTAGAATATCTATTAATATACAATAAATTGATATACTTATCTAAACATATTCCTTAGAGAAACTATTACACCAGGAAGTATGAATGAAAGTTTTCATAGCAATACAGTTTGTAACTGCTAACCACCAGAATTCTCCAAAAAGAAAATGGACAAACTTTGCAGTGGGTTCATGCAATGGGTTGTTATCCTGCTGTGAAAGCAGATCATCCACAGAAAAACATGCATGAATTTAAGGAGCATATTATTGCATCAAAATAAGTTCCAGAAAATTGCATATAATCTAATACTAGTTTTTATAAATCTTAAAAAACAAGAAAAGCAAAGAGTATATCACATAGAGATACCTATGTTTTAAAAAAAACATAAATTTAGAAAGAGCAAGAAAGTGATGGTGGTCACTGCTGGTAGAGTCAGCCAAAGGAATTGTAGCCTAGTCAAGGTGTGGGGACAGTCACGTGGTTGGTTCACGAGTATTTGTTTTCTTATTGTGCTTTATTTTTATACATGTAACATTTTTTAGGTAAACACACTATATTAAAAGACCTCAGAAAAGGAAGGTATATTTATTACATAGCATATTAATTGTCAGCCTCTTCAAGGAGATCATCCATGTAGATTTATCTTTGTGCTTTACAAGGCTTATGGCTCTCCATTCTTTCCTCTCCTCTGCCCCTATCCCATAGTCTCCGTTCTTGCTCACTTGAGTTTTGGCACCTTCGCATGTATTTTCCTCAGATGGGATTACATGGGTGACATCTCTGCCTATCCAGAGATACATTTTTATTTTCCCAGGTGATAGGTGTCTTGTCTGGGTGAGTTCTTGATCACAGTCCTTTTCTCACAGGTCTGTATTAGCTTCTTCTCCCTTTTGGGATGCCAGGTAAGTTCGAAGGCTAGTCTGATGCTTTTTTATTGCAAAAGTTAGTTACTTTGTATGAAAACTTAGAAGAGTTTACCTCATTTTAGAAATTCAGAATAACTTACAGGAATACATATAAAAATATAAAAAAGATTTTTCTTTTCCATTAGTCCTTTCTGGGATGTGGTGAATTTTTCGGTCTGTAGCTCAAAAAACATTTTGTCTATTGTTGGCTTGATTATTCCCTCTCTTCCATCTGTTCCTTTTCTTTCATCTGAAACTCTTATTATTTGCATATCAAATCTCCTGTATTTTTCCTTCAGACTCTTAACTCTTCTCCCGTGATGTTTTATATTCTTGTAGTTTTTTTTCTGTTTTGAGATATTCTTGTTCATTCATCTTTGCCAATTCTTAAATGTTGTCATGTTCACTTTTGTTTCCTATACTGATTTTTTTAAATTCCAGATTACTTTTTAAGACCTAAGGAATACTCGTATATGGTCTTACTGCTTTTTATTAGCTTCAAGTTATTATCAGATTCTTCTTAGCGAACTATTGAAAATAAAAGCTTTCAGTTTGGATGTCCTGCTTGAAATTCCTCCCACAGGTGTTTGGGTTTCATTGCCTGTTGGTGGCCATCAAGTCAGGTTATGAGGGCTCATAAGTGCTTGGCCAACCAAGGGAAGGATATAAGCCCAATAGACTTTCGTTCCTTTGGGTCTTCAGTGAATAGACATGGACTTGAAATCTGATGAAGCACCATGAAGGATCTTCTCAGATGCTCCCAGACCTGTTGGGGGACAATGCAAGCCTTAATACCCACTTAACTTCAAAGATGGTCAGCAACATGGCCTTAATTATGGCTCCCCTATAAGTTCTCAGACCCCACATGAACATGACCTCCCTAAAATAACTCAGGTCTTCTCAGAAGTTATCTTTGGGTGAACAAGGCCATTGGTTTCTGGACTCCAATAAGACACAGGAGAGTAAACAATTTGTCTTCAGTGGCTGTTGTCTTGAACCATAGAACACAAGCAGAATAGTGGCAATTAAGGTTTAAGTTCAGGAGATGCTGTCTCTCCAGAATCTCTGAGGTCTTTCTTTAAGACTGATTAGTTATACATAAAATGTAAATACCATTTATGAGGTTTATTATGTTAGGTTTGCTTTTAAATCTTCACATCAATATCTCTATCTATCTATCTATCTATCTATCTATAATAATTTCTCCATTTTAAGGGAAGAAGCTGAGGTATAAGTAAATAAGTTATTTGCCCACAGTTGCATTAGGAAGTGCCTAAGATTTCAACTCCAATTTGTCTGGATTCTAAACTTTGTACTCTTTCTGATAGATAACTCTTTATCCAAGTTACCCTAAACTTGATTGCAGAGAAATTGTGAAAGTCTATCTCTTCTTTCTAGCATATATATGAAAATATTACTTTGGAGTGATATTTACTGTCAAGTTTAATGGCTAAATCTAATAGTTTGAATTTCCCCTGAACTGCTTGAATGTTCATGCCCAAAAAAACTATCTCAGCCTTGAAACTGTCTCATTGGATTCATGAACACACTGCTTCCTATTTGGTTTAGAATAGATTTAAGCCAAGAATCCACTTATGAGAGCTGTGAGGGCTTGTGGGGGCAAGTTGTAATTGCTGGGTTTGTGAAATTCAGCATCTGTTTTGGAATGGAAAGTGGAGTTAAAGGCTTAGTCACGGTAAATAGTAGTCCCAATTCTGAGCTTATTTTTCAAATAATTGCTTGCAAGATGAGTGGTTAAACAATATTGGAGAAATTGTTCTAGAGGCTTTGGAGGGCAAACGATGGCAGGGTCTCCTTTTCCTGCTCCTAAACAGTCTTCAATTCATAAACATGAAAAAGACAGGGTAAACACGAATATGCAAATACAATTATAAAATATAATTATTTTACATAGCTATAATCAGAAACAATTTTAGTCCCTCTATTCTTTCTTTCTCTGATTTTTCATTAAAAATTGCTCTCAAACTCACTGCCATAATGTAAGGTATTAAGGAACAAAGTAGTTGGGGAGGTAGAATTGCTTAAGAATGGACATGGTTGTTTCTGAGCTTATTAAAACTTATGAAGCAGGAGAGAGAAATGCATCATTACAATGAGGTTAGGAAGGATGAGGCAAACAATGGTATGATTATGACAGCAGATATCTCATTTTGTGTTGTTCCAGACCCCTTTCTAAATACTTTGTTTGTATTATCTTGTTATCCTGTAATATTATTATTATCCTATGATATCCTATAGTGATTCATTAAATTTAAAACAGATTTTTCCTATTTAGTAGATATGGAAAGTAAAGATCAGAAAAGTTAAGTAGCTTACCCAAGGTCACACAGTCTATTGCATATCTGTTGTTTTTTTTTTAAACACTAGTAATTCTGAGTCATAATCCAGACTGTAAATTAATTTTCTTGGATATATTCAGGTAGCTGTGGAGAGGTCATTGTACAAAGAGGTGGGTGGAAAATAACCCAAAACACTGTACCAGATATCTGCTTGACATTTATTTATTAATTTATTCAGCGAACATTCTTACTATTGATTAAAATAAGGTGTCAGCTCCCAGAGGTCATGGGCTGAAGGACGGTTCAAGTGACTTTATTTTTTTTTACTCTGCAATTGTTTTCTTTCTCTTTTCTGTTCTTTTCATCTTTTTTTTTTTTTATCTTTTGTGAAGTGAATACATGATTTCAAAGTAAATTAGGTTCATATGCAGGATTCTGCTTGCTGCTTTCAGAAAATAAAAGTGTCTGGAGAGCTCTATGTTTTAATATGCATTGGGTAAAAGTAATTCTCTTGTAGCTTTTCCTGAATATTTTAGAAATCAATGACTTAGGCCTATTTTTCTCTGTTTGCTCTTCTGCTTACTTAAAAATTTATATTCTTTATGGTTGCCATCATCATATTCCTTTTACTCTTCTGATTTTTACACTTAAAAATTATAGAAATGTTACATGAAGTTATTTTGCGACAAACATATTTGAATAAACAGATGCATTTTGTTTTCCTTCCACTCTTCAGTTGAAACCATAAATCTAAAAGAGATTTGAGAAGATTGACTGGCCATGCCATTAATCAGAGATTAGTTTTAGAGAAATCTTTCTGTTTCTGACAGATTAGTAAAATAGACTAAATACTTTGTATAATACGTAAAAGATGGAAAATATTTTATTTCCATGTGTATTTGACTTAATAATAAATTTCATATTAAAAGCTCTTTTAATTATCCCCAATCTTTCAACTCTTATCATATCCTCGTGTTATATTCTTTTTTTGGTTTATCTTGCTAACATAAATGAAAAAAATTTGCGGACAGAATAAATGGACTTGATTCTAAAAACTACTATTCATTACTATGTACTGGTGCTTGCATATATTGGCTTTCCCTAAATAACATGTGATGAATTAAAAATGTATTTTTGAAATCGAATATATGAATTGTTTTATTGCTGATATCAGTTTTCTCCATAGTAATGTCAGGATCATGACATAATTCATGGACTCAGCCCTGTGCCTACTACATAGTTGATACTCAATCAGTACTAGTGGTGGTGGTGGTGACGTTTTTTTAATTGCTTTTTATTTCATTGTGAAAATAGCACCATCTGAAAGAAACCTGTGTGTGCACGTATCTGCATGGAGTGCCCATATCCTCATTCTTTGCTTTCCCTCCTATTCCTAAGAATGAATTTTCCTTCTATCTGATAACATTCTCTCCTTGTGTTAAGTACATGCATTTATCTCATCTCCTTAGTGACACCTCTCCAACAATTTTCCTTTCTCTCTTGCTCTCTTCTCTCACTGTTTTGTCTCTTACAGTTGGAATAATTCTCTTCAGCATGAAACATACTACAATTTGTTTCAGCCACAACCTTATTTCTCTGCTCTCTTTTATAGTAACATTTCCTAAGAGCTGTCCTTATTTCCTCTCATCTTCCCTACCCTACGAGTCTTGCTTGAACCTACTACTCTCAGTTTTTCAGCCCTCAGTTTCACAGAGACTACTATTTTTAAGGTCACCAATGACCTCCTGTTGCTAAAACGAATGTGATGTCATCAATCCCTGACAACACCAACATTTGTCAACAGCATTTGGTACAATTGATCATTCCATCCTGCTCAAAGCATTTGTTCTACAGGTCATCGAGTTTCCCTTCCACCTTCTGCCTGCTTCTTCTCAGTCTCTCCTGCTGTTTTCTCTTCTGCCCAATGTCCTAATGATTGAGTTCTCTAGCAGCTCAGTCCTCAAATAGTTCACTCTATTTCTCTCTGTAGTGATCTCTTCCAGTCTAAGATATTTGAATTCTACCAATAGACTGATGCAGATAGGCCTTTTCTCTAAACTCTAGATTCCTGTATTCAATTGCTTTAATTGAAATCTCTTCCCAGTTGCCTTTTAGCTTCCATGACAGACTTAACATGTCCCCAAAAGAAATTCTGGTGATCTCTACACCTGCTTCTCTAAGAAGTCTTCCCCATCTCAAAATATGGCAACTTAATCCTGTGATATGTGTGGGCCAAAAAGACTGGAGTCAAGTTTAACCTCTCTCTCTCTCTTTTTTAATATTTTAAAAAATATTTATTTATTTCTGAGAGAGAGAGAGAGAGAGAGAGAGAGAGAGAGAGAGAGAGAGAGAGAAAGCATGAGCAGGAGAGGAGCAGAGAGAGAGGGAGACAAAGGATATGAAACAGGCTCCAGGCTCTGAGCTGTCAGCATAGAGCCCAACGCAGGACTCAAACCTACGAACCGTAAGATCATGACCTGAGCCGAAGTCGGACGCTTAACCGACTGAGCCACCCAGATGCCCCATCCTCTCTCTCTTTTTACTCCCTATAACCTATTCTTTAGGAAATTCTATTTGCTGCACTTTCAAAATTTATCTAGAATTTGATACTTACTTCTATCTCCACCACCACTACCCAAGTCCAAGTCAATATCATCTCACTTTTATTTGTACAATAGCCTTCTACCAGGCCTCCCCACCTTGACATCTTTCTTCCTGGTCCATTCTTGAACAGAATACCCTTCAGCTCAAAATCCAACAATGGCATCTCATTATTCTCAAAGTAAAAGCCAAGTCCTTCCAAGGCTCTCTGGACCTTGGTTTCCATTTATCACTGATTTCACTTCTATTAATCTATCCCTTGGTTTATTCTGCTTCTGTTACACTGGTCTTCTTTTAAAAGTTTTTTTTTAATGTTTATTTATTTTTTGAGAGAGAGAGACAGAGTGACAGTGGGAGATGGGCAGAGAGGGTGGGAGACGTAGAATCCAAAGCAGGATCCAGGCTCTGAGCTGTCAGCACAGCTCAGCAGGGCTCGAACTCATGAGCCATGAGATATGGCCTGAGCTAAAGTCAGATGCTTAACTGACTGAGCCAACCAGATGCCCCTCACGCTGGTCTTCTTGATGCTACTCATAGAGGTTAAGCATTCTTTAGCTTCAGGGTTCTTGCACTTGCTGATCCCTTTGGTAGAATGATCTTCCCCCAGATATCTGCATGTTTCACACACTCACCTCCTTCAGTCCTCTCTTTAAATGTCATCTTTGCAGCAGGGAGATTTAAAATAGTAAATCTTCACTCCCTGTACACCTAGACTTTCCTACTCCACTGATTTCCTTTCTTTTTCTCCAAAGACTAACATACTATACATTTCACTTGTTGATAATGCCTGTTTTCAGACTTCCTCACTAGAATACAACTTCCCTAGGCAGGCTTTGTTATGTTTTGATCCTAGCTTCATCTCAAGCACCTAGATTAGGGCCTGATGTAAAGTAGGTGCTCAAAAAATATTTGTTGAATAAATTGATTGTAATAATTGTCATTAATTTTGAGAACATGCTTTTATTACTTAAAGGGCAATATAACCTAGTGGTAAGATTCTTGAGTTTGGAGCTGTACCTTCTTGGTTGGCTGTACCCGGCTCTATCTTTTATTTTGTTTCACTTTGGGCAAGTTATTTACCTATTCTGTATGTCAATTTCTTTATGTATATATACTGCACAGGGCTGTTATAAAGATAAACAAGCTGATATTTTGAAAGCATTTGGATATTTGGAGAGCATTTAAAACAGGACCTGGTAATATAAACCCAAAGTAAAAGTTTATTATTACTAAATTCATATATGAACTAGACATATTTCAAAACTATGCTCAGAAATAAAATATATTGTTATATTTGATTACATTTTATATATTGCTATATTCGATTATATTACATATATTTTGATAGTTTGATTATATTCAACCATTAATGTTGATTCTCTCAGGCCATGTTTTGGAAGAGAACCCACTGTACCAATCCCTGCATATAAGTGTTACATTGTTCAATAAATGTGGGGTTTTGGAATCAGATTTTTGGTCCCAGTTCTCATACTAGCTGTGTGGCTTTAGGTTACTAACATTAAACTTCATGCACCTCATTTTAAAATGGAATATTTATGCATTGTAAAGCTCTGGTATAATAAGCAAATGAGACAACAGATATAGAGTGCTCTGCAGGATTGTTGATATTAAGTAAATCAAGAACTCAATAACTCTGGCAATGAAGCATAAGGATCAGTCCCCAGAGCGTATTCCTTCAATACGTTACAGAAAGTTACTCAACTGGTGGAATTTTATGAATGGCTATATTTTCAGGTTTCAAGACAGTGAATAAGGACAAATCATAGCCTTTATTTAACAATTCTACCTCAATAACAATAAGGAAAGAAAGAAACGTCATACATTTGGGAACAATAATAGTGGATATAGAGTCCATACATTCATTCTGACTCACAGTTGGAAATTTCCAGTAACATTCATTGGCTTGTTTCTTTTCCATGGAATTGGATTTAACCCTTTTCATTGTCTTTATTTGGAGAGCCTCTATTTGTCCTTGGAGATTATTTTTCAAGCAATTCAGTACCCTCTTAGGAAAAGCTGGAACATGTCTTCAACATTCTCAATCTCCTGTCCTGGCATCCTGACTGTCCTGCTGGCACTCGCTGATGCATCTCATGTCCCAGTGCTCTTCTCCCAACTATAAAGACCTGCCTTGAGGAAAGTACTAGTCACAGTTTTTTATATCATATGTGAGGTTCAAACCAAAACATTCCCTTTCATATATTGCTATTTGAAACAAATTATCTTGTAAAATTGAAGGCATTGCCCTCTGTTAAAAAATCTATTTGTCAGTAACCATGTATAGGAAAGGGATGTATTCCATAGGCAGTGGGCACTTTCTAAAAACTTCTGAAACTCACCATGTAGGTGAGAACTTAATTTTTTTTTACACTACCCCTAATTACTTCCATTAAGATAAGCTCTTTGATCTTAAAAACTAAAAGAAAAACAAAAACAAAAAAAACCCCAAACAACAAAAACAACATGAATGTGTACATATATATATATATATACACACACACATACACACACACATATAATTAGAAATGTGTTTGTACATATACATAAGCATCTATAATTAGAAATCCTACTTTTCTTTGGCCACTGGTAATAAATATTATGGAGGTAGTTCTAAAAAAAGAAACCCTACTTTTCTTTGGTCACTAGCAAAAAATATTATGGGGGTAGTCCTGAGGAAATGTCCAGGCAACATATAGTTTTTACTAAAGGCCATTTTGGCCGCTGGCGTGTTTTCTTCCTGGGGTAGCAACTGGGGCTCTCCAAAATTAGAGGTATGTAACTAGTGCAGATGTCACCTTAGTCATCTAATTAGAATGTAATGATTATATTTGAAAAACTATTCCAAGTGATGGAATTTTCCTCTGGAAAAGAAAAGAGTCAAATCTGCCCCACTGTATAATTCTCTCTTTTTGTCCCTACTCTCTTTGGGAAAATAGCTTATTTTCCTTCACTCTTGATTCGTGTGAATACACAGAAATATGGCTGTTTAGAAAAAGCTGCCACCACTACCTCTTAGAAAAGAGCTGCTTGTTTTAGGAAAATAACCTGATTTCTTCTTCCCTTATAAAGAGGCTGGGTGAGAATAAAGATCCGGTCTCATTGCCTAAGAGTTTCATATACTCTCCATTGATGAAATCATGCTGTGAAAGCACAGCATGAGAGCACTGCACGTGAAGAAATTATTCTTGACATATCTTTTGGGCCATTGACTTTCTTATGCTGGGCAGTACATCGAGATGTACTATTATTATTTCCCATTTGATTATGTGTGTGCATATGCTGTCAGTTTGCATTGCTGGGATAAGCAGTTTGAACTTGATGATTTGGTGTTTTAAATGCCATCTCTTCCTCTTAAATGAAATCTCATTTTCTAGCAATTTCAAGGCTTGTTAAATTTGGCCACAGAGGAATATGTATGCAATTTTTATTTTCCTTTTCTGCTCATACTCTCATCGTTTTCTCCTGGTGCCGAGAATAAGGAAAAACTCCATAGCATTACCAGTAGCACACCCAAAGCTTTGAAAAATTTGTATTAAAGTGGATAACAAGGAAACTTTAGTTTGGGTCCTTTTGGTTTCCTAAGGAAGAAGTATGTTTACATTAGTTAGCTCTTAGGAAGAAAAGGTTGTCTTAGGGATTAGCTAAGTTTCCTCTGTTTTAGAGATGTTCTTTTTGTGGAGGTCACGGTTTCTTTAGGCTCACACACTGCATCAACTAGTTCTTATTTATTGTTCTGTTAAATTCAGAGCTGCACTCTCAAAGGATGTAACAGACCAAATGGCCAACTCTGAACCAAGATGTGGCTTCTTGGCAAATCACATCAAAACTTCCTTTAGGTATTCCCACAATAATTCCAACCTGTGATACTGCCCCAGAATGAAATAGTAAGTCTCTGCACACTGTGTGACCTGAAATTTAACCAATCTCATCAAAGTGAAAAATGTAGTTAAAATAGCCGTATTTTATCAAGTAAAACATGATAAAACTGCCCTCCTATCTGTGTTGGATTGAATTTTTGAGTAGGTATATGGCACATGGGTTATAAATCTCCTTAATTAGAAAGCTTATCTTACCAATTTTGTATATGTGTAAGGTTTGCAGTCCCAACACAAAGGACCTAAAAGTAGGTGGAAAAGTCTCGTGTACAAAATGCCAAATGAGTCTGCCACTAAAATAACAATTCACAGTTGAAATATTGATTTAAAATTATCAATAGTCTTGTAATGGAGAAGAGGAGACATTCTCCTTTTATTTGTGGTTTCTTTCCCTAAAAGAATTATCATACATAATTCAGTGTTATAACTTACTAACATGCCAGAATGTGATTGAGGATGTCTTTCAGCCAGCTCTACTCAGGAGGGTAAGGCTGACTTCCTTGTTCAATACCATAGAAAAGTATGTAGCATACATGTCGGTGAAACTGGCTAATAGTCTTCCAACGCAGAGATACAACTACTATTGTCCAGAAGAATTAGGAATCATCATAAGTCATGCTATATTGACAACATACAGGATATGTTTATTTTTCTCTAAGCTATTAGCTAGTGAGTTCTCACTAGTAAGTTATATTGATAAATATATGGTAAATATATTTTTATATATCATAAATATATATAGTTCTAAATATTTCTATATCATTTATATAATACTTACTAGTTCTCACTAATACAATGATTAACATTTGAAAGCAAAAACAATTTTTTCAAAATATATAAAAACAATAACTTTGTGAACTAAAAATGAAGTAATGTATGTGAAATTACTTTGAAAAGTTAAAGATTTTTATGACTTTAAGATTTTCTAAATAATATAATCTGAATTCAATGTCATGTCATAGAGGCTTAGAAAGCTACATTTTCTTCCTTTTCATTTATCATCCAATAGAGTTAGGTATTTTAACATTTAAAGAACCCTTAAAAAGAAACTGAGTGCCATTGAGGTTAATTGATTTGCTCAGATTTGCAGAGGTGATAAGGACTTAAGTCTCCTGACTCCCATTTAGCAATATTTCCATATAATTTTCACTTGTGACCAGACCCAAGGTTAGAAATCTCATAAAAAGGAGAAGGATAGGAATTTGATGCAATGTGTTAAAACATGTAAAGCTTCAGAAAAAATTCTTAATGCAGATGGACAAATATGTGATATGTGAGTTAAATCCAATTAATCCAATCTTTGTCAATTGCCACTTAAGCATTGATCTTTTTGTGGTTACACGGGGGGATGATCCTGCAGTTTCAGAGTGATCTTGATTCATAACCTCTACAACAAACACTCCCCTTTTGTTCAAGTCATCTGGAAAGAATATATTTTCATGACCAATATCAAATTGTCCATATGATCCCACCCAAAAAATACAGTATCATGTTTATATGTGAGTTAATGCCAAGGGAAACTGAAAAGCTATGACCCCCCCCCCTTTTTTTTCTTATATTTTTAATGGAGACATTTCTTTTGCCACTCTAGGCATCTTGGACTGTGCACCAAAGGGCAGGAATAGAAGCTTCTTCATAAGATTTTCATTATGTTTCACCCAATCCTGTCTTTCCAAGGACTTCTCAAAGCACCATATCAGCAGTAATTTTATGGACCAAACTGTATGATATGTGCCTCTCCCTCCCCAAGTCAACCAAGAAGGAAATAAGCAAATAAATTTGTGGAACAGTCCACCAAATCTATGACCTTCTCATCAGGCCAATTTGCATTGCTTATTCTTGAAATTCTGGTCTGACCTGGAAGGACCCCTGTGCCAATCCTTAAAAACTGTGGGGAGAGAG
Source organism: Panthera tigris (assembly GCF_018350195.1). Lineage (NCBI taxonomy): Eukaryota > Metazoa > Chordata > Mammalia > Carnivora > Felidae > Panthera > Panthera tigris. The sequence goes on along the minus strand of NC_056666.1, from coordinate 97,915,717 downwards.
GGATTAACAATTCCCATGAGAAGATAACTGATTCTCATCCACCAGGAAGGGCAGCAGGAAGAGAAGTGTGGTTAGAGACACCCTAGAGTTAATCAAGATAAGAGTCCTGAGAATTAATGCTGTCTAAAGCGATATTTCTCTTTTAATATGCATTTTATGTTCCAACATTTGTTTTATGGTTTCTACATGTCTTCCCTACCAGATTTTTTTGGTTGTTGTTTGGCAATATTCTCTTTCTTTTTCCATATAAGTTTTCCCAAGTCCAAGTCACACATGGTTCTCTAAAGTAATACTGAAAAGGTCTGATTGACTGAATTATTCCAGGAATTTTGTACCTGTGCATATCTTTCTACAACGACTTTTTAAAAAACTAGCCCTCTATGATTGAACCATAGACCTATTTTTAAAAAATAAATGTTTATTGATGTATAATTTTCCTTTCAAAAAAGAAAAAGAACCCGTTTTAGGTCAGAATTTGGTGAGTTTTGATGAATGTATACAGTTGGAAGCAACACCTGATTCAAGATAGAAGATTGCTATCATTCCAAAATGTGATGCCCCATTATATTCAGCCTTGCCCCTGCCCAGCCATCTCAGCCCTTAGAAATCACTGATCTGTCTCTTCCAGATGTCATATAAATGGCATTATACAAAGTGTACCTTTTTGTGTCTGGTTTCTTTCAATTAGGATGATGCTTCTGATTCATGAATGTTGCTTTTTGTTGCTGTATAGGTTTTTACTGTATGGATCTGTCACAATCTGTTTAATTATTCATCTGTTGATGGACATTTGGGTTGCTTCCAGTTTTGGGAAATTGTGAATGAAGAATTTGTATAGGCCTTTGACCCAAATTTCCAATTCTCTTGGGTAATTACCCTGTGAATAGAATTATTGGTTCATATGGTAGATATGTTTATAAGTTTGTAAGAAACTGTCAAACTCATTTCCAAAGTAGTTGTACCATTTTGCATTCTTCATTAGGAAATGTATAAGAGTTCCAGTTTCAATGCATCCTTGTCAGCAGTTTTCATTGTCTGCTTTCCCTCCCTTAATTTTAGGCATTCTAGTAGTTTTATAGTAATATCTCATTGTGGTTTAATTTGCATATTCCAAATGACTAATAATACTGAATATTTTTCCATGTGCCTATTCATTATCATCATCTCTTATTAGATGAATTGTCTGTTTAAATATTTTGTCCTTTTTTTAAAATTGGGTTGTTGATTCATACTATTGAGTTATGATTTCTTTACATATTGTGGATACAAATTCATTATCAGATATATAAATAAATTAGTTTATAAATAATATCATATATATTAGTATATATACTAATACATAATATATATACACTAATTATATATATTATATATATTAGTATATATACTAATTAGTATATTAGTATATATACTAATATATATAATATATATATTATATATTGCTTTTGTGACTCCTGGGTTTTGTGTCCTATATAAGAAAAAATGTCTATCCAATTTCCCAAAGATTTTTTTCCCCCATATTTCTTCTAGAAGTTGTATAGCTTTGCTCTTACATTCAGGTCTATTATCCAAATTGAGTTGATATTTGTATATGAAATTTGGGAATCTACTTTATTTAAACACCTTTTCTGCTTCATAATTCCCCCTATTTTATCTGTTATATTTCTTTTAATATCTGATTACTAAGTTTCGAATTTCACTTTGATCAGTAACAGAGCTTATAGTTTATAATCTAAAAATTGTGTTGTGTTTATATTGAAATTTTTCAGGTTTATTCTTAAGACAAAAAAATGTATAAAAATGTGCTATAATTCTGGATTTGTTATAATCATTGTCATTGTACTACATTAAGACTTTCTAAATGTATGTTAACACTATTCAGTTACGAAGGGAGAACACTGACATGATAATAGCAATATGATCCATGAGTACTTAATGACATCTAAAATATGTGTGTTGTTTTATAGAAATACTATTTCCACATCAAATTTGATTTCATATTCAATATGTGAAATTATATATCCAACTTGTAATGTCTTTAGGAAACTTTATTTACGTATATATTTTCACTTTTTCTTATGGACTTTGTCAATTGGTTTGGACTCTTAGAGTATGTTTTGCTATATGAACACCCTGAAATTTGTAAAATAAGTATATAATAGTGATAACAAACAAACCAAAGGAAGAGCAAGCTGCTGATGTAGATCTCTTTGAGGAACAGATTGACCATGTTTTATCTTCAATTCATCAGCTAGTTTTTCTATTTTAGCTCTTAGTTATGCAAAAGACTATTAGAAATCGCATGATTATTTAGAGTATGTAGAAAAATAAATATTTTTATTAAATTAAATCTTCTGATGAACCTCAGGAATAAGAAAGTTATGTGCAAAGTGGTTCTAACAGGAAGGGAAGTGAACACTTTCAATTTTTATGTGTAAATGGAAGCTCAGATATTTTGCCAAGGTCAGTCCACCATTTGGTGTCAGAACTCTCTTCTGACTCTGGACTACTGCTCTAATAGCCCACAGCTCACAGTTATTCTGTTCATCCTGACAAATGCTGTAAGTCCAAAATATGGCAGTTTTTTTCCCTGTGATATGTTTTGTTTGTTTATTAATTTGAAGTTATTCCATAGGGACTTGAGATTGAGATGGGAGTGATAGTAATCTAGTACTTGAGCAAAAGTTAAATCCTTTATCTTGAAATGATTAATCATTCAACAGCTATCTAATGAAGCCATAATAACTCAGTCAAGGTTGAATTCTTATAAATGCCATGTGTTTGTATAAGAATTTCTAAGTAATGTCTCCTTTGTAATGTTCATGTTCATAGGATCAGAAGCAATATAAATGTCTAACCATTTTTAGTTCCAAAGGAAATATCAGGAGTACAGACTTCCTCTAATAAAGCTATGGTCAACAATGACCGATAGACAGCTGGGCAAGCTGCTGGGCCTTTCAGGGACAAAACAAAGCAAAACTGTGTGAGCAACTGAACTTTATTTGAATGTGAACTAGATTAAAGTCCAAAATCTCTGAATTCCTTGTACAGTTGTGGCTTTGTATGTGCAATATTTAATTTCCTTCTCTCATTTGAGCCTTAGAAATAGAAAGTAAATTTATTTCAGAAAGATGGCACCTTGCATTTGTGCCAGCCTTGTAGATACTACTCACATTTTTTTCAAATTAATACATTCCAGTTTTCACATCTTGCTTTGCATAAATAATAGTGATGCTTTGCATTTTCCAGCAGTTCCTTTTCTAAGATTTGTATCTTAAGATAAAGTTAACAACTCCTAAGATGTTATTAAAGAATGTAGAAGATATTGACACCTTTTGCTCATTTGCTATATCCAATAAGAAAGAGTCCTTGTGCAAGGTCAAACAGTGAATCAGCCGGACAGAGAGAAGAGAACCTTCCTAAGTTCTGTGAGGTCCCAGCCCCACTCCGTGTATTAGCAGCTTTGTGAGCCTTTCTCAGACCACACTTGGCTTATGATTTTATATAACTTCAGAATTCCTCCAGTATGAATGCTGAGAAATAATTCCTCATAGCAGATCAACACAATTTAAGAATTCCACAGAGAAGAGGGATTTTAGATAGGTTTAGAATGTGTTTGAGAAGCTTCTCTGTAGTTCTCAGTGGAAATAAAACCTGAATCAACCAACCAGAGTAATGTGAAATAAATATTTTACAAATAGCAACAGATTGCACAGTAACATAAGTGCCCAGTGAAACTTGTAGGTACTAAAAGAGCTTCTCATGCTTCTTATTAGGAAGAACAGAAGCAAACTTCTCTTCATTAAATGTTGTAATGTGTTTTAACATAAAATATTCAGCAAGCAAACCATATTCTTAAATTGCTCTTATCTAGATAAGAACAGCATCTGCTTACGAACTTCAGGTTGGAGTCTCATTGCTCTTAATTCACCACCTCTTTAAGGCTTGAAAATGAGCAAAACTTCTTAATTATACATACTCATAATAATAAAATAATAAAATAAAAATTATTTCAGAACTCTAGTAGGTAGAAGGTAGTAAATTTGTACCATGGTTCAGACTGAACCCTCTCATAACTTGATGCTGCTCTTATTTCTATAAGAACAAATAGAAGGATACCATTAATTTTTTAGTACTTCATATTAAGAAAAACAAGCACAAGGACATAGGTACAAATATTGTCTTTATTTTTTTTGTCTTTATTTTTAAATAATGAAACAGGTTTTGAGAAGTTAAAAAAATTTATTTTCAAGGTCAGGCAGATGGTAAAGAGCAAGGCTAGTCTTACTGTATTCAAAGTCTTTGTTAAAAACCATGTTATATGGCTTCTAATGCATTTTTTTTTAATAAGGTAGAATTACTTTGCTAGTATCATTTTGTCTTCTTTTGTTTTCTTTTGTTTTGTTTTTGAGCCCTGGACAAACCGAGGTTTTGTTTGTTTGTTTTTGAGGAGTTTAGGTTTATAGAAAAATTTAGCAGAAAGTGTAGAGAGTTCCATATATGCTCTCATTCCCCTCCTTCCATTGTTCATTAGTCACTTCTTTGCTCTTGTTCTTCCATATAATCACTTGTTTTTTGCTGTTACTCCCTCTTCTGAAGAACAATACCATTTCTTTCTCTGGTATAGATCCTTTGAGTAACAAATTGGCCATATAATTTTTCCTATACTCAACAAAAATATTTTAAGCATTTAGAACTCTAAAGGAGCTTATATAATTTTTAGCAGAAGAATATCTTAAACAAATGTTATGAGAAAACTCAATGGATAAGGAAAGTAAATGCAGTTTTGTTCTGATAGAATGTAATCCACTGGGATTACTTACTACTTTCCCCACTTCGCCCACACTGTTCCTAAAATATTATCATGAAACCAACACTATTAGAAAGTATTCATCTAGTTTATTCTTCTCAGTTTTCATGTGTAAATTGAATCTCCTACAGGCATGGGGAACTTGAACTGTATATTTACTTCTAACGGGAAATAAGATTGAGCTGAGCTGTTTTGCAGTTGACTTGGTTGAAAGTGGTGTAATGGAAGTACAAATTGTGGGATTTATCCATCATGGTATTTGTGAAAAAAATTAGGGACTTCAAGCAGTAGATGTCTTGTGGGAGGGAGAGGCTAAAGCTGTATGGAGTCATACATGACTTTGCCATTTTACCAAAAGCCATTCATTCTAAATTACTTTCTCAAGTAAATTGAGTCTTTGACCACCACCGTCTTACGTGAAGTGGATTCCTACAGTTGGTGAAATCACAGGTAAAGTACCCATCCATATTCCTGTCTAATGAATAAGAATAAAATATCATAATTATGTAAGGAATTCAGGATTATATTTTTTAATATAAAGTTACTTGGTAGATTAAGTAATCAAATATTTAAAAGCATGCTTAACCTCATTCATTCATTCGTTCATTCACTCAACAAATATTTATTAACTGATTTCTGTTGAAATCTTTGAGAGACTCCTAAAACAATTTTTTTTTCTGAAAAATAAGACAAAGAATGAATATATGGAGATCCAAAAGTATTATCTTTAGTACTAATAAATGTAGGAATGAAGAGTGTGGTTCGGGTGTAAGGGCAAAATTGGTTTCTTAATACTGTCTTCCAGAATTAGGCAGGTTTACTGGCCTGTCACAGGATGGAGTAAACCAAACATTGGGTAGAACTCATGCTCTCTGGGTGTTAGAAGTGGCTTTAGATAAAAGGAAGAAATATTTTCCCAATTTAACAGGAGAAAACCCAAGTTTATATTGGTACAGATATAGGTAGGTTGTCGAACATAGTTGTAGGAAAAGGTAAAAATTGTCTTTTGATTGTTTTCATCTTCTTGGTAATAAAATAAGACAGAGCAAGAAAGAGGGAGAGGACACTGGAGAAATAAAAGAAAATAATGTGTGGAATAGTCATTTGGGGGAGTGGAAGAGTATAAAAGTGATTTGACTAGGAATAGCACTGGTAACATAAATTTCAGCGCCTGAAGAAAAATGCAACATGTGAGAGTTTTGTTAATAAATTGTTAAAAATTCAAGACAGTGACAGCTGAACATTACACCAAGCATGGGACCTTCTAAGTGAGGGCCCTGTGTGGCTACACTCATGCATCTTTACCTGATTAAGGAACATAATATATATTATGATGCTATATAATAGAATTGCCTGACAACACTAAGGGGCCACTTAAGGATTAAGATCATAAATTGGAAATGATAGCAGTCAGTATGATTGTGTAATTTTCTTGACTGATGATTAGCTATAAACCATTCTCCATTCTTACACTTTTCCATCGTTATACTTCTGTTATCTGTAAAATATAGATGAGTAAACACAGATCATCCTCTGTCAGTACTGGAAAGCTGACAATATATAGTCCACTGTATGTAAAGCATGATGACTTTAAGCCTTTTTTTTTTCTATCAAGGGGACAGGAGATGTTGTTAATTTCTGTTTTTACCTATTGTTAAACTTAAAAAAAAGATTTTTTTAATGTTTATTAAGTTTTTGAGAGAGAGAGAGCATGAGTGGGGGAAGAACAGAGTGAGAGAGGGAGACACAGAATCCAGAGCAGGCTCTAGGTTGTCAGCACAGAGCCCGACCCTGGCTCCAACCCACCACCTCGAGATCATGACCTGAGCTGAAGTGGGACACTTACACCTGACTGAGCCACCCAAGCGCCCCACCAATCGTTAAACTTTTAAAAAGAGCTGGGTGTTCCTAGACTTCATTGATGTGTTTGCAAGCACAGTGGGTCATGTATCCTCTATCCCACTGTAACACTGGTTTCTCTAGAGTCTTTGCAATGGGGATTTACCTTTGAGAGAGAGAGAGATGCAGTAAGTCTTTATCACCGCCTATTTCTGTTGCTAGAGTTTTCATTTGATTATTGTTCTCAAATCAGGACTGTCATGAGGACAGATGTAGCTAATTAATCCTTATCAGCTCTGATTCAGTTCAAAAATTCCTGGAAACTTCTCAGTGTCTTCTTGAATTGTCCTTATGGAAACCTTGCTGTTAGGTGAACGTTCTTGTTAAATGAAAAGAAGGACTTTGTAAGCCAGACATTTCCTTGAGTTGGGGAGGGGTTATGTTTACAACTGATTGAAATGAGATTCAAAAAAAAGGAGAGGGAGTGCCTGGGTGGCTCAGTCAGTTAAGTGTCATACTCTTGATTTTAGCTCAGGTCATGATCTCATGGTTCCTGAGATTGAACACCTACGGACAGTGTCGAGCCTGCTTGGGATTCTCTCCCTTGGTCCCCCTCTCTGCTCCTCCTCTGCTCTCTCTGTCTCTCAAAATAAACAAATAAACATTTTAAAAAGAAGACATGAGAAGACAAAATACTACTGCATATAATTTTGAGGGGCTGGGGGAGAATTTGCTATTCAGGCTCAATTTTTAAGCTAGGAGAGTATGAGAATAAGTGCATTTATTTATAAGTGTACAAGAGCAGAGTATTTTTTGCTATATTGCTATATCACGTTTAACAAATCAGGCTATTACTTTGCTCTGCTTGAACATAACAACTCATTAACTGTGTATTTTCTTGGTAGAGCAATGTTTTATGCTGGTCCATAGTTGATGGACTACTTGCATCAGTAGTCCATCTGATGGACTGGAGGAGGAGCAGCTAACTTTTAATTTTTAATATGTACTTCATGTTTGTTTAAATTTCGTGTAATTGAAAAACTGAAAGACAACTTTGAAAAAGAAATCATGTTTAACATTACTTCAAAAAAATGTTTATTTTTGAGAGAGAGAGAGTGTGAGTTGGGGAGGGGCAGAGATAGGGGGACAGAGGGACAGAGGATCCAAAGAGGGCTCTGGGGTGACAGCAATGAGCCTGACATGGGGCTGGAACTCAGGAACCGGAACCACGAGATCATGACTTGACCCAAAGTCCAACACTCAACCATCCCTGCCGACACCCAAGCATCCCTAATGTTACTTTTAACAAAGAGAAAGCTGTACCCACCCAAATTGTGAACAGTAACTAAATGCGCAACACTGATATTCTGAACCCAAAAGGGAGGCAAGAGTGTTTTTTTCAGTAACTGGAAAATAATCAAAAATTTAAAAGAAATATCTAGTAAAGCACTACACTGAGCGTATGCATTGTTGTAACTCCAAATACATTAAACGAAGCTTTTTAGGTAGAACCTTTTAGCAAAGCAGTCTCACATTACCTCAGTTTTCTCCTTCCTTCCTTCATTCTTTCCTTCCTTCCTTTTTCTTTCTTTTCTTTCTTTCTTTCTTTCTTTCTTTCTTTCTTTCTTTCTTTCTTTCTTTCTTTCTTTCTTTCTTTCTTTCTTTCTTTCTTTCCTCTTTTACATTACTTCAGTTTTCTTGCTGGTCAGTAGATCTATATTTACTCCTGGAGGTAATAAGGATGCTAAACTTAATTTTTTCTGAAAATCTTGAATATTTTGTGGGTAACCATGGGTTTTAGTTGCCATTGGCCATTTACGTGGAAGCAAAATTAGTGCAATAAGCTCTAGTCAATGTCGGGTTGTGCTAGGATTTCCCTACCCAAATAACAGCCCCAGCTGTAGTGTAAACATTGTTGACAACTTCATTCAGTCTCCAGTTTAAGAATAATTTAGTTTGTAATGTGTTGCTATCCATACTTCTAGATGAAATGAGTGCTTCTATCCCTGAATAAACTGGAAAAGGCTTCAAGTCTTTTCGTATCCCACTGATCCACGAGTGAACAATCTGTGGTGAATAGTCAGTCTGATTTTCCATGAGAGTGGATGTTGCATCTGAAGAAATCAGGCCTCTGGGCCATTAGCTTCTTTCAGAGACTGATTTTCCACAATCACATGAGGGTAGGAGCATGTCTTGACATATTTTTTTCCCCTTTTATGGATATAAACTAATCTTGAAAAATATGCAGAATTAACACTGCTGAGACAATTGACATTGTGAAAAAAGAGAACAGATTTCAAAGAAGACTTTCCTGAATTTTATTTCATTATGAATTGCTACCATTCTATCTGAATATGCACTCTTCTTTTTATGTTTATGGTTGACAGAGTATTTTGGTTCTATGTATTAATGAAATGATAAAAAGGTACAATTTCAATTACTGCACTGGTTTCTCTCCAGTGTCCACTTTCATTTCCCTGAAAGGTTTTAAATAGAAGAGGTAGAAACAGATAGCTATTCAACCAATTTAATAAAATCTGAAGGTCAAATTACAATCACAAGTAGGATACCTGACCTTTTAAAGTCATAGGCATATCTTGTGATAAAAATTGGTGATGAACTGATTGAACTGTACAGAGAAGAATGACTTCTACTGGAATATAATAAGCCTATGTCCATGTTAGATTTAATTTCAAACAAAGCTATTAACTTGTGCCTCTTATTCAAAGAATGTTTCTTTTAGGACTAAATTGTAATATTTAATGTGTGTTTCATTTAGAGATTGTGACAGAAATATGAAGAGGTAGAGGAAGGGAAGATTGACAATTATTCATGTATTTTCCTTAAGTATAAAATTTTAATTTTTTTATCATTGTTGTTTAGAGTTTTATACAATAAAATTACCATAATCATAGCTTACCCAAGGGAAAAATCCTATTCTTCAGGAATAGATGTCTTTATTTAATTTGCCTTGAAGATATTTATATAACTTGTCATCAATGAATTTTAATGCAAACTTGAGTAAAATATATTTGAATATATTTGCAAGGCAATGAAAAATAAGCTCCCCCCCCCCAGAGAACTGTTACATTGATTAAGATATTTTTACAAATAAATTTATGTTGGCTATATAAGCATTAATCTATTTTACTATTTAAACTACTGAAACTTTGTCAAGAAAATTTGAAAACCACGTCTGTTATTCTAAAGAGTAATTATGTAGACTGACTACATTCTATATCTAAAATAAGTATTGGGGAAAGAGATGAAGTTCCACATTTATTTGCCATTCATCTGCCTTTGGCTTTGTCATTCAGTTGCTTTAATTCTAAATAATATAGTGCAGTGTTTTCAAATTTGACTTATCTGGGGAGATTGTTAAAATGCAGATCAGGCCCCACCTCCAAAATTCAGATTTTTTCAGGCAAACAAGCTTTTCAGGTGGATGTGATACTGTTGATCCAGGGAGCACATTCTGAGACACATGATGGTAACAGAATGAATGCTAGTAATTGAAGGAAATCATATAGAAATACAGCATATATACTATTCCTTTCAATCAACTAGTAAGCACAGTTGAGTTGTTGAACATTTGCCATAAATGATAAAATAACTGAGATCCTATAAATTCTGGCTTACAACCAAAATGGATAGGATTTGCATATATATTAAAAGACCTAGTTTTATATTTGCTTGCAATCCTTATGGCATTCTGTTTTCTGAATACAATATATTTTTTATATTTGAGCACTATATAGGGAACTACTCACTTGTACGTTATTTTTAAGGACCATAAATATTTTTTCCACCAGTGAGAGAGAGTTATCCACATACTCCAACAACTTCTAAACTGTGTTTAGAGGGGCACCTGGGTGGCTCCAGTCGATTAAGCGTCCAACTTCGGCTCAGGTCACGATCTCATGGTTTGGTTCGTGAGTTCCAGCCCTGCGTATGGCTCTGTGCTGACAGCTCAGAGCCTGGGGCCTGCTTCGGATTCTGTGTCTCCCTCTCTCTCTGCCCTTCCCCTGCTCATGCTGTGTCTCTCTGTCTCTCTGTCTCTGTCTCTGTCTCAAAAATAAACATTAAAAAAATTTAAACTATGTTTAGAAAATATAATAAAACACAACAGAAACATAGTTTGCATCATATAAACTGAGGATTTTCTTTTTTTAACTTGTTTTATTTTTTATTTTTTAAAATTTATATCCAAATTAGTTAGCATATAGTGCAACAATGATTTCAGGAGTAGATTCCTTAGTGCCCCTTACCCATTTAGCCCATCCCCCCTCCCACAACCCCTCCAGTAACCCTCAGTTTGTTCTCCATATTTATGAGTCTCTTCTGTTTTGTCCCCCTCCCTGTTTTTATATTATTTTTGTTTCCCTTCCCTTATGTTCATCTGTTTTGTCTATTAAAGTCCTCATATGAGTGAAGTCATATGATTTTTGTTTTTCTCTGACTAATTTCACTTAGCATAATACCGTCCAATTCCATCCACATAGTTGCAAATGGCAAGATTTCATTCTTTTTAATTGCCAAGTAATATTCCATTGTATATATTTATCACATCTTCTTTATCCATTCATCCATTGTTGGACATTTGGGCTCTTTCCATACTGTGGCTATTGTTGATAGTGCTGCTATAAACATGGGGGTGCATGTGTCCCTTTGAAACAGCACCCCTGTATCCTGTGGATAAATGCCTATAGTGCAATTACTGGGTTGTAGGGTAGTTCTATTTTTAGTTTTTTGAGGAACCTCCATACTGTTTTCCAGAGTGGCTGTACCAGCTTGCATTCCCACCAACAATGCAAAAGAGATCCTCTTTCTCCACATCCCTGCCAACATCTGTTGTTGCCTGAGTTGTTAATGTTAGCCATTCTGACAGGCATGAGGTGGTATCTCGTTGTGGTTTTGATTTGTATTTCCCTGATGATGAGTGATGTTGAACATTTTTTCATGTGTCGGTTGGCCGTCTGGATGTCTTCCTTGGAGAAGTGTCTATTCATGTCTTTTGCCCATTTCTTCACTGGATTATTTGTTTTTTGGGTGTTGAGTTTGATAAGTTCTTTATAGATTTTAGACACTAACCCTTTATCTGATATGTCGTTTGGAAATATCTTCTCCCATTCTGTCAGTTGCCTTTTAGTTTTGCTGATTATTTCCTTCACTGTGCAGAAGCATTTTATTTTGATGAGGTCCCAGTAGTTCATTTTTGCTTTTGTTTCCCTTGCCTCCAGAAACATGTTGAGTAAGAAGTTGCTGCGGCCAAGATCAAAGAGGTTGTTGCCTGCTTTCTCCTTGAGGATTTTGATGGCTTCCTGTCTTACATTGAGGTCTTTCATCCATTTTGAGTTTATTTTTGTGTATGGTGTAAGAAAGTGGTCCAAGGTCATTCTTCTGCATGTTGCTGTCCAGTTTTCCCAGCACCACTTGCTGAAGAGACTGTCTTTATTCCATTGGGTATTCTTTCCTGCTTTGTCAAAGATTAGTTGGCCATACATTTGTAGGTCCATTTCTGGGTTCTCTATTCTGTTCCCTTGTTCTGAGTGTCTGTTCTTGTGCCGGTACCATACTATCTTGATGATTACAGCTTTGTAGTATAGCTTGAAGTATGGGATTGTGATGCCTCCTGCTTTGGTTTTCTTTTTCAAGATTGCTTTGGCTATTTGGGGTCTTTTCTGGTTCCATACAAATTTTAGGATTATTTGTTCTAGCTCTCTGAAGAATGCTGGTGTTATTTTGATAGGTATTGCTTTGAATATGTAGATTGCTTTGGGTAGTATTGACATTTTAACAATATTTGTTCTTCCTATCCAGGAGCATGGAATCTTTTTCCATTTTTTTGTGTCTTCTTCAATTTATTTCATAAGCTTTCTATAGTTTTCTGTGTATAGATTTTTCACCTCTTTGGTTAGATTTATTCCTAGGTATTTTATGGTGTTTTTTTTTTTTTTTTGTGCAACTGTAAATGGGATCGATTCCTTGATTTCTCTTTCTGTTGCTTTATTGTTGGTGTATAGGAATGCAACTGATTTTTGTGCGTTGATTTTATATCCTGCAACTTTGCTGAATTCATGAATCAATTCTAGCAGTTTTTTGGTGGAATCTTTTGGGTTTTCCATATAGAGTATCATGTCATCTGCGAAGAGGAAAGTTTGACCTCCTCCTGGCCGATTTGGATGCCTTTTATTTCTTTGTGTTGTCTAATTGCAGAGGCTAAGACTTCCAATACTATGTTGAATAACAGTGGCGAGAGTGGACATCCCTGTCTTGTTTCTGACCTTAGGGGGAAAGCTCTCAGTTTTTCCACATTGAGGATGATATTAGCTTTGGGTCATTCATATATGGCTTTTATGATCTTGAGATATGCTCCTTCTATCCCGACTTTCTTGAGTGTTTTTATCAAGAAAGGATGCTGTATTTTGTCAAATGCTTTCTCTGCATCTATTGTCAGGATCATATGCTTCTTTTCCTTTCTTTTATTGATGTGATGAATTATGTTAATTGTTTTGCGGATATTGAACCAGCCCTGCATCCGGGTATAAATCCTGCTTGGTCGTGGTGAATAATTTTTTTAATGTATTGTTGGATCCGGTCGGCTAATATCTTGTTGAGGATTTTTGCATCCATGTTCATCAGGGAAATTGGTCTATAGTTCTTTTTTGTGGAGCCTCTGTCTGGTTTTGGAATCAAGGTAATGCTGGCTTCATAGAAAGAATTTAGAAGTTTTCCTTCCATTTCTATTTTTTGGAACAGCTTCAAGACAATAGTTGTTAACTCTTCCTTAAATGTTTGGTAGAATTCCTCTGGAAAGTCATCTGGCCCTGGACTCTTGTTTTTTGGCAGATTTTTGATAACTAACTCTATTTCCTCACTGATTATGGGTCTGTTCAAATTTTCTATTTCTTCCTGTTTCAGTTTCGGTAGTGTATATGTTTCTAGGAATTTGTCCATTTGTTCCAGATTGCCCATTTTATTGGCATATAATTGCTCATAATATTCTCTTATTATTGTTTTTATTTCTGCTGTGTTGGTTGTGATCTCTTCTCTTTCATTCTTGATTGTATTTATTTGGGCCCTTTCCTTTTTCCTTCTTTCAAACTGGCTAGTGGTTATCAATTTTGTTAATTCTTTCAAAGAACCAGCTTCTGGTTTCAGTGACCTGTTCTACTGTCTTTTTGGGTTTCAATAGCATTAATTTCTGCTTTAATCTTTATTATTTCCTGTCTTCTGCTAGTTTTGGGTTTTATTTGCTGTTCTTTTTCCAGCTCCTTAAGGTGCAAGGTTAGGTTGTGTATCTGAGATATTTCTTCCTTCTTTAGGAAGGCCTGGATTGCTATATACTTTCCTCTTATGACTGCCTTTGCTGCGTCCCAGAGGTTTTAGGTTGTGGTGTTATCAGTTTCATTGACTTCGATATACTTTTTAATTTCCTCCTTAACTGCTTGGTTAGCCCATTCATTCCTTAGTAGGATGTTCTTTAGTCTCCAAGTATTTGTTACCTTTCCAAATTTTTTCTTGTGGTTGATTTCGAGTTTCATAATGTTGTGGTCTGAAAATATGCACGGTATGATCTCAATCTTTTTGTACTTACTTAGGGCTGATTGGTGTCCCAGTATATGGTCTGTTCTGGAGAACGTTACATGTGCACTGGAGAAGAATGTATATTCTGCTGCTTTAGAATGAAATGTTCTGAATATATCTGTTAAGTCAATCTGGTCTAGTGTGTCATTCAAAGCCATTGTTTCCTTGTTGATTTTTTGATGGGATGAGCTGTCCATTGTTGTGAGTGGGGTGTTGAAGTCTCCTATCATTATGGTATTACTATCGATTAGTTTCTTTATGTTTGTGATTAATTGATTTATATATTTGGGTGCTTTCACATTTGGCGCATAAATGTTTCCAATTGTTAGGTCTTCTTGGTGGATAGACCCCTTGATTATGATATAACGCCCTTCTGCATCTCTTGATACAGTCTTTATTTTAAAGTCTAGATTGTCTGATATAAGTATGGCTACTCTGCCTTTCTTTTGTTGTTCATTAGCATGATAGATGTTCCTCCATCCTCATATTTTCAATCTGAAGATGTATTTAGGTCTAAAGCGGGTCTCTTGTAAACAGCATATAGATTGATCTTGTTTTCTTATCCATTCTGTTACCCTATGTCTTTTGATTGGAGCATTGAGTCCATTGACATTTAGAGTGAGTACTGAAAGATATGAGTTTATTGCCATTATGATGCTTGTAGAGTTGGAGTTTCTGGTGGTGTTCTCTGGTCCTTTCTAATCTTTTTGCTTTTGGTGTGTGTGTGTGTGTGTGTGTGTGTGTGTGTGTGTGTATTTTTTTTCATCTTTTATCCCCTCAGAGAGCCCCCCTTAAAATTTCTTGCAGGGCTGGTTTAGTGGTCATAAACTCCTTTAATTTTTGTTTGTCTGGGAATCTTTTTATCTCTCCTTCTATTTTGAATGACAGCCTTGCTGGATAAAGAATTGTTGGCTGCATATTTTTCTGATTCAGCACATTGAATATATCCTGTCACTCCTTTCTGGCCTGCCAAATTTCTGTGGATAGGTCTGTTGCAAACCTGATCTGTCTTCACTTATATGTTAGGGACTTTTTTTCCCTTGCTGCTTTCATGATTTTCTCATTGCCTGAGTGTTTTGTGAATTTGACTATGATATGCCTTGTTGATGGTCAGTTTTTGTTGAATCTAATGGGGGTCCTCTGTGCTTCCTGGATTTTGATGTCTGTGTCTTTCCCCAGGTTAGGAAAGTTTTCCGCTACAATTTGCTCACATAACCCTCCTACCCCTATTTCTCTCTCTTCCTCTTCTGGGACCCCCATGCTTCTGATGTTGTTCCTTTTTAATGAGTCACTGATTTCTCTAATTCTTAAATCATGCTCATTTGCCTTAATCTCCCTCTTTTTTTTCTGCTTTGTTATTCTCTATAAGTTTGTCCTCTATATCACTGATTCTCTGTTCTGCCTCATCCATCCTTGCCACCGCTGCATCCATCCGTGATTGGAGCCCAGTTATAGGATTATTAATTTCCTTCTTTCTAGTTTTTACTTCTTTTATCTCTGCAGAAAGGGATTCTAATCTATTTTTGACTCCAGCTATTATTCTTATTATCGTGATTCTAAATTCTTGTTCAGACATCTCGCTTGTATCTGTGTTGGTTAAATCCCTGGCTGTCATTTCTTCGTCCTCTTTCTTTTGGGGTGAATTCCTTCATTTTGTAATTTGGAATGGAGAAAAAGAATTAGTGAGGTAGAAAAATTAAAATTAAAAAATTAAAATTAAAAAAATATTAAAATTAAAAAATTAAAAATACACACACAAATCTAATAAATGATGCTAGATCCTAGGTATCTTTTGGTCTGGGTGTTGAAATTGTTTTGACAGATTAGAGAAAACAAAAAGGGGGGGTGGGAAAGGAAATCGTTTGAGAATTTGAAAAAATGAAATCACTGAAGTAGACTAAAATGAGATGATGGGAGTAAAATAGAATATGAAAAAAATTTACACAAAAGTAAAGAAAATATTAGTAAGAAAATTAAAGAAAAATATTTTTAATAAAAATTAAAAATAAAAATGATTTTTTTCTCTTTCTGTATTCAAGAAAAAGAAAAGAAACAAAAAAGAGAAAAAAGAAAACAAGGAAATCGTTCAAAAATTTGAAAAGGTGAATACACTGAAGTAGACTAAAATAGAATGATGGAAGTAAGATAGAATTTGAAAAAACTTACACAAAATTAAAAAATACAATAAAAAATTAAAGAAAAATATTTTTAATAAAAATTGAAAAAAATGAATTTTTTCTTTCTGTATTCAAGAAAAAGAAGTATAAAAGAGAAAAAAAAAAAGAAAAAAGGAAAGAAAATTGAATAGATGGACCTGCTAACAGACTGATATAGGACTGAAATTACTTCATTTTCCCCTAGAAGTCAGACTGTAGTGCTTTATAGTCCATAAACTAAGTAGGCGGTGAGACTTGTCTTAAAGAGTGAGGATGGCCCAGTTGGGTGGGCCTCAGTGTAACAGCTCTGTTCTCCACTAGATGGCACTGCCTGCCTACTGGGGTAGATTGTTGCAGCGTTCGTAGGTGTGTATGCGCACGCGCCGGAGGGGTTAAAATGGCGTAACCCAGCTATCCAGTCTCTAGTAAGGGAACTTTGTTCTCTCCGATCAGCAGTCACGCACCCGTCCTCTGTTTTCAGCTTTCGTCCACTCCCTGCTTCTTCACTGTCCATGACCAAGCCCCAGGCAGTACCTCTTTCCGGAGTTTTGTCTCAGATGCAGCTGTTTTCCCCAGCACCTTACCTCCGAAGGACTGCAACTTTGACCCGTTCCATCCCTCCGCGGGAGGGTCTCACTGAGCAATGGCCAAATGCCGTCTGCACCAGGAACGCCTGCTGGACCCTGCTGCTGCCGGTGCCCCGAGACTGAGGCTAGGTGCCAGCCCACCCCAGACAAAGTTCGCAAGATAGTGTAGCAGCAGCTTTTTGGGGATTATGGAAAATCACAACACACATCTGGCACCAGGCTTCACCCTTAATGACCTTGTTCCAGCATCAGCGAATGTGGCCGTTTTCTGGGGTCTGCTGGGACCAGGTGGCTTCAACAGTCTCTACCAAATGTCCTGCCATCAGTGGAACTGTTTCTCCCCGTGTGGCCCGAGAACTTCCCGGACCCCATTCTGCTCCTGGGGATTCGCCCTTCCCACCAGAGCACCGCCAGGTATCGAGCTGTGGAGTTGCAGCCTTTGCGCTCCCCTTGTTTACAGTCTTAATGGAATTTAAACCCTCTCCTCTCTCCCTTTTTAGTTTAGTCCCTGCGTCTGTTTCCAACTTTCCACTTTCTCTCCAGCTGCTTTTGGGGAGGGGTGCTTTTCCCGTATTCTCCCCCCTTCCCCAGTCTCTGACCTCTCTGCCTGCAAAGGCGGCTCCCCTCCTGCCGCTGGATTCTCTCTCCCCAAGTTCACCTCTCTGCGCCACGTACCTGCTGAATTCTGTGGTTCAGGTTGTGCAGATTGTTGTGTTAATCCTTTAATCAGTTTTCTATGTGTGTAGGATGGTTTAGTGTTGGTCTGGCTGTATTTCATGGATGTAAGACACACAAAACATTTCCATGCTGTTCTGCCATCTTGGCTCCTCCCATATAAACTGAGGATTTTCTAATTAGAGCAACTTAGTACCTGACTTTCTACCTATTTTCCATGAGGATAAAATCACTACTTTTTAAGACCTTTCGTTTTATAAATTGTTTTTCTGGCATTATTTTACTGTTTCCCAAAAGACAACCATGTGTGAGGAAAGCTGAGATTCCAGTAGATTAACCTGTTAGGGTCATTCAGCAAATTCCTTGCGTTTGCTAATAACAAGTGCTTTTATTATATCAAAAGGCAGCTATTTTCATTTAAGACTGCTTCTAAATTGTTGCTGCATGAAAAGCTGAAAAAAATGAATTTGAAGGATTAAAAAGCTTAAATGAAAGTTGAGAATGAAAACTGAGATAAGTTTTAAGAGCAATAATACACCAGTAATTTTCACTTAGTGGTAATAGAATAACATTACCAACTGGATAAGTTTGTTATTGTAGTGTGCCTGGGCAATAAGTCATGCAGACTACAGATGGGAGCTGTTGCATCAGGAGATAGAAGAGGTATGGTAAAAATCTTTCCACTAAATTCAGAAATCTTATAAAAACAATTTACGGTCATTTATAGCATTGGACTCAACAGCCTTTGAGTAACCTTTAGTGGTAATGAGAAAGTCATTGGTATCCTGCGGCTACTCCTCAGGGATATGATCTGTCATGGCAAGTGGATGGTGCCTTGTCTGACCCATTTTCCTTCACTAGTGAAATGAAATTTAAGGGTCTTTACCAATTTGTCTGTGCAGAACACTTTGAGAATGCAACTAAAGACTGAGGCTAGAGCCAAATTAATGATAATGTTGAAGAAGGTGATGATAATGTTATTAACAGCAGTGGTTTATTACATGCTTTAACTTTAATCTCTAAATTATCTCTGAAAGTAAATATTTTTTCCTTTATAATGGAGGAACTGAAGGTCATGAAAATTAAAGATCTCAAACTTATTTTTAGGTGTTTGGAATAGGCTTAAAAAAAACTCAGGAGTAGTTAGTTATCAAAGCATTGTGAGGGCATTGGTGGCGTGTGTGAGGATTTATGAAGTCTCTTAATGCTATGCTAAGGAGTTTGCACTTTATTTTGTAGTTGGATGTGTCATCTTGTCTGTGTTTTGGAAGGCTGCTATGGCTTTTCTTAGGAAGATAGATTGAAGTGAGAAAAGGGTTGATAAGAGTGGCAGTGAGAGTGGAGAGAGGGACAAGACGAAAAAAGAATTAGAAGAAACAGCATGGTGACAATTTAGAGGTAATTCCAAAGGCAGTGAGTTTGAACGTATATAGAAACTTCTGGTAGAAATGTTAGACAGTTGAAATGTGATTGGTGCTCTTTACAAGATGGCATCCAAGACTCAACTGGTTTAACAATAATAGTAAGATATTATTTAAAAACATCCCATTTCAGCTTGTTGGAAAGTCTTAAACTGGACCATTTTGTATGGGAAAAAAATCAAAGCTAAAAATAGTTGCTATTAAAGCCTGTTTCAGGGTTGTCCAATGGAACATTCTGGAATGATGGAACTGTTTCATATTTGCAGTACCCAGTATGGTAGCAATTAGCCACATGTGTTTATTAAGCACTTGAAATGTGGCTAGTGAAACTGAGGAACTGAATTTTAAATTTTATTTAATTTTGATTACTTTAAAATTAAATAATCAGATATAGCCAGTGGCTACCAAGATAGAGAGCACAGGTTTAGATATCTTAATCTGAAATCCAAGACATTATTAACTATTTGGAGATGACAATTCCATTTGTAATAATCCTACCAACTTCATCACTGATAAAGAGTGTGGAAAGTAAATGTCCAATTAAGTGTAAAATTGTTAAATGTTGCATGTTCTCTTTACTTCACATCTCCCATTGATATAAATGAAACACAGGTAAAAACCACATTCAATATTTAAAAATTCATAGGTCATATTTTAAATCCTACTAGGTTGGATTTTTATTTTCCTGGTTTCACTCTAATTAAGATAATCTTCTAAAGAAGAGCCTAACTCAATTACTGATGGAACTGGAGTCTATTTTATTGATAACCTCCTATATATTAGCATTTTATTTAGTCATATAATTTTATCCTCAAAATAGTTCTGCTGGTAGGTTTTATCAATCCTATTTTGCAGACTCAGAAGCTGAAACTTGCCCAAAGTCACACAAGGATTTGAATCTAGAGCTTTCCTACTCCCGAAAGTCTACATGCTTTCCAGAACTCTGAGCCAAGGGAGCCAGCTGGAGTCTGTTTTATAGTTATATTACACAGCATTCTAACAGACGGTATCAATTTAAGAGTATTACATAGTGAATGCTGAGAATGTGTGACAATTTCTTACTTAACATAAAACCCTATGCATTGACTGACTAAAGAGTATATTTCTTTAGTCTGTTATAGCAGAACTATATAGGCACTTAATTTTCAGTAGAATGTTAACAGACAAATCACCAGGATGTACCCCACTTCTGTTCACTGTTTTCTTGAGTAATTAAAAAAAAAATATATATATACATATATATATGAACATTTGATATATCAGTGGAATGCTGACATAGAGCATAGTGATTTAACTTTAATTTGCGATGCTGTTTTGTTACAAAACTTTGTAATCAGTCTTCCAGAATTAACCAATGAAGATTTTGGGGCTTACATTCTAATGGTGATATTATATTTTCTTGTTTAATCTGTCCTTTACGTATTATCTTTTCATTATGGGGATGGGGAGCCTGTTATGTGGTAACTGAGAACAAGGAGTTCTGTTACAGACACGTTTGGGTTTGTGCTTCAGTATAGTTGTTTATCAGATGGGGCTTGGACAAATTATTTCCTTGCAAGGTTACTTACTTTGAGGTTTAACGGTAAAGTATGTATGTGAGTACGCATCTACTGACAAATTTCACATTTTATTTTTGCTTTCTCAACAATTTTTGCTTTGGGTTTTTCTAAATTAAAGCAAGAACTTAAAGAAATTTGGGAAGTAATGTATACAGAAACTTTTACATTTTCAAGATCTCTCTAACTCCTTCTCCTATTCTAGACTCCTTCTCTTTTAAAGTTTTCTTTCACACATACTATACAATTTTTCATTAGTTGATGTAGATATTTAGTTAAATTATATGTAATTCTATAGCATTTAAATCAGTTCCTGTAAATTTTAACCGAGTTACTAAGTTACAGTAGTAAATAAAACGCACAAAAATAGTGATAATAAAACCTGCAGAGATGGCTTTGGAAATTAATAGAGGGGATACTTGGTAAACATATATCTTCTGGCAGGGATGGGGCCATAAGTATACTCGTAGGGTGATATGCCTTCCTTCTGAAGTTCCAAGTTCCATAAGCACAAGAACTAACGAAAGTTTATTCATCTTCACATCTCTAGTACACAGCAAAGTACTTGGTACGTAGAAAGCATTTTGACAGTTTTGTTGGTATTGTTGAATGACTACATGAATGAAATAAAATGAGTTCAAGTGCTTTTGAACATTAAAAAACCTTGTAAAAATATTTTATAGTTTTTCAATTCCAATTTACTAGTTGAGCCAATCACCAAATAAGCCCACTCCACTTAGAATGCAATGTAGATGATTTCTATATTAATGCCATGTCTAATGTGAGAAATTTCAGATGTTCACTTTTCCTTCATTTCTTGAACTTTGTCATTTATCTTAAATTGTATCATTTTGCTAAATGAATCTGCTTTTTAAGGGACTATATTCTACTTGTTTCAAGGTGAACTAAAAATACCTCTTGGCCCTGAAGACTCGTGCTGACTCACTGAGCTTCTTTTCTACTATACGAACAAATGTAGGTTGAAAACAAATTGGAAAGATCTCACTTACTCATATGCATTTTAGTACTTTAAGAGATCACCAAGGAGGTAAAATATACCAAGCAAATTGAAGTAGAAAAATGCATCTTATTTCTGATCTCAGCTAAATTCTTTTTATTATTATTTTGTTACACATGTTCTTCCAATTTACCTAAACTGCACAACTGACATATGACAGTGATGGCAGGTGGCTCAACAGCCACACATTTGGCACAAAGGTCTTGCCTTCTAATGGCCAGATTTCTCATCCATTGCCCTTTCCAGTCTTCCCTCCATCCGACCCAATACACACACCAAGAAAAGTCTTCCCAAGTGGTTTTAAAGCACAATGGTGGCTTCTTCAGTTTGGGGGTAGAGAAATTTCAGAGTCATTATCGATACTTCCTGATCCTAAATCTTCCCTAGAATATAAATGGAGCAAACTACGGGGGCGGGGGTATATATTTATCTATAAGAGCTGAATTATATTAAAATTATTAATTTTAGAACTGGTATGGGCTTGGGCCAGGCTTCTACCCTCAGCAGAAAAGAAATTTCCCCGAGAATGTTCAGAGGTTGGGAAATCAGGTGTTTTGGATCTTAATGTAATGTTCTTTCCTCACAACCATTGCATTAATGACACAGCTAGAAGTCATATTTAATTTTCTAATTTTCTTGTTCTTTATATTTGGAGACATGAATCTTTATTTGGAAAGTTACTAGATAAGTGATCATAATCAGTTAAGTGGAACCTGTCATTGGGAGTACTACTGTGAGAGACTGGTGATAAAGACTTTATATCAGACCAGCAAACTCCCTGGGGATACTTCTATACCATTTGAGAAATGACTACTTAAGCATACTGATATATACATGACCTAAGAGAGTTCATGGAGTTTTCAGATGTTAGCCCTTCTGTAGTGGTTAAGAGCATAGGCTCTGAAATCAAATGGCAGAGATTTGAATATGCCACTTCCTAATTCTAGGAGCCTAAGAGTGGTACTTAATCATTTAAAAATAGTAGGATTGGGATGACTTCTTATGTTTGTAAGTTCCTATGGCATTTTTTAAAATCTTTTACTGTTTTGCATTATATATGTAATATACATATACATATATATATTAACCTGTGTGCATTATATACACATATATATTTATACATGTATGTTTTATATGTAAATAAAAATGTATATATATTTTATATATATGTGTATATACATATAATCAACATGATTATGAGCCCCTTGAGAGCAGTTTCCATTATATATTATCCGTGGTAGAGGAGATGCTCCTTAGATACTCTTGACATCCACATTTTTCAATTTTCTTTGTGAATACACTTGAAGTGGTTTAATTCTTGGATACTTCAATAGAAGTATGGGGTTCTCAAATCAAAAATTAAACAGAGGATTCTAATTAAAGAGAGGCATCCAATTTAGGAACCTCACTTCTTACACATATCCAGCTTGGTTCAAGAATGTAGTATGCAGGGAATAGAAATGAATATATTTACTCTTTAGAAATGAATATATTTATTCTTTGAGTTTAACTAAAAGCCATTTTATTTTATATAACTTGATATCTTTGAAGTTTTACTAATTACAGTGCAGTGTTTCTAGTCTATTAAAGAAAGAGTAGGAAAATATTGGAAAAATCTGTGTTTACTATAGTAAAATACCTTCCTAAAGGTATTTTAAGCCTTCCTAAAGGCTTAAAAATGTTAGGTTTAAATATTTTGTACTGATATATAAACATGATAATTAACTCAAGTTGTTAATTTCCTGATTTATTTTTAGAATAATAATAATCACACTGATTGTAATTCTTATATGAACCTTTATAGGTGTTATGCATATTATCAGAGTCAGTATTCACATATCTCTGTTCAGGTATATTTTTAACCCAATTTTATAAATGAAAAAAAATGAGATAGAAGAAGTTTTTGGAAACATTTCAAGGTTTCATACCTAGTAAATAGCAGAATTTTGAATTGGAACTCTTATTCTCATGACTTCTAATTTATTAACCTCTTTTGGCTTTAACATGTACCCTCACTGATTTTATCAAATTAACTAAATAATTACATTCTCCACATTTTCATATTTGTAAATTAATCTTCTGAAATGTGTACCAATTTATACTCCAACCAGAAAAATGCACCAAAGGTGATTGTCTCTAAGGATTTTTCTTTAAACCTGGAAAATTTCAAATATGATGCCAATTAATTACCAGTACAGTTAACAAACCAAAATTAGATTATGATTGGAGAAGACTAAAAGGGTCTTGATTCTTTCTTCTTGCTATGAATTGAAACAGCTGGCAGAAAACAGCAGTGACACTGTTCTTGGTAAGACAGCGTTGACCTTTGTTAGTTTTTGTCTTTACAAGTTATCTTTTTAAAAATTATTACATATTTACCTTAGAAAATTTCTAAACAAAATAATATAAATAAACAAAATAGAAAACCTCTAATCCTCACTCCCTAGAGATAACCACTTCTAAACTTTTGCTGGATATATATATATATATATATGTGTGTGTGTGTGTGTGTGTGTGTGTGTGTGTGTGTGTATGTATATTTATATCTGAATATATCCAAATCTGTAACTCTGTATTTATAGATATATTTCTATTGCCCTATGTAGATATCTCTATCTCTATTTTTATCTCCAAGTCTATCTCTGTGGGATATCTCTCTGTGTCTCTCGCAATGTGTCTCTAGTTCTATCGCTATCTGGACAGATCTGTTTCTATCTCTCTATATACGTATCTCCCTCTCTGGATGAAAAAATGAAATGCATGCTGTCTGTATATAAACAAAAGTATAATCATTCTCAGTATTCTTTTGTAATCTGATTTTTTTTGGTTAATTTGTGAATATCTTTCAATATCATAATGTATTTTTCCACAATATTATTTTAATTAGTTATAAAGCAGTTCAGTATATGAATGCACTAAAATTTACCAAAACTATTCTTTATTAGATGGCTATTGAGTTTACTTCCATATTTTTACCATGAAAAACAGCACTACAAGGAACATTCACTCTCATTGCTAAATTTTTAACACATTGATGCTTAGTTCCCTCAGGTGATTTTCTGAAAGAATTTCTGGATCAAATAGAATTTAAATTTTTGAGATTTGGGGTTCATATTTATAATTTAATCTTTTGGAATATTGTACCAATTTACACTCTAACCAGAAATAAACATCCCTTAATTTTATTAACACTGGTTCAAATATGCATTTGATTGACAACAAATATCTTATTGTTTGGAATTGAATTTTTTGTTACTAGGGAAACTAAACGTTAAAAACACATAATGGACACTTGTATTTCTTCTCTGTAAAATCACTGCTTGTCTTCTTTGACTTGTATCTCACCTTTAAAAAAATTATATAATTGTTTTTTAAAAAATAGAATTCTTTACATACTAAGGATACTAATCCAGGTCACACACATTGCAAATGTCATTTTCTTCCAAGATTGTTTTCATTTTACTTGTTGTGTTAACACTCTGAATTGTCCTTCTGCACAGTGGCATTTACAACTAAATATCAGTTATGTACCTACACCTTGGACAGTGTACACATTCTACCTGCATACAAGGTAATATTCACTTGCACACAGGGAAGTATTTACTCTTATACACAGCAATCTCTCTCATTTTAGGAAATTTAAATTCTCATTATATAGGAGACATATTAATTCTATTTTGGTCAATGACCATTAAAATAAATATTTACAACCTGTTGAAGTGCAAAGAGCAGATGACCAGAACGGAAAACTTAGCTCTGGTAGTGAACAATTGTTTGGTTTGAGCACATTATTAAATATGTCTGACACTGTTTCCTCACTTCTACAATAGTTAAAATTATACCCATATGCCAAAAATATTGTTGTAAGACTTACATGAGACCATTGCCTAAAACCAACTGGCAAAGGATTTGGCATACAGTATAGCACTTGATAAATAATGCTGCCTGCCCTTTCTTCATATGTGTATCAAAAGCACTGTCATTGGTGTATTAGTCTAGTGGTCGTTATCTACCAAAGATTTGCCTTTTACTACAAAAGGTTGTTGGTGGTGGAGGAAACAGCATCAGGTTTAGAAATCTCACTTCCATTGCCATTTTATAATTTTAAATATATTATTATTATTATTACATGGATTTTATAGATGATTCCAATGCCTTCTGATGCATCGTTCATTTCCAAGATTTAAAACTTCCTGAGATAACCTTTATTCCGCAAAATTGTAATACCTTGTGTTTATATAGCACTTTTCAAAGTTGTCAGCAAACAGTGCTTTAATTGATCTTCACAACATTCCTGTGAGGTAATAGTAAGAAATAATATCATTGTGACTCTTTTACACATTTTGAAAATACTTAGCAGAAAAGCAACTTGTTCAAGCTTAAACTGAAACTAAGTGGTTCTCAAGAGATTAAATGAAAATGTATACATCTAGGGTACAGGAAATATCTTTTAGTTTTATTTATTTTATTTTATTTTATTTTTTTAAATTTTTTAATGTTTATTTATTTTTGAGAGAGACAGAGACAGAATGCGAGTGGGTTGGGACAGAGAGAGAGGGAGACACAGAATCTGAAACAGGCTCCAGGCTCTGAGCTGTCAGCACAGAGCCCGACACGGGGCTCAAACTCACAAGCTGGGCCGAAGTCGGATGCTCAACCGACTGAGCCACCCAGTTGCCCCTCTTTTAGTTTTAAAAACACAATCATTCTGAAGATGTTTGTTATGGAAATCAGTAGAAAGGTCCATATAGGATTGGCTTTGGGTTAAGCACAGGCTTCTAGGTACCAATCAGTTGTGTGAAAAGATGTTTAATAATATGGGTTATGTTTCTTTTCTAAGCACAGCAAGTGTGCATCATGATTTTCAATTTCTGTGTGTTTTCATGGCAACATTTTTGCTTCTCTTTTCTGAGGTATGAATAGGTATTATATTCTTCTTATATTTTCAAACTATTATCTAGGCACGACTCCATTACCTGCAGTGGAAATTTTTATTGCTAGCATTTTCCAGAGTAGCTGGGAAAATTTATTACCAGAAGTGAATCAGCCTGTTGGTGGATAAAATATTTAGCAAACTATCCCCAGCAACCAAACTATTATGTTAAGAAGGAGCTGTAAATCTGTAGAACAAAGGTATTCTGAGGTTGGTCATGTCAGTCTTAGGTCTTGTTATTATACTTTATTGTCTGTATAAAGCTAGTCTTCAGCGAAAGGTGTTTCTAAGGTCAAAATGAATGTTTAAAAAGTAGCAGTTTGGAAAAGAAAAAAGAATAGACAGTGTTTGATTGTGCTTCTTCATTATTCCAATTGGAACATATTGATATTAAAACAAAATATAAATTGCCCAGGAATTGAATGTGAAAAAAATGCATGGATAATTAAAATGTATTGATATACCAGGGCCCTGATATTAAAAAAAAAATTCTCTAGGATGGGATTTCATTTGGTTTGAATCTTGTTCCAAGAGGTGTAAAGATTACTGGGAAAAACTTGTCAAAGATACACTTCTGGGGTGCCTGGATGATTCAGTTAAGTGTCCAACTCTTAATTTCCATTCAGCTCATGATTTCAGTTCATGAGATCGAGCCCTGCATCGTTCTGCACTATGTGTAGAGGCTATAGATTATAATTACAGAAAATAGAAGGACATTCAGAAAATCACCAATTTTACCTTATGCTAGCTAGTTTATACTATTTCAGGAAGGAATTTGCCATGAAAAGATTAGGAAACCATAGTCAGATCCATCAATCTCTGTCAATTAATATATATAATTTCTGATCTATGCTCAGCACTCCGCTGTGTACTGAGGGTTATGCCATCATGGGGTGGTCAAATACAAACTGCAACAACTGTCTAAGAATGAAATTCTGGTATAGGCATAACAGTGCTGTGAGTGGGCACCAGAGTGGGAGGGAGCACTAAGTGACTGGTACACTGCTTGAAGGTACAGAACGATGCAACAATATTTCCATGATAGAGATGTCACATATGTTCAAGGAGGCCTTATTTTTGTTGTGAAGCTAAATCACTAGTGTTAGATTGAATTCTGTGTTCTCTTTATGCATGGCTAGTTGGTTTATACCAAAAGACAACTTGAATAGTTTCTTAGGTTTGTTTTTTCTTCTATAGTACCACTCCAAATGGGGCTTATGTATGGGGCTTATGTATGATTGTGAATATACAATTCACTCTCTCACATATTCAAAACAAAACAGTTTCTAAACCTCACTCTTAGTGTACAAATGCACCAGAGAAAGGATTGTTTGCACAGTGCATCTGCTTCAGCCTTTGCTAGTTATTTAATGATTTTTTTAAATGCATTTGTGATTTCAAAACTTATTTTCAATGAAATTCTTGAGTTATTTTGGAAGAATAATTCATTGCCAACAGAACTGATCATGAGACTGAGCAAGAAAATAGGAAGAAAAAACAACATATTTTAAAGTTATAAAAGAAAAAAAAAAAGAAAAAAATTCCTGTAAAATTAAACCAGGTGGAAGAAAATTTCACTGAAGGACTGTCCCATCATGTATCTGGGCCCCTTATCCTGCAGTCACTGCCAATTCTAGGATCTCTTTTATTCCTCCTTATTCTCATTGCTGATGAAATGTGAAAAGCTTCAGATACAAGAACAGGAAACACGTTATCTCTACCTACCCCCTTGAATTGAATTCATAAAGGAATGGTATGTACCAAAAACAGATGCTATATATTTTTTCTCTTTCTATCTCTAAAATGCTAAAGAAGTATCTGTTTCTAAAAGTTTTTATTTAAATTTCAGTTAGTTAACATACAGTGTAACATTACTTTCAGGTGTACAACATAGTGATTCAACAGTTCCATACATCACCCAGTGCTCATCGCAAGTGCACTCCTTAATCCCCATCACCTATTTCACCCATCCTCCCCCACCTTCCCTCTGGGTAACCATCGGTTTGTTCTCTACAGTTAAGAATCTGTTTCTTGGTTTGTCTCTCTTTTTTTCCTCTTTGCTAGTTTGTTTTGTTTCTTCAATTCCACATATGAGAGAAATCATATGGTATTTGTCTTTCTCTTACTGACTTATTTCACTTAGCATTACAGTCTGTAGGTCCAACCTTGTCATTGTATATGGCAAGATTTCTTTCTTTTTTATAGCTGAATAATATTCCATTGTATGTATAAACCACATCTTCTTTATCCATTCATCAGTTGATGGACACTTGGGCTGTTTCCTTAATTTGGCTGTTGTAGATAATGCTGCTATCAACTTTGGGTGCATGTATCCCTTTGAATTCGTATTTTTGTATTCTTTGGGTAAATACCTAGTAGTGCAATTGCTGGATCATGGGGTAGTTCTATTTTTAGTTTTTTGAGGAAACTTCATACTGTTTTCCAGAATAGCTGCACCAGTTTGCATTCCCACCAACAGTGCAACAGGGTTTCCCTTTATCCATATCTTCACCAACACCTGTTGTTTCTTGTGTTGTTGATTTTAGCCATTCTGACAGGTGTGCGGTGATATCTCATTGTAGTTTTGATTTGCATTTCCCTGATGGTCAGTGATATTGAGCATCTTTTCATGTGTCTGTTGTCTTCTTTGGAAAAAATGTCTATTCATGTCTTCTGCCCATTTCTAATTGGATTATTCATTTTTTGGGTGTTGAGTTTTATAAGGTCTTCATATATTTTGGATATTAACCCTTTATCAGATATATCATTTACAAATATCTTCTCCCCTTCCAAAGTTTTATTTTGATGTAGTCCCGATAGTTTGTTTTTGTTTTTGTTTCCCTTGCCTCAGGAGATATATCTAGAAATAAGTAACTATGGCTGATGTCAAAGAGATTACTGCCTGTGTTCTCCTCTAGAACTTTTATGGTTTCAGGTCTCACATTTATGTCTCTAATCCAGTTTGAATTTATTTTTGTGTTTGGTGTAAGAAAGTGGCCCAGTTTCATTCTTTGCAATATTGCTGTCCAGTTTTCCCAACACCATTTATTGAAGGGTCATTCTTTTTTCCCATTGGATATTCTCTCCTGCTTTGTTGAAGATTAATTGACCATATGGTTATGGGTTCATTTTTGGGTTTAAAAAATGTATCTTAAAGAATTATCTTAACTCTTGATTATTTGGTTATTTTATATAGAGAAACTCTAATTAAGAGCTATGAACTCCAGCTAGCCAATTTGATGCTTAGATTTATCAAAAAATTTGGTATCTGGTAACAGTTTTTGTTTTACTTCTGGTTAGAATTCCAGCCTTGTGTAGAGACTTCTTTCTTTTACAGTGTATTATAAGATTTAACTTGCAAGTGCTTATGATGATCAAACATATATACGCAGTATATACACACAAACAAACATATACATATGTTAAACACACAAATATAATAGCAAAAGGGCTCAATGTGCATTTCTTCTTTTACTCATTTATTTAGTTACTAAAGTATTTCTTAGTATAGATTATGTGCCAATTAAAATAAAAATAATATCCTTAAAGTCATGAGAACTTAGATTTTTTTTTCTTTTGAAATTGAAATTTTATGTATAGCCTCTCCCTTCAGGAATGGAATTTCATCCCCATGGTAGGTTGCTAGAGTATTCCTGGGGAACAGTGGAAAAGTGGACACTGTAATGTATTCATATGAAATATCAAAGGTTTGATCTTTCTTCATGTTTATCATTTCTCCTCAGTGGAAGAGGCAAAACCGTAAATATGGTTTTAACATAATCCCATGTCCTTTTATTCACAACATCACAAAAAATTTCCCTAAGTTACAAACACCTTTTGACATTATATTACAGGATCTATATTAAAACAAGTAATTCTATTTTCTCTGACCTCCTAGTCTAATTTCAACTTCTTATGATAAAATATGTAGCTCTTGTGGTTTCATACATTTTTATCTCAGTGAAGTAGGAAAATACAATAAGAAAATTCTGAAGCCCTTACATTAAGCTCAGATATAAGAAGAATACAGAGGCATTTTTCCTACCATTACTTAGGTATTTTCTAGCCATACCCATGTTAATTTACTTATGGTGTTCAAAGACCATCTTAAGTGAAGAACATTGCAATTTTATTATGGAAAGAATATAAATTATGTTAAAAGTATCCTCACAATACCTTCAAGTCATTCGTTTTGCTTACCATAATTACTCTCCTGGTTAGTAGAGAAGCTGACTGACTGGATTGGAATCTCAGCCTTACCCCTTATTGTCTAAGTGTTGACTCTTTGATAGTGAAGAATGAAGATACTGAAGGAAATTGCTATTACCATTCAACAGCTCTTTCTGTATTCTCTACTCTGGTAGGACATTGTCTTGAAAGTCATTATAATTATAGAAGATAGGTTTATGTGAAAATATTGAATTGAATGTTCAAATACGTAAGTTTGAGCAAAGGCGGGAATTAAATTTCTTTATACTGATGTATCCTGAAAACCTGCGTTATAATGCCCTTCTACCAGGGCTGGTCTCCCATTACTACTGGCCTTCTGTCTCCTCAAAGGAACACACCCAACATTCTCCAGTCTTCATTCAGACCACTTTATCCAACACTTATTCATAGTTAATGGTTTCTTACTCTTGACCAGTCTTCTTAATGAATACTATATACAAGATACCGAAGATGGGCTGAATGTATTACCTTTTATTAAAGCGATTCACACACAAAAAAATGGAAGTATAAGAGTAACCACACAGCATGAAAACAAGTAATAGAAACAATGCAGAGAGAGCTTGAGTCCTGAAGTAGAAAGGGGGATGTCATAATAATTATAATTAAGGCTCTCCTCTTATAACTCAGATAGTAACTGAATACGTAATGTTTAGTCTATTTCCAACAGCGGTCTTCTACTGGGATGCGTGTATATTATATACATCTACTTCTAAACGTGCTACTGTCTCTTGTCCTTTTCCATCAGGATTACCAAAGGAAATAGGGGTTCAGCTTATTTGCCGCTTTATTTGTACTTTTGTGGTTTTATCCTGTGATTACTTAGATATCCTAACAAAGGACATTACCCATTGAATGGGTCCTAAATTACATAAGCTCCCTTCTAAGATTCTAATGGTTATTTCTAAGACTGTTGACAGATGCATAGTTACATATTAAGGTATATCTTGGAATCCTTTAGAAGATAGGAAATTTTTGTCCTTTAAAGTTATCATGAACTAAACAAAAAAAGAATAAATGAATGATGCCAAGAAGTTGCTTTGCATCAGAAACCTTACCTTGTTTTCTCAATTATAGTTACTAGGAACCATGGAATATCCCATTAGGAAACAAACTTAAATTTACTCAGACTGGATCTGCTAAGATATTACCAAAATGACCATGTGTGGAAAGTAATTATTGTATGAATCATTCATATCCATAAAAGCAAGCATTTATAAGTCTTAGAAAATTATTGATTTTAATAGGGTTTACCATATAGAAAATATATGGTTGCATTGTTATTTAAGGAATGATGCCAAAAGTGAATTTTTCCCAGTAAATAATAATGAGACTAGCTCTGGCAATAACATGGTATATTAACAATGTAATAAATCTATTATTAAAGGTTGGTGAAACTAAAATTTTTTTATAAACTGATGTGTGCTCTTCCCATTGACTATAGTAAGTTAGAAAACATTTCCAACCACAAAAAAAAAACCTTTTTTTTTTTAAAGTTTATTTATTTATTTTTGAGAGAGAGAGAGACAGACAGACAGAGAAGGAGACAAGAATCCCAAGCAGGCTCTGTGACAAACTCACAAACTGTGAGTTCATGACCTCAACTGAAATCAAGCTTAACTGAGCCACCTAGGCGGCCCCAAAATCCTTATTCTTAAGATTTATTAACAACTAACAATGCTTGTAAGATATTTCTGTTGGTAGAGACAAATAGGTACCTTTAACTGGAAAATAAGATAGTAAAATAAAGCAAGTCAACGACTTCACTGCTGAAAATACACTAATGTATTTTGGGGTTATTAAAATGAGTATCAAGGGTCTCACATTCTGGAGGTTAATCATAAGTAAAACATCTTATTGACAATGCCTAATAATATTACTGTGTATTATACAGATGGATAAATTGATTGAAAACTCTGACCATATAAAGAGGCTTTGGCACTATTCTAGAGCTTTCTATCAAGAAAAGATTCTGGCATTGGTTTATACATTTTCATATTCTTAAGTCTGTTCTAGGTGCATAGGAGCTATATTGTTTAACTGCATATCAGGTCTTAGAATAGCATGTCCATCTAAAAGCTTTTTAAAGCAGTAATTTGATCATTATAAAATTCCTTTGTTTTTATAGTTAGAGTAGGTCATTTACAAATATTAAATAGAAAAATTATGTTTGTTATATAGGAAGTAATTAATTCAAGTCCATTCGAATAAAGGCTTTAGAAGGATATTTTAAAAAGATCTCATACTTGCCTTATTGAGGAGCTAACATGAATATTGGTATGCATATTCTTTTACTTGGAGCATGAATATAGGTATAATTGCATTTACTTTCTAAAACTAAAGTCAGAAATTTCAACATTTAGGTCAAAGACTCTAACATTGTAAAAATTAACAAAACAGTCATAGCTATCATCCGCCTTCCATGCAACCCCAACAGATTCAAGACTGGTTATATGATTTTCTTTTACAGAGTCTTCCCCTAATACCTTTTAGTTTTCAGATTAGAAAGTTTACATACTGTAGCACTTCTGTGTTTTTTTCTCCTGGGAGGTAGATTAGTGTTTGAAGACATTCAACTTTTCTCCAAAGAGATTAAGGAGATTATTCAGATGTGAAGTTGTGCTTTCTTTTGAAGGAATAATGGGATAAAGAATCATAACATCTCTTGACTGGGGCAACGTTTAACCATCACCATTGGCTTAGTGGGGTGGATGTTGGAATAAATGAAGAAAACAAGACTAAAAACACACACACAAAAAATCATGACATATGCTTATATCATATTTTAATAGGGTTCTAAAGTATAGATCTGAGTCTATTTTTCTCTTGCATGGATCTTCAATGTTGCATTGGGATTAAAGTTCAAAGTTCATAGATTGACATTCAGATTCAGATTCCTTAAATGATTTCTTTTCGTCTAATCTTTCTAGACTCACATGCTTCCACTCTTCCAGGTGAAACTTTCATTCAACAATAGAACACATTTTGCTATTTAACTAATTTCTTCTTTACTTTGATCCAGGAATGCCTTTCCTTCCTTTAGTAATCTGGATTTTGATTCAACTGAGACCTTCACTGTCCTTCTGAGTTGGATATGCCTCTTTCTGTGCTTCCAAAGGCACACTGTTTCTCTAACACAACACTTATTACACCATTATACTAAGTATTAATTTACTCATCTCTCTTGTTCAGCAATTATTTAGCACTTCAATCTCTTTGAGGGCAGGGGATATATACAATACATCTTTGTGGTGTCAGTGTGTCATGCCTAATGTTGGGAACATAATAGGTATATGATTAATGTTTATGAAATGAATAGAAACAGAGCAGAGCTCAGTTCTTAGGCCAGGCTTCTGCCTTTAAACTTGAAAGTGGTATCCAAGATCATATCCAAATCTAGAATTACACATAGGACCCTAGAGACTAGAACTTCAGTGACTGCCTCCTCTCTTCCCTGTGTTGGCTTCAAAACTGCTTAGGGATTCTTCTACACTTTCTTTTTTAAGTTTATTCATTTATTTTGAGAGAGAGAGAGAGAAAGAGAGCAGGGGAGGGGCAGAGAGAGAGGAAGAGAGAATCCCAAGCAGTACAGAACATGACATGGGACTCGAACTCATGAACTGTGAGATCGTGTCCTGAGCCGAAATCAAGAGTTGGATGCTTTAACGGACTGAGCCACCCGGGTGCCCCTCTTCTACACTTTCTACCTTGGAAACAGTCCACTGATGAGTTTTATAGAATTTCAACAGCAGTAGTTTACTCAAACAGCAAATATATATATATATATATATATATATATATATATATATATATATATATATATATATGTGTGTGTATATCAGCCTTGGTTAGATTTTCTTCCCCAGCTTGCTGATTTCCTACCTAATTTCTTTTATAACTAATATTGTAATGAATCATTTTCTTTCTTATTTCAATAGAATATTACAGTAATCATAAAGCCAAACCATCATTTTAAATTCTAAATCTGTTTTTTGCTGACAATTTTTTTTCTGACACAATCTTTCCCTTTCAAAATGCTTACAATTTCAGAGATAGACAACTTGAAGAGTTATAACAGAGAATGGATGATATATTGCTACTATATGTGAAACTGACATAGGGAAAGATCGATTATCCAGAATATTTCAGAAGAACTTCAGCACAAAGCAACAGCTTTACCTAGGCTAAGTAAATCTAGTTTATTTGGATTCATTGAGTTAAAAAATCGTAAATTGAGAGACATAACAATAACTTAAGAATAATTACTACCTAGATCTAGGTAGTCCATAAATTTATACGCTCTCTGGAATTTTAAATCATTTGCATGGTTTATTCAATAACGATGTTAGAAAATCAGCTATCTCCATACTTTGAGAGTTTTATATCCTTTCTCTTCGAAACTGTATCTTAATTGTACATAGTTTAGATGAATAATTCACACTGTCCAAATTTAGGTGCAGACTTTCTAATTGTGCAGAGTATTTTAAGCAAGAAAACAAAGAAAATACTTAAAATAAGATCATCTGTATCTACCTGAAAAAATGTAATATTGAAAGTGTTGAAAGAAAATTTTGTTTTTGTTTTTTAATATTTTTTAATGTTTGTTTATTTTTGAGAGAGAGAGAGAGAGAGAGAGAGAGAGAGGCAGGCTGTAAGCAGAGAGAGAGGAAGACACAGAATTGGTAGCAGGCTCCAGGCTCTGAGCTGTCAGCACACAGCCCGTCGTGGGGCTCTAAACCACAAACTGTGAGATCATGACCTGAGCCAGAATAGGTTGTTTAACCGAGTGAGCCACCCAGGCGCTCCTGTTTGTTTGTTTGTTTGTTTGGTTTTTATAATTATTTTATTTATTTTGAGAGAGAAAGACCATGATAAGGTGAGGAGCAGAGGGAGAGAGGGAGACAGAGAATCCCAAGCAGGCTCTGCACTGTCAGTGCAGAGCCCCACGTGGGGCTTGAACTCATGAACCCAGGATCATGACCTGAACCGAAACCGAGTCAGATGCTTAACTGACTGAGCCACCCAGGTGCCCCAAGGGAAGGTTTTTACTAAACATGTTGAGGCCCCTCTGTTGAGTTCTTTCTTAAGTTGAATTTTCTGAAAATCTTACCTACCCAAAGAAGTGAGAAGTCATGCAAAATTACAAAGAAAATGAGTTGCAGAAATTGGTACAGAGATATTGCTTTGACTTTAACAGCTTTTTAAATGTATTTCTTACTTATAATCAAAAGTTCTTGTCAGCAGAATTTAGCTAGCCAAGAACCTATTTTAGAATTATGTTTGGTTTTAAAATAACAATATTATTGTTGTTATTGCTATATGGTAACATTTGTTTCAGAGAAGCTTAGAGAGTCCTGCAGACTTATTATATGTTTAGACTGAATAATCAAAGAAATGGCAGTAGCTCTTTTTTGATGACAGAATATCAGGTCTGCACAGATAAACAACCTGTGCAGAATGATGAAGCCAGGGAATGAGCTTTACAATTCTCAGTTCAGTTCCTACAATTTATATGATATTCGTTTTTCTATGACATAAATACACATTTTTGTAATGAGGGATGTATTCCTATGCCTTTGAATGGGCATTGTTCTGCCCACTTCATTGGAAACTGTCTTATTGAGAGATCTGAAATCCCATAATAGTCTGCAAGTCATATTTACTTGGCAATTTTGACAGACTTGTGTCTTAAAATTGTGTCAGATCAAAGCCATTTCAAGATCTTTAGTTCAAAAACCTAACTGATATAGTATTCAAGGTCTGATTTAAACTGACAAGAGAAAGACAATTGCAAGTTAAGGTTGTCATTCCCAGGCACTCCTAGGCAAATTCTAGAGAAATTTTTGAGATCTATGGAAGAATTCCTGCAAAGCTAACCATAAAAGGACTTTTTGTATATAGGAATTGATTTTTTTATTGGTTTTCCCTTCAAAATATCCTAATGTTTCATACCTTTGAGTTTTCCAGATGTTATCTGTCATCAAGACTTGAGATACATAGAAAGATTAAGCATCTGTAATGCACATATTTAAATAACAGACATTCCTGAAGGATCTTATTACAAAGAATACATTTCTTTCCTTTTACCATCTTTTTTTTCTATATTCTTTAAACATCAGTTTGAATCACCTATGGTGGATCTACTTATCAGTGATTAGAATCATTCAAAACATTTTAAATGGAATCAAATTAGATATCATGTTTGTCTTGCAACAGTGCTCACAAATGTCAAGGTCACTTTAATTCTTCTCCCTTTTGATTACATGATGTTTAGTAACAGCTATGAACAGCTAGGCAACAAAGGCATCAACAGAAAGACAGAGCTGTATGCAAGTTCACAACAAGGTCCATGATCCGTTAATTCTATGTCAGCAAAGTTACATATATCAAATTAACATTGTATTAAAGAATACAGCTATTTGAACTTTCCTATCAAGACATTTATATAAACAGAATCTCTGTATTTGGTGTTCTATTATTCAACACCTTAACTAACTCACATGTGTTTGGAGAGTTAATTGTTCTTCATGATGATAGCCCTGAGGAATTATTCTGAGGTGTCTGCTGAATCACAAAAGAGTTGTATTGGAGGGGGGAGGGCACAGTTTTACTAAGAAGGATAGTTCATTTTTTTTTTCTGCTTCTTTGAAAACTTAAATAATATGTATAACATATATATGATAATTCTCAGTAGGAATGAGTGAGGAACCAAACCTGTTTTAAAAAAAATTTTAATGTTTATTTATTTTTGAGAGAGAGAGAGAGAGAGCGTGAGCAGGGGAGGGGCAGAGAGGGAGACACAGAATCGGAAGCAGGCTCCAGGCTCTGAGCTGTCAGCACAGAGCCTGACATGGGGCTCGAACCCGCAAACCAGATCATGACCTAAGCCGAAGTCGGACAACCAACCAGCCGAACCATCCAGGGACCCCTGAACCAAACCTTTTAAGACAAAAAGAATGTGTTGGGTTTCCTTCTTATATGGAAAAAAAAATTATGAAAAATTGTCTACCAGTATTGTTAGGATACTTTTTTAAAAGTTTATTTATTGATTTTGAGAGAAAGTGCATGCGTGTGCATGAGCAGGGGAGGTGAACGAAGGTGAGAAGAAGGTGAGAGAAAGTATCTCAGGCGAGTTTGGCTCTGTCAGCACAGAGCCTGACATGGGGCTCAACCCCCCTGAACCATGAGATGATGATCTGCACCGAAATCAAGAGTCGGAGTCTTAACTGACTGAGCCACCCAGGCGCCCTAGGGGACTTCTTTATTTAGAAGCCTGGTATGTCTAAGAATGGGAGATATCACATAATACTTATTGAGTTCCTTCTCATTAAGTGTGCAGGGCTGTAATGTAGGCTTTGCAGGATGTAGGCTTTGCAGGTTCCACCTCCTGTCATGAGGTGGAAGGAAGTAGGGGTCTAAATCTCCTCTCTCAGTTCCCTAAACCAGGACACCTGGTGAGGCATGGGAGCATTTTCATAAATTAGTCTACCCAGAGCAAATGTCTATTTAAATTGCTTCTAAGACACCTCTTACACTAGAAGAGACGCTGGCATTATACACTGCCTTTTACATAGGTCACATCATTTGGAGGATCAAATAGTAACTACATAAAGAGTTTTATTATCTCTATCATTATGGTGGGATGCAAATACAGCCTGAGTAAATTGCCAGGAGTCGCAAAGATAGTAAATGGTGAAGAAATGATTCAATTCTAGTCCTGTAAAATTTGCTTTCTTCTATATCATGATAATGTAAATAGCTACAGGAAAACAATGAGGAAGATGAATATTTAAAACTTAGCAAAATAAATGTAAGAAATGTGAAAAATATGCTAAGAAAACGGACAATTAATTTTAAAGCATGTATTTTTAATATGTAATTTTCTGCCTCTGCATGTGTATGTCCTATGGGTATATTTTAGCTCCTTCGTCTGAAAAAATTAATTTTTCAAGATATTTGTACTCTCCATTTATTTCCCACAAATGCTATTTTAATCACCATTTACAATTTATAAATTGTTATTTTTTAAATTAAATTAATACATATAACTCTGATAAAGGTGCCTGTAAATTGAACATATTATAAATGCATTTACATATTGATATCATTTCATAGGATGTACTTAAGAATATGTAAAGATCCTTTTAAAAGGTCTATTTGTGAGTGTTTCACCTTAAGGATTGAGATGAAATGGCAATGCATGTTTTAGACTATGGGAATTTTCCTCTGAAAATATTTAATTCTCCTTGAAAGAATTTGCCTTTACAATTTTTAACACTATAAGAGTTAAAAAGTGACTTGTTTTTGCCTAAAATATGTCATAAAATATTTTTTCACTAAGCAGAATATTCCTATGTTTTATTGATTCAGTGTATTTTCTTAAGTTAGTTCATACAGTTTAGCTAATGATTGTTAAAAGCTACATTTCTGTGCATGAGTGAAGGAGCCAGAGAGAGAAATCTACGTCTCATGAATTTTGTTGCAAGGCAGTCAGTTAGATCTTGCTTACCGTCTTCTTGGTGTAAAGATGGGGCTACTGAACTTGACTTTACAGCTTCAGAAATTGACCCCCTGAGACTCAACCTTGCTCTCTGGTCTCTCTGAATAAGAAATGTGTAGACAGTGTAGATGATGCACAGAGGAGATATTAACTCCTTATTGGCTTGAAGTTTTATTTTTCCCCAAGGTCTGTAATTTAGATCTACAAGAAGCTTCTACCCAGAGGCTGGAGGTGTGGGAGGGAATGCTTTCCTTTTCTTGATATACCCAGTAGAGGGACTTCTTTTAAGCATTTGGTAATGAAGAATGATTAATTGAGCCCAGTTATGCTTAGATTGGAAGAACTGAAATAAGATCTGTGTGAGCACAGTAGTCACTGTGCAACACCCACACTGTGTAATGAAATCTTAGGTCACTGGAGTCATTCAACGGAAAAAAATATATACTAAGCGTGTGATGACAATTATTTTGATTTACAGGCTGTATAAAAGTGAAGCTATGTTTAATTCTTTTGACATGTTTCATTAGTTCTTTAATTTTAATTCTCTGTTAAGAAACTTTCCCAGGTAAGTATGTTTCCTCCTGTATATTCAAACCCTTTCTTTTCACTAATGTCTTTCTTTTTGCCTGTGAGCGTACTCAAAATATCTTCTAAAGAAGAGCAAAACCAAGCAAAGACAAATAGACCTTCCTTTAACTGGTCCTCTCCTTTAAGGCTTTGCCTCAAATCTCTTTCACGGTATGGGGAATTGTGTGAAGAACATTTTAGCCTTTCTTTCCTCTACCAGTCACTCCTGAACTTAGAGTTTGCTTCTGAGGTAAGCGCTCCCATGAAAGAATTCTCATTCGGGTCTTCAATTACTTCCCATTATCCAAGTCCAAACATCAATTTTAAGTTCTTTTTTTATTTCCCCCGACCTTTGTAACTGTTAATCACACTCTACTTCTCAAATCTTTTTCTACAAATTATTAACCTTATTAAATAATTCTTAACAAAATATATCCACAAATTCTGTTTTACCTTGGAAACATATCTGGAACGTATTTCCTTTCTCCATTCTCATGGCTTTAACCTATGCTTTCATTTTCTTGATTGGAATATATTCTTATTTAGTTATTTCTCCCAAAAGTTCTTCCTTTGCATTAATTAAACTTCATAAAATTTAAAAATAAAGACTAGTTATATCATTACCATGCTTAAAACATCCCTGGGATACCTGTGGTGAACAGAGAAGGACACAATGATTACTATGGCATCTGAAGTCATTCTCAATTTAGATCCAACTCATCACCCATCAGTTACTCTATAAGCAACATGCCCTTGCTTTCCATGACCATGGTCTACCCTCCAGGTGTGCAGGCTTTG
Organism: Panthera tigris; assembly: GCF_018350195.1. Lineage (NCBI taxonomy): Eukaryota > Metazoa > Chordata > Mammalia > Carnivora > Felidae > Panthera > Panthera tigris. Next base: position 97,875,043 of record NC_056666.1, on the reverse strand, counting down.
CCAAACTCTACTCCAGACTCACTACAGTCTTTTAAAACCTTGTGCTTTTTTTTCCTTCCTTGGGACGTCTTTTTCCCACTTCCTTTGCTGAAGAGGTAAATCTGAGGCGCCTGGGTGGCTCAGTCAGTTGAGCATCTGACTTTTGATTTTGGTTTGGGTCATGATCCCAGCGTCATGGGATTGAGCTCCTCATGGGGCTCCATGCTAAGCATGGAGCCTGCTTGATATATTCTTTCCCTCTCTCTTGTCCTCTGTCCCCTCCCCCACTAGCACACACTCTCTCTCTAACATAAAATAAAATAAAAATAAAATAAAATAAAATAAAATAAAATAAAATAAAATAATTAATAAAGAGGTAAATCCATGATAATTCCATTAGATCCAGTTTATTTTAGTTCAGTAGAAGTGTTTGAGTGCCCTCTGTATGCATAAGACTGAGAGCATAAAGAATAAATTATTTTCTCTGCTGTAAAAGAGATTACAGTCTGCCAGAAGTGGGGGTAGGAAGGATGTGAGGGACACTGACAAATTGGTGACGTACTATGGGAATCCAGGAAGGGGGCAGCAGGTACTGCTCCTGAACACATTCTCCATATTGATGATTGTTTAGATCTTTATATATTAAGAACACGTAGTTAAAGGGTAGAATCTATTTTCAGTACTTCCTTAGTAGGTTTGGGATATGATTCTTCTTCTAACACAACTAGCCATGCAGAAGAGAGTCATATAAGGCTTTCTAAAGGGACAAGCTGAGGTCAATAACTCCTTCTTAGTGAGGACTCTCCATATCCTCTGGGAAGAATTCATCTTTTCTGTCCCTCCATTCCCATAGGATTCTGCTTATATCTGTCATGTTTGCCTGTCTGTCATGGGTGTTACATATTGTGGGTGTTCAATAAGTGTTTGTTGAATGCATGGATTTAATATATTATAATGTTTTGTAATTTATCTGCTTGCTTGTTGTAAAAGTTTAAATAGAACTGCATATAAATACCATAGTGGATTAGAGACTTTGCCACAAACTATCTAGGTGACTACAGATATGTGACATGACTTGTTAAGCGTTTTTGTCGTCCATAAATTGAAGATATTAGACAACATGATGTTAAAGATTTTTACAGGTCTAAAATTATTTTTCTATTAATTTGTAATAGATAAAAGAACAATTAGAATATATTTATTTGGTATATTTAAGATAACAGTATCTTTTAACCATACCCTGTTAAATTTGAAAATCTTTATTTATTTGTAGTTAACTAGTAAAAACAGAAATACACAGACAATTCCAAGTTCAAAATATATTGGATTTATTAAAATTAATGTTCAATTTATTTATTAAATGATGAATGATTATGTAAGGAGAAAGAACACATGACTTAAAGTCAGGTCCATGTAATATAACTATAACTATATCATTTTAATAGTAATAAAGTGTTATTAATTTTAGTAAAATTAATTGCAATGAAGTGAGTTACTTGATTTGCTTATTATCCAAATCTTTCATTTTTAAATGCAAATGAACTGTTTCAACTGAGTAGCAATTATAGCCCAAAGGCTTAAATTATCTAAGAAACTAATTTATTCATAGGTTGTAACATACATATAATCCAAATTTATGTGATTTGCTCCATTGGAAAAAAACAAAACAAAAAACACTTACCAGTACTTCCAATGACATGAGGAGCACATTTTAGTTCAAGCTTTGTTTTTGTAGGAAAATAATTAATCTTAACTGTATTAGAATTTATATAACAACAAAATTTGTAGCTGAACCTAATGATGCAGAGAAGAAATTTTATTGTAACCTTTCATACATTGGCTAATTATTAAAAATAGTACAAATGTTGAAGAAATAAAAAATAATAAGGAAGGCTGAAATGAAAATATTACTATCATAAAGTTACATCTTTTTAATTCTTATATTTCTATAAGTGAAGAATAATGTTTTACTTTTAATAGACAGATATTTGATATTAAGTATTTATAAAATTTTGATATATATCACATTTTTCTTTGTTGGTGAAAGTGGGATTATAGCAAATTGTAAGTACAAATGTAATTTTATTTAAGAAAGTAAAGGAAAGCCTGATCATGTCAAACGTTTCTTTGAGCATTTAAAAAATTAAAATTTTACAGAACACTAATAATTGGTAATATAAATATTTATGTTATAATTATAATAGTTATTAAAACACTATAAATATTTAAAACCACATGTTCATAAATTTCAAAAATGTTGTTAGAATTAGATCAAACTGGGACTTCACCTGAGGTATCCCAATGTGTTGAATTACTACATTCTCACTGCTGTTGGGGTCTTTTGAAAAAACTGACAAATGGCTGTTGACTGTTACTGTTTGAATCCCACTAGGGATTCATTGAATTCCTGTGGTTCAATCTTTTGTTACCATTAAAGTTATTTTTCAAGGACTAATAACTACATTTAATTTTGTATTTCTGTTTTTGTCATTTAAATGTTAGTATATATGAAAACCAAATAAATAAGGATTATTAGATGCTCAGATAATAAAGAATTTCAGTGATATTGGTTTCTCTTTTCCACCTATCTACTTGTCTATGTCATTTGGGCAAATACAGTCACAGTTTTATAAATTTTATATAATTTTTATGTAGTATTTGTTGTTGCTGCACCACATACTATGTATATTCAGTAGAGTGCATACACAACCCAAATTACACAAAATATTTTCACTTCGAGTAAATTTGTAAAGTGACATCTTTTAATGGAGAGTTAAGTCCACAACATTCAAGCATGAAACTTCAAAAAGAGAGAGAGAGAACATTTTCTGATCAAACTCAAAATTAAAAGGCAGTATACCCTGTCACAAGGAATAAACTTGAAAATGACACTTTTGAGCATAATTTCTTTTGTCATTCCAAAGTCCACTTTTGAAAACATTCATCTTGTTGAAAACAATTGCCATTCGTTCCAATAGCAGAGCAAAAATTCAATGGGAAGAAATTTTAAAGTATCTCCTAATAACAGCAGTAATGAAAAATCAAAAAAATGTCATTTCTGTATCATTTCTGTAATACATATGACTTAGAGAAAAATTTATTTAGTCTTCCTACAATTATGTAGAATATTAAAATACATTTTTTAGATGTTTATTTATTTTGAGATGGAGGTGGGGGGAAGAGAAAGAGAAAAAGAGAGAGAGAGGAGAGAGAGAATCCCAAGCAGACTCCACACTGTCAGGCAGAGCACAATACAGGGCTTAATTTGAGCTGAAATCAAGAGTGGGATCCTCAACCCACTGAACCCAGGTGCCCTTAAAATATGTCTTTAGCAGCAGAATTTAGTGTACTACAGCTTTTTCCCCCTGGAAGTGAAAAGTTATCATTATTTCAAAAAAAATTGGGACATCTTATTAAAATAGTCGTATCCATAACATGAAGCTGCATCATGAAAGATAAAAGGTATTATGGGGAGGTAATGTCCATCCAACATTTGGCTTTTTTCTGGCTTTGGAATCTTTTAGAATCTAATAAGAGACTGCATTTTATAGCACCTTACAGTAGTGTAATAATGGAATAAAGGCACAAAGGACTTAATGAAAGGTATTTTGAAATAGAATTTAATAGAGATTAAGCAACATATGTATCAATTTTGGTTCTTAGTATTTTTTCTATCTGGAGAACAGTCTAGTTTTAGAAACAATGCAACTTTCAAACAGGATGGAAAGTTTTTTTAAATTCTATTACCATTTTAGGCATTCATAGTTTAAAAAATCATTTTTGTAGCACCAAGAAAGTGAAAATTATCTAATCTCTTGTTGTAAAGTTTGAACATTCATCCAAATCATCATGAATCATTTGTTGGGGGAAAATAATAATTGATTGTGATAATTAGCACATTGGCAAGCTAAGGAAGTACAGGCATACTTGATGGGTCTTGCCTCTGCATTTTATTTTCTCATCTGCTTTTTACCTGCCTAAACATGTTCATCCTAAGCTGTGAAAGGATATGTCCTGTCTGTGGTTCATATGCATGTTCTGTTGCCAAAATATATAGTAAGAAATTTAAAGATACGAACCATTCTATTGAATTTACCACCAACATTGTCAATGATTATGTATTTTTTTTTTGTAAGTTTATTTATTTATTTTGAGAGAGAGAAGCACAAACAGGGGAGGGTCAGGGAGAGAAGGAGAGAGAGAATCCCAAGCTAGCTCTGTGCCATCAGCAAGGAGCCCCCCAATATGGGGCTCAAACTCATGAACCGTGAAATCATGACCTGAGCTGAAGCCAAGAGTCAGACGCTTAACTGACTGAGCCACCCAGGCACCCCAATGATTGAATGAAACATTTCAGGTGATTTGGTTCATGAAATGACAACCCACTGCTTATTCAGCTCTGATCCCATTCTTGCTTATAGACCAAGACTGCAGTATTCCTCAGCTACTCCATTCTGAATCTGACACTGTCTTTCCTTTCAGATCTCCTTCCCTACTCTGTGTTCCCACCCTCCAAATACCTATCCTAACTCTTTCTTTTGCCTACAACAACCTGGGCTCTGATGCTCTTCTCTTCTTTCACCTGGTGCCATGAAACCCACAATCCATTTTTACTATGAAGTAATTAATTCAGTGCTATGGACTGAATGGTGTCTCCCCTTCACCTCCCAAATTCACATATTGATGTTCCTAACTGCCAGTGTGACTGCATGTTCCTAACTGCAGTGTGAATTACCTTCATGGAGGTAATTAAGGTTAAATAAAGCCATAATGGTGGGTCCTCACTGATCCAATAGGATTGGTGTCCTTCTAAGAAGAGGGAGAAATATTAGGAATGAACACACATAGAAGAAAGGCCATGTGAGATCGTGGAAGGAAGAAAGCCATTTGCAAGCCAGGAAGACAGGTTGTACCAGAAAGCAATCCTGCTGCCACCTTGCTCTTGGACTTCCAGCCTGCAGGACTGTGAGAAAATAAATGTGTTGTTTTGTTTAAGTCACCTAGCCTCTGATACTCTGTTACAACAGTTTGAGCAGACCAACACAACCAGATTGTGTCTGGATTCCTTTCATTCCTCCACCTCCTCGCCTAAGTGAAACCTAACTTTTCTCGAGATTGCTTTCAATCAGCGGCACCTCCTTTTGCCATTTCTTGAAAAGAGGTACTTTTTCATTTTCCTCTCTGCTGCCACGTTCATACCACTGTTCTGAAGCTTTCCCCACTGGAAGTAGTTTGTCTCTGTCGTCTGTGCTCTTAGATCATTTCTTCTCATTGGAGTTACCCACAGGGGCACTTGGGTGGCTCGGTAGGGTGAACATCCAATTCTTGATTTGGGGTCAGGTCATGATCTCATGGTTGTGGGATCGAACCCCATGTCAGGCTCTGTGCTGGGCATGGATCCTGCTTGGGATTCTCTCTCCCTTTCCTTCTGCCCCTACCCCATTTGCATGTTTTCTCTCTCCCTTTCTTTCAAAAACAAAAAAGGAAAGAAAGAATTACGCATAGAATTTTGGAATCTCCTCCAATCTTTCTAATTAGACTTTGTCACCTAGACTTCTTTTCGATGCTATTCTGTCAATATCCACACAAACTCACAATTCTTGAATTTGCTCATTTGTTCAATCCTTTCATTCCACTTTACCACATGTCACAATGGTCGTGGAGTTGTTCTATGTAAAGTACCTGCTTTCTCAGCAAAGAAAAGAAAGTTTAACTTCCCACTTTTGAATGAGGGCTGGCCTTAGTGATTTGTTTCTAACAAATAGAATATGAAGAAAATGATAGTACATAAACTTCTGAGACTAATGTCATAAAAGGCATGACATTTTCCTCCTTGTTCTCTCTCACTTTCTTGAATCCCTCACTCTGGGAAGGGCAACTGACATGTTATGATGTGAAAACACTCACCAAGCCCGATGAGAGGCCCATAGGTAAGAAACTGAGGCCTTCTTTCAACAGACACCAAAGAATTGAGGTCTCCTACCAATGGCCTGTGAGTGAGTTACCTTGAATGCAGATCCACCAGTCCCAGTGGTGACCATAGTTGCTGGCCAGAATCTGAACTGAAATCTCATGAAAGGCCCTGAGCCAGGCCTACCCAGATCCACCCTGTATGAAATTGGGGTAATGAGCATTTGTTGTTTTAAGTTGCTAAGTTTTGAGGTAGTATTTACACAGTAATAGGTAACTCCAGAAATGTCCACAAGCATGGGACAAGTAAATTGATTAGAAGACTATGGCAGTTTCTCAAGAAGATGATACTTACTTGGCTTCTGGTGAGTTTGTGAATTAGACACGGAAGTGAGGAGGGAGAGGGAAGCACCAAGATGACCTCTCAGTTTTGACTTGAGTAACAATTTTTGTATTTACTGAGGTAAAGAAATTGAGAGAAAGAACAGATTTGAAAGGAAAGAAATAAAAAACAATAAGTAAACTTATTTGACATCATGTCCTGTTACAAATATAAGAAAATAAATGATCAAGAATTCAGTGAGGTTAGGGCTGGAGATACAAATTTGGAATCATAAGCAAATGCATGTAGGTTTTTAATAATTGGACCATATCAGGTCACCTAGAAATAGAAAGGGACCTGAAGTCAAGTCATATGCCACTCCAACATTTGGAGGTCAGGTGGAAGAGAAGACCTAGCAAAGAAAACTAAAAAGCATTGGCCAGACAAGAGGGAAGAAAATAAGAACATGGTATTCTGGAAGTGGTTTAGTGAGAGTGTCTCAAAGGGATACAGCCTTTAGCAACCTTCAGGGTTTCCTGCTTTTTGAGAGCATGAACATAAATGTATCCATTGGAATGGGCAACAGATTTGCAAATGATGACCACCCCAAGAGCTAGCTGCTCTTATTGGAGAAATATGCATAGAAGACTGACCAGAGTGGGTTGACCACTGACTTTTAAGCATTTTGTTTCCTTCTTATTGAATGGACTATATTTTACCCTTTTTTGAGGCATTTATTTTCCTACAGAAATATAGAATAGATGCTCCTTGTACACAAGAACTTGTTTTGGTTTCTCCAGAATTTCACACCACAGGGCTTTCAACTTAATAGTTGGACAATAAATATTTATTGAATTGAATTACAGACTCTTGAGCGACGTATAAAGAAACTGCAGAACAGAGAAGAAACCAAACTCTAGGGCATTTTTCAAAAGTCCCGTGAAGGATAATAGCCATTTTAAAAGTACCTTTGAGGTAAGGAAGTTCCTTTTCCAATCCTAGTTCTTTAAAATTTTACCCTATCTAAAGGAATTTTCGTATTTGTAAAATCAAAATCAAGGCATATTGGATGTGCAAAAACTCTTAAATAGTATTAGGTGGCTGATTTGCTTAGTATTCCTAAAATTTGTGCTTTATTCAAACAAATAAATAAAACCCAAAAATGGCAAAGCAGAAGAAAATAAAACAAAGCTTAAAAAATCTAGCTATTCCCAAATACTTGAAATTTTAAAAAGAGGAAATAAGATGATAAAAAATAGAACATGCATGAAACTCTAAAACACAGTTTAGTTATTTTTCCCCCCCAGGTAACTAAGAGCTTTCAGCACGTATTTTAAAAGACGTGTTTTACCTTTAAGAATGGAACCGCTCAAGTTGTGGGTGTCATTTCAGAGACTGCTTTCCTGACTGTATTTTTAAGATTCTGCAGGTGGAAAAGAGACACGTTCTCTTTTAGGTTTCCTTCTAAGTCAGCACTGTGCAAGCTCAAGAGAATATTAAATGTAGTATCTTCTAGCTCTATTAAATATTCAGAAGCTTTCCTTCTGTTGTCTCTATATCAAGGACAAGTCCTGTAAACCTTGCTCTGAAAGCTCTGAAATGAGCTAAATAATCTATGAAAACAACCATTTCTTTCTTTGGCTAGAAAATGGAGATTAAAAAATATATACAGGAGGAAAAAGGACTCAGCTCACACTTGTCCATTCATGCAGATTT